>NC_143022.1:48851875-49588750 GCF_057628025.1 Oncorhynchus mykiss | reverse complement strand
GTAATGATTTCAAACAGGTGCAGTTAATACAGGTAATGAGTGGAGAACAGGAGGGATTCTTAAAGAAAAACTAACAGGTCTGTGAGAGCCGGAATTCTTACTGGTTGGTAGGTGATCAAATACTTATGTCATGCAATAAAATGCAAATTAATTACTTAAAAATCATACAATGTGGTTTTCTGGATTTTTGTTTTAGATTCCGTCTCTCACAGTTGAAGTGTACCTATGATACAAATTACAGACCTCTACATGCTTTGTAAGTAGGAAAACCTGCAAAATCGGCAGTGTATCAAATACTTGCTCTCCCCACTGTACGTCTGTTTGGGTCTAGTGTCTCCCTCTTTGAAGAGGGGGATGACCGCGGCAGCTTTCCAATCTTTGGGAATCTCAGAAAATACGAAAGAGGTTGAACAGGCCAGTAATAGGGGTTGCAACAATTTGGCAGGTAATTTTAGAAAGAGAGGTTCCAGATTGTCTAGCCCGGCTGATTTGTAGGGGTCCAGATTTTGCAGCTATTTCAGAACATCAGCTATCTGGATTTGGGTAACGGAGAACTGGTGGGGGCTTTGGCGGGTTGCTGTGGAGTGTGCCGGGCAGTTGACTGGGGTAGCCAGGTGGAAAGCATGGCCAGCTGTAGAGAAATGCTTATTGAAATGATCGATTATAGTGGATTTATCAGTGGTGACAGTGTTTCCTAGCCTCAGAGCAGTGGGCAGCTGGGAGGAGGTGCTCTTATTCTCTTTACAGTGACTCTTTACAGTGACTTTACAGTGTCCCAAAACTTTTTTGAGTTAGTACTTCATGATGCAAATTTCTGTGTGAAAAAGCCTTAGCTTCCCTAACTGCCTGTGTATATTTGTTCCTAACTTCCCCAAAAAGTTGCATATCATGGGGGCTGTTCGATGCTAATGCAGAACGCCCCAGAATGTTTTTGGGGCATGGGGCATGAATGGGGCATGCTTATTTAAGATGGTGAGGAAGGCACTTTTAAAGAATAGCCAGGCATCATCTACTGACGGGATGAGGTCAATGTCATTCCAGGATACCCCAGCCAGGTCGATTAGAAAGGCCTGCTCGCAGAAGTGTTTTAGGGAGCTTTTGACAGTGATGAGGGGTGGTCGTTTGGTCGCAGACCCATTACGGATGCAGGTAGTGAGGCAGTGATCGCTGAGATTTTGATTGAAAACAGCAGAGGTGTATTTGGAGGGCGAGTTAGTTAGGATGACATCTATGAGGGTGCCCGTGTTTACAGATTTGGAGTTGTACTTGGTAGGTTCATTGACAATTTGTGTGAGATTGAGGGCATCAAGCTTGGATTGTAGGATGGCCGGGGTGTTAAGCATGTTTAGGTCACCTAGTAGCACGAGCTCAGAAGATAGATGGGGGGCAATCAATTCACATATGGTATCGAGGGCACGGCTGGGGGCAGAGGGAGGTCTATAGCAATCGGCAACAGTGAGAGACTTGTTTCTGGAAAGGTGAATTTTTAGAAGTAGAAGCTCAAATTGTTTGGGTACAGACTTGGATAGTAATACAGAACTCTGCAGGCTATCTTTGCAGTAGATTGCGACACCGCCCCCTTTGGCAGTTCTATCTTGGCGGAAAATGTTAGTTAGCGATGGAGATTTTTTGGTTGTTTTCCTATGCCAGGATTCAGACACGGCTAAGACATCCGGTTTAGCAGAGTGTACTAAAGCAGTGAGTAAAATAAACTTAGGGAGTAGGCTTCTAATGTTAACATGCATGAAACCAAGGCTTTTACGGTTACAGAAGTCAACAAATGAGAGCACTTGGGGAGTGTGAGTGGAGCTAGGCACTGCAGGACCTGGATTAACCTCTACATCACCAGAGGAACAGAGGAGAAGTAGGATAAGGGTACGGCTAAATGCTATAAGAACTGGCCGTCTAGCACGTTCGGAACAGAGAGTAAAAGGAGCAGGTTTCTGGGCACGATAGCATAGATTCAAGGCATAGTGTACAGACAAAGGTATGGTAGGATGTGAGTACATTGGAGGTAAACCTAGGCATTGAGTAATGATGAGAGAGAGATATAGTCTCTAGAGACATTTAAACCAGGTGATGCCATCGCATATGTAGGAGGTGGGACAACATGGTTGGTTAAGACATATTGAGCAGGGCTAGAGGCTCTACAGTGAAATAAGACAGTAATCACTAACCAGGACAGTAATGGATGAGGCATATTGATATTAGAGAGAGGCATGCGTAGCCAAGTGAACATATGGGTCCAGTGAGTGGTTGGGCTGACTGGGGACACGGCGATTCAGACAGTTAGCAGGCCGATGCTAACACGCTAACAGTTAGTAGGCCGGGGATAAACAAGCTAGCAGTTAGCAGACTGGGTCTGGAAAGCTAGCAGTTTGCAGACCGGTTTAGCAAGCAAACAGTTAGCAGGGGCTAGCAGTTAGCAGACCGGGGCAGTCAAGCTAGCAGTTAGTTGACCAGGGCTAGCAAGTTAGCCTTTGGGGGACGTCGCGATGGGGGTAAGTCTGTTTTTGCCTCTTCGTGCGGTGACGTCGATAGACCAGTCGTGGAGTTAGTAGGGTTCCAAGTAGCTCTAGGTAGCTAGCTGGTTAGCAGAATGGGCCTTCAGCGGACGTTGCGCCTGAGGGGCCTGTTGGAATCCTCGGGCAGATTATGTCAGCATTCCAGTCGTAGAGGAACGGTGGGGTTCCGTGCCCCGTACCTGCAGTAGAAGGGGTCCGGATATTGTAGCCCAGGAGTGAGCCGGGAGATGGGTCTAGCATGGGCTAGCCCCAGGCTAGTTGGTGCTAGCTCCGGGACAAAAACTTTAGCCAGGAGTAGTCAACCCGGGTTGCGGTTAGCTAGCTGTGATGATCCAGATGAAAAGGTTCAGAGTTTGTGGAAGGAAATTAGGGATATGGAGAGAAAAATAGGTCCGGTATGCTCTGGTTTGAAACGCGTTGTACGAACTGGCGAGAGCTTTCCGAGCTAAAGGTTAGCTGATGACCGCTAGCAGTGGTTAGCTGACTGATAGCTTGTAGCTAGTTAGCTAGCTAGCTTCAGTTAAGGTATTCTAGTTCAGAGGTAAATAGAAATACTTTAGGAAAAAAAAACTGATCCACACTACATTGGGTGAGGCGGGTTGCAGGAGAGTATTTTGAAGTTGAGGTTTAGGAAAAATATTAAAAAGAATGCAAAGAAAAATATATATGCACATGGGACAAGACAAGACAAAGACGTCTGACCGCTACGCCATTTTGGATACCTGATGTTGTTACCTGATGTGGAATAGAGTTGAGGAGCTCAACCCTGGGAATGTCCTCTAGGCCGTGTCACAATCCACAAGGATGCTGCCTTTGGATTGAGATACGTCCTGGAAACGGAGGTGCATGCATGTTTTTAAATTTCGTTAAATGATTGTACATGGGTCTTTACGTCCTCTATATTTTTATGGGTCTTTCTAGATTGTGTTTCTCTGGGGCCAGAGAGGGACATCTACCCAGCTTGCTGGCCATGATCCACTTTAAGAACTGCACCCCCATCCCAGCTCTCCTCTGCTGTGTAAGAAACAAATACTTAATTTCTACTATTCTATTCTACTATTTCTAGTGCACACTCAGTGGCCAACTCAATGCCCCTGTTACAGCCCTTAACCACTGTCTACGGTAGGCTTCCTCTGTATTCTATACCTCACTCAGGTATATATCAGTTGTCCTCACCTCTCTTCTCTCTCCTCCTTCCCCCTGTCTGTCTCTTGTCTATTTATCTCTCTCACTCCCTTTCTCTCTCTCTTTGTCTTGCAGTGTACTGCCACCATTGTAATCCTGTGTATAGGAGAGACACACAACCTGATCAACTATGTGTCCTTCATCAACTACCTCTCCTATGGAGTCACCATCGCAGGCCTGCTCTACTACCGATGGAAGAAGCCCAAACTTTACAGACCAATTAAGGTATTATTACTCCGCTCATGGTTCAATCATGGGCCCTCTGACATTTCTGTAAAGTTTACAACTGTTTTTATATAGCAGGATGTCAGTTTGTGCTAGTTTGCATTAGAGATAAATGATTGACACAGTAATTGACAAATAAGAGCAAACTACAGCAATACATTGAACCTGTTCTCACCTACTTATTCATTCAATCAATCAATCAAATTTATTTTATATAGCCCTTCGTACATCAGCTGATATCTCAAAGTGCTGTACAGAAACCCAGCCTAAAACCCCAAACAGCAAGCAATGCAGGTGAAGAAGCACGGTGGCTAGGAAAAACTCCCTAGAAAGGCCAAAACCTAGGAAGAAACCTAGAGAGGAACCAGGCTATGTGGGGTGGCCAGTCCTCTTCTGGCTGTGCCGGGTGGAGATTATAACAGAACATGGCCAAGATGTTCAAATGTTCATAAATGACCAGCATGGTCGAATAATAATAAGGCAGAATAGTTGAAACTGGAGCAGCAGCACAGTCAGGTGGACTGGGGACAGCAAGGAGTCATCATGTCAGGTATTCCTGGGGCATGGTCCTAGGGCTCAGGTCCTCCGAGAGAGAGAAAGAAAGAGAGAATTAGAGAGAGCATATGTGGGATGGCCAGTCCTCTTCTGGCTGTGCCGGGTGGAGATTATAACAGAACATGGCCAAGATGTTCAAATGTTCATAAATGATCAGCATGGTCGAATAATAATAAGGCAGAACAGTTGAAACTGGAGCAGCAGCACAGCCAGGTGGACTGGGGACAGCAAGGAGTCATCATGTCAGGTAGTCCTGGGGCATGGTCCTAGGGCTCAGGTCCTCCGAGAGAGAGAAAGAGAGAAGGAGAGAATTAGAGAACGCACACTTAGATTCACACAGGACACCGAATAGGACAGGAGAAGTACTCCAGATATAACAAACTGACCCTAGCCCCCCGACACATAAACTACTGCAGCATAAATACTGGAGGCTGAGACAGGAGGGGTCAGGAGACACTGTGGCCCACTCCGAGGACACCCCCGGACAGGGCCAAACAGGAAGGATATAACCCCACCCACTTTGCCAAAGCACAGCCCCCACACCACTAGAGGGATATCTTCAACCACCAACTTACCATCCTGAGACAAGGCTGAGTATAGCCCACAAAGACCTCCGCCACGGCACAACTTAAGGGGGGGGGGGGGGGGCGCCAACCCAGACAGGATGACCACATCAGTGACTCAACCCACTCAGGTGACGCACCTCCTCCAGGGACGGCATGAGAGAGCCCCAGTAAAGCCAGTGACTCAGCCCCTGTAATAGGGTTAGAGGCAGAGAATCCCAGTGGAAAGAGGGGAACCGGCCAGGCAGAGACAGCAAGGGTGGTTCGTTGCTCCAGAGCCTTTCCGTTTCCTATTCATTGAAAGGTGGAGCGGCACGTGACACTCTCTCTATTATAAAAATTAATCTGTTCTCATCCCTGCTCATCAGGTAAACCTCCTTGTCCCTGTCACCTACCTGATGTTCTGGGCCATGTTGCTGGGCTTCAGTCTGTACTCTGAGCCAGTGGTGTGTGGTGTTGGGCTGGTCATCATGCTCACTGGTGTACCAGTCTATTTCCTGGGGGTGCACTGGAAATCAAAGCCAAAGTGTATCTATGACTTCATCGGTGGGTGTCCTCTTCAATCCTGCAAATACATGTTTGTCTTAATAATCACGGGCTCTTACTTTTCCCCAAAAGTGTCTGAATTTCTGAATTCAAATTCAACCGAGTGTTTAATATTATCCAACGTCCCTAAACCCTGTATACTGTATATGACAAGTATCAAACCATTCTTTATTTCAGTAGACCCAAATACAGTGCCTTGCGAAAGTATTCGGCCCCCTTGAACTTTGCAACCTTTTGCCACATTTCAGGCTACAAAGTATTAACTTAAGGGGGCTGAATAATTTTGCACGCCCAATTTTTCAGTTTTTGATTTGTTAAAAAAGTTTGAAATATCCAATAAATGTCGTTCCACTTCATGATTGTGTCCCACTTGTTGTTGATTCTTCACAAAAAATACACTTTTATATCTTTATGTTTGAAGCCTGAAATGTGGCAAAAGGTCGCAAAGTTCAAGGGGGCCGAATACTTTCGCAAGGCACTGTATATGGCATTTAAAAGGAATCATATTTTAGTTGTCTGGTCAGACACCTTGATGTGATGCTAAAAGTGGGCTCTGTTTTCTCACAGAGTCAGCAACCTACGTGGCACAGAGGCTGTGTTTTGTGGTCTTCCCCCAGTTCGACCCCATCGAGATCAGTCCAATCGAAGAATGGCCTGACAAATCTTCCAACATTCTCTCTGGGAAGTCTTAAACTTTTTTTGCCTTCTGAAGTATGTTTCTTTTTGTATATTCTGTCACTGTATGATGACATGGTCCGTTCCTTTTAGTGGAGCCCCTTGTCTGGTCTTTGGTCACCTGAGACTCATATCCATTTCTTTACTGCTAAGTGGAATTGCCTGCGTTTTGATGCATGGGCCACTTGCAAATGTTTTTCTTCTCTTTTTCTACTAAGTCGTCAAGTACAAGCTAATGCCAACAGTATCACGTTTTGAAACGGACTTCATATTCCCGAAGGAACTATTTGTGCCTTTTCTGTAACTTTTCAACATTGGCAGTATTTTGGTTTTGACCTGAGATTTACTGTGTATCACTGTGCCTTATAGGGAGAAATGTGTTCCTTACATGCTGACCAGACCGGACACGTCGCGTGCGCGAGCGTTGCAAAATAAATTTAGAAATCCATTTTATTCAATTATTGCACCCACACTGCTCGCGCGCGCCAACGAGTGTCTGTGTTGCCAAGGGCTGTCTAAAATAGAAGTCATTCCTATTTCTGACGCAGATCGCGCTGAAAGTCCTGCCTCTCCCATCTCCTCATTGGTTTATAGAAGCAGGTACCCACGTGCCATCTCCTCATTGGTTATACCCGCGTGGGTGATTGAAAGACAAACTTTGTTGCCGGTTATCGTGGTAATACAATGAAAGTTTAGATGCGATCACCATATAAGTTCAAAGATGAGAAAGCCTGGAAGGAGGAGAGATGACTAGAAACGATTCAGTTGGCCGTTTTATGTGTGGATTAATTGTCGGAGTAGAGGTCCTTGTGCATTTCAGGTAAAATAACAACTCAAAGTTTATATCCCAGGACAAATTAGCTAGCAACAGCAAGCTAGCTAAATAGGACAAATTAACGTTAGCTAGCAAGTGCAAGCGAACTAGCTAAATTGCCATACATGTTTAATGCTTTTCGACCTGTCCCCAAATTAATGTAATTGGTTCAGAGTTTGTTTTGATATTTTAACCTGCGTGTCGTGATCGCGTTTGGTGTGGGGGGGCAAAATAAATGTATGCACGATGGCGCACACGCGCAGCCGTTTTTTTGTTCCGTGTTATTAATTAATATTATCTCTTACCGTATTTTGGAACGCTTAACGCTTTGTGTGTTCCTTATGGGAATTAGAAAAAGCACTGGTCTTCCATATTCTGCTTCTTGCCGGTTGTTAATTTGCTACATGAAATGGGTTCCTCGGATTTGTGAACATATTCAGAACTATCTGTGAACATAGACTTCAGAGCCTTTGACTTGATTCCTTTGGAAATTAATATTTTTAGCCAGCAGCAGCAAACAAGATAGATTTGTTCTGATTGTATACTACTGAATGATAGATAGAGTGACCCTCAACTACAGCCTATGTTTTTACTTAGTATAATGCTTGCCATTGCCTTTTACACTACTGATTCTATGTCATAGTATAAATACACACAACTGTAATGTTCACAGCTGACTAAATGACCCAAACTCCAGTTTATACGTGGAAGTAAAACTCCTCACAAAATGCTTGCTGCACTTTTCTAATGTTTGTTTCTAAACTAAGATTGTAATATCAAGTTAACTTATTTTATGTTTTATTTTTACCACACTTAAAACTAAACATCCTTACATGTGCTGGGAAACTGACAAAAACATACAAAAGGCATTTGCTTTTTCAGGGGAGTACTGTACTGCCATTGAATTTCTCAGCCCCAAACAGAGTTCTTTAACAACTATGTGTTCTTCATTCAATACAACGAACTTGTGATTTGTTGTATTTCTTTGTAAATAGATGTGAATTGGCATACCTTGATTGTACTAAATGGATAGGTACAGTGGCAAGAAAAAGTATGCGAACCCTTTGGAATTACCTGTAGTTCTGCACGAATTGGTCATCAAATTTGATCTTATCTTCATCTAAGTCACAACAATAGACACACACAGTCTGCTTAAACTAATAAAACACAAACAATTATATAATGTCTTAATTGAACACACTGTGTAAACATTCACAGTCCAGGGTGGAAAAAGTTTGTGAACCCTTGGATTTAATAACTGGTTGACCCTCCTTTGGCAGTAATAACCTCAACCAAACTTTTTCTGTAGTTGCGGATCAAACCTGAACAACGGTCAGGAGGAATATTGGACCATTCCTCTTTACAAAACTGTTTCAGTTCAGCAATATTCTTGGGATGTCTGGTGTGAACCGTACTCTTGAGGTCATGCCACAGCATCTCAATCGGGTTGAGGTCAGGACTCTCTAGAAGGCGTATTTTCTTCTGTTGAAGCCATTCTGTTGTTGATTTACATCTGTATTTTGGGTGAATGTCCTGTTGCATCATCGAGCTTCAATTGGCGGACAGATAGCCTTACATTTTCCTGCTAAATGTCTTGATAAACTTGAATTCATTTTTCCGTCGATGATAGCAAACTGTCCAAACCATGATGCTCCATCCATCATACTTTATAGCTGGGATGAGGTTTCACGTTGGTGTGTTGTGCCTTATTTTTCTCCTCACATAGTGTTGTGTGTTCCTTCCAAACAACTCAACTTTAGTTTCATCTGTCCACAGAATATTTTTTCCAGTAGCGCTGTGAAACAACCAGGTGCTCTTTTGCGAACTTCAGACGTGCAGCAATGTTTTTTTTGGGACCGCAATGGCCGTGGTGTCCTCCCATGAACACCATTCTTGTTTAGTGTTTTACGTATCGTAGACTTGTCAGCAAAGATGAAGAGTCGCTCTACAATTCTTATTAACCTCATTGAGTATTCTGCGCTGTACTCTTGCAGTCATCTTTGCAGGACTGCCACTCCTAGGGAGAGTAGCATCAGTGCTGAACTTTCTCCATTTATATACAATTTGTCTTACTTGACTGATGAATATCAAGGCTTTTAGAGATACTTGTGTAAACCTTTCCAGCTGTAAGTCAACAATTCATAATCTTAGGTCTTCTGAGATCTCATTTGTTCAAGACATGGTTCACATCAGGCACTGCTTCTTGTGAATAGCAAACTCAAATTTTGTGAGTGTTTATAGGGCAGGGCAGCTCTAACCAATATCTCCAATCTCGTCTCATTGATTGGACTCCAGGTTAGCTGACTCCTGACTCCAAATAGCTTTTGGAAAAGGCATTAGCCTAGGGGTTCACATACTTTTTCCAACTTACACTGTGAATGTTTAAATAATATATTCAATATAGAAAATAAAAATACAATAATTGGTGTGTTATTAGTTTAAGCACACTGTGTTTGTCTATTGTTGTGACTTAGATGAAGATCAGATCACATTTTATGACCAATTTATGCAGAAATCCAGGTAATTCCAAAGGATTCACATACTTTTTCTTGCCACTGTAGATAATTATATACTGTAGATGGATAGATACAGTTGAAGTCCCAAGTTTACATATACCTTAGCCAAATACATTTAAACTCAGTTTTTCACAATTCCTGACATTTAATTCTAGTAAAAATTCCCTGTTTTCGGTCAGTTAGGATCACCACTTTATTTTAAGAATGCGAAATGTCGGGCCTCCCGGGTGGCGCACAATTGGCCTAGCGTCGTCCGGGTTAGGGAGGGCTTGGTCGGTAGGGATGTCCTTGTCTCATCGCGCACCAGCGACTCCTGTGGCGGGCCGGGCGCAGTGCGCGCTAACCCAAGGTTGCCAGGTGCACGGTGTAGCCTCCGACACATTGGTGCGGCTGGCTTCCGGGTTGGATGCGCCGCTGTGTTAAGAAGCAGTGCGGCTGGTTGGGTTGTGTATTGGAGGACGCATGACTTTAAACCTTTGTCTCTCCCGAGCCCGTACGGGAGTTGTAGCGATGAGACAAGATAGTAGCTACTACAACCATGAAATTGGGGAGAAAAAGGGGTAAAAATTAAACAACAACAAAAAAGAATGCGAAATGTCAGAATAATAGTAGAGTGATTTATTTAAGCTTTTATTTCTTTCATCACATTCCCAGTGAGTCAGAAGTTTACATACTCAATTAGTATGTGGTAGCATTGCCTTTAAATTGTTTAACTTGAGTTTGGGTAGCATTCCACAAGCTTCCCACAATAGGTTGGGTGAATTTTGGCCCATTCCTCCTGACAGAGCTGGTGTAACTGAGTCAGGTTTGTAGTCCTCCTTGCTCACACGAGCTTTTTCAGTTCTGCCCACAAATTGTCTATAGGATTGAGGTCAGGGCTTTGTGATGGCCACTCCTATACCTTAACTTTGTTGTCCTTAAGTCATTTTGCCACAACTTTGGAAGTATGCTTGGGCTCATTGTCCATTTGGAAGACCCATTTTTGCGACCAAGCTTTAACTTTCTGACTGAAGTCTTGTGATGTTACTTCAATATATCCACATAATTTTCTTGCCTCATGATGCCATCTATTTTGTGAAGTGCACCAGTCGCCCCTGCAGAAAAGCACCCCCACAACATGATGCTGCCACTCCCATGCTTCACGGTTGGGATGATGTTCTTCGGCTTGCAAGCCTCCCCCCTTTTCCTCCAAACAGAACGATGGTCATTATGGCCAAACAGTTCTATTTTTGTTTCAGCAGACCAGATGACATTTCTCCAAAAAGTATGATCTTTGTCCCATGTGCAGTTGCAAACCGTAGTCCGGCTTTTTTATGACGGTTTTGGAGCAGTGGCTTCTTCCTTGCTGAGCGGCCTTTAAGGTTATGTCGATATAGGACTAGTTTTACTGTGGATATAGATACTTTTGTACCTGTTTCCTCCAGCATCTTCACAAGGTCCTTTGCTGTTGTTCTGGGATTGATTTGCACTTTTCGCACCAAAGTACGTTCATCTCTAGGAGACAGAAAGCGTCTCCTTCCTGAGCGGCTGCTTGGTCCCATGGTGTTTATACTTAGATACTATTGTTTGTACAGATGAACGTAGCACCTTCAGGAGTTTGGAAATTGCTCCCAAGGATGAACCAGACTTGTCGAGGTCTACAATACTTTTTCTGAGGTCTTGGCTGATTTCTTTAGATTTTCCCATGATGTCAAGCAAAGAAGCACTGAGTTTGAAGGTAGGCCTTGAAATACATCCACAGGTACACCTACGATTGACTCAAATGATGTGAAGTAGCCTATCAGAAGCTTCTAAAGCCATGACATAATTTTCTGGAATTTTCAAAGCTGTTTAAAGGCATGTGATACAGTGAATTATAAGTGAAGTACTCGGGCGGTAAACAATTGTTGGAAACATTACTTGTGTCATGCACAAAGTAGATGTCCTAACCGACTTGGAAGACATTTTTTTATGAGTTTTATTGACTCCAACCTAAGTGTATGTAAACTTCAGACTTCAACTTTAGATAGATACCACAAATTACTCAAGGAAAATATGTTATGCCAATAACCAGATAAAATGATTTAGGATTAAGACACACTACATGACCAAAGGTATGTGGACACCTGCTTGTCGAATATCTCATTCCAAAATCATGGGCATTAATATGGAGTTGGTCCCCCCTTTGTTACTACAACAGCCTCCACTCTTCTGGGAGGGCTTTAGACTAGATGTTGGAACTTTGCTGCAGGGACTTGCTTCCATTCATCCACAAAAGCGTTAGTGAAGTCAGGCACTGATGTTGGGCGATTAAGCCTGGCTCGCAGTCGGCGTTCCAATTCATCCAAAAGGTGTTCAATGGGGTTGAGTTCAGGGCTCTGTGCAAGCCAGTCAATTTCTTCCACACCGATATCAACAAACCCTTTCTGTATTAGCCTCGCTTTGTGCACGGGGCATTGTCATGCTGAAACAGGAAAGGGCCTTCCTCAAACTGTTGGCAAGAAGTGGTAAGGACAGAATTGTCTAGAATGTCATTGTATGCTGTAGCATTAAGATTTGCCTTCACTGGAATTTAGGGGGGACTCACCCGAACCATGAAACTACCCCAGATCGTTATTCCTCCTCCACCAAACATTACAGTTGGCACTATGCATTGAGTCAGGTAGCGTTCTCCTGGTATACGCAAAACCCAGAGTCATTCGTTGGACTGCCGGATGGTCAAGCGTGATCCATCACTCCAGATAACGCGTTTCCACTGAGAGTCCAATGGCTGTGAGCTTTACACCACTCCAGCCGATGTTTGGTATTGCGCATGGTGATCTTAGGCTTGTGTGCAGCTACTCTGCCATGGAAACCAATTTCATGAAGCTCCCGACAAACAGTTATTGTGCTGACATTGCTTCCAGAGGCAGTTTGGAACTCGGTAGTGAGTGTTGCAACTGAGAACATACAATTTTTACGCGCTATGCGCTACAGCACCTGGCGGTTGCCTAGACGTTTCCACTTCACAATAACAGTACTTATAGTTGACCGGGGCAGCTCTAGCAGGGCAGAAATATGATGAACTGACTAGTTGGAAAGGTGGCATCCTATGACGGTGCCATGTTGAAAGTCACTGAGCTCTTCAGTAAGACCATTCTACTGCCAGTGTTTGTCTATGGAGATTGTATGGCTGTGTGCTCGATTTTATACACCTGTCAGCAACAGGTGTAGCCTACGTAGCCGAATCTACTAATTTGAAGGGGTGTCCAAATACTTTTGTGTGTGTATATATATATATATATATATATATATATATATATATATATATATAGTGTATCATTATTTAGTTTGTAAGTACAACATTAAGTTCTCTCTCTCTCTCCAACAGCTGCCATAACCATTAAGCCCCAGTCAGGTAAAACACACTGCTTATGCAAGGTTTTATTACTACTTTATATGCAGTTTAGTTCAGATTTCTAGAGTACTCTTGGTATGAAGAGATTTTACAAGTTATTTGTAAAGCATCAGGTGTTTACAATGGGTTCAGTACTTGGAATGTTAACTGGAGTGTATTTTAGTGCACTTTTTGTAAATTAGAAAATAACAATAATAGCACAATAAATCAAATACCTATCGGAAATGCTTTTTCTCATTGCCATTCTCATTTACCATACACTATATAGTATTCAACTGTTTAAATGTGCCAATAATGTACTGGTAACTGCCAGCCAGACAAAAATAAAAAAGTATTTACATCACTTTGAAATATTTTAACCATCGCATTGTTGAATACATGTTTCTCATTGGCTTGAAGGGCATTCTAGAACGTGTATTATTTCCATAAAAAGCACAGAATATTTGCACGCTAGAATTCAATGGCTATAGTTCATTCTTACGTGAATGAATGCCATGAGTGTGCAAAGCTGTCAAGGCAAAGGGTGGTGTCATGGTTGTCATAGTGAGGAGACCAAGGCGCAGCGTGGTAAGAGAACATAACTCTTTAATTAAAGAGAGAACACTGAACAGAACTAAACAAACCGTGACGCAATATGGCTAGTGCAGCACAGGCAACTAAACATAGAATAACAACCCACAAACTATCCAAGGAATATGGCTACCTAAATGTGGTCCCCAATCAGAAACAACGATAAACAGCAGCCTCTGATTGAGAACCAATCTAGGCAACCATAGACTAGAAAACACCTAGACTAGAAAACCCCCATAAACATACAAAAAACCCTAGACAATTCAAAAACAACACAAACCACCCTTGTCACACCCTGACCTAACCAAATAAGAGAAAACAAAGATAACTAAGGTCAGGGCGTGACAGGTGGCTACTTTGAAGAATCTCAAATATACAATATGTTTTGATTTGTTTAACACTTTTTTTGGTTACTACATGATTCCATATGTGTTATTTCAAAGTTTTGATGTGTTCACTATATTATTCTACAATGTAGAAAATAGTAAAACATAAAGAAAAACCCTGGAATGAGTAGGTGTGTCAACTTTTGACTGGTACTGCATATTTTTTGTGGTACCTATTTTGTATGTTATTTTTGGCACTAATATGTGTCACATGTCAGTTTGCAAACAGTGTAAAAGCTGCATACCAACATGGTCTATTTTTTGCTTTCTTGAGTAAGGCAGCTCCAAAATGCAGGTGTTTCAGCCTAGTGCTTTCTGTGGTGGTGGGATAGGCAGCGGAAGATGTGGAGTGTAGGGGTTGGTAATGTTCTCTAGTTGCGCCGTAATTGGCTCAGTGTTCTGTCACTAATGGGAACACTACGTCACTGCAAAATCTAAGGGTTGAGCTCGAAAATTCAAGCTCCTTGGGTGCTGCCATAGAGTTACATTAGAAGTGCCCATCCAAGAAGGCTCAAGGTCACTAGCCACAGATAAAATTACGTCAAATCATGTTATATCTACAGTAGCTTTGATTAGACTGATCATGTCACATCATACTTTCAAAATCTTAGCTAGCAAGCTAGCAGTCATCATGAATTAAGTCGACAAATTACTGGCAAATCCTTTTCAATCTTTGTCATATGAAGATAAATAATGAAGAGAAATTATAGATAAAATGTATCGGAGATAAAATAATGGCGCCGAAGGGGATGGCTGCCGTTTTTAGACAACACTATCAACCAAGACCCCACTCAACGTGCTGTATAAGGCCATAAGCAAACAAGAAAATGCTCATCCAGAAGCGGCACTCATAGTGGCCGGGACTTTAATGCAGGCAAATTTAAATCTGTTTTAACTCATTTCTACAAGCATGTCACGTGCAACCAGAGGATAAAAAAAACCCGACCACCTTTACTCCACACACAGAGACACGTACAAAGCTCTCCCTGGGAAATCTGACCATAATTCTATTCTCCTGATTCCTGCTTACAAGCGAAAATTAAAGCATGAAGCACCAGTGACTAGATCAATAAAAAAGTGGTCATATGAAGCAGATGGTAAGCTACAGGACTGTTTTGCTAGCACAGACTGGAATGTGTTCTGGGATTCCTCCGATGGCATTGAGGAGTACACCACATCAGTCATTGGCTTCATCAATAAGTGCATCGATGACGTCGTCCACACAGTGACCGAACGTACGTACCCCAACCAGAAGCCATGGATTACAGGCAACATCTGCACTGAGCTAAAGGCTAGAGCTGGCGCTTTCAAGGAGCTGGACTCTAACCATCAAACATGCAAAGCGTCAATACAGGACTAAGATCGACTCGTACTACACCAGCTCTAACACTCGTCGGATGTGGGAGGGCTTGCAAACTATTACAAACTACAAAGGGAAGTACAGCCGAGAGCTGCCCAGTGACACGAGCCTACCAGATGAGCTAAACTACTTCTATGCTCGCTTTGAGGTAAATGACACTAAAAAATGCATGAGAGCACCAGCTGTTCCGGAAAACTGTGTGATCACGCTCTCCTCAGCCGATGTGAGTGAGACCTTTAAACAGGTCAACATTCACAAGGCCGCAGGGCCAGAAGGATTACCAGGACATACACGGAACAACTGGCAAGGGTCTTCACTGACATTTTCAACCTCTCCCTGTCCGAGTCTGTAATACCAACATGTTTTAAGCAGACCACTATAGTCCCTGTGCCCAAGAAAGCGAAGGTAACCTGCCTAAATGACTACCACCCCGGAGCACTCACATCGGTATCCATGAAGTGCTTTGAAAGGCTGGTCATGGCTCACATCAACACCATTGTCCCAGAAACCCTAGACCCACTCCAATTTGCATACCACCCCAACAGATCCACAGATTATGCAATCTCAATCGCACTCCACACTGCCCTTTCCCACCTGGACAAAAGGAACACCTATGTGAGATTGTTGTCCATTGACTACAGCTCAGCGTTCAACACCATAGTGCACGCAAAGCTCATCACTAAGCTAAGGAGCCTGGGATTAAACACAAGTCCATGATGATGGTCCATTCTAAATCAAAACAAATATCACACATATATTATTTAGTATATGTAAAGGCAAGATTAAATCAAGAATAGTCTGATGGGTGACAATATTAGCCTATCACTTGTGAATTATATATTATCACTTGTGAATGATGCCCAGCATAAGAAACTGCCTTTCCCCCCGATTTTTTTAGAACCTTAGTCGCACACCTCTTGTAGCCTAGCCCATAGACCTATATGTTTGATTTAGGTTTGTATCACAACTAAAGAAGCCCAATAACTTCTTAAAATTAAGCACATTAATCTGCTTTACAGGGGGTTTAGAGCCTACGTGGCATACATAAGCAGCGCATGAGTTTTGAGATTGGGGAAGATACTTTACCATAAAAATGCACCTTTATAATAAAAGCGTTACATGCATAATCACGTGATGCAGAGCCATGTGAGTGAGAAGAAAGGCACAACGACCACAGGCTGCAAAAGGCATGGATTTTTTAGTGTTCATTACGGCCACAAAGGGGATGCCACCGTGAAATTCGAGGAATTATCAAGTGCTTGTCAAACTGTGAATGAGAGACTAATGAAGTGTGTACAGCCTGCTCAAAAAACAAAGCAGAGCTCATGCCTTTCAAGCAACTTTTTTCAAATCATCATTAGTCACATCATGCAGCCTTACAATGTATTAAAAATCTAAACATATAGCCCAATGTTTGTAGAACTGAAGTTACATTAATAACTCTAATTGAAGCATATAGGAGTAGCTATTTCTTTGTTAACCGCTCAACACAGAATAGCCGCGTGTGCGCACTCCCTCAAATCGCTTGGAGAAAATATTTATATTTTTTTCAGCTTTGTTCAATTCTTTTCTTCATACTATAAAATAATGCCACGGAATTCTAAGCAAATCTGGTCTGCTAAACGAACTAGTGTAGCCCACAGCCATTTGGCATAGCCACATCAGGACCTAACATAAGGACAACTCAGAGTATGATATTCATTTATTTTGAAATAGACTACATTTTCTTCATATCATGCTTCTTTAGACCTGTCTAAAATAAATAATGGATTTATTGTGAAAGTGTAGGCTATATTACATGGATTTATTCGATTTTTTAAAAATGTAGATGTTCCAAAGGTATGTGTGGAAGCCAGGAGATGCTAAATGTGTTTGTTAATTAACGGTCAATTGTTGTGAAACTGGCAGGCATTTGCTTGACAATCACCGGCTCACACATCCCTAGGCCTGATCACCGACAATGATAATAGGGAAGAGGTCAGAGACCTGGCAGTGTGGTGCCAGGACAACAACCTCTCCCTCAACAAGAGCAGGACAAAGGAGATTATCGTGGACTACAGGAAAAGGAGGGCCGAACACGCGCCCATTCAAATCGACAGGGCTGTAGTGGAGTGGGTCGAGAGATTCAAGTTCCTTGGTGCCACAACACCAACAAACTATCATGGTCCAAACACACCAAGAAAGTAGTGAAGAGGGCACGACAACGCCTATTCCCCCTCAGGAGACAGAAAATATTTGGCATGGGTACCCAGATCCTCAAAAAGTTCTACAGCTGCACCATCAAGAGCATCCTGACCGGTTGCATCACTGTCTGGTATGGTAACTGCTTGGTATCTGACCGTAAGGCGCTACAGGCGGTAGTGCGTACAGACCAGTACATCACTGGGTCCAAACTTCCTGCCATCCATGAACTATACACTAGGCAGAGTCAGAGGAAGGCCCCAAAAAATTGTCAAAGAGTCCAGTCACCCAAGTTGACTGTTCTCTCAGTCACCAAGTCTAGGTCCAAAAGGCTCCTTAACAGCTTCTACCCCCAAGCCATAAGACTTCTGAACAATTTATCAAATGGCCACCCGGACTATTTACATTGACACCCCCCTCCCCCACTTTGTTTTTACAGTGCTGCTGATCAATGTTTATTATGTATGCAAATTCACTTTAACCCTACCTTGAAAAATTACCTAACCTGTACCCCCCCCCCCCCCCCCCCCCCCCCTACATTAACTTGATACCGGCACCCCATGTATATAGGGGTGCCTCATTGTTATTTTATTGTGTTATTTTTTTTCTTTTTTTAAACTTTAGTTTATTTAGTAAATATTTTATTAACATTATTTTCTTAAAATTGCATTGTTGGTTAAGGGCTTGTAAAGTAAGCATTTAAGGTCTACTACACCTGTTGTGTTCGGCGCATGTGACAAATACAATTTTATTTGATCACTGACGTCATCATGATTCGACCCTGTTTTTTTCCCCGAGTTCCCTGTTGTAAATGAAAGCACCATAAATCCAGAGAATGCCAGACTGACAAAGTTTGATGACAAAATTTGCCCACGAAGGACCGCCGCGCCACCTTCTTGTTCAAATGAGCACAGCACAACAAGGTGAGTCCAAAAAATGTATTGTATGCTGCTGCATAAATTAAGTAATATACCAGGGAGATATGTATCATGTAGCTAAGAAAGTAATACTAACGTTAAGTGTATGTTGTGTAGTAAGCTTTACATGCTAAAATCGCCACAGCTTACATGTTCTATGTTTTTGGCTGCTTTTGAAAGCAAAATACAATTTGAAAACAGTATTGGCATTGTTGAATTCGATTTTCATTATGTCAAACTAAGGACTGATGGTTTGGTTACCACGGCAACTACTGTAGCTATCTGGTAAACTTGCTAGCTACTTCAGTGGATGTTAAACACATTTCTACCGGCAAATTAACACATTTCTAGCGACAAATGTGTCGCAACTCAGGGGTCTCTGGAAAATAATATAATTCCTTGGAAGGACAGTTGTATCCCCGCTAGAGCTGTTCTTGGAGCACACGTTCCGTGTCATTCATTATTTTCCATAGAATGCACAGCCCATCGTTGATTATCCCTTACATAACTTATGTTTTTTTTTTAGGTTCGCCTGGTTTATAAACAATATACAGTGAGGTATGCTGCACACAACACACCAGGGATTTATTCAATGGAATTATTATATTTAGAACACATTACTCTCATATTGGGTATACCTGTTCTATGCGGTATATTTCGAGACTGAGTCGGCTAGGTTTGATGACCCAAGGAAATAGCAACACGCGTCTTTGGAAGTTTCTAATGAAGACCACTGCAATGTACTTTCTGTAAATGACGGTGAGTTATTTTAATTGTGGATTAAAAACTTAATATCGTAAGTGCTAGATGTGTGTCCTCCAATTATTTTACGAGCAATAAATGCCACTCGCTGTTTATTATCGATGCGTAGTTACTACACCCCTACCTACATGCACAAATTACCTCAACTAACCTTTACCCACGCACACTAACTCGGTACCGGTACCCCCTCCTATATGTTGTGTTACTTAAAAACTTTTTTTTTAAAGTTTACTTTGGTAAATATTTGCTTAACTCTTCTTGAACTGCACTGTTGGTTAATGGCTTGTAAGTAAGCATTTAACTTTAAGGTCCACACCGCATGTGACAAATAATGTTTGATTTGATTTGACTTACACGTTTCTCTAGTTGAACACAAGCAAACTGCTACACTACTATGGAAGGTCAAGAGTTTTAATTCGTCTTACACTTGCAACGATAGTTTTTCACTTGCTTTTTTCTAGTGTCTAATGTAATTTATTGAACACGTGATTTTTTTTCACCTGTGTGTGTTTACAGGCGATTTGAACACTTGTTTTGGGCATTTTTACACGCGTTCATTACATCTGTTCAATGTGCATTTGTGACTCACAACCTGGATTCGGTCTTATGTAGCAACATTTTAATTTCTGTCTTTTGGACATTGGATAAAAGTAGAGACTCAGAGCTACAAAATTGTATATCATACACTGCATTTGAGGAAACAATGGGAAAGTAATCAACTTTGAAACTTGTAAACTCTTTTGAGAACCACCATTCAGTGTTTTGGTACTACTATTGGAGAGCCCTTCTTTGTCCTCACCCATTCAACATTGTTCACACCCTCTTAAGACCCATCTCTTTAAGGGTTGACCTGTCAGCTACTTCCAGACTTCTAAGAGACAGAGAACAGCTCACTGAACATTACTCGCCCTAGCAGAGCTGGTTAGGCTGTTATGTTATCCAGAGCGTTGGTGACTGCAACTGTGCTGTCAGATTGTCCGTTTGTGAATTCATAGCGTTTCATGTTCTAAGCGCACACTGGGCACTCTGGCCAATAAGTAGGGTTGTTCCGAAAGCTCTGACCTCAACGACAGTCAAGCACCCAAGCTAACTGGCTAACATTGGCTAGCTAAACTAAGCAAAAAAATAAAACGTCCTCTTACTGTCAACTGTGTTTATTTTCAGCAATATTTGTATGAACATAACAAGATTCAACAACTGAGACATAAACTGAACAAGTTCCACAGACCGGTCACTAACATAAAGGGAATAATGTGTCCCTGAACAAAGGGGGGGTCAAAATCAAAAGTAAGTCAGTATCTGGTGTGGCCACCAGCTGCATTACGTACTGCAGTGCATCTCCTCCTCATGGACTGCACCAGATTTGCCAGTTCTTGCTGTGAGATGTTACCCCACTCTTTCACCAAGGCACCTGCAAGTTCTCGGACATTTCTGGGGGGAATGGATCCACAACGTCTGGATCCAACAGGTCCCAGACATGCTCAATGGGATTGAGATCTGGGCTCTTTGCTGGCCATGGCAGAACACTGACATTCCTGTCTTGCAGGAAATCACGCACAGAACAAGCAGTATGGCTGGTGGCATTGTCATGCTGGAGGGTCATGTCAGGATGAGCCTGCAGGAAGGGTACCACATGAGGGATGTTACAGGATGTCTTCCCTGTAACACACAGCATTGAGATTGCCTGCAATGACAGCAAGCCCAGTCCGATGCTGTGACACACCGCCCCAGACCATGATGGACCGTCCACCTCCAAATCGATCCCGCTCCAGAGTACAGGCCTCGGTGTAATGCTCATTCCTTTGACGATAAACTCGAATCCGACCATCACCCCTGGTGAGACAAAACCACGACTCGTCAGTGAAGAGCACTTTTTGCCAATCCTGTTTGGTCCAGAGATAGTGGGGTTGTTCCCATAGGCAACGTTGTTGCCGGTGATGTCTGGTGAGGACCTGCCAGCAGGCCTACAAGCCCTCAGTCCAACTTCTCTCAGCCCATTGCGGACAGCCTGAGCACTGATGGAGGGATTATGCATTCCTTGCATATCTCGGAAAGTTGTTGCCATCCTGTACCTGTCCCGCAGGTGTGATGTCCGGATGTACCGATCTTGTGCAGGTGTTGTTACACGTGGTATGCCGCTGCGAGGACAATCAGCTGTCCGTTCTGTCTTCCTGTAGCACTGTCTTAGGCGTCTCACAGTACGGACATTACAATGTGTTGCTCAGGCCACATCTGCAGTCCTCATGCCTCCTTGCAGCATGCCTAAGGCACGTTCACGCAGATGAGCAGGGACCCTGGGCATCTTTCTTTTTAGTGTTTTTCAGAGTCAGTAGAAAGGCCTCTTTAGTGTCTGTGACCTTAATTTCCTACCGTCTGTAAGCTGTTAACGACCGTTCCACAGGTGCATGTTCATTAATTGTTTATGGTTCAACAAGCATGGGAAAGTGTTTAAACCCTTTACAATGAAGATCTGTGAAGTTATTTAGATTTTTACGAATTATTTTTGAAAGACAGGGTCCTGAAAAAGGGGCGTTTCTTTTTTTGCTGAGTTTATTTCCAGACAATGTGAGAACACCCCACTCTGACCATTTTACTCCCCCTAGCAGAGCTGGTTAGGCAGTTTTCATGTTATCCAGAGCATTGGTGACTAACTGTGCTGATGGCAACAATCAATTAATCTGCGCTCTGTCACACTAAGACAATAGTCTTTTGTTAATAAATGTAGCTAGATAGCTAGCTAGGTAAACAATGAATACCAACGCATGATGTAACGTTAGGTAGTGAGCCAGCTAGCTAACAGTACACTAACTTAAAAACAAAATGCTTTGTCAAAATTAGAGTGGAGTCTTTTGTTAAGACATGTTGCTAGCTAGCTAAACAATGGACCATAATCACAACATGACATTACTACCCTACATGAATCTGCAGGTATCTAATCAACCAGGTTCTATGGCCATAACTAGTCAAGTAAATGTGTCTGAGATAAGAATAAGACCAGACACATAACGTTAACTAGCAACCCAGCCAGCTAATGTTAGCCAGCGAACAGTGCACTTGAAATGAAACCACTTTCTGTCAAAATTAGAAATATGTAATATTTGAAAGTGTAGCTAGCTAGACTCTTACCCATGGTCTGAAATTAGAGTAACGTAAACTCACTCACTTTTGTACATCGCCTTGGTCCGTACAAATTACCTTATTTTTGCGCCCAAAAAACGTAATACTTCCAGATCAACTGTAATAGCAATACCAATGTAAAGCACAATTTCTCTCCAACCCAAAACAAAATGAATGACGAGACCTTCATGATGCCCATCTCTGCATAATTCCCACCCAACATTTAAAAATGTCGGGTGGGGAGCTAAGGCTACGAAGTGATCTTGAAAGGGGGAAATATCTTGTGTGAAGAAACAGGTTATTTTTATTTTTTTATTTCCCCCCCAATTTCGTGGTATCCAATTGTTTAGTAGCAACCTTGGTTAGCACGCACTGCGCCCGGGCCCGCCACAGGAGTCGCTGGTGCGCGATGAGACAAGGATATCCCTACCGGCCAACCCCTCCCTAACCCGGACGACGCTAGGCCAATTGTGCGTCGCCCCACGGACCTCCCGGTCGCGGCCGGTTACGACAGAGCCTAGGCGCGAACCCAGAGTCTCTGGTGGCACAGTTGGCGCTGCAGTACAGCGCCCTTAACCACTGCGACACCCGGGAGGCCCAGAAACATTGAAGAGGGATTTAGGGCTGCGCTAACATTAGCCTCACAAGTGAACTGCAGCTGTTCTGGCTTTTAAGTGTCATGATGGCTCGCAGTAATGACATGTAAAAGAATGCAATTGGCACCCTAGTCATGAAATATTAGTTTAATATTAGCAATAATTATATTAATTTAGACAAATCATGAATAATTAAGTTCTTACAAGTGTATAGGGTTAAGCATGATTTTAATCTGTGAGAGAAGGGTGGAAAGAGGCTGTACCCCTGGTACAGGCTCCACCCCTGGTGGAAAGAGGCTGTACGGCACAAAATGAGTTGCAAATGCGCGCTGTACGTTACGTAGTGACACGTCATGATGTAACGTACAGCGTCAGAGGGGTCAGTTTTTTTCATATTTTCTCCAATACTGTTAGTCCATTACCATGTCAATCAACGCTGAATCGAAACGTAGTTCACACCCCGGATTTTGATGCCAACAGTCACTACAGTCCCGTTCGTTTTCATTGCAGCCTCGTTTGAATGTCACGGTATGCACATTTGTACGGAATGGGGTGAGTATACGTTAGATAGCCAGAGCAAATTTGCCAGCTAGTACGTCTATCAACAGTTGCAGTGACATTCTATTGAAATGGATTCTTGCATGGAGTATTTTGTTAAGACATGTAGCTAGCTAGCTAAACAATGGACCATAATTACAACTCATGACGTTACTAGCCTGCATGAATCTGCAGGTAGCTAACTAACCAGGTTCTATGACTATAACTAATCAAGCAAATGTGTCTGAGATACGAAGACACTACGATAGATAGCAGCCCAGCCAGCTAACGTTAGCTAGCGAACAGTACACTTTAACTTGAGATTAGGTTTGTGTAGTTTTACTACGCGATACATTAAAAAAGCCACATTTGACACAATTACCGAGACTTACTGACCAGCTCCAATAGACAGCCGCGTGCTATATGGCAGACCAATCCAAACTCATCTTTCAGCATGTCCAGCCCACTCATTATCTCAGCCAATCATGGCTAGCGGGAAGGTTTCTCACTTTTTCAGTGGCTAAACAAACTAGGCTCGTAATTTAACAATTTAATTTGTATTTACAGATGGCTTGCAAGTTTGATATTAAGGCATTTCTGTCAAAAAACAAAAACAAAATTTTTCCGTTCAAACATCTCTCCTGTGAAGTCGTGACTTGCGACATATGCCTCGTTTCCTGAATCGAGTCACATTTACAGGTGATTAGAATGCTTATGGGAATTTTTACACATTTTCATTACACCTGTTCAGTCTATTGGGTAAGGAATGTTGTTTTTGTAGTTTCTGGATAATTGCCAAAAACTTATTTGATAGCTAACTTCACATTTATGTATTGAAAAAAAGCACAAAGGCTTCATAATTAAGGTATTTTTTCTTTTTAATTAGCTATCCATAATGTTTCCTTGTCTCTAGTATCAAGTGTATGTGTATATAAAAACAACGACTGTTTCCATCCACCAGATGGGATTGTTTTGAGAAGTACCTACTTTTCCAAAACCCCATTTGTTTGATGAATAAATTAAAGCAATAATCACTACACTTTCAAAACCACAAAGGCTGAATTAAAATGTTTTCTAAAAAATAATTTATAAACTTTTACAGTTATCGTAAGGCTACCTCTGCCCAGTTTCTTTTGTCATTGATACTGCAGGCTGTACATTTACCTACTTAATTCCCTGACATTGTCCAAGTTCTGATTTCGCATTCATTCTCCCTTCCTCCAATGTATTTCATATTGTTCACTTCCTCACCAGACAGTAGCAACAAACTATTAGAAACCGTGCTAATTTCATTCATCAGCAACATTAAGGGTAGTAGACATTTCCCCGATCATAGTCTAGCTCAAAACTAATGACTGTTTCAGCATGTAAAAAGTAACAGTACAAACATACTTATTTTATGTTTGCTAAAATAATGTGAGTTTTGACTGAATAGATAGTTAAACATTTCAAAACAATACATTATACAATAGACCTGCTAAATTACTGTTACGAATCCCTTTTGGCCCGACAGTCTAGGGGGGGATGGTAGTGAGACCCGTAACATAACTCATGTAAATTATAATTGTGACAGAGTGTGAACGAAATAACCACGACAACCGAAATAATACCGTCAAACTCAGGGTTTATTTATAAACACACGGTAATGGGGGGAGCAGGAAAAAGGGCTGAGCTGGACCCAAGGAAAGAAACAATAAATATGCAAAAACACCCCTAAGCTAGACTAGCCTACTTTAACAACAGCTAACTAACTAACCAAAAATACAGTGGGTGGTCCGCTCAGTTCTAACTAGTGTATTTAACAAAGTTCACCTACGGGTAGTGTATGCCCATGGGCGACTTGTCTTGGTTTCCCCCTTTTCCCACCAGCAACAAACAAACACCATAACCAAAACAATACTCACAGGAGATGACAAAGTGCTTTGGAGGTGCTCCCACAAAAGGAAAGGTTAATTAATACACAGAGAGCGAGCGAAGAACAGAGATCTACAAACATGGCATTTAACAAAGAGATTGAGCTACTGAAATCTATGAAGAACAGAGATCTATCAACATAGCATTACAAAGAGATTGAGCTCCTGAGCAAACAAATGATGGGGTTTTTAAACCATGGGGAAGGAACTGTGATAGGGTAGGAAACAGGAGGAGGTGTGTCTTCTGATTGATGGGTTGATTGTTGACTGATTGGGGAGTGATGATGTTCACCTGTGAGGGGAGACAGAGAGAAAAGAAACACACAGGATACACACACACACAGGATAATGGTATCCGTAACAATTACCCACATCCTGCATAAAAACAGAATAAACAAAAATAATTATGTATTTATTTCAGATGTAACAATTGTTCATGAAGCAAACATTGCATGACTTGGTGAAGGTATGGTAGATGGAAGCTGTCTGTTTTCCGCCGCCTCCTTCATCCGTGGTGCTCATTCAACATAGCATTTGGAGATTCCTGTGAACATCAAGCCATATACATGTCATTCTGGATAGCAACATCTTCCTAACAAGAATTTGGACCAGTTGACAAGTCAACAGAATTCAGTATTGTTCATGTTGATGATCTGTACAACATGAGACAGATGGCAAGATAGCAATCCATTGGACCATATACTACGGGTATGAGCCAATATTACTTGTTTACTGTTGTAATTATGTTGGTAACCAGTTTAATAGCAAGGCACATTGGGGGTTTCTGATATGGCCAATATACCACAACTACGGGCTGTAATCCAGGCACTCCGTCATGCATAAGAACGGCCCTAAGCTGTGGTATATTGTCCATATAACACAAACCCCTGAGGTGCCTTATTGCTTAAATATAACAAAAATACATGCGCGTGTGAGGTTTCAAATAATAATGTTACTACTACTAGCTTGAACATGTTTATCTGGTACAGCTAGTTGTTAGTTCTTCCTTGCTCATCCAAAGCAGGCGTTTCTCCTCCTCGCTAGTCTTCAGATGCATGACTACATGATCATCATGTTGTGGCTGTAACATGGACATTACAGTAGAACAATTAGATGCACTATTAGGGGAAAAAAAGGGTTCTTCAGCTGTACCCATAGTACAAAACTTTCCACCTGTAACGGTTGTCTTCCTCTTCTGATGAGTAGGAAGGATCAGACCAATGCGCAGCGTGGTAAGTGTTCATGTTATTTTTATTTCAACTGAACACAAACCAAAATAACAAGCGAATGAACGAAAACGAAACAGTCCTGTCAGGTGCAGAAATGTAACGGATGTGAAACGGCTAGCTAGTTAGCGGTGGTGCGCGCTAAATAGCCTTTCAATCGGTGACGTCACTTGCTATTTATACAATTTCTCTTCTTAAAATGTTATTTTAAATCTAACCCTAACAGTGTTGCAGCCATCAAATGAATAGAGCTGATGGGTAGCCTACCAAATGTGCTAACGGCCCTCGCTATTGGTCTGTTATTCAGCCCTCTACTGTCCTGCTGAGCTAATCACTCTCTAAACGCTTCATGATTGAATTTGAATAAAATGAATGATGAAGACAAATGGTGATGGGAGTTAGAGGCCTGTTCCAAAATGGATACGCAAATCCCCGGACCCGATATGAATAAGTTCATTTTTACAACCCATTCCTAAAGGACAACCAGACCATCCTCTTTTTATTTTTTAAATTTAACTAGGCAAGTCAGTAAAGAACAAGTTCTTATTTACAATGACAGCCTACCCTAGCCAAACCCTGACAGCACTGGGCCAATTTTGCACTGTCCCATGGGACACCCAATCACGTCCAGATGTGATACAACCTGGATTTGAACCAGGGACTGTAGTGACACTTCTTGCACTGAAATGCAGTGCCTTAGACCGCTGCATCACTCAGGAGCCCTTGTGGACCGGTCCGATCAGAGTGAGGGATGCAGCACAAAAGCCAATTGTTTTGTTACTTTATTTAACCAGAGCCATGGTGAAAAGGGAGAGGGAGAGGCACAGAGCAAGCTGCTGTAGGCTATAGGGAGCGGAGGCCGTGTGTGAGCCTTGGAACAGCAGAGCAGGCACTGAGAGACAGCAGGCATAGAGAAAGAGACCGCAAACCCTGTTAACTCGCGCTAGACTAATTTATAGTTATTAATCATCCCATCCGATTACATAGTATCTGTCTTTACTGCATCAACCTGAGTGAAGTTAGCTAACTAGGCTAATTCTTAAGTTAGCCTACACATAATGACTGCGTTCAGATCATAGCCTAAATAGCAATCTTTGCATTAGCAGCTTGTATGCGTGGAAGCTTGGAGATGCTAAACATGTTTATGTTAATTAACGGTAAATTACCATGAAACTGGCAGGCATTTGCATGACAATTACCGGCTGACAACTTTTATGACTGCCCTAATTGTGGATCGACCAATTGCACTATGACCTAGGAAAGTTGCATAGGTAATTCAAGGTTTGTCTTTTCACCTGATAATTACTCAATCACAAAATACAGAGGGTGTAAATCAGAGATGACTTGCTAAATACCAACTTTACCAAGCAAATGATAAATTGTGTCATCTTAGAAGTATATTAAGAAATGTCTGTTTTTGTATTTGGAGGCCATCCGCTATGACAACCATGCCTGTACTGCCTGTGTCAGATGCTGAGGGATTAGGTGGAGTGTCCACTGGGGAAGCAACTAAAGTCTGCCCAAACAAAGAGATCTGATACACGTTTTTTGAATCATGATGTCCAAGAAAACCTTAACTGTGAATTCCAGTTAATTTCCTATTAAATGTAGTTCTATTTAATATATTATTTGATTTGTGAACTTTTTTTGGTAAAAGGTACTCAGACATTGTAGTATTGGTATGGTACTCAAGTTTGATGTTTGGGTATTTAAATCTACACCTATGTTTTCCAGTGAGGGCTATGGGCTGCAGGAATACCACAAGAACTCCCAGGCAGAACTACAAGCCAGAAAGGAAGCTTTCCAAACCAACCTTAATCACCTGGACCACCCTGTCCTAGACAGTGATGTCACCACAATGTGTGTGAAATTTGAAAGGTTTGCCCTATTTACAGTACAACTGCTTTTCCTCATCACTCTTTTTGGGGATGCCGGTTGTCACCTTGGGGACATTCAGACCAGTTTGTAAACATTTGTTTAGGTTCCATATGATTTCAATTACTTTCTGAATACACCGCTTTTGATTTTAACAAAACATTTCATACATCTTTTCCCATGGTGGAAGTGGTCAGAAAGTGACTTTTTGGAAAATATTCAGGAGATGGAGGTGCTCAAAGTTGACCCATTTTGCATACCCTACCATAAGAATATAAACGGTTGAGTTTGATGTCATTTGAAAGCTTACAAACAGGGTTGTCAAACTATTCTTAGATTTAAATAATAATAATAATAATAATGAAGCTTTAACTTCAATTACAGTGAGCTCCAAAAGTATTTGCAAAGTGACAATTTTGTTGTTATTTTGGCTCTGTACTACAGAAATTTTGATTTGAAATGATACAATGGCTATGAGGTTAAAGTGCATTCTGTTAGCTTTAATTTGAGGGTATTTTTAATCCATATCGGGTAAACCATTTAGAAATTTCAGCACTTTTTTGTACATAGTCCTTCCATTTTAAAGAACCAAAAGTATTGGGACAAATTCACTTACGTGTATTAAAGTAGTAAAAACATAAACGTACCGAAGAGTCCATTCAAATCAAGAGGTACAGTCAGAAAGTGATTGAAATCATATGGTACGATCCTACTGTACAGGAGTGGGCAACATACGGCCCACGGAGGTTTGATGTTTTTTTTGGGGAAAAACACTCAAATCAAATTTCTTTTGTCATTTGCTTCATAAAAAACAGGTGTAGACTAACAGAGAAATGCTTACTTACGGGCCCTTCCCAACAATGCAGAGAGAAATAATAAAACGAGTAATAAATACACAATGAGTAACGATAACTTGGCTATATACACTGGGTACCAGTACCGAATCCATGTGCAGGGGTACGAGGTAGCTATATACAAATACAGTGCCTTGCGAAAGTATTCGGCCCCCTTGAACTTTGCAACCTTTTGCCACATTTCAGGCTTCAAACATAAAGATATAAAACTGTATTTTTTTGTGAAGAATCAACAACAAGTGGGACACAATCATGAAGTGGAACGACATTTATTGGATATTTCAAACTTTTTTAACAAATCAAAAACTGAAAAATTGGGCGTGCAAAATTATTCAGCCCCCTTAAGTTAATACTTTGTAGCGCCACCTTTTGCTGCGATTACAGCTGTAAGTCGCTTGGAGTATGTCTCTATCAGTTTTGCACATCGAGAGACTGAAATGTTTTCCCATTCCTCCTTGCAAAACAGCTCGAGCTCAGTGAGGTTGGATGGAGAGCATTTGTAAACAGCAGTTTTCAGTTCTTTCCACAGATTCTCGATTGGATTCAGGTCTGGACTTTGACTTGGCCATTCTAACACCTGGATATGTTTATTTTTGAACCATTCCATTGTAGATTTTGCTTTATGTTTTGGATCATTGTCTTGTTGGAAGACAAATCTCCGTCCCAGTCTCAGGTCTTTTGCAGACTCCATCAGGTTTTCTTCCAGAATGGTCCTGTATTTGGCTCCATCCATCTTCCCATCAATTTTAACCATCTTCCCTGTCCCTGCTGAAGAAAAGCAGGCCCAAACCATGATGCTGCCACCACCATGTTTGACAGTGGGGATGGTGTGTTCAAGGTGATGAGCTGTGTTGCTTTTACGCCAAACATAATGTTTTGCATTGTTGCCAAAAAGTTCAATTTTGGTTTCATCTGACCAGAGCACCTTCTTCCACATGTTTGGTGTGTCTCCCAGGTGGCTTGTGGCAAACTTTAAACAACACTTTTTATGGATATCTTTAAGAAATGGCTTTCTTCTTGCCACTCTTCCATAAAGGCCAGATTTGTGCAATATACGATTGATTGTTGTCCTATGGACAGAGTCCTCCCACCTCAGCTGTAGATCTCTGCAGTTCATCCAGAGTGATCATGGGCCTCTTGGCTGCATCTCTGATCAGTCTTCTCCTTGTATGAGCTGAAAGTTTAGAGGGACGGCCAGGTCTTGGTAGATTTGCAGTGGTCTGATACTCCTTCCATTTCAATATTATCGCTTGCACAGTGCTCCCTGGGATGTTTAAAGCTTGGGAAATCTTTTTGTATCCAAATCCGGCTTTAAACTTCTTCACAACAGTATCTCGGACCTGCCTGGTGTGTTCCTTGTTCTTCATGATGCTCTCTGCGCTTTTAACGGACCTCTGAGACTATCACAGTGCAGGTGCATTTATACGGAGACTTGATTACACACAGGTGGATTGTATTTATCATCATTAGTCATTTAGGTCAACATTGGATCATTCAGAGATCCTCACTGAACTTCTGGAGAGAGTTTGCTGCACTGAAAGTAAAGGGGCTGAATAATTTTGCACGCCCAATTTTTCAGTTTTTGATTTGTTAAAAAAGTTTGAAATATCCAATAAATGCCGTTCCACTTCATGATTGTGTCCCACTTGTTGTTGATTCTTCACAAAAAAATACAGTTTTATATCTTTATGTTTGAAGCCTGAAATGTGGCAAAAGGTCGCAAAGTTCAAGGGGGCCGAATACTTTCGCAAGGCACTGTAGGTAGGGGTAAAGTGACTAGGCAACAGGATAGATTAACAGCAGCATATGTGATGAGTCAAATGAGTTGGTGCAAAAAGTGTCAATCCAGGTAGTCCGGGTAGCTATTTGGTTAACTATTTAGCTGTCTCATGGCTTAGGGGTAGAAGCTGTTCAGGGTCCTGTTGGTTCCAGACAAGGTACATCAGTTCTGCTTGCCATGCGGTAGCAGAGAGAACGGTCTATGACTTGGAGTCTTTGTCAATTTTTAGGGCCTTCCTCTGACACCGCCTGGTTTAGAGCTCCTGGATGGCAAGGAGCTTGGCTTCAGTGAAGTACTGGGCCATGCACACGACCCTCCGTTGTGCCTCGCGGTCAGATGCCAAGCAGTTGCCATACCAAGTGGTGATGCAGCCAGTCAAGATGCTCTCAATGGTAAATTTTTATTTTTTTTTTTTGAGTACGCACACGTACTCAAAAACTAAATTAAAATAAACACACAAAAAAAAAATAATAATAATAACATATAACACTTGCAGCAGCACTATCAAGGTTCTTATCAGCTATTTCAAGCATTCGCTGAGACAACGGGCTAATAATTCGTTTTTAGGTTTTACAGTACCTTACACAACATGTATCTGCGCATTTCCCTAGTCACCACGTTCGCTCTGTCCAGTTTGAAATATAGTTGAATAGTGGAGACCAGAGTCTATCAAACTTGGGCTGTCTCTTGTGGAGGTCATAAGTGAGCTTTTCAAGAGGAAGAAAGTCAACAATCTGGTCAATCCACATTTTAAATGTAGGAGGGGTATTAGAGGCCCACAATAGAAGAATACATTTCTTAGCAAAGTATGTAATAGTCATAAGCAAATTTTCTATGTCAGGATCAAGAACAAAGTCCTGCTGGGCATTAAGAAGATAGATACACGGGGTCATATCAAACTGGACATCTAGTATTTTCTGTGCAGCAGTATGTACAGATTGCCAGAATCTGGCAATCTCCCTACAGCTCCAAAATACATGCATATAGGTTCCACTTTCAGAGGTACATCTTTTACAGTTAGGAGGAACATATCTGTTTTCATTCTATGGAGTCTCAAAGGAGTATAATAAAATTTGTACAAAAATTTGTAATTAGATTCTTTCATTTTTACACTGGTAGAGGAGCAGTATACCCTGTCGCAAACCTCCGCCCATAACTCATCACTGATAGTCAGACCAAGGTCCTTTTCCCAGATTATTTTCAAATGAGTAAAGGAGGAGCTTCCTTTCTCAGAAAGGAGTCTATAGATGTAAGATATTTTGCCTTTAATGGATTGTGCTGTGACAAGAAGGGTTTCAACTTCATTCAACTGAGTTCTAAACCTCCTCTTGGAGGTAAATGAGGAAATTACATGTCTAATTTGAAGATATTTAAAAAAATGGGATCTTGGCACATCGAATTCACTGCAGAGCTCTTGAAAGGATTTCAGTGTAGTGGTTTTCTGATGAAATAGGTCTGAAAAGGTCCTGATTCCTAGAGTATGCCAAAGATTAAAGTTGGCATCCCTCAGGGCTTTTGGCAAGTCTGGGTTGCCTACTATAGGCGAGTGAGAACATATTTGGGAGGAAATGCCCAGGTATTTCTTACAGTCCCTCCACGCTAGTAGGGTGCTGTAAGTCGCAAAGGTTTTGGCTATGTTGCCCACTTCACTAAAGTTATTAATGAATATAATTGAGCTTAAGGGCAATGAACCACAAGATTGGGCTTCTATCTGAATCCACGTTGACTCTTGTCTGTTTGTGATCCATGTTAGCATGTTGCGGATTTGGGCAGACCAGTAGTACAGTTGAAGGGAGGGAAGGGCAAGACCACCTTTAGATTCAGGTTTTGATAAAGTGGAAAACTTGATCCTAGGTTTTTTATTGCCCCATATAAATTTGGTGATGCTTTGGTTAGTTGTTTTGAAGAAGGAAACTGGGAGATAGCATGGGAGCATCTGAAATAAGTAGTTTAGTCTAGGGAGGACGTTCATACGGATTACATTAATTCTTCCTACTAAGCTAATTGGGAGGGAGATCCAGGTTTGGAGATCGTTCTTGATTCGATCCAGGAGTGGAAGATAATTTTCCTTAAAAAGGCTATTCAGATCTGGTGTTATGAAGATCCCGAGGTATTGAAACCCGTGTGTTTTCCATTGGAAAGGACAAAGTGTCTTCATAGAGCTGGTGAGTGTAATATTGAGAGGGCAGACAGTGGATTTGTTAAAATTAATCTTATAACCTGAAAACTTGCCATACTGAGCAATTGTGTCTAAAATGAGAGGGAGGGATTTCTCAGGGTTGGATATGTAGAGCAAGACATCATCCGCGTAAAGCGAAATCTTGTGCTGCAGGCCACCTGCAGAAACACCCATAATACTTGGATTGCTCCTTATCAGCTCTGCCAGAGGCTCCGCCCCCAACAAGTAGAGCAGCGGGGACAGCGAGCACCCTTGTCTTGTGCCCCGTTCCAGAGGGAATCTGTCAGAGTTCAGTCCATTAGTAGTCACCATGGCATTTGGATGAGAGTATAGTGATTTGATCCATTTAATAAAATTTGGGCCCATATTGAACTTTTCTAAGACTGAAAACAGAAAGTTCCACTCCATCCTGTCAAACGCCTTCTCAGCATCCAGTGAAGCCAGCAGGACAGGGGTCTTTTGTGCGTTTACTTGATCAATAATATCAAAAAGACGGCGAATGTTATCAGAAGAGTATCTGTCTCTAATAAATCCAGTTTGGTCCGCTTTTATTATTTTGGGAAGAAGAGTGTTTAGTCTTTTGGCGAGCAATTTGGTAATTATTTTATAGTCGAAATCCAACAAGCTTATGGGCCGGAAGGACGAGCAGGATAGGGGGTCCTTGTCCTTTTTTAGCAACACTGTAATGCGAGCTGTGTGCATTGAGTCTGGGAGAACTCCGTTTTTGCAAAAATCCTCCAGCATTGACATGAAGATAGGGCTGAGCTGGGGCCAAAAAGCTTTGTAGAACTCTCTGGGGAATCCATCTGGGCCTGGGGACTTATTAGGTGGCATGGAGGTAATTGCCTCCAGGATCTCCTCAGGAGTGAAGGGGGAGTTGAGATCTTCCTGGTCGGTCTCTGATAGTTTAGGTAGCGAGATTCCCTCTAGGAAAGAGTGGAGTTCTGCCTCTGTGTGTTTTCACTCAGAGGTATATAGTTTGCAGTAAAAATCATGAAAAGTTAAATTGATATTTTTTGGGTCATATGTGACCTCGTCCTCTGCTGTTCGGATAGCCATGATTGTACGCTCTGACTGCTCCTTTTTTAATTGGTGAGCAAGCAATCTACTGGGCCTATTGCTATACTCATGGTATTTCTGTTTAGTAAAGAAAACTTTTTTTTTTATCTCCCGAGTGTAGTCCAAATTCAGTTTGGCTTTGGCTGCTTTAAGATGACTCCAGGAGGTGCTGTCTAGGGATTGTTTATGTATTTGTTCACAGCATTCCAGCTCCCTCTCAAGATCTAGCCTGTGTGCTTCCATTGCTTTTTTCTTAGAGGAAGCATATGCAATTAGATGACCTCTTAGTGTGGCTTTAGCAGCGTCCCACATTGTGGCCGGAGAAACAGGAGAGTCTTTATTGTCTTGTGTGTAGTTGTCTATCCATGTAGTTACCAATGTATGGAACTCGTCATTTGATAGCATGGAGGTGTTGAATTTCCAGCTCTTTGACCTCGGGATGTTTTTGCAGAGGTCAAAGCAGAGGTGGACAAAGGCGTGATCTGAAAGTGCTATGGGTCCGATTGTACATGTGGCTGAATTTATGAAACTCTTTGGGATAAAAATGTAATCTATACGGGAGTAGGTGTTATGGACATTAGAGTAGTATGTATAGTCCATAGATGAGCTATTATTCTCTCTCCAGATATCTATCAGTCCCATCTCTTTAGTAAGAGAGTTCAACATCTTTGCAGATCTAGGATTTGTGGTGGGGACTTGAGATGATTTGTCTAGGGTTGGGTTAAGGGTACAATTAAAATCTCCGGCCACCACGCCAAAGGAGACACAATGCTCATTGAACAGGGTTATAATTTTTGACATGAAGGCAGGAGTATCTGTGTTAGGGGCGTATATGTTTAATATAGTAATTGGTTGACCATATAGTGACCCAGTTATCAAAATAAATCTCCCCTCCGGATCAGATATGTTTTTGTCAATTATGAATGGAACATTTTTATGGATAAGTATGGCTGTGCCTCTACTGTTTGATTTGAAAGATGAGAAATACACCTGTCCCACCCAAGCTCTGCGGAGTTTGGCATGTTCAGCATCACAGAGGTGTGTCTCTTGTAATAGTGCAATGTCTGCTTTTTCCTTTTTTAGAGCACATAGTATCTTTTTTCGTTTTATTGCATGTCCTAGACCATGGCAGTTCCATGTCAATAGATTTAAGGTACTAGTCATCGTCATCGAGCAGTAATCGAACTTTAGTGCAAGTCATCGCTGGGTAAAAGTGGATAGTAATTACAGCTGCGTTCACATAAAAGGAAAATAAATGGTGTACATAAAATAATAATCTCTGAACACCCCAGCCGAGTTCCCAAACAACTCGACACATCCCGTTGGATCTATTACCCCCCCGCTCAGTCTCAATTCTGTGTTCCGAATAAAACAAAAACCGGGAACAGTTAGCAACGCACAACGTCTCCTTCTCCCCACCAAAGAAATGCCTCATCCTCTCCACCCCGCATTGAGTAAATAACACAGTTGCCCTCGTCCAGACCCCAGTAAAAGAGGGGAGAAAAATAAAATCAATAGCCCAGCCTACATATGCCTCCCCCAAGGGACATAGGGAACCCCAGGTAATAATAGCAACAACAAAAAAACAGGGAAATAAAAGTAGGCTGAAACATTAGTAGGCCTAGGTTAGGCTATACAGCCCATCCCTCTCAGTTAAAGGACAATAAATATAAATTGGACGGCTATAATGACATTTAGGGGGTGGATCTCTGGATATCGGCTATATGTCGTCTTACCTCCTTTAGTAATGGCATTAATCGCATTTAGTCATTGGTCTGTTTCTCATTGGCCAGGATTGTCTTTCAAAAAACGTTTTGCCTCTTCGGGAGTTTTGAAGTGTCGCAAGGCTCCCTGGTGAAGAATCCTGAGCTCGTTTGGGTATTTGAATCCCCTGAAGATGCCTCGGTCAATGGAGTATTTCTTCACTTCGTCAAATTCTCGGCGCTTTCGGCGTATTCCAGCTGACAGGTCCTGGTGTAAAGCGAGTTTGGCGTTTCCCACTGTGATGGTGTTGTTTTTCGCCGCCTGTAGGACTCGTTCCTTGTCGGTGAATCTCAGGAAACGTATGGTGATTGGGCGCGCTGGTTGTCTGGCTGCTGGTGGGGGCCTCAGTGCTCTATGGGCCTGTCCGTGGGCAGGTGGAGCCACTCGGGAAGTTTGTCTTGCAGGTAGTGGATCAGTGGCATGTTTCCCTCTTCTTTTTCGCCCAGATTGAATAGAACACAATTATTCCTTCGCCCCCAGTTTTCCAGCTCCTCTGTTTTCATTTCCAGATGCTCAATTTTCTTTTTAGCATATGCTATTGTTTCCATGGCATCTGTCAATAAGTTTTCCATGGATAGGATTCGCCCCTCTGCCTCGTCCAGGCGCCCCGCGTTTATGGTTATCTTGTTGTTGATGTCAGGCAAAGCGTTTTCCAGGATTGTCACCTTGCCCCCTATCGCACTGAGCTGAGAATTAATGGCATCTAATTTAGTGTTTAGTTCTGTATGTTGGGATCTCAACTCAGAAAGGATGTCTTCGACAGAGTGCGAGGTTGGCATTCGTTGTGCCTCGTGGGGGAGCGGGTTCTCTTGCTCCTGGCTAATGGCGCTAGTTTTTTCTGAAGCTAGCTTCTTCTTGGAGGCTTTTTCCGTCGCTAATACTCGAGTCCGGGTAAAAATGTCACCTGTAGTGTCGCCTTTTGTAGCCGCCATGACTTTTTCTTACTAAAGCTAAATGAGTGTGAACTTGGAGTGGAGGTAAGATTAGGAATTGGAAACTACTTGTGCGGAGCTCTTAGTTCATGCGGCCATCTCGTTCAAGGGTCACGTGATCCCAATGGTACAGTTTTTGAAGTTGAGGAGGCCCATGCAAAATCTTTTTAGCCTCCTGAGGGGGAAGAGGTATTGTTGTGCCTTTGTCACAAACTATGTTGGTGTGGGCAGACCATGTTAATTCCTTAGTGATGTGGACACCGAAGAATTTGAAGCTCTTGACCCGCTCCACTACAGCCCCGTTGATGTGAATGGGGGTATGCTCGGCCAGCCATTTCCTGTAGTCCAGGATCAGCTCGTTTCTCTTGCTGACATTGAGAGAGAGGTTGTCCTGGCACCAAACTGCCAGGTCACTTAGTGCCTTGCAAAAATATTAATCCGCCTTAGAGCTTTTCCTATTTTGTTGCATTAGAACCTGTAATTTAGATGGATTTCTATTTGGATTTCATGTAATGGAAATACACAAAATAGTCCAAATTGGTGAAGTGAAATGAAAAAAAAGACTTTTACTGAAGTGAAATAAATAAAAAAAAACGGAAAAGTGGTGCATGCATATGTATTCACCCCTTTTGCTATGAAGCCCCTAATTAAGATCTGGTGCAACCAATTACCTTCAGAAGTCACATCATTTGTTAAATAAAGTCCACCTGTGTGCAATCTAAGTATCACATGATTTGTCACATGATCTCAGTATATATACAAAAAGACATTGCTTAAAGAAAAAAATAAGCAAACACGTTTGGTGTTTGCCAAAAGGCATGTGCGAGACTCCCCAAACATATGGAAGAAGACACTCTGGTCAGATGAAACTAAAATGTAGTTTTTTGGCCATCAAGGAAAACGCTATGTCTGGCGCAAACCCATGCTGTGGGGATGTTTTTCATCAGCAGGGACTGGGAAACTGGTCAGAATTGAAGGAATGATCGATGGCAATAAATACAGGGAAATTCTTGAGGGAAACCTATTTCAGTCTTCCAGAGATTTGAGACCGGGACGGAGGTTCACCTTCCAGCAGGACAATGTCCCTAATTGTGCCAAAGCAACACTCAAGTGGTTTAAGGGGAAACATTTACATGTCTTGGAATGGCCTAGTCAAAGCCCAGACCTCAATCCAATTTAGAATCTGTGGTATGACTTAAAGATTGCTGAACACCAGCAGAACCCATCCAACTTGAAGGAGCTGAAGCAGTTTTGCCTTGAATAATGGGCAGAGATTCCAGTGGCTAGATGTGCCAAGCTTATAGAGACATACACCAAGAGACTTGCAGCTGTAATTGCTGCAAAAGGTGGCTCTACAAAGTATTGACTTTGAGGGGGTGAATAGTTATGCACGCTCAAGTTTTCTGTTTTTTTGTCTTATTTCTTGTTTGTTTCTCAAGAAAAAATATTTTGCATCTTCAAAGTGTTGTGTATGTTGTGTAAATCAAATGATACAAACCCCCCCCCCCCAAAAAAAATATATTTTAATTCCAGGTTGTAAGGCAACAAAATGCCAAGGGGGTGAATACTTTCGCAAGCCACGGTACCTCCTCCCTATAAGCTGTCTCATCGTCGTCAGGCCTACCACAAACTTAATGATGGTGTTGGAGTCGTGCGTGGCCACGCAGTCGAGAGGGAAACCGGGAGTAAAAGAGGGGACTAAGCACGCACCCCTGAGAGGCTCCCGTGTTAAGGGTCAGTGTGGCAGATGTGTTGTCTACCCTCACCACCTGGGTGCGGCCCATCAGGATGTCCAGGATCCAGTTGCTTAGGGAAGTGTTTAGTCCAAGAGTCCTGAGCTTAGTGACGAGATTGGAGGGCACTATGGTGTTTAATGCTGAGCTGTAGTCCATGAACAGCATTATCACATAGGTGCAATTACAGCTGCCCAGGTGGGAGAGGGCATTGTGGAGTGCAATTGAGTTTGCATCATCTGTGGATCTGTTGGGGCGGTATGTGATTTGGAGTGGGTCCAGGGTGTCTGGGATGATTGTGTTGATGTTAGCCATGACCAGCCTTTCAAAGCATTGCATGGCTACAGATGTGAGTGCTACATGGCGATAGTCATTTTCGACAGGTTACCTTGGCATTCTTGGGCACAGGGATTATGGTGGTCTGGTTGAAACATGTAGGTATTACAGACTGGGTCAGGGAAAGGTTGAAAATGTCAGTGAAGACACTTGCCAGCTTGTCAGCGCATGCTCTGATAATCTGTCTGGCCCCGCTGCCTTTTGAATATTAACCTGTTTAAAGGTCTTGGCTATGGAGAGCGAGATCAGTCTTCCATAACAGATGGTGCTCTCATGCATGGTTCAATGTTGCTTGCCTCGAAGTGAGCACAGCAGGCATTTAGCTCTAGCTCGTCTGGTAGGTTAGTGTCACTGGGCAGGTCGCGGCTGGATTTCCCTTTATTATCTGTGATAGTTTGCAAGCCCTGACACATCCCACTCGCGCCAGAGCCAGCGTAGTAGGATTCGTTCTTAGTCCTGTATTGACACTGGCTCATCGGAGGTCGTAGAGGGATTTCTTATAAGTGTCTGGATTAGTGTCCCGCTCCTTGAAAGCAGCAGCTCTAGCCTTTAGCTCATTGCAATGTGATGTTCAGGCCCGAAACCCAAAATCAGAGAACTTCCTCCGTTAGTAAATCCATTAGTTGCTCCTCAATGTCTGTCACTTGCACCCTGCATGCATTCTGCTCATGGCGGTTCTGAGTCTGTGTAGCCATAGCAATGGCTACGCTTTGGTTTCGCTGCTCAATGAAGAGATATGAGAGAGCAGTTAGCTGTTAGCTGCTTTATCACTCTAAACTCACTCAAAATGTTAATGATCAGTTTAGTGATACCTGAGCCCTGCCCGTACCCTAGATATTGATGAAGAAAACAGGACCCTACCCGGCCCTAACCTGATTTAAAATGTCGGGGCTCGTCAGGCTTGGGTCGGGTAGCTCTAGTGCGGATGTTGCCTGTAATCCATTGCTTCTGTTTGGGATATGTACATACGGTCACTGTGGGGACGCCGTCGTCGATGCATTTATTAATGAAGCCGTTGACTGATTTGGAAAACTCCTCAATGTTATCGGATGAATCCCGGAACATATTCCAGTCTGTGCTAGCAAAACATTCCTGTAGATTAGCATCCGCTTCATCTGACCACTTCTGTATTGAGCGTGTCACTGGTACTTCCTGTTTGAGTTTTTTTGCAGGCCACTCTTGAATGCCTAAAACTTAATAGAAAGTGTATAGAAATGATAATGGACCTATATTTTCAAATAACTGCCCTTTTTCTGGCCCGCAAATAGCTTTTGACTAACAAATCAGTCCACACAAAAAATCTGTGCAGCCCTCTGCTGAATTTTGAAATCCCCATGTGGCCCTCGAGCCTAAATAATTGCCCACCCCTGCTATAGTAAGTTCCTAGTTAAGTCACCTGTTAGTATCTATGTAGGCATTACCAACATAGTATCTATGTAGGTATTAGGCAGGTATTTCCTGTAATATATACAGTACCAGTCAAAAGTTTGGACACATCTACTCGTTCAAGGGTTTTTCTTTACTTTTACTATTTTCTACATTGTAGCATAATAATGAAGACATCAAAGTTATGAAATAACACATATGGAATCATGTAGTAACCAAAAACGTGTTTAACAAATCAAAATATATTTGAGATTCTTCAAAGTAGCCACCCTTTGCATTGATGACAGCTTTGCACACTCTTGGCATTCTCTCAACCAGCTTCATGAGATAGTCACCTGGAATGCTCAAATATAAAATATATTTTGATTCGTTAAACACGTTTTTGGTTACTACATGATTTCCATATGTGTTATTTCATTATTCTACATTGTAGAAAATAGTACAAATAAATAAAAACCCTGGAATGAGTAGGTGTGTACAAACTTTAGACTGGTACTTTATGACGTTTGACTGTAAATATGACATATTGTACATTATGATTGTACATATTATTATGACTGTACATATTATGACAGTAGTGTGATGTTTGTGTGTTAGGGGGGAGTACCCTGGCGAGTTTAGCCCTAAGATGTTCCCGGTAGAGTGGAGCCGCAAGAAGAAACTGGCGCAACCACGATATGAGATGGTAAGTTGACCACTTTATATTAGCCATGGTCTTACAACATACAAGCTGTCAAAAGCATTTATGTGTGGTGTTGATATGTGCGTTTGGTTTCTAACTAAATGTATTGTGTATGATGTTTTCAAGTACAGCGCTCTCAAGACCGGGCGTTCCAATCCATAGTTAGTGACAAAGAAAAAGTACAGATCCACTCTGCGGTGAGTTTATACAGTGCCTTCAGAAAGTATTCATACCCCTTGACTTATTCCACATTTTGTTCTGTTACAGCCTGAATTGAAAATGTATGAAATATATATATATTTTTACCCATCTACACACAATACCCTATAATGACAAAGTGAAAACATGTTTTTAAAAAATGTATTGAAAATAAATTTGGAATGTCAGCATGGTGGTGGCAGCATGGTGTTGGCCGCATCATGCTATGGGGATGCTTTTTAGCGACAGGGACTGGGAGACCGGTAAGGACAGGGGGAACAATGAATGGAGCCATATACAGGCAAATCCTCAATGAAAACCTGCTTCTAAGTACAAATGACCTTAGGCTTGGGGCGAAGATATACATTCCAACAGGACAATGACCCCAAGCATACAGCCAAAGCAGTGCTAGAATGGCTTCAGAACAATAATGTGAAAGTCCTTGAATGGCCCACCCAAAGCCTAGACTTCAATCTCATTGAAAATCTGTGGAAAGACTTAAAGAATGCTGTTCAACGCTCCTCCCCATCAAACTTAACAGTGCTTGAGAAAATCTGCAGGGAAGAATGAGGGGGGGGGGGGGGGGTGCCAAAGTGCTTCTACAGAGTATTGACTCAGGGGTTTGAATACTTATGTAAATGAGATTTCACTTTCACTTTCAATCAATTTGCACACATTTCTAAAAACGTGTTTTCACTTTGTCATTATGGGGTATTGCGTGTAGGTGGGGGAGGGAAAACATATATTTAATCCATTTTGAATTCAGGCTGTAACAACAAAATGTGGAATAAGTCAAAGGGTATGCATACTTTCTGAAGGCACTGCAGTGAATGTGTTAGTCACCCAGGGAGTGTCCCAAGTTAAACCCTGTGAATGTAATGCTTGATAACACTGTTATAGTAATGCATATTACGTAACAATGCTATAATAATGCTTAATAGCTGTGTTATTCACTCATAATAATGCCAAATGACTTAACACAACACCTTCTCTTTTATTATATCCATGCAGGGAGAAGTCAAAGAAAAATGCAGAACAGGCTGCTGCTATAGTATGTCTACGTGTTCTGGGACTGCCAGAGGGGCGGGCGGGTGAACAGTACTCTGGGTTGGTGGGCAAGAGAAAGAGGGAGGAGAAGAGGAATAAGAAGCCAGATGATGAGGACACCACTGTAGAGTATGGAGCCAGGAAAAGACCCCTGTCTAAAAATCCAAAGGAGCAACAGCTGCAGAAGACAACAGGGCACCAGCTATTCCAACTGGTGTACAGCACCAGACAAGCACAGAGTGATGCTGCACTGTGTAAAATGACTAATGCTTTACGACCGCAATAAGACGGTATGCTCCTTTTTATATTAAATGGTGGCGGATTTGCAGCAGGGGTCAGCTCTTGCCAGGGGGAGTGATCGATACAGTAGCGGCCATATTGTTGTGAGTTTGAGTCATTGCCTACAAGAGCAGCGTACAGCGAGTAACTGAGACACTGAGTAACTGGAACTGTCAGCTCTCACCCCAATAGTCAAACATCAATTAGCATGAGGCGTTCCATGCTATTTATTTTCTCTCCTGGATTATTTTGTTTATAGACAACTATCATGTTTGGTGTTTGTGTGAAGAAGGCATGCTCTACAGGGGATTAAGAAATGGCCCTATTCTTAATTTTTTTTATTTGATAACCAAAACCGATAATAAAAAATGTAAACTGGTCAAATACGTAACAAGACAGACAGTATGGCAGTCTACTTGAAATCACACATTCTCCTTATGCTTGCAATACTGAATGTATTCTGCTGTAATGTCACGATAGAAAACCAACTTTCAGCACCACATCATATTGACCAGAAGCAAGGTAATTATTGGTTTTGTTTTATTGTTATTGACAGGAGTGTATGTACTGTGTAATAAAAGGTGCCAGAGGAGGGCAGTACAGGAGCTGTATAAAGCTAGTTAGAATTATCAGACAGTATTTATTTTGTAAGGCCCTTTCACAATTGGTGAAAACGTACTTTTTTTGTTGCAGTTTTCATCCTTATAAAGGGATTGTTGCTCTATCACTGTTAAACTATAAAGGTTGATGATTTGATTGTGGTATGAGTGGTGTGTGTGTCTGCTGTTGGATCACGGATGGTTTCTTTGTTTTTAAAACTGTTTGCTTCTAACGAGATAAGTATTCGTATCGTTGATTGATTGCAGTCTCCAGAAATACATTCATTGTCTTGTCAGGTGATTTGATACTCTAAAATGGTCTAGTAGCTTGTAGGCCTACAGTACTCTCTCACCAGCTACTTAGTGTACGCGGGGTGATGCCGGGTGTAGTATTTTGCTGACGTCATGAACCAAGCTGTCTGTAATGCTTTGTTTGTAATGTGGAAGTTTGGAGTAGACTACCAGCCTACTTCACCAGGCATCAAGAGTAACTACGGTCGAACCATTGTGTGCGTCTTTTCTAGTCCGAGAACTGAACTGGTGAAGTATCAAGAGAATATAATAGATTCGTAATAAATGTCGCCTGGAGGGGACACGCATTTAGGAATCGCTTTAGTTATTTACAACTTCGGATAGGCTTCTTGCTGCCGTTTATAGTGTAAACTAAACAAATTTTCCTCCTGTTGTATCGTTAACCTTCCGAATCCAGTTTTGAAACAACCCAGGAATAAAGAACTGTAAAGAACCGACTCGTAAGACCGAATGACTACTGTAAATTGTAGCGGCAATGAGGAACTGGACTTCAGACTTATTTTCGGAGAGGACGCGCAACAGCTAGGCCCCGCAGGTGAGTTTTTATTTTTACAATGTATCCGTATTCCACAAAGCCTTAATAGAATTTTCAAAGTTACCAATTTGGTGCAAATGTTCTGTTTGTGTCGCCTTGGCCAAATTGCGGTATCTGGTCATAGAGCCGAACCACGACTGTAGGCTGCATTCATTGACTAATATCAAATCATATTTTATTGGTCACATACACATGGTTAGCAGATGTTAATCCGAGTGTAGCGAAATTTTTGTGCTTCTAGTTCCGACAATGCAGTAATATTTATATAACAAATTCACAACAACTACCTTGTACACACAAATGTAAGGGATGAATAAGAATATGTACATATAAATACAGTGGGGCAAAAAAGTATTTAGTCAGCCACCAATTGTGCAAGTTCTCCAACTTAAAAAGATGAGAGAGGCCTGTAATTTTCATCATATGTACACTTCAACTATGACAGACAAAATGAGAAAAAAAATCCAGAAAATCGCATTGTAGGATTTATTATTTGTTATATACCCTTTGTTGCCAATGACAGAGGTCAAACGTTTTCTGTAAGTCTTCACAAGGTTTTCACACACTGTTGCTGGTATTTTGGCCCAGTCCTCCATGCAGATCTCCTCTAGAGCAGTGATGTTTTGGGGCTGTTGCTGGGCAACACGGACTTTCAACTCCCTCCAAAGATTTTCTATGTGGTTGAGATCTGGAGACTGGCTAGGCCACTTCAGGACCTTGAAATGCTTCTTACGAAGCCACTCCTTCATTGCCCGGGCGGTGTGTTTGGGATCATTGTCATGCTGAAAGACCCAGCCACGTTTCATATTCAATGCCCTTGCTGATGGAAGGAGGTTTTCACTCAAAATCTCACGAAATATGTTCCCATTCATTCTTTCCTTTACACGGATCAGTCGTCCTGGTCCCTTTGCAGAAAAACAGCTCCAAAGCATGTTGTTTCCACCCCCATGCTTTACAGTAGGTATGGTATTCTTTGGATGCAACTCAGCATTCTTTGTCCTCCAAACACGACGAGTTGAGTTTTTACCAAAAAGTTCAATTTTGGTTTCATCTGACCATATGACATTCTCCCAATCTTCTTCTGGATCATCCAAATGCTCTCTAGCAAACTTCAGAGGGGCCTGGACATGTACTGGCTTAAGCAGGGGGACACGTCTGGCACTGCAGGATTTGAGTCCCTGGTGGCGTAGTGTGTTACTGATGGTAGGCTTTGTTACTTTGGTCCCAGCTCTCTGTAGGTCATTCACTAGGCCCCCCTGTGTGGTTCTGGGACTTTTGCTCACCGTTCTTGTGATCATTTTGACCCCACGGGGTGAGATCTTGCGTGGAGCCCCAGATCGAGGGAGATTATCAGTGGTCTTGTATGTCTTCCATAGCCTAATAATTGCTCCCACAGTTGATTTCTTCAAACCAAGCTGCTTACCTATTGCAGATTCAGTCTTCCAAGCCTGGTGCAGGTCTACAATTTTGTTTCTGGTGTCCTTTGACAGCTCTTTGGTCTTGGCCATAGTGGAGTTTGGAGTGTGACTGTTTCAGGTTGTCGACAGGTGTCTTTCATACTGATAACAAGTTCAAACAGGTGCCATTAATACAGGTAACGAGTGTAGGACAGAGGATCCTCTTAAAGAAAAAGTTACAGGTCTGTGAGAGCCAGAAACCTTGCTTGTTTGTAGGTGACCAAATACTTATTTTCCACCATAATTTGCAAATCAATTCATTAAAAATCCTACAATGTGATTTTCTGGATTTTTCTTTCTCATTTTGTCTGTCATAGTTGAAGTGTACCTATGATGACAATTACAGGCCTCTCTCATCTTTATAAGTGGGAGAACTTGCACAATTGGTGGCTGACTAAATACTTTTTTGCTTCACTGTATATGGATGAGCGATAGAGGAGTATATACATATGAGATGAGTGATGTAGGATATGTAAACATTATTAAAGTGCCGTTATTTAAGGTGATTAGTGATACCTTTATTAAGAACATTTATTAAAGTGGCCAGAGATTTGAGTCTGTATGTTGACACAGCCTCTCTATGTTAGTGGTGGCTGTTTAACAGTCTGATGGCCTTGAGATAGAAGCTGTTTTTCAGTCTCTCGGTTCCAGCTTTGATGCACCTGTACTGACCTCGCCTTCTGGATGATAGCGGGGTGAACAGGCAGTGGCTCGGGTGGTTGTTGTCCTTGATGATCTTTTTGACCTTCCTGTGACATCGGGTTCTGTAGGTGTCCTGGAAGGCAGGTAGTTTGCCCCCGGTGATGCATTGTGCAGACCGCACTACACTTTGGAGAGCCTTGCGGTTGAGGGCGGTGCAGTTGCCGTACTAGGCGGTGATACAGCCCGACAGGATGCTCTCGATTGTGCATCTGTAAAAGTTTGAGTGTTTTAGGTGACAAGCCATATTTCTTAAGCCTCCTGAGGTTGCGTCTTCTTCACCACGCTGTTTGTGTGGGTGGACCATTTCAGTTTGTACGTGATGTGTACGCCGAGGAACTTAAAACTTTCCACCTTCTCCACTACTGTCCCGTCGATGTGGATGGGGAGGTGCTCCCTCTGCTGTTTTCTGAAGTCCACGATCGTCTCCTTTGTTTTGTTGACATTGAGTGAGAGGTTATTTTCCTGACACCAGACTCCGAGGGCCCTCACCTCCTCCCTGTAAGCCGTCTCGTCTTTGTTGGTAATCAAGTCTACCACTGTAGTGTCGTCTGCAAGCTTGATGAGTGAGTTGGAAGCGTGCATGGTCACGCAGTCATGGGTGAACAGGGAGTACAGGAGAGGGCTGAGAACGCACCCTTGTGGGGCCCCAGTGTTGAGGATCAGCGGGGTGGAGATGTTGTTTCCTACCCTCACCACCCGGGGGTGGCCCGTCAGAAAGTCCAGGACCCAATTGCACAGGGCGGGGTCAAGACCCAGGGTCTCGAGCTTAATGACGAGTTTGGAGGGTACTATGGTATTAAAACCTCTCTGGGATCTAGCGTCCCACCTCGCCAACAGCCAGTGAAAGTGCAGGGTGCCAAATTCAAAACAACAAAAATCTCATAATTAAAATTCCTCAACCATTCAAGTATTTTACACCATTTTAAAGATACACTTCTTGTTAATCCAACCACAGTCTCCGATTTCAAAAATGTTTTTCGGCGAAAGCAGAACATATCATTATGTTAGGTCAGCAACAAGTCACAGAAAGCATTCAGCCATTTTCCAACCAAAGAGAGGTGTCACAAAAAGCAGAAATATAATCTAAATGAATCACTAACCTTTGACGATCTTCCTCAGATGACACTCCCAGGACTCAATGTTACACAATAAATGTATGTTTTGTTCTATCAAGTTCATATTTATATCCAAAAACCTCAGTTTACATTTGCGCCATGTTCAGAAATGCCTCCAAAACATCCGGAGAAATTGCAGAGAGCCACATCAAATAACAGAAATACTCATCATAAACTTTGATGAAAGATACTTGTTTTACATAGAATTAAAGATAAACTTGTTCTTAATACAACTGCTGTGTCAGATGTCAAAAAAGCTTTACAGCAAAAGCACAATATTCAATAATGGAGAGCAGGTCCACCACACTAGTATTTTATTATTGAACTGTAATCAATGTGCATAACAAGCAGTGACGATTTTAGCATGTAAATCTTGGTGGGGCAATTTTGTTTTACATGCATGCCAGCAATGCATGCCACAATACTAAACAATACATTCATTGCATTATAACGGTGACAAACAGTGCCCACAAACTGTTAGGACCTACATAAAGCTGTCCCAACACCTTACCACTGCTACACCTGGCTATCAGCGGAGCCTTGTCTGGCAGCGAAACAGTTCATTCAGCCTCTTTTACTGCCTTTTAAAAAATATAGCTGATATGGATGACTTGCTTAAACAAATGTGGTTTCTACTGACAATTGAGATGTACAAACTATGGCATAAGGGGACGAAGAGCGGATAAGAGGCAATCCGTAATATCGATTAAGACACGGGCGTAGTCAATATAACTGTTTGTTCTGCACTTTTGAAATGTACAGCGACAGAATTCAGACCAAGTCACAACCATAGGATAAATAAAGGGGACATAGCTGTAGTCTAGTGGTTAGAACATTGGACTAGTAACCAAAAGATTGCAAGTTCAAATCCCCGAGCTGACAAGGTACAAATCTGTCGTTCTGCCTCCGAACAGGCAGTTCAGGGGCAGCAAAAACCCACCCTAGGCCGTCATTGAAAATAAGAATTTGTTCTTAACTGATTTGCCTAGTAAAATAAAGGTAAAAAAATAAAATAAGCAGACAATGGAAGCTCTTACAATATTCAATGATGACTTTTCTCTAAAACAGACTATAGGCTAAATTTGCACCACCAAGTTAGAACAGTAAGTTATGGGGTTGAAAAGGGAACAAATTATTAGGGTGAGGAACATGGTCTAATAACAACTTACTACACAACATACACTTAGTATTACTTTCTTAGCTACAGTTTTCATATCTCCCTGGCATATTACATCATTTATGCAGCAACATACAAAACGTTTTTGGACTCACCTTGTTGTGCTGTGCTCACTTGAACAGGAAGGTGGCGTGGCCCGAAATCCCGACTTGGAATTCAGAGTTGGATGACCAATTCCGAGTTTGCAGTTGTTTTGAATGTGGCAGAAGTCATGCTGGATTGACAGCATGGCCAATGTATTCAAACTTTTCTGGCCCATGGTGTTACCCCTTTTTTCGTGATATCCAATTGGTAGTTACGATGTTGTCTCATCGCTGCAATTCCCCTACGGACTCGGCGAAGGTCGAGAGTGAAGCCGCACTGCTTCTCGACACACTGCTCGCTCAACCCGGAAGCCAGCCGCACCAGCTTGTCGGAAGAAGCGATGTGAAACCACCACAGAAAGCACGGAGCTAGGCTAATACCCCTTCAGTTTGGAGCTGCCTTTCTCAAGAAAGCAAAAAGAGACCATGTTTGTATGCGGCTTTATTAACTCAATTATATATTTAGGATATGTGACACGTATTAATGCCAATATAACATGCAAACAGAATATAAATATATATAATTAATTATAATTATTATAATTATATTTTTTATATATATTTTTTATATTAGCTTAACAGCCCTGATAATGACACATCAGACATCTTGAATGACATGGAGTTTATTACACAGTTGCATTTGATTATATTTAATCAGATCCTGGTCCAGTTTACATTTGGATATATGCAAAATCTGAATGTCCAAATATACAGTATCACTGTGTAATTTGTCAAGTAAAACACTATTGTATTGACAACTGCCCATTTTGTAATTTGGGGGGTCTTGCACAGAGATTTCAGGTGAAAGGCCTGGGGAAAGGGTCAAATGTCAGTGACATTGGGGTTTGTTTCGCCTTGGCTAGATTGTGGTATCTGGTCATAGAGCCGAACCACGACTGTAGGCTGCATTCATTGACCAAAGTGTCGGCTACTGTAGCCCTCTACATAACCTCGGCTATCAATTGAGTAGCCAAATAAGCCTAGAGTAGCCTACAGATTAAGTTGAATAAGAATGTACTTTTTATATCTTTAATATCTATTGTAATAGAAGAGAATAAAACATGATAGCCACCCACTCCCTGTTTTCCATCGGCCATTTCTCTTGTTTCCTTCCTTATTTCCAACTCCTGTAAATGGCACCCGCATCTCGGTCAGGCGCCAACACATTCTACCACCCAGCCAGAGGGGCCGCCGAGCCCGTGTTGCATCAGATAACGTTTATATTCATTACATTCATTTTGCAAATAAGTCAAGGCGAAGGGGCCGTTCTTTTATGTGCTCCATATCGTGGCACACATAGCCCTTGGACATCTCACCATCTTTGCATTTTGTGTGCAGACCAGGCCAGAGCAGAACAGTGTGTGGTTACGTTTGTCCTTGTGTGAACTAGTGTAGACAGTAGGCTGTGGAGTTTAAAAGTATCGACACGACCACTTATCGCAGGCATTTTCCTGATATTGTTCATGAAGATAGGTAGCCTATACTAGAGAAATGTGAAGTTTGAGGTGAAATAAGTTTGCTAATATGGGTAATTTGGACCATTGATGGCTACAATCATGAAACTAGTAGTAGTAGGATGACTTAGAAAAACATGGTGCACATGAATGTTATAAATGTATCATTCTATTTATTGTTATGGAATAAATGCAGGCAATTTATCATCATATGGACTTTTGTCCATATTGCCGACCAGCTCTAGAAGGCCGCCGCTTTTATTGCTGTTGCTCAGTTGACACCGGTGATAACGTACAGTTAGTTAGTTGTGTGATTTAGACTGGTGAGCGCTGCTGTTGTTAATCTATCCACCCGCCAAGCTGCAGGAGCCCCTGCCAAACAGGTCAATCTCTATATCTAGTCTTCCCCACAATTTGTGGAGAGACTCTGAAATGGCATTTATGACAACATTCCCAGTGGGTTATGGATGACTAGTCTAGGCTGTCTGTGTTAAAGGATCGATCAAAAGAGAGAGTAGTAGATGGTGAGTAGTTGATCAGAGAATTATCATTTGTTTGTCTGTTATCTCCTCTCTGGAGTAATGCAGGGAGCAATGGCACCAGTTTTATCTGCTGCTGTATGCCCTAAAGACACTTTGCATTGAAAATGAACCTCCCCCTCAATTTGCCTACACTCCTATCTAGAACCAAAAAGGGTTCTTCGGCAGGCTCCATAGGAGAACCCTTTGAAGAACCACATTTGGTTCCAGGTTCCCTTTCCAGAGGGTTCTACGTGGATCCCAAAATAGTTCTATCTGGAACCATAGGGTTCTCCTATGGGGACAGCCGCAGGAACACCTTTTTCTAAGTTTCCTTTTTTTATACCCAGGTCCAGACCCTGGTGACAGCACGCCATACTATACCACCCAGTCTATGGTCAATCAGCCTATTGGCCAGGCCCAAGACTTACAACAGAGCCAGCAGCACCACCAGGCTGCTTCTCAACAAGCTCCTCTCCAAACCTATGGTAACTACCACCCCAGCTCCAGCTATGAAGTTCACAGTTCCAGATACTGTCCCATGGGACACCTCCCCAAGGCGTTCGACTGCCCAAGCATCCAGATCACATCTATCAGTCACAGTCACCAAGAGCTGGGCTCCAGCCAGGATGCCGTGCCCATCAGCGGGGCAGACGGCGGGGGTGAGTGCGGTCGTGAACGGTCCTGGTCCAGGGATCACCTCTACCTACCCCTGGACCCCTGTTACAGGGACTCATCGTCCCTGAACCCCAGCCCTTGCAGCAGCCTGTCCTCCAGGAGCTGGCTGTCTGACGTGTCCTCCTGCGAGTCCTTCTCGCACGTTTACGACGACGTGGAGGCTGAGCTGAACGAGGCGGCCGCCCGATTCACCATGGGTTCCCCGCTGGCCTCTCCCCTGGCCTCCCCTGGCTGCTCCCCACAAGGCCAGGCCGCGGGGGGATTCGGGGTAGAGCTGTGGCAGCAGCAGTACTTCATGAACACCCACTCCCTCTCGCCCCACCAGTCCCCTCGCCAGTCGCCCCGTCAGTCCCCCTGTCACTCTCCGCGCAACAGCGTCACAGACGAGAACTGGCTTAACCCGCGCCCCACCTCCAGGTCCGGCTCAAGGCCCACATCACCTTGTGGGAAGAGACGACACTCCAGCGCAGACGTCTACGGACATGGACCTTCCCCCTCCCCATCCCCTCATCAGTCCCCCTGCCCCACCCCCAGCCACTCTCCCAGAGGCAGCGTAACAGAGGACACCTGGGCGGTTGGAAGCCCTGGTGCCATGGGGGCCCTCCTGTACAACCTCCCTGAGGTAGACGTTCCCTCCAAAACCAGGAGGACCTCTCAGCAGGCTCACATGGGTCTACTGCTTGGACAGGGAGACTCAGGGCTGGTGCCCGAAGACCAAGGAGTCGTGTTGCCTCACCTGGACTCACCTGCAGATGAGTCTGGGTCTACTCTAAAACAGGATGGCCTTTTTGAAGAACTCTTTCTCTCGGTTCCCTCACACTTCACCTGGAACAAACCCAAACCTGGCAACACACCCCTTTTCAGGTTTGTTATTCATAATTACATAAGCATCAATTCTCACGTGTGCTTCATCATGCTATCCACCAGGTGAACACTAATTTCTGCGATCACTCAGCATGGTGCAGACATTGTACTACCATAGCAACCCTAGCAAGGCCAAGGGCCAGGAGATCATAACTAGAGGTGAAGAACAAGATACCAACCCCTATGCTGAATGACAGTATGTTTATGAGAAATAATGTCTGGGTTGTAGTCGTTAACGCACACTGTAGCAAACATTCTTGCAATGGAAAATTATAATTTCGTATTGGGCAAGTTCAGGTAATCCCTCCCTGTTTGTCTGTTTTCTTCCATTTGCTACCTAAGTAATATGACCCTGTGTTGCCTTCCCACCTAGGACCTCCTCCCTACCCCCACTGGACTGGCCCCTGCCCAGCCAGTTTGGCCAGTGTGAGTTGAAGGTGGATGTGCAGCCACGGGGCCACCACAGGGCCCACTACGAGACAGAGGGGAGTCGGGGGGCCGTCAAGGCTGCCTCAGGAGGACACCCTGTAGTCAAGGTTAAGAGAAAGTCTTTCCCAACCTCATGACACCAGACCTGGGTCCAAATAGTATTTGCACTTGTAAAGCTCAATCTAGCACAGCTAAAGTATTTAAACACATACTATTTGAATCCAGGTCTGCATGACACATGTACAGTTGAAGTCTGAAGTTTACATACACCTTAGCCAAATACATTTAAACTCAGTTTTCACAATTCCTGACATTTAATCCTAATAAAAATCCCCTGTTTTAGGTCAGTTAGGATCACCACTTTATTTTAAGAATGTGAAATGTCAGGGCTCTGACCAAGAAGATCAATATGATTGCGCTAAACTTTATGCCTGGTTCACATAACAAGTTGTGTTTTGATAAACTGCTGTTTGCAATTGTAACCTCGAGGTGTCAATCAACGTGTGACATCCTGAGATATCAAAGGAGGTGTTCTTGTTACAATGAACTGTGTTGAGTAGGCGTTTTGTGCAATTACTCCCTCCCTGTTATTACTTGAAATTGACATTTATTGAACAATGTTATCAGGGGTTTGTGACACTTGTTCATGTATTAGGCTCAGTAAATATGGGGGGTGACGTAGCTTATTCAAACCCAACCAACCACAAGAGCACTGGCGGCCCTAATCTCGCACTGTAGTTTCTCGCTCTCTTGCTCTCCTTCTCTGTAAACGACAGATACATGGTAACCCTCAGACAGACAGCCTGTTATTGTAGCCCAACAGCTATTCATTTAACACAGGCGCGTGCAAGCATGTGTGTGTGTGTGTGTGTGTGTACATGTGAGCTTTGTGTTCTGTATATTCAAGTCCACATCAAGCATGGCCTTGGAAGCCATAACTCTAGTAAACAACTAGGCTGTGCTGTGACTCACTACATGAGAGAGGAGGGATCCAAGGTGTATGCATTTAAACCCATGGATGGATCACAGCTCGTACTCTAGTTACTCCAAAGTGCTGCACGTACACCAACAACCACACCCTTTGATCTTTTACCATTTTAAGTAGTCTGTGCTCGGGGTATCACACTGGGCATCACACTGGTTATATCACCAGAGCGTATCACCTAACGTTTAGCAGAGCACTACTTGCCAGTGGGGCTGGAATACAATCCCTGGATCAGGGCTCAGAGTATCACCTAACATTGAGCCGAGCTCTATTTGCCAGTGGGTACCGTCTAGCAGAGCACTATTTGCCAGTAGGACTGGAGTGGGACTGAACTACCATCTATGGATCAAGGTGCAGCCAGGCTGGAACAGATGCAGGCTGAGATAAGCAAAGCTTTATTGAGGCCTGGCTCTCATGTAATATATACCAGCTAGTTTATTTTGGGGTGTCTTCATTACTCTAGTGTTAAAGCCACACAGCTTCACACTCTAGTCCTCTGTAATGCCACAAGCAGTGTTTCCCTGTACATTGCATCACGTAGGCGTGTTGGACATTCCTCAACCTCAGGCTGGCTCTTCAGGGGCACACCTTATTTTTGTTGACCTCAAATGGTTTGAATTGGGTAATTTCATTGCAGGCAATCCAGGATGTACATTGCATATTGCGCAGGTCACATTTTTAGACATTGTCTGGGTGTATTGCTATCAGTACAGAGCTTTGGCATTGGTTTTGCATACTGTTTCTAAACAGACCCAAACACACTTATTCAAATGTACAGCGCAGAGAACAAGAGTGCTCATAAGAAGAAGTGAAACATGTTGTATTTGTGTATTTGTTAATCAAATGTGGTAGAATGCGTATATGATTTCTATGGATTGGTGTCATTTTCAGCTCATTGGATACAACGAGAAGCCAGTCAACCTGCAGATTTTCATTGGAACGGCAGACGATCGGTACTTGAGACCACATGTCTTCTACCAGGTGCACAGAGTAACGGGAAAGACGGTGGCTACTGCTTGCCAGGAAAGCGTAATAAGCAGTACAAAGGTTCTGGAAATCTCTCTCCTCCCCGAAAACAATATGTCCACCAGGTACGGGTCATAACCATGTCATATTTATGTTTTCAAAGCATCACAAGGCTAAAAATAGAACATTTGTGCTTGTGATTTATTGGTATTATGATCTAAAATGTAAAATGGCTTCCACTGTGAATTCTCATCATTTTTGAACGATTTAGAACAGATGATAGCATGTTAAAAATGGGAATGGGTTTTCGTCTAAGAATAAGAATATTTCTACACCTAGAACAAATAGAAACAGACAGAACATAACTATTTTGTCACGGAAATGTGGCTGCCTTACATAATAGAAGAATCCAGGCATTATTTTCTCGCACTATCTGATACTTATTGGTCACTATTCAACAAACGACACGACATCATAAAATGACATGTGAAGAATGTGAACTATTTAAAGCATTATGGTCATTCTTTATTAAGGGCGGCAGGCTGCCTCGAGGTTAGAGCGTTGGGCAGTAACCGAAAGGTTGCTGGTTTGAATACCGGAGCTGTGCCCTTGAGCAAGGCAATTAACCCTAATTGCTCCAGGGGGCCTGGACATGACCCCACACCCTGCGGGTGTCTCAGGGGGAGTTGGGATAGGCAAAAAAAAAAAAAACATTTCCATTATACACTTGTGTGTAACAGGAAAAATAGAAGCACCCCCAAAAGTAGGATTATTATTAGCTTACTGTAAATATTAAAATGGAAATGTGTATATGGGCCTTTATATAATGTTGTCTCATGCTTGTATTTCTCCCTCTACAGTATTGACTGTGCAGGCATCCTGAAGCTGAGGAACTCTGACATTGAGCTCAGGAAGGGGGAGACTGACATCGGGAGGAAGAACACGCGTGTGCGAGTGGCATTCCGTGTTTATATCCCTCAGCCCAGCGGCAAGGTCCTGTGTCTGCAAGCTGCCTCTATTCCTGTGGAGTGCTGTGAGTACCTTTTATTCAGTAGGCCGGCCTACATACTGTAGTAATAGTACCAGTCCAAAGTTTGGACACACCTACTTATTCAAGGGTTTTTCTTTATTTTTTACTATTTTCTACGTTGTAGAATAATAGTGAAGTCATCAAAACTATGAAATAACACATATGGAATCATGTAGTAACCAAAAAGGTGTTAAACAAATCAAAATATATTTTATTTGCGACTGCACTTGAGAAAACTTGAAAAGTTCTTGAAATTGTCTGGATTGACTGACCTTCATGTCTTAAAGTAATGATGGACTGTCATTTCACTTTGTTTATTTCAGCTGTTCTTGGTCTTGGTCTTTTACCAAATTGAGCTATCTTCTGTATACCACCCATACCTTGTCACAACACAACCGATTGGCTCAAATGCATTAAGAAGGAAAGAAATTCCACAAATTAACTTATAACAAGGCACACCTGTTAATTGAAATGCATTCCAGGTGACTACCTCATGAAGCTGGTTGAGAAAATGCCAAGAGTGTGCAAAGCTGTCATCAAGGCAAAGGGTGGCTACTTTGAAGAATCTCAAATATAAAATATACTTCGATTTGTTTAACACCTTTTTGGTTACTACATGATTCCAAATGTGTTATTTCATAGTTTTGATTTCTTCACTATTATTCTACAATGTAGAAAATAGTAAAAATAAAGACAAACTCTTGAATGAGTAGGTGTGCCCAAACTTTTGACTGGTACTGTACATGCGTTCAAAAAGCCACATATTATTCATATAGAGTTTTTCCCGATTATGGGACTTGACCAGAAATAATCTTTATTTATATAATCTATATTTAGTGTTTGGTATAATAATTAGTTAAAGGCTATAACTTGTGACCAGACCTCCTCTTAAGGATCAGACCCTTTTTTTTCAATTTTCACCTAAAATGACATACCCAAATCTAACTGCCTGTAACTTAGGACCTGAAGCAAGGATATGCATAATATTGATACCATTTGGGAAACAATTTGAAGTTTGTGGAAATGTGAAATTAATGTAGGAGGACATAACACATTAGATCTGGTAAAAGATAATACAAACCCCAAAAAATTGTACAATCTTTGAAATACAAGAGAAAGGCCATAATGTATTATTCCAGCCCAAGCACAATTTAGATTTTGGCCACTAGAAGGCAGCAGTGCATGTGCAAAGATTTAGACTGATCCAATGAACCATTGCGTTTCTGTTCAGAATTTTGTATCAAGACTGCCCAAATGTGCCTAATTAGTTTATTAATACATTTTCAAGTTCATAACTGTGCACTCTCCTCAAACAATAGCATGGTATTATTTCACTGTAATGGCTACTGCAAATTGGACAGTGCAATTAGATTAACAGGAATTTAAGCTTTCTGACAATATCAGATATGTCTATGTCCTTCACTGTTCAGTATATGTAATAGTTAAATGTAATTGACTTGCAGCCCAGCGCTCGGCCACAGACCTTCCCCAGATGCAGAGCTGCAGTCCCCTCAGCTGCTTGGTCAGTGGGGGTGGGGAGATGGTAATTACTGGCTCCAACATATCCCCCGAGTCAAAGGTCATCTTCCTGGAGAAAGGCCCTGGTAAGAGACGCTGACGCCGCCTTGACTTTATAGAGTTCATAGAAAAGCTAGAGGATAAGTCTGGTTTATCCTTTTCCCAAACCATACTCACTTGGATATGTTCTTTCCAGCACCATTCCAGCAACTATAGCAAAGTAGCTTTGCCTTGTGCGAGCCGGACCGGCTCATAGGAGCAAGAGCTCCTATGATCTCAGGGTGAATACTGTAACCATGAGTCCACCGAGTTGGTCCAACAACTATGGTGGTGCATAACCAGGCCAGCACAGTGCAGAAACTGAAACCATATCATGACCAATACTTGGCATCTATAAGGTCTTATTTATGCATACATGTAAGCAATGACATGAGAAATATATATTACGTGACTTGGCTCAGTAGTGTGAAAAGGGTATAAAAACGATGCCAAAAAAAGGAAAATATTCTTCCATTAACACATTACAACAGTGTGTTAATTGTGATGTTTTATCTCTCCAGATGGACGCACACAGTGGGAAGTTGACGGAAAAGTTATTCGAGACAAGAGTAAAAGAGTAAGTAGAAACCTAAATTACATGATTAAAGTTAGCCTACATGAAATCAACCTCCCAAACCCTGGATCCCTTGAAAAGATGATAAATCATTTGGAAACATTCTCTTTGCAGTCCAGAATCGTGGTTGAGATTCCTACCTACCACAACACCACTGTGAGCTCTGCAGTCCAGGTGCAGTTCTACGTGTGCAACGGGAAGAGGAGAAGAAGCCAAAGGCAAAATTTCACATACTTGGCTGGTGCTTCTCCACACCATTATCCCACTGCCAGTGACCATGCAGTTGTGGCTCCTCGGGTGAAGCAGGAGCTCACCAACTCAACCTATCTGTCTACTTGCAACAATCTCCCTGGCCTATATCCAACAAGCAGCAAGCAGAATTCTTCTGACGGGGCCTTCTCTCAGGACAGGCCCTTGTATGGTTCCTCTGGTGGTCACCCTGTGCCTTGTGGTCCGCCCTCCCAGCCAGCATACACTCCCTCAGGCTCCTCACCTCTTCAGCACTCCCCTCACCTCCACAGCTACAGTCCCAGTATGGGATACCAGCGGATAAGCCCCATGCATACACCTGATTCAATGCCACCCCCTCGGACAAAGCCTGTCTACCAGGCCACACAACATAATGTGCCTTATAGTGGCCAGGCCAGCTCTCCCATGAGACCTGGTCTTGCCGCATTCCAGGTCATTCGACCTCAGTCTGCCCAGCCCAGGCCAGCTGTCTCCAGCCCTCATAGGGAAAGTGTGATGTACCAGAGCCTCATTGGACCTGATCTCTCTGTTGCCACTCTCCAGTCTGCCAGAACCCACACCCAGAATGCAACCCAGCTGCAGTCTCTAAAATACCACTTTTCCCACTCAGACTCTGACCTAGCGGCTCTACAGGCTGAGTATAATCTGAGCTACCATTCTGACAAAAACTTGCCTGCTTCGTATTCTCCCACTCCTGGAGTAGCAGCAACCTGCTCCACCTCCCCGTTAGCATCAGCCTCCTCTGGGGGTCCCCTGAGGCACCTGTCCCCCAGCAGCGCCCAGGGGCTGGCCTCTGGTATCGACCCCCAGGAGTGTCCCCCGGCACCCCATTCCCTCTTCTCAAACGACAGAGGGAGGGTGAACATCAAGCAGGAACCAGAGGAGAAGCTGCCTCTTGGCTCCATGGGACTCCAGGAGATCACACTAGATGATGGTAAGGGGCTCATATGATACTTCTGGCCATGTAGTGTATGTGGACACCCCTTAAAATTAGTGGATTCGGCTATTTCAGCCACACCCATTGCTGACAGGTGTATAAAACAAAGCACACAGTCATGCAATTTCGATAGACAAACACATGCGCCAAATACAACAGGTGTAGTAGCCCTCACAGTGAAATGCTTACTTACAAGCCCTTAACCAACAATGGAGTTTTAAGAAAATACCAAAAAACAGTAAGAAATAAGAAAAGCAAATAATTAAGGAGCAGCAGTAAATAACAAAAAGCGGGGCTATATACAGGGGGGGTACCGGTTCAGAGTCAATGTGTCAATGCGATGGCACCGGTGTCGAGGTAATTGGTGTAATTATGTACATGCAGGTAGGGTTAATAAAGTGGCTATGCATAGATAACACAGAGTAGCAGCAGCTTGGGGTTGGGGGGTGTAAGTAGTCTGGGTAGCCATTTGATTAGCTGTTTAGGAGTCTTATGGCTTGAGGGGAGAAGCAGTTTAGAAGCCTCTTGGACCTAGACTTGATGCTCTAGTATCGGTTGCCGGGCGATCTTATCGTTGTCGGTGATCAGGCCTACCAATGATCTGGCCCCCCTGAGGGGCCCCTGTGTTGAGGATCAGCATGGCGGATGTGTTGTTACCTACCCTTACCACCTGGGGGCGGCCCGTCAGGAAGTCTAGGATCCAGTTGCAGAGGGAGGTGTTTAGTCTCAGGGTCCTTAGCTTAGTGATGAACTTTGAGATCACTATGGTGTTGAACGCTGAGCTGTAGTCAATGAATAACATTCTCACATAAGTATTCCTTTTGTCCAGGTGGGAAAGGGCAGTGTGCAGTGCAATAAAGATTGCATCATCTGTGGATCTGTTGGTGCGGTATGTAAATTGGAGTGGGTCTAGGGTTTCTGGGATAATGGTGTTGATGTGAGCCATGACCAGCCTTTGAAAGCACTTCATGGCTACAGACGTGAGTGCTATGGGTCGGTAGTCATTTAGGCAGGTTACCTTAGTGTTCTTGGGCACAGGCACTGCTTGAAACATGTTGGTATTACAGACTCAGACAGGGAGAGGTTGAAAATGTTAGTGAAGACTCTTGCCAGTTGGTCAGCGCATGCTCGGAGAACACGTCCTGGTAATCCGTCTGGCCCAGCTGCCTTGTAAATGTTGAGCTGTTTAAAGGTCTTACTCACATCAGCTGCATAGAGTGTGATCACACAGTCATCCGGACAAACTGATGCTCTCATGCATGTTTCAGTGTTACTTGCCTTGAAGCGAGCATAGAAGTTATTTAGCTCGTCTGGTAGGCTCGTGCAACTGGGCAGCTCTCGGTTGTGCGTCCCTTTGTAGTCTGTAATAGTTTGCAAGCCCTGCCACATCCGACGAGCGTCGGAGCCGGTGTAGTACGATTCGATCTGAGTCCTGTATTGACACTTTGGCTGTTTGATGGTTCGTCAGAGGGCATAGCGGGATTTCTTATAAGCTCCTGGGTTAGAGTCACGCACCTTGAAAGCGGCAGCTCTGCCCTTTAGCTTGGCGCGAATGTTGCCTGTAATCCATGGCTTCTGGTTGGTGTATGTACGTACAGTCACTGTGGGGACAATGTTCTCGATACACTTATTGAAAAACCCAGTGACTGATATGGTGTACTCCTCAATACCATCGGAAGAATAATGGAACATGTGCTAGCAAAACAGTCCTGTAGCTTAGCATCTGCATCATTTGACCACTTTTTTTGAAGAGCTCAGGGACTTTCAACATGGCCCCGTCATAGGTTGCCACCTTTCTGACAAGTCGGCTCATAAAATTTCTGCCCTGCTAGAGCTGCCCCGGTCAACTGTAAGTCCTGTTATTGTGAAGTGGAAATGTCTAGGCCCAACAACGGCTCAGCTGTGAAGTGGTAGGCCACATAAGCTCACAGAACAGTACCGCTGAAGTGCGTAGTGCAACTCTGACTACTGAGCTCCAAACTGCCTCTGGAGCAAGGTCAGCACAATAACTGTTCGTTAGGAGCTAATGAAATGGGTTTCCATTGTCAAGCAGCTGCATACAAGCCTAAGATCACCATGCGCAATGCCAAGCGTCGGCTGAAGTGGTATAAAGCTCACCCCCATTGGACTGTGGAGCAGTGGAAACACGTTCTCTGGAGTGCCCGAATCACTCTTCACCATTGGCAGTCCGACGGCTGAATCTGTGTTTGGCGGATGTCAGGAGAACGCTACCTCCCCAAATGCATAGTGCCAACTGTAAAGTTTGGTGGAGGAGGAATCATGTTCTGGGACTGTTATTCATGGTTCGGGCTAGGCCCCTTAGTTCCAGTGAAGTGTAATCTTGAACGCTAAAGCATAGAATTACATTCTAGACGATAATGTGCTTCCAACTTTGTGGCAAAGCGAGGTCCATACATAAATGGTTTGTCGAGATCGGTGTGGAAGAACTTGACTGGCCTGCACAGAGTCCTGACCTCAACTGACCTCAAAAAGTTGTTTTATCGTCTTATAGGCATAATTTTATCCAAATGTTATTGTTCACAATGCATATTATTGTCCACTATTTGTTTAGTAATGTCAATGCATATTGTTGTCCACAATACTTCTTTAGTAATGTCATCCATGTGAATATCGAAGACCCCGTGAAACACAGCCTTGGGATTTATACATAGGCCTCCATCAAACCCGATCATTCTCATCAAATCCCATATTTCTTTATTTCTGTAATATTTCACTAAAAGGTGTTCTAAATTCTGTTCATCGTGACAATTGGGGATAAGACAGAATTGACTTTTGTCAAAACAACTCCAATTTACTACAGCATGCACTGGTAAACATCGTACGGAAATCAACCAGAAAAAAAGATCACTTTATAAATAGTTTTGTTCGAGACTGTTCCAGTTAATATTTCATTGTCTGAGAGACCCGATCATCACCGTATTAAAATCCCCACATAATATCGCACACATAAATAGCCCCTAGTTTCATAAATAATAGCTTTTTCTTAGATGCTGTGTATACATTTATCACTGTTATTTTCGTTTCCTCTAAAGAAGCAGTCCAGTATTAACCTATCGATGTCTGCCAAAAGCTAATATTCTCAGCTCATTTAGATTATTTGCTTACCTTCTACTGGGGACTTGGTTTCTCATTTTTCTTTTTAACTTGGCTTTGGATTGAACTGCGTTTGGAAGTGTAAATGGCGTAACTAACTCTGGCGGGGAAAGGGAGCAGGGGTTGGAAGGAATCTGTCTCTCTCTTTCAGTACTGAAATCAGTACTGAAGTCTGACTCGTTCGCGTCCTCAAAGGACTCTTCTTTCTTGCTCTCACTGCAGCTGGACCTGGAGGATTGGATACTCCTTCACTTTCGTATTCAGCTCCCTCAGCTTATCTCGCATTCACTGGCACTTGCCTCTCAGCTGTGCTTTGACCTGTAGTGGTGACCTCGCGCTCTGCCGTGGCGTGGTGGATGGAACTCACTGTTGAGGTCGGTGGCTCTGTCTCCTCTTCCGGCTCTTCCTCTGGGCTGGATTGGGGACCAGCCCTCGCTTTGTAGGCATAAGACTGGGGACACTTGCAGAAGTCGTGGCCCTCTTTTCCACACAAGGTGCACTTGCTTGGAGACTCACAGTCCCTGGATTTGTGTCCAAGGTCATCTCATCTCCCAACACTTCACCTCTGGGCAATCCTTGACATGGTTGTCCGGCCCCTGGCAGATGTAACACAGAGGGGTTTGTCCAGGGAAGGAGATCTTCCCCTTGTACGGGTCAAGGGATATTGAGTTAGGGATTGTTATCGACTGCCCACTTGTGGTTTTGTGCACTTTGTACTTGCGTACTCCATACCATATCCCGAACTTATCCACGTGTTTCACTGCAGGTTGTAAAATAGTGCAATACCCATTTAGAAACAGTTTGACGTCATGATCTGGAACTCTTCCCGTCCAGAACTTTACAAAGACCATCTTGACGTCCAGCACAATGGAGGACTCCACTGTCCCGTCCTTCTAATTTGTGGCTGTCTCTTGGGCTAAATAGACTCCAGGAAGCGGCGTAATGGGGGTTCTTCCTTAAAGACGGGCTGTAAATCTCTGCAATGAATCAGTAAACATCAACTGCACAAATCTAATTGGATTTGAATAAGAGTGTCTCTCTAACATAGTCACAACTTGGTGGATCGAGATTGACGGTGTATTTTAATCTTGCCCAGTATTGATCAAAACGAGCAACATATGTCGACCACAGATGAACCATATAGCTCTGACAGCTCGGGACTACAACATGATTATTATGGGAGATAATTGATCTATACTTTGGTTTGTCATGGACAACCGCGATGATCGGTCAGACATCGTGTGTTCACCAAAATCGAATCCAAGTGAATCCAAAACATTACACTGTTGATTTCATGTGTCTCCAAGTGGCCACACGCCTCTCCGAAAGTGTGCACAGTTCCTAAGTCATTTCAATGCACTTTTATGCACTTTTTTTAGTTCTTCTAGCTGTGCCGTTGAGGAACTAGAGCACACTTGTTGTTATTATGTTTGGAACACAACCCTGCAATCACACAATCACTGTTGTTGTTTACGCAATCCAAAAAAACGGCCCATTATAAAATCGCAATTTGGGTCAGGTGAGCTTCACTTCAACACTTGTTCTATTTCCCAACATGACTAGCTAAGTTAAAAAAAAATATATGATCTTAGTGTTAGGCTTTCACAGGGTAATTCAGAGAAACAGATGGTCATTTTGGTGCACATAGAAAGGAGTCATGCATTCAGGTGCGTGTTCCACTGCAAACTTTCTTTACAATAGACAAGCATAGGCACATTCTGTAACTTGTAACTTGTACATCAAACATAGTGATCATAAACGCTGACACTGTATAGGACATGAGTTTTATGATTATGGAAATGTGAAGTGCACATTTGGACTCACGGGTGTTTGGCTTGCTTGTAATTGCATCATAGCTGTATTTATTATAATCCCCAACGTCTCATCTTTCAAAGTACTTCGAGTCCTCTTAATTTACAGCATTTCCCTCACTCTTTCAACAGTTTTGCTAATGTTGTCCAATTAGCGGGAGAGATGGAGGTAACTTCTAGTCATGTGCCGTGCTCAAGTTCAGAACGGCTGTCAGTCAATAACCATACAGCTCTGTGAAGCACAGAGCCTGAGCTTTGACATCATTTATAGCATGTTCCTGTACAGCCACTGTCTAATTTAGGTGCTGATCAGTGCCCCAATCTGCCATTTTCAACCCGTATACTGGTAGGAATGTAAAGGGGAACTGTCAATTATCTAAACGTATGGGAGTTGTAGCGATGAGACAAGATAGTAGCTACTACAACAATTGGATACTACGAAATTGGGGAGAAAAAGGGGTAAAATTCACAAAATAAAAAAAAGGAAAAAAAAAAAGAAATATAATTCTTAGAATGGACCTATCCATTCAGACCACTGCAATTTAGCTGGTACACCATTGAAATTGTAATTGAATTAACATTTTAACTTCTAATTACTACCACAAAGATGGCCGCCAGTCCACCCACTTTCGAATGTCAACTTCAATGGTCATGTGTTTTCTATTATTTATATTTCTAGGATCTTAGTAGGTTTCTTATGGAGGATTGACAGTATAATTTAAAAGAAAATATATTCCCATTCAAGTCAACATTCTCTGATGTGTGGACCTCCAAACAGCTTTGTGGTACCATTTTAGTACATTTATGAGCCAAAACATGACACCCACCCTGTATTCAAGAGTATGTTGTGTCTCCACCGATGGCGGGCATAACACAACAACCTCAGATTATGTCAAATAGGGTCTAAACGACAACATATGTGAATTATGAATAAATCTGAGTACTCGTTTTTAGATAGTTGACGTTTAAAGTTTAAAAAAATACCACAAAAAAATGTCTTCAATAGTATGACAGCTCTGTTTGTAAGCTTTTAAATGATATCAATCTCAACCATTTATCTTTTCGAGTGATGTAGACATGGACGCCTCGTGGTATGGTGGGGTATAGAAAATAGGTCAACTTTTAGAACCTTTATCTCCAAAAAATCACTTTCTGAGCACTTCTACCTTGGGCAAATATGTATGGAAGGTTTCATTCAAATCAAAAGAGGTGCTGTCGAAAAGTGATTGAATTCATATGGATTTACCCAGCTTAAAGTAGGGCTGGCTGTAATTACAGGCCTTTAGGGGCCAGGCGATGAACCATAAAGCTCTCAGGATCTCACCATGCCGACCTGATTTTTTAATTAATCACCTCGCGCTGGCCGGACTGTGTTTGTCCCGACAACACAGTCACTGTGGCCCAGTATTCTTGTCACCATATGCCCACTAGGTCTTTGTTTGCTCCTATACAGGGCTGCATGGCTGCCAGCCCATGTGTGTGCATTTGTGTGTGCGTGCATACGTGTGTGTGCACTTGTGCACATACTGTATGTGTGTATGCGTGCATTATGATGTAGGTTAATTATAGGCAGAGGCCGGATTGCTAGCTAAGGAGATGACACTTTTAACTGTGTGTATGTTAGTATAGCCTACAAACTATAGTCACATAGAGGAGGCTAAAGATACCTTGCACGCTAATCTTCTTCATTTACCATCTGTGGCACAGCTGTCACAGGGCAGTAATGACAGACAGGCTTTCATAAGACCCCCACAACCCCCCCACTACATACGGCTTGAAAATAGGACCCCTGGCCTGAGCTGGGTGGAAGGGTCCTCTTTGAACTTTACTTTCACCCAACAGGGTTTCTGCAACTCTGATACTTAAATTAAGAAACAGCGAGTTTATGTCTCATTAGGTGAGATAAGATAATCATTTAATTGAAAGGATTTAATCAATTTGTCATTTCAAATTAAAGTGATTTCATTGATGTACAGTTGTGGGATCTTTTAGTTTCAATGATTTTGTTTTTCTTAATGACTAATTTTCGGCCGTTACAATGTCTTGTACGTGTTCTTGGAGGAAGGGAGCTGGTGCAGTCAAGCTGTCGGAGTTCCTGTTAGTCTATTGGTTGAAAAAAAAACAGGGACTGGTTATTTCCGTTCCCTCAGTGCTAGCCTGTTTGTTTACATGTGTTGTCTATCATCTACCCTCATACACGGCTCGGGTTGCAAACACACCTTTTCATGGAAAGGCTATGAGTACGGTGTATATGTGACCATTTGATCCATGTGTTTTTGTTGCACTGTAGGGAATATAAATAGACCTCACAAATGCAGACTGGAACCGCAGCCTTCGACATGGATCCCACCCTTTGATAAAGCTCCAAAATGTGTTCTCACCATTCAGCCATCTCTAACCTTTAGACCAGGCCTCAATCCTTGTTGTTTTTTTCATCATGCGTGACATCTGCAGAGGGAGACTGTTAAAACTAAAAGAAAGCAATGTGTATCAACAATGCATGGTATTCAACGTCTGTTCCACATTGGTTCACGTCAAAATAAGTCAATTTATACATTTAGCGTTACAACAAACTGTGCACACACACACTGGTTGAAACAACGTTGATTCAGCCCGTGTGTGTGCCCAGTTTTTTTTTTTTGTACTGCAAAAAAAATGTATAATTGACTTGTTTTCCGTTTTGGTTTAGATTTAGAAGATTGGCAATGCTGCCCTCAGATGGCTGAAACAACTATAAAGTAAGACACGACAAGAGCCTTGAAACTAAACCCTGGTGTGTCTGTCTTTTGCAGTGAATGAGATCATCGATAGAGACATATCTCAGCTCGGTGGCGGAGCGGCAGAGTCCAATCAACCAAAACAGGATACTTATGGATGGGATACTGTGATACTCCAGTGATAATGTTCTTCCATTCTGTGGCCTTCATTCGGTTTCTATTAATCATCATCATTACTCAGGACAGGAGTTGAATTGTGCTATCTATGCATTTGGCGGTTCTATTACTAACTGACCATAAATAGACGGCAAAACCCATTGTGGTTTAACTGGTACAATTAACCCAGTTGCTGGTAATACATACACCTGTGGAGGTGGTTAGGCTGTAGAGAATGTAACCACTGGGCACAGGTGTCAATTCAACGTTGGTTCAATGTAATTCCATTGAAATGACGTGGAAACAACATTGACTCAACCAGTGTGCCCGGTGGGTAGGCCTGTTTGTTTGCTTATCTAACAGTTCAGGATTTTCAAGTCAAACTAAAATATATTTTAAGATGGAAATACTTCTCACACCAAAGATTTTTTATTTGTTGCCCTTTAGGCACAGCTGAAATATGACAACTAATTGTCTGTAAATGCATGAAAATTACGTATTTGGTGTTGAAAGAACATTGATGTCAATGAAGAGGCTGAAAAAGGCCAAATACCAAATGCTGTGTTAATTTAATATTTATTGGTGAAATACATTCGATTTAAATTAATTTTTGATACTGTAGCTCTTGCAGTTGTATGATTCTTTAGAATAATGATACATTTTCATAACCTTCTAATGCCTGGTATTTGTATGCCTATTTTCTATTTTAGTTTCCAAAGAATGTACAGTATATTATCAAGATTTATATGATACTTTTGGCAGTATGCTTAGGTGTGAAGTAGCTATATCAAAGTCAAAGTTATAATCAACAAAAATATAAACGCAACATGCAACAATTTCATTGATTTGACCGAGTTACAGTTCATATGAGGATATCAGTCAATAGAAATACATTCATTAGGCCCTAATCTATGGATTACACATGACTGAGAATATAGATATGCATCTGTTGGTCATAGACACCTTAAAAAAATGGGCCTCGGGATGTGGTCTCGGTATTTTGGTGCATTCAAATTGCCATCGATAAAATACAATTGTTTGTTATCCGTAGTTTATACCTGCCCATACCATAACCCCACCACCACCATGGGGCACTTTGTTCATAATGTTGGCATCAGCAAACCGCTTGCCCGCATGACTCCATACACATACGTGGTCTGCGGTTGTGAGGCCGGTTGGACATACTGCCAAATTGTCTAAAAGGACATTGGTGGCTTATCTTGGCAAAGGTGAGATGTTCACTAACAGAAATAGGATTTTTGTGTATGGAACATTTCTGGGATCTTTTATTTCATCTCATGAAACATGGGGGACCAACACTTTACATGTTGTGTTTATATTTTTGTTCAGTGCATTTCATCAGGTTTTTGTTCAATAAAAAAAAAAGCAATTAATAAGCCTGTTCTCTGTGTATCTGTGAGTGCTTTTGAAAACATACAAAAGGAGGGGGTAGGTGTGGTTATACATTTGAAGTTGGAAGTTTACATACAGTTTGCAGACATACACGGCTTTGTGCACTGTATTGCTCGCCAGGATACTCTTGAGTAGCTACTCTACTGTCTCAGACACCTGGCAGTACTCCTGTAGAAAGTGGTGATGTTGTCGATGATGACTAATTCACCTGCCTTGGAGATGTGGCAGCAGCTATTGTAGCCTACCTGGTTTGGGTACGTTTGTAAACTTAGCCTCTGGTTTGTTGATCTTCAGGCTTTGAATAGTACTGACTTGTCTGTTAATTGTGTTTTGAATAAGAACAAAACCATTGCAATTGAGACTTTCACCTCACAACCCGAGGAAAACTTTCACCTTGATATTAAAATAATGGATTTGGGATTGTGTTCATTTGCTGTGTTTCATTTGATGATTTGATGATGAACGTTTCAGTTTGATATGTCATGCTGCTCATGTGATGGTGAATACAGCCTGCTGTGTCCTGATGCTGATTGCAAAGTAGATACAGTGCATTGTCTTTTGGCTGTTCCGCATCAGTGAAAAACAGGTTAGCAGGAATGTGTTCTGTGTTTGTCAATGTCAATCATCAGGGAAAATGGCCAATTTGGATTAGGGCAAAGTTGAAACATTTCAAACAGAATGACCATTGTACCAATTGAAAGAGAACACTGGAGATTCAGACCAAAAGTGAGGACAGAACAGTTCACCTGACACAAGACTGAATCCAAACATTACACGGTTGATATTAGTGCCTTAATTTGTATACATGCATATTTACAGACTTTTCCACATTTTGTTGTTACAGCCTGAATTTAAAATGTATTAAATTGAGATTTGTTACTGACCTACACACAATGCCCTAAAATGTCAAACTGTATTTTACATTTTTTATTAATAAATAAAAAAAACAAATGTCTTGTGTCAATAAGAATTCAACCGCTTTGTTATCAAAAGCCTAGATAATTAAAGAAAAAGCCTAGGAATAAACTCACTGTGTGTGCAATAATAGTGTTTAACTTGATTTTTTAAGTGACTACCTCATCTCTGTACCCCACACATACAATTATTTCTAAGGTCCCTTAGTCGAGCAGTGAATTTCAAACAGATTCAACCACAATGACCAGGGAGGTTTTCTAATGCCTTGCAAGGAAGAGCACCTATTGGTAGATGGGTAAAAACTCAGAGTGATTGTTTTGGGTCCTGTACAAGGCCCATTGAGTTTGGGGGGGTCCCCCCCTCTCTTACAGCTGGCAATGTCATAAGAATCTCCCCCCAGCCACCCATCCTCTGTTTAGTTAGATCATTGTTTACAGTAGGAAAAGTGAATGGGAAAAAAAGTTTGAAGTGTCTTCACCTGTCTGTGTGTAATTTCAACAACAACAAAAAACGTGAAAGCTCTGATTGCTAAGGTAGTTAGCCCTGATTGCTACGGTAATTTTAAGATGTCAGGCTTGAAAACCATTTCAGCCATTTTGGCACAGTAACTCACTACCAAAACCAGACACAACTGGTTTCAAGTGGCCAAGAGACATCATGTGATCTACTACTGCCATCTAGTGGATTAACTGGGAATCAGACAAGTGATATATTTATTTACATCAATGGATAGCTAGAGACTTCAGCTTTCTCTTCATACAGTATGTAAATCATTCATGTAAGAAAAAAAATGAAGGCATAGCAATGTTGCACAAACCCTGCACTTTTAAAATGTCTGTGATACTATGGGAATTTGCACATGTTTAGAGTGCCACTATTCAGTAGAATACCTGACAAAATATGTTTCTTGAATTTCTTTAAAATCCTTTTGGAACAGTAATTGTTGACATATTTGATCTCAAACCTAGACTGTCAAATATCTTATTCAAGACATTTAATATCCCTTTGAGCATGGTAAAGTTATTGATTACACTTTGGATGGTGTATAAATAAACCCAGTCACTACAAAGATACAGGCGTCCTTCCTAACGCAGTTGCCAGAGAAGAAGGAAACCGGTCAGGAATTTCATCATGAGGACAATGGTGACTTTAAAACAGTTACAGAGTTTAATGGCGTTGATAGGCGAAAACTGAGGATGGATCAACAACATTGTAGTTACTCCACAATACTAACCTAACTGACAGAGGGGAAAGAATAAAAATATTCCAAAACATTCATCCCGTTCAGCAGGACAATAACACAAAACACAAGGCCAAATCTACACTGGAGTTGCTTACCAAGAAGACAGTGAATGTTTCTGAGTGTCCGAGTTACAGTTTTGACTTAAACCTGCTTGATAATCTATGGCAAGAACTGAAAAGTGTTGTCTAGCAATGATCATTAACCAATTTGTCAGAGCTTGAAGATTTCTGAAAATAATAAAAGGGTAATATTGCACATTTCATGTGTGGAAAGCTCTTATTTTAGACTTACCGAGAAAGACTCACAGCTGTAATCACTGACAGAGGTGATTATAACATATTGACTAATGTGATTGAATACTTATCTAATCAAGATATATTAGATTTTTTATTGTTTTTAGAATTGTTCCTACACTTTGACATTACAGAATATTTTGTGTAGATTGTTGACAACATTTTTTTAAATTAAATCCATTTTAATCACACATTGTAACACCAATTTTTGGGGGGAAAAAGTCAAGATGTGTGAATACTTTCTGAAGGCACTGTATGTGCATTTGACATTTATTGTACTTTTCGCAGCATTTGTCAATAACACAATCAGAAAATACTCTGGATACTTTAGTAATGTAAAAATATTCATGTACATTTGGTGGTAGGTGCAACATAATAAAAAACGATTACAAGGGTTGGAGTGAATTGTCTAACTGGTGTTTCTAAGTGGCAACACACCTCTCCAAAATATGCGTGGTTACTAAGTTATTTCAATGCACTTTTATGACTCAAGGAAAGAGCCTTCAACTATAAGGTGCTTTTTTGAGCTTTCCTAGCTGTCCCGTTGAGGAACTGAAGCAATACACTAAGTTTTTATTTGCAACACAGCCCTTCAGCCCCCCCACCATCACACAATTACTATTGTTGTTTAATAAATCACAATCTGAGTCAGGTGGGCATCATTTTAAAGCTTATTCTATTGCCAACGTGACCAGCTAAGTTATAAAATACAATCTTACAGTGTTAGGCTTTCATAAAACCCTTCAGACAAACAGATTGTAATTTTGGTACGCACAGAATGGAGTCCTGAGTTTCATTCAAGTGCGTGTTCTCCGGCAAATTGTCTTCACAGTATGACAATCAAACGCTCAGTCTGTTCCAAATATGTTCATGTGAAGTGCACATTTGAACCCACGGGTCTGTGGTTTGCTTGTATGACATCAAAGCGGTATTATTAAAAAACCCAACATCTCATCTTTCAGAACACATTGACTCCTCTCGATTTACAGCATTCCCCTCACTCAGACAACAAACAACACATTTGCTAAAGTGGCCCAATTAGCAGAAGGGATGGGGGCATGTTTTTGTTGCGCAAGGTACACGCGTACAGATGAAACCCATACAGCGATGTAAAGAAGAGAGCCAGTAAAGAAGAGAGCCAGTAAAGCTCCGAGACAGGATTGTGTCGAGGTACAGATCTGGGGAAGAAACAAAAAAAATTCTGCAGCATTTAAGGTCCCCAAAAACACAGTGGCCTCCATCATTCGTAAATGGAAGAAGTTTGAAACCACCTAGACTCCTAGAGCTGGCCGCCCGGCCAAACTGAGCAATCGGGGGAGAAGGGCATTGGTTAGGGAGGTGACCAAGAACCCGATGGTCTCTCTGACAGAGATCCAGAGATCCTCTGTGGAGATGGGAGAACCTTCCAGAAGGACAACCATCTTTGCAGCACTCCACCAATCAGGACTTTATGGTAGAGTGGCCTGACATAAGCCACTCCTCAGTAAAAGGCACATGACAGCCAGCTTGGAGTTTGCCAAGAGGCCCCTAAAGGACGCTCAGACCATGAGAAACAAGATTCTCTGGTGTGATGAAACCAAGATTGAACTCTTTGGACTGAACGCCAAGTGTCACGTCTGGAGGAAACCTGGCACCATCTCTACGGTGAAGCATGGTGGTGTCAGCATCATGCTGTGGGAATGTTTTTCAGCAAAGATGAATGGAGCAAAGTACAGAGAGATCAGTACAGAGAGATCCTTGATGAAAACCTGTTCCAGAGCGCTCAGGACCCCAGACTGGGGTCAAGGTTCACCTTCCAACAGGACAACGACCCTAAGCACACATCCAATACAACACAGTAGTGGCTTCAGGACAAGTCTCTGAATGTCCTTGAGTGGCCCAAATAGAGCCCGGACTTGAAACCGATCAAACATTTCTGGAGAGACCTTAAAATAGCTGTGCAGCAACGCTCTCCATCCAACCTGACAGAGCTTGACAGGATCTGCAGAGAAGAATGGGAGAAACTCCCCAAATACAAGTGTTCCAAGCTTGTAGAGTCATACCCAAGAAGACTCATGGCTGTAATCGCTGCTAAAGGTGCTTCAACAAAGTACTGAGAAAATGGTCTGAATACTTATGTAAATGTGATATGAACGTTTTTTTTTTTAAATATATACATTTGCAAAAATGTCTAAAAAAACGTTTTGCTTTGTCATTAGAGGGTATTGTGTGTAGATTGAGGGGGTGGGGGGGACAACTTAATCCATTTTAGAATAAGGCTGTAACTTAACAAAATATGGAAAAAGTTAAGGGGTCTGAATACTTTCCGAAATGCACTGTATAGAATGTTAATGTACAGCCACTGTGTTTAAATGTAGGTGCTTATCAATGACAAAATGGTTACCGGGTGGTTTCCGACGCATTTTAATTTAGAGACAACTTTAAAAATTCTGTTGGATCCTCTTACCTTTGTTGCTCTAATGTATATGGATCAACATGTTTAGTGAAGTGCTTCTCTCTGTTTTATGTGTACAGCATGAACTTATCTGATGATGCTCCCTGCTTTCATTGTTTTCTCATGTTTCCTTTCAGTAAGTACTGGTGTCCGTTAGAACTGGACATGTCATTATCTGGTAAGTGATTGTGCTGGCAATTACCAAAATAATGCATATCTTGTACGAACGAACCCATTACCAACTGGTGGTACATCTGAAAAGGGTACACATGCACACACACACACACACTGAACCACATGTTCCTGCTTCCTCCAGGTACTCTATCCACCTGTGGGACCTGAACCATGAGGGGCCTAGAGTAAGGTATCATACATCTACTCCATTGATTTTGTGATGGAGCTGGCTCTGCTGGGGCTGGACCTCCACGCACCACATCCACAGTTCAAAACCCCCGTCCTCAGACGTTCTGTCACATCTGTTATTACTATTTGCATTACTAGCGTTGTTGCTAAGGTCCTTCCATCTGTAGGTCCCTTCTTGTTGTAACCGTAAGGTCTTCTTTCTCTCCACTTCTTACCCCTCCAACCTCTCAGCTTTTGTGTGCCATCTGTATCTCCATGGCTAGCGTTGTGATCTCCGTTGCAGCTACGCTACCTGCTTGACGAAGTCCGTTGCCACAAGAACTACCTCCGCGTCATCCACAACATGGAGAGGCCCGGTTTGTTGCTCAATCCGCTAGCTTTATCCGTCTTCAAAGAGCGTGGCAGTACGTGTAGCCTACAGTACGTGTTTCAATGACCTTTTATACGGTGCCTATCTGTGCTCTGAGGCACATTTGAAGGCAAAATGGAAGCAGAAAACGGATTTCCGTGATCTAAGAAGAAAATGGACAGAGTGTTGTTTGTCTAAATATGTTGCTGATTGGTTGATTGCAGGTTTGCTGTGGCCACCTCTGATGAGCTGGTAGCCGACAATGATGACTGTGCTATCTGCTGGGACTCCATGACTACAGAACGCAAGCTGCCGTTTGGACATCTCTTCCACAAGTGAGCAGCTGTCTGTAAACTGTAACAATTTTTTCTCCACCGCTGTGCACATTTGAACAACCGCAACATATATCTGTTTTCGTTTGCAAAGGCTGATGGATATGTATATATTGATGTTTAAATGGCTGGGTAAAATATTTTTGGCTGGTGGACATCAACTGATAGTGAATGAATGATGTGAGTCCTCCACCATCCAATGTGGAAGTGCGATATAAATGTATAATATACACAGTACCAGTCAAAAGTTTGGACACACCTACTCATTCTAGGGTTTTTCTTTCTTTCTTTTTTACTATTTTCTACATTGTAGAATAACAGTGAAGACATCAAAACTATGAAATAACACATATGGAATCATATAGTTACCAAAAAAGTATTAAACGAATCAAAATATATTTTATATTTGAGATTCTTCAAAGTAGCCAAACTTTGCCTTGATGACAGCTTTGCAGACTCTTGGCATTCTCTCAACCAGCTTCATGAGGTAGTCACCTGGAATGCTTTTCAATTAACAAGTGTGCCTTGTTAAAAGTTAATTTGTGGAATTTATTTCCTTCTTAATGCGTTTGAGCCAAACAGTTGTGTTGTGACAATGTAGGGTTGGTAAACAGAACATAGCCCTATTTGGTAAAAGACCAAGTCCATATTAAGGCAAGAACAGCTCAAATAAGCAAAGAGAAACGACATTCCATCAAGGTCAGTCAATCCAGAACATTTCATGACCTTTTAAAGTTTCTTCAAGGGAATTCGCAAAAAACATCAATCGTTATGATGAAACTGACTCTCATGAGGACCGCCACAGGAAAGGAAGACCCAGAGTTACCTCTGCTGCAGAGAATACGTTCATTAGGAGTTACCAGCCTCAGAATTCCAGCCCAAATAAATGCTTCACAGAGTTTAAGTAACAGACACATTTCAACATCAACTGGTCAGAGGAGACTGTATGAATCAGGCCTTCATGGTTGAATTGCTGCAACAACAAAAAATACTACTAAAGGACACCAATAAGAAGAAGAGACTTACTTGGGCCAAGAAACATGAGCAATGGACATTAGACCTGTGGAAATATGTCTTTTGGTCTGATGATTCCAAATTTGAGATTTTTGGTTCCAACCGCCGTGTCTTTGTGAGACACAGAGTAGGTGAACGGATGATCTCTGCATGTCTGGTTCCCAAAGTGGAGCATGGAGGAGGAGGTGTGATGGTGTGGGGGTACTTTTCTGGTGACACTGTCAGGGATTTATTTAGAATTCAAGGCACACTTCACCAGCATGGCTACCACAGCATTCTGCAGCGATACGCCATCTCATCTGGTTTGCACTTAGTGGGACTATCATTTGTTTTTCAATAGGACAATGATCCAAAACACACCTCCAGGCTGTGTAAGGGCTATTTGGCCAAGAAGGAGAATGATGGAGTGCTGCATCAGATGACCTGACCTCCACAATCCCCCGACCTCAACCCAATTGAGATAGTTTGGGATGAGTTGAACTGCAGAGTGAAGGAAAACCAGCCAACAAGTGCTCAGCATATGTTGGAACTACTTGAAGACTGTTGGAAAAGCATTCCTCATAAATCTGGTTGAGAGAATGCCAGGAGTGTGCAAGCTGTCATCAAGGCAAAGGTTGGCTACTTTGAAGAATATAAAATATATTTGGATTTGTTTAACACTTGTTTGGTTACTACATGATTCCATATGTGTTATTTCATAGTTTTGATGTCTTCACTATTATTTTACAGTGTAGAAAATAGTCAAAATAAAGAAAAACCCTTGAATGAGTAGGTGTGTGCAAACCTTTGACTGGTATTGTAAATGTAGAATATATGTAGAACATGTAAATGCCTTTGTGTGGCCAGCTCCTGCACGCGCTCTTGGTTGGTGCAGTACACGTCGTGTCCCACATGCCATATGTCTCTTAACATCAATGAGGGGGCCGGAAGGGAGAGAGAGGAGAGGCAGAGGGAGCCCCTGCTGGAGGATAACATGGGCCCTGGAGGCCCCGGGCCCAAGGCACGGCAACACCTCAACCAGCACAACCACTTTTTCCACTTTGACAGTGAGGCCCCAAAACTCATCCAGTATCTTAATTTCTCTCCTAGCTGTCAGAACTACTCCATTTACGTATGTATGCATTTTATTTAACTGGGAAAGGACACATTAATCAACAGTTTGGCTTCCACATCAATGTTAATGTTCCTATGAAAATAAATTACATCAGTAGTCCCTACTAGTTTTGTTGTTGTTTTCTGCATCAGGCCTTAGTATCTGTTGGGCTAAGAGCATGCGCGAAAGTAACACCCATACAATATGCAGATAGACATCCCCTCAGCGGTTACGCTGAAACAGTTAGCGACTCTTCAGGCTTTTCTCTAAACACAAGACACCCGAATACAGTGTAGAAAGTATATCTCTCATGAATATTCTATGAGCTTGAACTTACATGTATTTCACCCTTACAAGGTTCTCGCATTGCAAGCTGGCCGCCCAATTTCTCATCCCAGCTTAAAAGCACTGTTTTCTATAGACTTCAATGGAACACTTCCGGTTCCTAATCTGCTAGCCTGGATTTTCAAATTGCAGTCTATTATGGACAGTGTGAATGATGCCAATTAAAAAGGGTTCCTCCTATTTATTACCTTTCAATGCTCTACTTGTGCACACTTGACTATGGATGTTTTTGTTTGAATATTTTGTCCTGTATGTTACCCTGTGTTTTTTCCATTTAATTTTCTCTATTCCATCGATATCCATTTAGCTCCTTCTGTTTCTCATGCTCCTGTTAATGGTAGTAATCTATTAGCAGCGCTGGCTAATCAGCCCTAATGATGATGAGGCTCTGGGCAGCACGGACTCCATTAGCACACCCATGTCCTCTGGCCCCATAACATTAACACGTCCGGCTTCAAAAAGTACTTGTCTTTCAAATACTTTGGGCAGTGAATTTGCCAGACGGACAGGGTTTGCAGTTGCACTTTTGGGACTATTCCATTGGTTCCATTGCACCAGGCAAGCTAAATCAACATGAGCTAAATTATTTGACCCGCTCCACTACAGCCCCATTGATGTGGATGGGGGCATGCTCTGCCCTCTGTTTTATGTAGTCCACAATCAGGAACTACTATCTATCCATTGAATTAGTCTGGCAGACAAGAAATGTGCATAGTAAAAATTTTCCCATGCTGCATTTTAAATGTTCTGTTTGGGAGCTATAGCCAGACCAGGGACTGGGTTCTGTCATAGATATTACAGCTTTAATCAGTCTCTCTCACCCCAGGAGTACAGAGCATTAATGCCTGGACTGAATTAAGTTGATGCTCCTGCCGCTTTCACACTTTGGCATTAAATCTATCCATGAGTCATTCTGTCTGTTTATTACTTGATCCAGTGATCCTCAAACTAACAATGTCTTATTAATGTGAGTCATGAAAACAGGACACGATGCATTCTAAAGTGGGTCTATTGAATTCAGGCCTTGAAAGATTCTAGTCGATTTTGGCTCTGCTTATACCAAAACAGTATTTGCTTTGGTTCAAAACAGCAGGTCTGGGACAGGTAGCATGTCCAGTGAACAGGTCAAGGTTCCATAGCCGCTGGCAGAACAGTTGAAACTGGAGCAGCAGCACAGCCAGGTGGACTGGGGCCAGATATAACAGACTGACCCTAGCCCCCCGACAAATAAACTACTGCAGCATAAATACTGGAGGCTGAGACAGGAGGGGTCGGGAGACACTGTGTCCCTGTCTGACGATACCCCCGGACAGGGCCAAACAGGCAGGATATAACCCCACCCACTTTGCCAAAGCACAGCCCCCACACCACTAGAGGGATATCTTCAACCACCAACTTACCATCTTGAGACAAGGCCGAGTATAGCCCACAAAGATCTCCGCCATGGCACAACCCAAGGGGTGGCGTCAACCCAGACAGGAAGATCACGTCAGTGACTCAACCCACTCAAGTGATGCACCCCTCCTAGGGACGTCATGGGAGAGCACCAGTAAGCCAGTGACTCAGCTCCTGTAATAGGGTTAGAGGCAGAGAATCCCAGTGGAGAGAGGGGAACTGGCCAGGCAGAGACAGCAAGGGCGGTTCATTGCTCCAGTGCCTTTCCGTTCACCTTCACACTCCTGGGCCAGACTACACTCAATCATAGGACCTACTGAAGAGATGAGTCTTCAATAAAGACTTAAAGGTTGAGACCGAGTCTGCGTCTCTCACATGGATAGGCAGACCATTTCATAAAAATTGAGCTCTATAGGAGAAAGCCCTGCCTCCAGGTGTTTGCTTGGAAATTCTAGTGACAATTAGGAGGCCTGTGTCTTGTGACCGTAGCATACGTGTAGGTATGTACAGCAGGACCAAATCGGAAAGATAGGTAGGAGCAAGCCCATTTAATGCTTTGTAGGTTAGCAGTAAAACCTTGAAATTAGCCCTTGCCTTAATTAGCGCACGGATCCCGTTAAATCGACAACATCCGGTGAAGCTGGAGTGCGCCAAATTCAAGTTACAAAATTGTAATATTAAACATTCATGAACATACAAGTGTCCTAAATCATTTAAAAGCTTAACTTCTTGTTAATCCAGCCGCTTTATCATATTTCAAAAAGGCTTTACGGCAAAAGCATACCATGCGTTTATCTGAGGACAGCGCCCCACACACAAAAGCATTAAAAACATTTTCCAAACCAGCACAGGCGAAGTCAGAAATAGCGATAAAACAAATCACTTACCTTTGAAGATCTTCCTCTGTTTGCAATCCCAAGAGTCCCAGCTACACATCAAATGGTCATTTTGTTCAATAAAGTCTTTCTTTATATCCCACAAAAGTCAGTTTAGTTGGCGCGTTTGATTCAGTAATCCACCCGTTCCACTAGTTCAACATGCATACAAAGAATCACAAAAGTTACTAATAAACTTCGTCCAAACAAGTCAAACAACGTTTCTAATCAATCCTCAGGTACCCTAATATGTAAATAAACAATGAAATTTAAGACGGAGAATAGTATGTTCATTACCGGAGATAAATAACCGGAGATAAATAACGAAGTGCGCACCCTCATCCACTCGCGCCACAACATTACAGTCAAAATGAGAGCCACCAAGAAAAACTACAAAATCTAGCTCAGTTTTCAAAAAACAAGCCTGAAACCCTTTCTAAAGACTGTTGGCATCTAGTGGAAGCCATAGGAACTGCAAACTGGGAGGTATTATTTTGATTTTCCCATAGACAGGCAATTTAAATGGTGGTAACCTCAAAATAAATATCCGGATGGATTCTCCTCGGGTTTTCACCTGCCATGTCAGTTCTGTTATACTCACAGACATTATTTTAACAGTTTTAGAAATTTCAGAGTGTTTTCTATCCAATACTACCAATTATATGCATATCCTATCTTCTGGGCCTGAGTAACAGGAAGTTTACCTTGGGCATGTCAGTCATCCGAATTTCCGAACACTGCCCCCGGCCCTTAAGAAGTTAACAGGAAGCCAGTGTAGAGGCTAGCACTGGAGTAATATGATCACATTTTTTTGTTTCAAGTCAAGATTCTAGCAGCCGTGTTTAGCACTAACTGAAGTTTATTTAGTGCTTTATCCGGGTAGCCGAAAAGTAGAGCATTGCAGCAGTCTAACCTAGAAGTGACAAAGCATGGATTAATTTTTCTGCATAATTTTTGGAAAGTTTCTGATTTTTGCAATGTTACGAAGATGGAAAAAAGCTGTCCTTGAAACAGGCAATTTTGAGCTTCACCATGTTTCATCGAAATGTACAGCTGTGTGTCATCTGCATAGCAGTGAAAGTTAACATTATGCTTCCGAATGACATCACCAAGAGGTAAACAATAGTGGTCCTAAAACAGAGCCTTGAGGAACACCGAAATGTACAGTTGATTTGTCAGAGGACAAACCATCCACAGAGACAAACATATCTTTCTGACAGATAAGATCTAAACCAGGCCAGAACCTGTCCGTGTAGACCAATTTGGGTTTCCAATCTCTCCAAAAGAATGTGGTGATCGATCACAAGTGCAGTCTCAGTGCTATGATGGGGTCTAAAACCAGACTGAAGCTTTTCGTATACATTGCTTGTCTTCAGTGAGTTGCTGTGCAACAGCTTTTTCATTTGTTTTGGAGAGGAATGGGAGATTCGATAGTAGACGATTCGATAGACGATAGTTTTTTATATTTTCTAGGTCAAGGTTTTCCTTGAATCGGGTCCAGTTACCAGTATTTCCCTGGGTTAGTTATATGTCAGAAGTTTAAACAGGAAGCATGGAAATCCTAATTGACCGTACTGGCATGGCTATATACAGAAAAAAATATGTACGAGAGCTTCCCTAGTGGCGAGGAGGATAAAATACCTGCTTGTACAAATGTACAGATTGTCAATATATAAAGTATAACAACTATGGTTGTGTTTGTATGATTTAAATGCTGTTCAAATGTCCTATGAATTAAATAATGTACAGATTGTCAGCACAATGAAGTGTAACAAATGTGGTTGTGTCTGTATGATTAAATGCTGTTCAAATATCCTATGAAGGAAATCATGTGCAGAATGTCAACATATGAAGTGTAAAGAATATAGTGTTCAGGTCCGGATTAATGCAGAGCGTGGGAGGCACAATAGGCAAAAACAACAACATATCATATACATATTTTTTTCTTACACTACAACCGCCAACTACAGGAGGATTCAGGAGCCCACTCTCAACGAGTGTAGCCAGCCTGCTGCTGCTGCACTGGTACTCATCAGATGGGAAGAGGATTGGAGGTAGGGGGCCCACGTGGTTAACCGGGGGGGGGGGGGGGGGGGGGCTGCCTTGATTGGGAAATGGATTAATAGAAAATGCTGCATATACTGTTACGGTGCGTGAATGAGGACCCAAAAGCGAATTAACTTAGACAGAGCTTCTTTAATTACCAAACATAGGTAGGCTCAGACGGACCGGCAGATTCCGACAGGACAAGACAAGGTTACAGCAAACATGACGACAGTCTGGTTCAGGCATGAAACACAACAAACAAGAATCCGACAAGGACAGGAACAAAAACAGAGAGAGATATAGGGACCTAATCAGAGGGAAAAAGGGAACAGGTGGGAAACGGGGTGAATGGGTAGTTAGGAGGAGACAAGGCACAGCTGGGGGAAAGAGGAGGAGAAAAGGTAACCTAACAACGACCAGCAGAGGGAGACAGGGTGAAGGGAAAGGACAGAGACAAGACACAACATGACAGTACATGACAGTACCCCCCCACTCACCGAGCGCCTCCTGGCGCACTCGAGGAGGAAACCTGGCGGCAACGGAGGAAATCCTCGATCAGCGCACGGTCCAGCACGTCCCGAGAGGGAACCCAACTCCTCTCCTCAGGACCGTACCCCTCCCAATCTACGAGGTACTGGTGACCACGGCCCCGAGGACGCATGTCCAAAATTCTACGGACCCTGTAGATGGGTGCGCCCTCGACAAGGATGGGGGGGGGGGGGGGGAAGACGAGCGGGGGCGCGAAGGACGGGCTTGATGCAGGAGACATGGAAGACCGGGTGGACGCGACGAAGGTATCGCGGAAGAAGAAGTCGAACTGCGACAGGATTAATGACCCGAGAAATACGGAACGGACCAATGAACCGCGGGGTCAACTTGCGAGAAGCCGTCTTAAGGGGAAGGTTCTGAGTGGAGAGCCAAACTCTCTGACCGCGACAATATCTAGGACTCTTAGTTCTACGCTTATTAGCAGCCCTCACAGTCTGCGTCCTATAACGGCAAAGTGCAGACCTGACCCTCTTCCAGGTGCGCTCGCAACGTTGGACAAAAGCCTGAGCGGAGGGGACGCTGGACTCGGCGAACTGAGATGAGAACAGCGGAGGCTGGTACCCGAGGCTACTCTGAAAAGGAGATAGCCCGGTCGCAGACGAAGGAAGCGAGTTGTGGGCGTATTCTGCCCAGGGGAGCTGTTCTGACCAAGACGCAGGGTTACGAAAAGAAAGACTGCGTAAGATGCGACCAATAGTCTGATTGGCCCGTTCTGCTTGACCGTTAGACTGGGGGTGAAAGCCGGAAGAGAGACTGACGGAAGCCCCAATCAAACGGCAAAACTCCCTCCAAAATTGAGACGTGAATTGCGGACCTCTGTCCGAAACGACGTCTGACGGAAGGCCATGAATTCTGAAAACATTCTCGATGATGATTTGTGCCGTCTCTTTAGCAGAAGGAAGCTTAGCAAGGGGAATGAAATGAGCCGCCTTAGAGAACCTATCGACAACCGTAAGAATAACAGTCTTCCCCGCTGACGAAGGCAGTCCGGTGACAAAATCTAAGGCGATGTGAGACCACGGTCGAGAGGGAATAGGAAGCGGCCTGAGACGGCCGGCAGGAGGAGAGTTACCGGACTTAGTCTGCGCGCAGACCGAACAAGCAGCCACGAAACGACGCGTGTCATGCTCCCGGGTGGGCCACCAAAAACGCTGGCGAATGGAAGCAAGCGTACCCCGAACGCCAGGGTGGCCGGCTAACTTGGCAGAGTGAGCCCACTGAAGAACGGCCAGACGAGTAGGAACGGGAACGAAAAGAAGGTTCCTAGGACAAGCGCGCGGCGACGGAGTGTGAGTGAGCGCTTGTTTTACCTGCCTCTCAATTCCCCAGACAGTCAACCCGACAACACGCCCCTCAGGGAGAATCCCCTCGGGGTCAGTGGAGGCTACTGAAGAACTGAAGAGACGAGACAAAGCATCAGGCTTGGTGTTCTCAGAGCCCGGACGATAAGAAATCACGAACTCGAAACGAGCGAAAAACAGCGCCCAACGCGCCTGACGCGCATTAAGTCGTTTGGCAGAACGGATGTACTCAAGGTTCCTATGGTCAGTCCAAACGACAAAAGGAACGGTCGCCCCCTCCAACCACTGTCGCCATTCGCCTAGGGCTAACCGGATGGCGAGCAGTTCGCGGTTACCCACATCATAGTTACGTTCCGACGGCGACAGGCGATGAGAAAAATACGCGCATGGGTGGACCTTGTCGTCAGAGAGGGAGCGCTGAGAAAGAATGGCTCCCACGCCCACCTCTGACGCGTCAACCTCGACAACGAACTGTCTAGAGACGTCAGGTGTAACAAGGATAGGAGCGGATGTAAAACGATTCTTGAGGAGATCAAAAGCTCCCTGGGCGGAAACGGACCACTTAAAGCACGTCTTGACAGAAGTAAGGGCTGTGAGAGGAGCTGCCACCTGACCGAAATTACGGATGAAACAACGATAGAAGTTCGCGAAGCCGAGAAAGCGCTGCAGCTCGACGCGTGACTTAGGGACGGGCCAATCAATGACAGCTTGGACCTTAGCGGGATCCATCTTAATGCCTTCAGCGGAAATAACAGAACCGAGAAATGTGACGGAGGAGGCATGAAAAGTGCACTTCTCAGCCTTCACAAAAAGACAATTCTCTAAAAGGCGCTGGAGGACACGTCGAACGTGCTGAACATGAATCTGGAGTGACGGTGAAAAAATCAGGATATCGTCAAGGTAAACGAAAACAAAGATGTTCAGCATGTCTCTCAGGACATCATTGACTAATGCCTGAAAGACAGCTGGAGCGTTAGCGAGGCCGAAAGGAAGAACCCGGTATTCAAAGTGCCCTAACGGAGTGTTAAACGCCGTCTTCCACTCGTCCCCCTCCCTGATGCGCACAAGATGGTAAGCGTTACGAAGGTCCAACTTAGTGAAAAACCTGGCTCCCTGCAGGATCTCGAAGGCTGAAGACATAAGAGGAAGCGGATAACGATTCTTCACTGTTATGTCATTCAGCCCTCGATAATCTATGCAGGGGCGCAGAGACCCGTCCTTCTTCTTGACAAAAAAAAACCCTGCTCCGGCGGGAGAGGAGGAGGGGACTATGGTACCGGCGTCAAGAGCTACAGACAAATAATCTTCGAGAGCCTTACGTTCGGGAGCCGACAGAGAGTATAGTCTACCCCGGGGGGGGGTGGTTCCCGGAAGGAGATCAATACTACAATCATACGACCGGTGTGGAGGAAGAGAGGTGGCCCTGGACCGACTGAACACCGTGCGCAGATCGTGATATTCCTCCGGCACCCCTGTCAAATCACCAGGCTCCTCCTGTGAAGAAGAGACAGAGGAAACAGGAGGGATAGCAGACATTAAACATTTCACATGACAAGAGACGTTCCAGGAGAGGATAGAATTACTAGACCAATTAATGGAAGGATTATGACAAACTAGCCAGGGATGGCCCAAAACAACAGGTGTAAAAGGTGAACGAAAAATTAAAAAAGAAATGGTTTCACTATGATTACCAGAAACAGTGAGGGTTAAAGGTAGCGTCTCACGCTGAATCCTGGGGAGAGGACTACCATCCAGGGCGAACAAGGCCGTGGGCTCCTTTAACTGTCTGAGAGGAATGTCATGTTCCCGAGCCCAGGTCTCGTCCATAAAACAGCCCTCCGCCCCAGAGTCTATTAAGGCACTGCAGGAAGCTGACGAACCGGTCCAGCGTAGATGGACCGACAAGGTAGTGCAGGATCTTGAAGGAGAGACAGGAGTAGTAGCGCTCACCAGTAGCCCTCCGCTTACTGACGAGCTCTGGCCTTTTACTGGACATGAAGTGACAAAATGACCAGCGGAACCGCAATAGAGACAGAGGCGGTTGGTGATTCTCCGTTCCCTCTCCTTAGTCGAGATGCGGATACCTCCCAGCTGCATGGGCTCAGCACCCGAGCCGGCAGAGGAAGATGGTAGTGATGCGGAGAGGGGGGCGACGGAGAGCGCGAGCTCCTTTCCACGAGCTCGGTGACGAAGATCAACCCGTCGCTCAATGCGAATAGCGAGTTCAATCAAGGAATCCACGCTGGAAGGAACCTCCCGGGAGAGAATCTCATCCTTTACCTCTGCGCGGAGACCCTCCAGAAGACGAGCGAGCAAGGCCGGCTCGTTCCAGCCACTGGAGACAGCAAGAGTGCGAAACTCAATAGAGTAGTCTGTTATGGATCGATTGCCTTGACATAGGGAAGACAGGGCCCTGGAAGCCTCCTCCCCAAAAACAGATAGATCAAAAACCCGTATCATCTCCTCCTTAAAGTCCTGATACTGGTTAGTACACTCAGCCCTTGCCTCCCAGATTGCCGTGCCCCACTCACGAGCCCGTCCAATAAGGAGAGATATGACGTAGGCGACACGAGCAGTGCTCCTGGAGTAAGTGTTGGGCTGGAGAGAAAACACAATATCACACTGGGTGAGGAACGAGCGGCATTCAGTGGGCTCCCCAGAGTAACACGGCGGGTTATTGATTCTGGGCTCCGGAGATTCGAAAGCCCTGGAAGTGGCCGGTGGATCGAGGCGGAGATGGTGAACCTGTTCTGTGAGGTTGGAGACTTGGGTGGCCAGGGTCTCAACGGCATGTCGAGCAGCAGACACTTCCTGCTCGTGTCTGCCTAGCATCGCTCCCTGGATCCCGACGGCTGAGTGGAGAGGATCCGAAGTCGCTGGGTCCATTCTTGGTCGGATTCTTCTGTTACGGTGCGTGAATGAGGACCCAAAAGCGAATTAACTTAGACAGAGCTTCTTTAATTACCAAACATAGGTAGGCTCAGACGGACCGGCAGATTCCGACAGGACAAGACAAGGTTACAGCAAACATGACGACAGTCTGGTTCAGGCATGAAACACAACAAACAAGAATCCGACAAGGACAGGAACAAAAACAGAGAGAGATATAGGGACCTAATCAGAGGGAAAAAGGGAACAGGTGGGAAACGGGGTGAATGGGTAGTTAGGAGGAGACAAGGCACAGCTGGGGGAAAGAGGAGGAGAAAAGGTAACCTAACAACGACCAGCAGAGGGAGACAGGGTGAAGGGAAAGGACAGAGACAAGACACAACATGACAGTACATGACATATACTGCATAATAAATACATGTGACTTGTCAATTGTGTGAGTCGGGCTGTGCTCAAGTGGCAAAGAAACAAACAAAAATAGGCATAATCCATAGTTGGATTTTGGAAACTCTTACCCTGGCATTTTTTGTGTTAAACTCATGGGTTCACTAGCAATAGCTGTCAGTCCTGATTTGAATGGGAACTATCATCTATGGATTATATTTTCATGCTTGGTTGGGGCTGTCGGTTTGCCTTTTGCTATTTTCTAAATATAATTGAAGACCCAATAGAAGAAAAAAAATCTCAACCTCCCAATTTCTGGCGAAGAGCAGTACTGTTTTCCTAAGTAGCTCATTGTGAGATAGGCTATTGCCAACACATCAGCCATCAAAGCCCCAGGGCCAATGATTTCTTAATCCGGCCCTAGTTGTGTTTGTATGATTAAAAGCTGTTCAAATGTCCTATGAATTTAATTATAATGCCATGTGTCTCTAGATCACCTTCAAAATGCGAATTGCCATTAAATATGGAGAGAAACATAATGGGGATGTATTCCAATGGGATGTATTCCAATCTGCTTTCTTACGCTTTAAGGAGCTACACATTTGTATGCTGAGAATGTTGTAGTAATATTAGGTAAAATATAAAATAACATTTTCTAAATGTTCTTGAAATGTTCTGAGGACCTCCAAGGCAAAGTAAAATGTATATACCGTGAACATCAATGGAGCATTATGCTAAACCTGAAACATATGCTATGAATGTCATAAAAACGGACTTATTTGCAGTGGTGTAAAGTACCTAAGTACAAATACTTTCAAGTACTACTTAAGTAGTTTTTTAGGGGGTATCTGTACTTAACTATTTATATTTTTGATAACTTTTCCTTCACTACATTTATTTTTCCTGACACCCAAATGTACTCGTTACATTTTAAATGCTTGTCAGGATAGGAAAATGGTCCAATTCACACACCTATGAAGGAACGTCCCTCATCCCTACTGCCACTGATCTGCAGACTCACTAAACACTCATGCTTCATTTGTAAATGATGTCTGAGTGTTGGAGTGTGGCCCTGGCTATCAGTAAATCAAATTTAAAAAACAAGAAAAAGTGCCATCTGGTTTGCTTAATATAAGGAATTTGAAATTATTTATAATTTTACTATATGTATCAATAGAAATTACATTTACTTTTGATAATTAAGTACAGTAACAGTCAAAAGTTTGGACACACCAACTCATTCAAGGGTTTTTCTTTATTGTTACTATTTTCTACATTGTAGAATAATAGTGAAGACATCAATACTATGAAATAACACATATGGAATCATGTAGTAACCAAAAAAAGTGTTAAACAAATTAGTGATGCAGCGATATTACATACCGGTATCCGATATTTTCCTTGCAAAAAAATAAATATACAGAGAACCGATATTTACAATTTTTGTGGCCTTTTAAGCATTATAGTACAGTTAAATAGTTAACACACACACATGGATGCAGCGGTCTAAGGCACTGCATCTCAGAGCAAGAGGCATCACTACAGTCCCTGGTTTGATTCCAGGCTATATCACATCCGGCCGTGATTGGGAGTCCCATAGGGCGGCACACAATTGGCCCAGCGTCGTCCGGGTTTGGCCATTGTAGATAATAATTTGTTCTTAGCTGACTGGCCTAATTAAATAAAATAAATAAAAAATGACACGATGGCAGGCATATATAATTTCCTTTGAAATGTTTTATATTCTGTTTTCAAATAAGTGTTATTGACATGCATGCACTTTCAGACCTATGTTTAAGGTCTGTTAAGACCTATCCTGGCTAGAATTGTTATAAGGTAGCCTACCATTCATTTTTACAATTTGAAGTAGCAGCCTAAGCCTAAACCTTGTAAATCTCTTTTACCAGTAGTAAATGGGTTGTTCCAAGGGAGGCACAGTGGATGACCGCATTTGAAGCCTGAACTGACAGAGATGGGGGCGAACTTTAGGATGAGGAAGACAACGTTCCTCAGTCTATGTGATATTCTTGGTCCTTCTCTTGTCCATTAACAGTGTCATTTACAGGAAAGCACTGTCTGTGGAGCAGCGTGTTGCCATTTGTCTGTGGAGACTTGCCACTAATGTAGAGTACCCAACCATCTCGTTATTTTTTGGTGTAGGTTTTTCCAACTGCTGTCCCTAATCAAATTGCCAGTCTCATCCGGGAGAAAATGTTGCACGTTTACATCAAGAGACCAATAGAGGCTGAGTTCAGGGACATAGTAAACGGATCCCGGGACCGTCACCACAGATTCCCTCAATGCTGTGGAGCAATCGATGGCACTCATATAACCATCGTAGCACCACAACAAGACAAGGAAGACTATTATAACAGAAAGGGGTTTTAATCAGTGGTCCTACAAGGGGTTGGAGGTCACAAATTAACGTTTTGGGACATACACATTGGTTGGGCTGCCACAGTTCATGATAGCCATGTGCTGGCCAACTCAGCACTATTTACCAAGGGTCAGGAGGGGAGACTCCTCCCAAGATGGACAGACCTTTCATGGAGTGAATGTGCCACTTGTAATATTAGGAGACGCTGCCTACGTACTTCTTCCGTGGCTGATGAAGCTCTACTCAGAGAGAGAAGGGAATCCCACCTGTGCTTAACCAACTTTAATGAGAGGCTCAGTAGTTCTTGCATGACTGTATAGGGCTTTTGCTCGACTGAAGGGAAGATGGAGGTGTTTGCTTCAACGCAATGACTCTCACATTGACATAATAAACACACTAATTACAGCACGTTGTGTGCTGCATACATTCTGTGAAATTCATAATGAGACTTGAGGATGATGAAGTACAACAACAAAGAATTCCCAGCAATGCAATTGGAAGGGAGGGCAACTCCCATAACTTAATTAAATGTTCTGGGAACCTTTAAAGAACTTAGAGCAGGTGTTCTGTCAACATTATTACAACATTGTAGGAATGCAACCTATCGTAAATTAAACATTGTATGAATGTCATCACAACTGAGCATATTGTGTGTTTTGGTACAATACCTACAGTGCTGTGAAAAATGATTTGCCCCCTCCTTGATTTTCTAAGTGTTTGCATATTTTTGATACTGAATGTTATCAGATCTTCAACCAAACTTAAATTTTAGGTCATGGAAATCTGAGTTTACAAATAACTAAAAACAAAAAGTATTTAGTTATTTGTGAAAAAAGTAACCCTTACATTCTATAACTGGTTGTGCCACCGTTAGCTGCAATGACTCCAACCAAACGCTTCCTGTTGTTGATCAGCCTCTCACGCCACCGTGGAGGAATTATGGCCCACTCTTCCACGCAGAACTGCTGTAACTCGGCGCCATTTGTGGGTTTTGAAGCATGAACTGCTCATTTCAAGTCCTGCCACAACATTTCAATTGGGATTAGGTCTGGACTAGGCCATTCCAAAACTTCAAATGTGTTGCTTTTTAGCCATTTTCATGTAGACTTGATTGTGTGTGTTGGGATAATTGTCTTGTTGCATGACCCAGCTGCGCTTCAGTTTCAGCTCACAGACGGATGGCCTGACATTCTCCTGTAGAATACTCTGATACAGAGCAGCATAATGGTCCCTTCTATTAAGGCAAGTGGTCCAGGTGTCGAGGCAGCAAAGCCTCCCCAAAACCATCACACTACCACCATCATGCTGGACTGTTGGTATGATGTTCTTACTGTGGAACGCAGTGTTTGGTTTTCGCCAGGCATAATGGGCTCCATGTCGTCCAAGAAGTCGACTCAAGTTTGCCAAAAAACACCTGGATGATCATCAAGACTCTTGAAAGAATGTTCTATGGACAGATGATTTATAATTATAACTTTTTGAACATTACAGAGAATTACGTAAAAAATTAAGTAAGTCCAAATCCCTATCTCAGTCCATGGCTAATTTAGGAGAGGGACAATTTTAAATAGCTAGCCACCGGAGGACAACAACACAACAAAAAATGGTTTGTCAGTGACGTTTGGCTTGATGTGATTGGTGTGAAGCCAAATCTAAACTGGCTTCCCTTGACACTTTTTTGGTGCAAAATGACCATTCACAGTTGAGCTCACTCAGTTTAGCGCAACGCTGATTGGCTATTACTGTCTAAAAATATCAAGGAGGCCTAATGCTCACTGGCTTCCCTTGCTGTGTACGACAACAATTTCAAACCATTTTTGACCAGAAAGCATCAGATAGATGGGCTACACATACAGAGACAGAGGGGCACTGTTTTGCTCGATCCGGTGAGATACATTCAGCCTCTTTTGAATAAAAAAAAAAAAGATGAAACACAAAGAGATGAAAGATACATTATTTTATTGGTACATTTTTTGGGGAAGCCTGGCTTCCCTTGGCATACATGGTATTCATGGAGGACAAGGGAAGCCAGGCTTCCCCCCCCCAAAAAAACGGGTTCCCCCTGGAAAACTTTGAATACCACTACTGTAGATTTTACTATTGTATTCCCGACGGTGACTTTGTGTAATTTGTCACTAGAGGGCAGTAGCAGTACACTACTGTTTACAAGGGAACATCAGCTGTGTACATCTTATGTCTCAATCATCACAAGGTAAACATTTTCCTGAGACTTCCTCAGACTGCATTTACACAGGCAGCCCAATTCTGATATTTTTTCACTAATTGGTCTTTTGACCAATCAGATCTTTTGACATTAATTGGACAAAATATCAGAATTAGGCTACCTGTGTAAATTCATAAAGCTTCTAGCAATACAATATGTTAAACTTTTCTAAAATCCATGAAGTTTGTGTGGATGTGTGTGTATGTGTCACGGGTGGGATCTGAACCTTGGTCTCCCACGGGAGAAACCAACATCTGATCTATAGACCGAGAAAACTTTTCCTCTTGGGCGACACGAATTTTGAAGTCACAGGCTGGAATACCTCTGCATGAGACAATGAACCTGTGTCAAGCCCACTACATTCGCTCTCTTTGACCTCCTCCCCCACGAGAAACCGTCCAAAGTTGGACACCATTGTCAGAGAGATCTGAACCCAGGTCTCCCACAGGAGAAACCAATGTATTGATCATTAGACCAAAAGGAAATTACCTTTTGGTCCTAGGGTGACACAGATTTTGAAGTCCAAGCAGGGCTACGTCATCACTAGACCATAAGCCCGACTCATGTCCACTATGTGTGTGTGTGTGTTATATGAGGCATGTTGCAATACCTGACCCCTGACCTTTACAGAGCCCTGTCCAGTAAAGAAGACTGACTGGGATAGCCTGTCTTTGTCTGAACAGGTCAAGGCATGCATGCCACCTCTGTAGAACACAATACAATAACTTTACATGGACATTTTGTGTCGCTTCCTCTCTCACACTGGGGTAAGGGCAAGACAGAGGAAGAGAAAGAAAGAATGAGAGGAGGGGGAAAAAAAGAGCGAGAAGAGGGGAGCAAGGGAGATAGAGAAAACAATTGGCGGAGGGAGGAAGCGAATAAGATTCGAGATAGAGGCCTTTGGGTCCCAGGCTGCATTATGTGTTCCGGTGAATTCCCTTGGTGAGATAAGTGCCAAGGAAAAGAGACTCAAATATTTGCTTGTTTTCTCACTGTGCACCAGGAATTCGGAAGAAAAGCAAACCCAATCAACAACTTGATCTGACCGCTGTGTTATAGCCTAACAATATTTAGAGAAATACATCTAATAAATGTGTTTACATAATTTACACATAGATTACCTACCCCCTTGGGTACACCCAGACATGTTGTGAATTGTGTGATAACAGAAAACATACACTGAGTTGTATTAGCTAGCATAATTAGCCTCTAACCTCTGTAAATTGTCTGTTGATGACACCAGTTTTAGACATAGAGATAGCACTGGGACAGATAAGTGTGACAGCTCCAGTTGTAGAACAGCCTGGTAATGCTGCTGGTATAACATGTTGCTGAGCCTCTTATCAGGCTGACCGGCCTGTCACTCTCTCTGCAGGAAAATGAGCGGCTGAATTGAGTATTAATTGGTTCTGCTCTATGTTGGGGCTGGGGCACCAGTCCGTCACTGAGGGTGGCATTTGAGATGCCTGTTGGGGCCAGTAGTGTAACGTACTTCAGTAGTATTTTTTACTTAAGTCGTTTTTTGTGGTATCTGTACTTTTACACGTTTACTTTTTTCCTTTTCCTTTATTTTTGGGGCTCCCGAGTGGCGCAGTGGTCTAAAGCACTGCATCTCAGTGCTAGAGGCATCACTACAGACACCCAGGTTCAAATCCAGGCAGTATCACAACTGGCCGTGATTGGTTTGGCAGAGTGATTGTCATTGTAGGTAAGAGTTTGTTCTTAACTGACTTGCCAAGTTAAATAAAAAATAAGGTTGACACACCTGCTTCATTTGTAAGTGATGTTGGAGTGTGCCTATGGCTTTCTGTAAATTAAACAAACAAGAAAATGGTGCCATCTGGTTTGCCTAATAGAAGGAATTTGAAATGATTTATACTTTCACCTTTGATATTTTAAACCAAATGCTTTTAGACTTTTACTCAAGTAGAATTTTACTGGGTGACTTTTACCAAAGGTTGCGTGTTCGAATCTCATCATGGACAACTTTAGAATTTTTACTAATTAACAATTTTGCAACTACTTACTACTTTTGTAGCTACTTTGCAACTAATTAGCCACCTAGCTAATATTAGCATTACAAATTGTAATTCATAATATATCATACATTTTGCAAATTTGAAAACATATTGTATGAGTTGCAATTCATAACACATCGTAACATAATTTTCTATTAAGGTATCTTTACTTTTACTCAAGTGTGACAGTTGGGTACTTTTCCCACCAATGGTTAGGGCTATAACTAGTCTAGTGCTATTTGCCAGACTAATGGCACTCCAGTGGCTGTGGGAAGAGACTACTTGGCTATAGTATCTGGTTTGGCAATCTGGGCTCGGGGGTAGACGTAACACAGTAAAAGTCAATCCGGGACACTAGAATTAGTATGATATGTTACATTTCGTATGGTGTGTATTCATTTCTGGATGTCCATCATTTATTTTGCATGATATGTCACAAATTATAATTTGTGCGATATGTTATGAATTGCAACTCATACAATATGTTTTCGAATTTGCAAAATGTATGATATATTATGAATTACAATTTGTTGTGGCTAATGCTAATATTAGCTAGGTGGCTAATTAGTTGCAAAGTAGCTACAAAAGTAGTAAGTAGTTGCAAAATTGTTAATTAGTAAAAATTCTAAAGTTGTCCATGATGAGATTCGAACACGCAACCTTCGGGTTGCTAGACGTTTGCGTTATACACTGACCCCTCCACCCTGACTTTATTTTTTGTCTTAAATAACCTTCTGTCTTATTAATGCTCTATTGGCAAGGGACTAGTTTTACTACAAAACGTAGGTTACGTAATTATTACCCCAGCATGTCCGTTTTTCCAGTGGACGATTCAGGCGGGATTAGTTTGACCAAACTACCCCGGTAATTATTTTTTCCCCTCATTCACAATTGAACATTATGATGGAAGCCTGAAGGCTCTTCTAGGTATAGCCTAATATTGGCCTAATGGCCTTCAGTTTGGAGAAAGTCAAAATAATAATGCATACGAATAAGAACTATGAACAGTAACCTATGCTGACATTTAATTACCTGACATATTTGGCAATTTATCAATTAATTGGCACAATATTGTCCACTTCATATTTTACAAGAGAAGTATGGCACTAGGAACGTTGATATATGAGAAAACAGATCATTCATCTGCACTTTGTTTTAAGCATTTGTTCCCATGTTCTTACCCTTACTGGTTAGACTGTAAACTCTCCTTCCAGACCCACATCAAACATCTCCAATCCAAAGTTAAATCTATAATTGGCTTCCTATTTCGCAACAAAGCCTCCTTCACTCATGCTGCCAAACATACCCTTGTAAAACTGACCATCCTACCAATCCTCGACTTCGGCGATGTCATTTACAAAATAGCCTCCAATACCCTACTCAACGAATTGAATGCAGTCTATCACAGTGCCATCCGTTTTGTCACCAAAGCCCCATATACTACCCACCATTGCGAACTGTACGCTCTCGTTGGCTGGCCCTCGCTTCATACTCGTCGCCACACCCACTGGCTCCATGTCATCTACAAGACCCTGCTAGGTAAAGTCCCCCCTTATCTCAGCTCGCTGGTCACCATAGCATCAACCACCAGTAGCACGCGCTCCAGCAGGTATATCTCTCTGGTCACCCCCAAAACCAATTCTTTCTTTGGCCGCCTCCAGTTCTCAGCTGCCAATGACTGGAACGAACTACAAAAAATTCTGAAACTGGAAACACTTATCTCCCTCACTAGCTTTAATCACCAGCTGTCAGAGCAGCTCACAGATTACTGCACCTGTACATAGCCCACCTATAATGTAGCCCAAACAACTACATCTTTCCCTACTGTATTTATTTTATTTATTTTGCTTCTTTGCACCCCGTTATTTTTATTTCTACTTTGCACATTCTTCCATATTGTATTTACTTTGCCACCATGGCCTTTTTTTGCCTTTACCTCCCTTGTCTCACCTCATTTGCTCACATCGTATATAGACTTGTTTCTACTGTATTATTGACTGTATGTTTGTTTTACTCCACGTGTAACTCTGTGTTGTTGTATGTGTCGAACTGCTTTGCTTTATCTTGGCCAGGTTGCAATTGTAAATGAGAACTTGTTCTCAACTTGCCTACCTGGTTAAATAAAGGTGAAATAAATCAAATAAAATAAACTGAGTGCAACACCTGTTCAACTCTGTAATATCCCTCACAGTGGTGACAATGACGATTAGGGGATGATGATTCGCACCGGATAAGTATTATCAGAGGACCTTGGAGTTTTTAGGGCTGGGATAATAACCTTCCTGCCAATTAGAAATGACTGACATGGCCCCCCTTGTAAAACTTATCCCGTCCGAATAGGGCTTTATGTAACCATACCAAACGTAACACATCATTCTAATTTGAGTGTCACGGATTTACGTTTACTATATTACGTGTAGTCTATGAGACAAGGCTGGGTTTGGCTGTGATACTAGGAGATACCGATACCATAAAGACCCTGGGGTTATATAATGAAGCAAGCCAGGGGTCCAGGGCTCCCTGGCTAGACTGAGGAATCCTATCTAGGCATTAGGTATGCTCTGTTTTACTGTGTGGACCTTTGACTTGGCCTGCTTTGGGTTGAGTAGCCATTTCAGAATCCATAATTCTTTCCAGAAGAGGCTATGGTTCAAGAACTGGTGACCCATGTCTCCCAGCAGCACATCCTTTATCATGATGTCTTGAATAATAACATGTCATGAATATTAAAGCTGCCCAAATATGAAATGCAGTCAGAGAATTTTATTCTACCCTTAAAAACAAAAACAAAATGTCCAGACCCTCCCTGAAAACAACCCAATTTGCTTAATTAATTCTGTGACTGGCTGGTGAACCATTATGCAGTGAATCTACATTGCATCCATGATGTAAATGAACCATCACTACTGCTGTTTACAAAATCAACAGATCAAGTTTAGTCTTATCTATGCTATATTTCAACCTTAGGAGCTAGTGGGGTGTGCTGGAGTCAAGGCGGTCTCTCACACCTCCATGGTTGAAAGCTCCCCCACATTTGGAGGTAGCGCGCCTCCAGGCGCAGGCGAATTACATTTCAGATGGGCATCGCTCACAGCGCCATGACCTGTACTCAGTTTAGACATGTTGCAGCATGAATAAGAAGTAGAGTGTGAAAGAAAATAGCTCAAACTGCCAGGCCCCAAAAACCTTCCTGTAAGTGATTTTGACCAACAACAAAAAAAGTTTATCCGCTGGAAAAGCCACATTCTCTTCACTCGGTTTTATGAATTCAATTTACCATTTAATTTCTATTGCTTTCTATTGCTGTGTTGGTAATATGATTGTCGTGTTCAATAAGAGGACGATGCTCATCCAAGGGGCTTTCTGGAGTATTGGAATAAGGAGCTATGACAGTGGCTGTCCTCCGGGTCATTCTTGAACAGATTAAAAGCTTATTTGAATTATATGTTTTCTTACAAACAAGACAGCTTGTTTACTGGGAAGACTGGATGAGCCATTTTGAACGGTTACAAGCTGTCATGTCTGGAGGCCTCCATCGTGTGGAAAGATATGCAAATTGAATACACGGAAGTGAAATGAATGAATCTTTTGAATTTCTATTTAGAACAATAGCAATAGAGTAAACATCAATCTATTGGTATGTGCTTCTTATAGATCCAGTTGAAGTATGATTTTCACCCCTAGAACTGCCACCTTCAACAGACATTCCCCCACGGTATGGCAGTGCTTACCCTGTGATAATCTAATAACAAATTAAAATGTAATTATATAAATAATTGTCATTATTTTTGCATGTCTAATGTTTTTTTTCTCAATGGCTCTGTTGTTTTTTTATGCTCAAAATCTCAAAATTTGCTTAACTGCATCAAAACCTCAGCAAAGGCGCCATTCATCCATTTCTTTCCATCCATTCAAATAATCAGATCCTCAAAAGGTTCTACTGCTGCATCATGGAGAGCATCCTGATGCAAGGCACTACAGAGGGTAGTGTGTACGGCCCAGTACATCACTGGGGCTAAACTGCCTGCCATCCAGGACCTCTATACCAGGCGGTGTCAGAGGAAGGCCCTAAATATTGTCAAAGACCCCAGCCACAGACTGTTCTCTCTACTACCGCATGGCAAGAGGAACCAGAGTGCCAGGTCTAGGACAAAAAGGCTTCTCAACAGTTTTTACCCCCAAGCCATAAGACTCCTGAACAGGTAATCAAATGGCTACCCGGACTATTTGCATTGTGTGACCCCCCCAACCCCTATTTTACGCTGCTACTACTCTCTGTTTATCATATATGCAGTCACTTTAATTATACATTAATGTACATACTACCTCAATTGGCCCGACCAACCAGTGCCTGTATATAGCCTCGCTACTGTTATTTTTCACTGTCTTTGTTATTTCTTTACTTATCTATTGTTCACCTAATGCCTTTTTTGCACTGTTGCACTGTAAACTATTCACTGTTGTATTCGGCGCACGTGACAAATAAACTTTGATTTGATGCGTGCTGCTTTTCCTGACTCCAGTCATTACTTTGCCTAGCTCGAAGTAGCATAATTTGTTGCATTGAAACGATTTTGCCAAAACTCCACCACGTTATTCAGAGGGACGTTCTACTACGCTCCCATTGGCTAGCTAGCATCGTCTCACTCACAGGCAATCAGCGCAGAGACAGTGACCTTCCAAAGTAAGGATGGAAAGTATAATATAATAATTTATCTGCCTACCGTAATGCAGGCCTATTATCATGATGTTTGGGAACATTTGCCCATGTATTTATTTTCAGTTTCAATGAGTTGTAAAAATGTCTCAGAGAACTCACATTGCTGAATTCCTTCAATTGAAGGTCAGCTAAATTAACCTAGGCTACTTAACGTTACTAGCTCTGTATTTGAAGTTGTAACATTATCATTGAGTCTATTATCAGGTAAAAGCATATGCTTATTATTCATAATTTCTCAAATAGTTATTAGCTAATCATTCAGTCGAATATGCTATGCTACAGCCATTGAATCTGTCTTTGAGCATTAAGGGACGTTAATGGCTAGCTCGGTCCACGACATTATGTTATTATATTTTTCAATCTTGAAAAACAAGGGCACATGTTATTAATCAGTGACTCGCCCTCTGAATAACGGGGCGTGGCTTTGGCCTAACTGCGTTGGCAAAAAGAAAGACGCGGTATTGCCTGGGGTAAACATTTGGGCGTCTACATGCTCATCCCTTGAACTGAACAATGCTAGCAAAAACAACCAGACACTACTGCACCTCAAATAATTTTCCAAGTTGGAATAATGTAAAGAGTCGTTTGGTGGGTTCGAAGAGTGGAACGTAAACTATAATGAAAGTTTAGACCAGACAGAGTCAGCATACAGGAGCTCTACAAGACATTACTTTATTCATGACAGGCAAGATAGCCACCATCTCCCATACTGCTACAGTAGCTGTCAGGAAGGCTAAGTACTGGACTGTTCACTTGTCTGAAACGTCATTACCAATTAATACTTTTTACCCAGACTTTTACACTCATTTACTTTGGCTGTGTGGACGTAGTGGGAATGGGGCTTCTCCCGCCACTCAATACGGGCCCGAGCCTTGGTTTCTACAAGATAGATGCGACTAAATACACTACAACAATTCTAAGTGCATGGTTGCATGGGGTTGCACTGGCGTGGGATTATTCTGCTCTCTGGCCGCCTGGATGCCCTAATGGATGGAGCTGCCTACATGTGTGCTGCATGGGATAACTTTGCTACTAGCTACTGTTTGTGTGTGTGACTTTTTGTGTCACTATGAAAATGGAACCAAAAGAGATCTCGGGATGGTGGGCCTGCTGTGTGTATGCAGAATAAAATAATTGACATAGGGTTCTGCTGTGACTTCAACAATGCTGACACTGAGAGGTTTACCCTTAAGGACAGAAGAATGGACTTCATTTAATAGAAGGTAGGCCTAAATGCATTTTCCTCTGCCATTTGCGGGTTAACATCCCTTTGAATGCATTTAATTTATCAAGCTAGAATTTTGTTTTGATAAGACACTTTTTTGATGATTGGAATTGCATTTTTCTGTCATTTTGATTGTTGATATGGAAATGTCATTAGAACCTTATTTATTATATAAGTGTGTGTACTAATATTTCACATATTATTGTGTGAATGTTTGTGCGCGCCGTGTGCAGTGCATTGGAAGAATTGTAAATCCATTGTGAAAGGTTATGGAGTTTCCATTGCAAATTATTCTGATGAAATGTGTACATTGTTATTTTAGTGCCACCTCTCAGTTGTAGCTGTGGATGCTACATCGGCCTATGGCTGAGTTGAGTAGTGTGTCATTTTGTCAGATATGAAATATGCCGCAATCGGAGGCTATCACTTGTGTATCTTGGCTACATTGGAATTTATATATTTGGTGGAAATATTTGTACATTTCTGTTAATAGCTTATGTCACTCTGGTTGTATGGTGAACTTGGGCTTGATCAAGGTTTATTTGTGAGTAAATCTGCCTTTGATAATAGCCAGTGCCTACCCAGCCACCGACCTCATGTCACTGAAGTAGAAAATTGATGCAACAACTGCCTGCTACGGTGCGTTTCCATTTAACTGCCTTGGGTTGATGAAAACAGCTGGACATAATGATGTCACATTGGGAGAGAAAAAAATTCTCGCAAAAATCTAGTGTTGAATAAAAATGATGTGGTTTCCATTATCCATTTAGGCAAATTGCGCATTCATAAATTGGTGACAGACTGTATGCCCTCCCATCTATATGGTTCATGTCTCAGGTGGCCCGCAAAAGCCAGCATGGAGAGAATGCAAGAAATTACTACTATATTTGCCATATTCTAATAATTCTATGAAACGCTGGGCGGAGCAGGTGAACCCAAATGCAGACTCAGATGAGGAGACAAGGATATGTAACCAATGTATTTATTGAAAATTGGGAAAGGAGATGGGGTGCAGTCCAGGGGAAACTTGGCTGGGTAGTAGGGAATCCAGACTGAGGCTGGGGGCAAGGAGATTAGGAACTGGGTAAGCAGGTCTGGAGCGGAATCCAATGAAGCAGGGATCCAGGGCAGGGAAGCAGGACTGAGGAGATGAGGGACTGGAGACAGGTACCAGTGTCAGAACAGACGGGACTGTAGTGGAGAGAAAAAGCAGTGTGAGGCTAGGGAAAACAGGCACAACAGGATAACAAAATCTATGCAGGAACAAACAGCTAGAAATGCAGACTGACTGAGTAGAGGATATGATCTGGCAGCGGCAGGGCTGAGTATTTGTAGGGTTCTTGATTATGGCACAGAATCCGCTCTGCTTCCAGCACACCTGTCTCCACACACACAATCACATACACACAGAGGGAGAGGGAGAGAGCACTGGGGGAGTGGTGGCAGGTTTAGGGAGGTTCAGGATGAGAAGTAGAGGGCGTGGCAGGAGCAGATGTAACGTTTTCATGTTCCAATGTTTCGCCACAGCCCGTACATGTGGTGAACATTGCACTCCTGTAGATCTGAAATAATTGGATGATGAAACATCCAGCCAACCAGTAAAACAATTCAGGCATTCTTGAAAGTCAAGACAATCCTTGTCCTGCAAATAAACATAATTTTTTATAGTTGAAAGAAATGTATTTAACAAGCAGTGGGCATTTAGAATTATATGTGGAGTTGAGCCACAGAATTTCTAAAGAATCTTTGGGGGCGCTTTATACTGTAGTTTGTTTACGCGATGACATCACACGCCCTGTCTACCTTCAAAATTATTCAACAATCATAATTTATTCGAAAAGCACAGCTTCTATCATAATTTGTTGTAATAAATAAAGGTTGACAAAGAAAAATCCCCAATCGAACAGATAAACATTTAGTTGATCTTTAGAACATTTCTCTATAGCTGCCATTTACATACTCATGTCACAATGCTTTTTTTGCGACATTGATTTTGTTGAATAAACCTGGGTCAGGACAGAATGAGATTATTTTTTCTCATTAATAGCACTTTTACAGCTCCTTTAACAGTGTCGAACAGTAAGGGCCTTCGGAGAAGGCCTACGGATTTATAAAATTATTTATTATATTTTAAATAAACATTTTCATTTCTATTTAATCTTTTCTATAATTTAAATGATATTCTGATTTAATCTCTTCAGTTGTGTTGGAAAGTGAATGGTTAACACTAGCTAGGTTTCCATCCAATTGGCGACAGATTTTCATGTGAATATTCTAATATCTGCATAAAAACATTTTCCCACCATAGATGTTGTTTCAATCTAAGTGACTTGTTGCGGACAAAATGCTGTGCATGATGATGTTGTGCACATAAAAATAACTTTTGCGGTTAAATCCCCATGTACCGAATGAAAAATTAAAGTTAAATGGGATTCCATCGCATTTTCACCTCTGCTGATGATTTTGCCAAATATACACTACCGGTTAAAAGTTTTAGAACACCAACTCATTCAAGGGTTTTCTTTATTTTTACTATTTTCTACATTGTAGAATAATAGTGAAGACATCAAAACTATGAAATAACACAATCATGAATCATGTAGTAACCAAAAAAGTGTTAAACAAATCAAAATATATTTTATATTTGAGATTCTTCAAATAGCCAACCTTTGCCGGGATGACAGCTTTGCACAATCTTGGCATTCTCCTTGAATGAGTAGGTGTTCTAAAACTTTTGACCGGTAGTGTATATTTTTTTGCAATATATGGCAAATGTGCCCACTCTGGTCTTGGCACGTGTGCTCTAGCCAACAGCTGGCAGATAGGCTAGCCTACATGATGAGATTATTATGTACAAAAGAGCAGCCAAGGATCGATCATCATGTCACCAGAATAAGACCCTTGATATTTATTGGAAAGGAGCATCAAGCTCATTGCCGTGCACTTTCACCCTACTGAAGTTCATCATAACTTATTTCATCTGTAGGCTACAGTGGTGTGTACAGTGGTGTGTATTCATGGATCCCATCAAATTTTATTTGTCACATACACATGGTTAGCAGATGTTAATGCGAGTGTAGCGAAATGCTTGGAGAATTCCCTTGGTAGATAATGCGGTCGACATTTGATTGTGAGGAATTCTAAATCAGGTGAACAGAAGGACTTGAGTTCCTGTATGTTGTTGTGACCACACCACACCATGTCTCGTTAACCATAAAGCATACGCCCCCGCCCCTCTTCTTGCCAGAAATATGTTTGTTTCTGTCGGCGCGATGCATGGAGAAACCAGCTGGCTGCACCGACTCCGATAGCGTCTCTCCAGTGAAGTGAACTCAGGCTTCCCAAAAAATTTGACCAAGAACAAAAGAACGGATATTTTGCCTCTGTGTTTCATAATTGTACTTCAATTCGTAAGTGGCTGAATGTATTTCACCTGAGAAATCATCAGAGTAAGCAAAACAGCGTCCCTCTATCTTCGTACGTGTAGCCCTTCTATCTGATGCATCTATCTGATGTGGGCTGGTAAAAAAGAGTATGACATTGTTGCCGCCCGTAGTATTGAATTAATAGCAAGGATAGCAAGCGACCATTTGGCCTCCCTTTATATTTTTTGTTGTTGTTGAAAAGAATAACCAATCAGCATTGAACTAACCTGAATGAGCTCAACTGTGAATGGTCCTGGCGCACCCAAAAAAAAGTGTCAATGGAAGAAAGTTTGGGATTTGTGTGAAGCCAATTCCAATCACATCAAAACGCAATTGACAGAAAAATTTGAATTGTTGTATAGTTGTCCTCCAGTGGCTAGCTAGCTAAAATTGTCCCTTTCCAAAATGAATCATTGATGGAGATAAGGATTTGAACTTGTGTACCGGCCAACGATTATAACGGCGATTCTGATCCAACCATAAAATCATACATTGTGCCGCTGGCTTAAGAGGATGGACGTTCAATATGTAGCTAGATGTAGTAGGCTAACTTTAACTCGCTAGCTGGTTCATCAATGCCTATTAGAAAGTGTGTGCCCTCAGGCCTGGAAGGAAGCAAAAGTAATTCTGCTACGCAAGAATAGTAAAGCCCTCTATACTGGCTCAAATAGCCGAAGAATCAACCTGTTACAAACTGTCAAAAACTTTTGTAAAAAATTGTGTTGGACCAGATACAATGCTATTTTACTGTAAATAAATTAACAACAGATTTTCAGCACCCATATAGGGAAGGACATTCAACAAGCAAGGCACTTATACAAATGACTGATGATTGGCTGAGAGAAATTGATGATAAAAAGATTGTGGAGGCTGTTTTGTTAGACTTCAGTGCGGCTTATGACATTATCGATCATAGTCTGCTGATGGAAAAATGTATGTGTTATGGCTTTACACCCCTGCTATATTGTGGATAAGAGTTACCCTGTAACAGAACACAGAGGGTGTTCTTTAATGGAAGCCTCTCCAACATAATCCAAGTAGAATCAAGAATTCCCCAGGGCAGCTGTCTAGACCCCTTACTTTTTTCAATCTTTACTAATGACATGCCACAGGCTGTAATTAAAAATCAGCCTTAAATTACATTTTTTATTTCACCTTTATTTAACCAGATAGGCTAGTTGAGAACAAGTTCTCATTTACAACTGAGACCTGGCCAAGATAAAGCAAAGCAGTTCGACAGGTACAACGACACAGAGTTACGCATGGAGTAAAACAAACATACAGTCAATAATACAGTAGAAAAATAAGTCTATATACAATGTGTGTAAATGAAGTGAGATAAGGGAGGTAAAGGCAAAAAAGGCCATGGTGGCGAAGTAAATACAATGTAGCAAGTAAAAAAAATAAAAATAAACACTGGAATGGTAGATTTGCAGTGGAATAATGTGCAAAGTAGAGATAGAAATAATGGGGGAGCAAAATAAATACAGTAGGGGGAGAGGTAGTTGTTTGGGCTAAATTATAGATGGGCTATGTACAGGTGCAGTAATCTGTGAGCTGCTCTGACAGCTGGTGCTTAAAGCTAGTGAGGAGGATAAGTGTTTCCAGTTTCAGAGATTTGTGCAGTTAGTTCCAGTCATTGGCAGCAGAGATCTAGAAGGAGAGGCGGCCAAAGTAATAATTGGTTTTGGGGGTGACCAGAGAGATATACCTGCTGGAGCATGTACGACAGGTGGGTACTGCTATGGTGACTAGCGAGGTGAGACAAGGGGGGACTTTACCTAGCAGGGTCTTGTAGATGACCTGGAGCCAGTGGGTTTGGCGACAAGTATGAAGCGTGGGCCAGCCAACGAGAGCGTACAGGTCACAGTGGTGGGTAGTATATGGGGCTTTGGTGACAAAACGGATGGCACTGGGATAGACTGCATCCAATTTATTGAGTAGGGTATTGGGGGCTATTTTGTAAATGACGTCGCCGAAGTCGAGGATCGGTAGGATGGTCAGTTTTACAAGGGTATGTTTGGCAGCATGAGTGAAGGAGGCTTTGTTGCGAAATAGGAAGCCAATTCTAGATTTAATTTTGGATTGGAGATGTTTGATGTGAGTCTGGAAGGAGAATTTACAGGCTAACAAGACACCTAGGTATTTGTAGTTGTCCACATATTCTAATTCAGAACCGTCCAGAGTAGTGAGGTGGACGGGCGGGCAGGTGCAGGCAGCGATCGGTTGAAGAGCATGCATTTGGTTTTACTTGTATTTAAGAGCAATTGGAGGCCACGGAAGGAGAGTTGTATGGCATTGAAGCTCGTCTGGAGGGTTGTTAACACAGAGTCCAAAAAAGGGCCAGAAGTATACAGAATGGTGTCATCTGCGTAGAGGTGGATCAGAGACTCACCAGCAGCAAGAGCGAAATCATTGATGTATACAGAGAAGAGAGTCAGTCCAAGAATTTAACCCTGTGGTACCCCCATAGAAACTGCCAGGGGCCCGGACAACAGGCCCTCCGATTTGACACACTGAACTCTATCAGAGAAATAGTTGGTGAATTAGGCGAGGCAATCATTTGAGAAACCAAGGTTATTGAGTCTGCCGATGAGGATGTGGTAATTGACAGAGTCGAAAGCCTTGGCCAGGTCAATGAATACGGCTGCACTGTATTGTTTCTTATCGATGGCGGTTAAGATATCGTTTAACAAATATCAAAACGAACTCTGAACCAACTAAATTAATTTGGGGACAGGTTGAAAAGCATTAAACATTTATGGCAATTTAGCTAGCTAGCTTGCTGTTGCTAGCTAATTTGTCCTGGGATATAAACATTGGGTTGCTATTTTACCTGAAATACACAATTAATTCACAGATAAAAGGGTAAAAGTTTGTTTCTGGTAATCTCTCCACCTTCAGGCTTCTTCTTCTTTGGACTTTATATGACGGTTGGAAACCAACTTTAAGGTGCATTACCACTACCAACTGGACTGGAGTGTGGACCTCAGCTCATCTTTCAATCACCCACGTGGGTATATGCTCCTAAAAAACAATGAGGACATGGCATGGACATGGATATGCTCCTAAAACCCAATGAGAAGATGAGAGAGGCGGGACTTGCAGCGCATCAAGGATCACAAATATAAGTTTTATTTTAGCACCTGGCTACGCAGACGGTTGTTGAAGCACGCAAACTGTGTTGGTGCAATGATTGAATAACATGTATGTATCCATTTATTTTGTGACGCGAGCGGTGTGGTCAGCATGTAATCGACGTATATCATGTGTACAGTATATGACTAATAAACAAACTTGAACTTGTCCAATTGCATTGACCTACTTTAGCTACAGCATAAGCGGTTGGCGACACCTTAATTGGGGAGAAAGGGCTCGTGGTAATGGCTGGAGCGGAATAGGTGGAACAGTATCAAATACATTAAACACATGGGCTCCATGTGTTTGATACCGTTCCATTTATTCTGTTCCAGACATTATTATGAGCCGTCCACCCCTCAGCAGCCTCCACTGCATTGTTATACCTAATGAAAGGATCACCATTTATCCCAACTGCTAGCACAACAAGAGGACCAAAATATGCTTCCTCGGCTACACAAGGAGTTCAACAAGGCTTATTGCCACAGTGATTAGGTAACACTGTGCTCAGTTTAAAATTGGTTTTTACCTCAGTTGTATGTCGATCCAATACAGCAGGCGTCTTCAACCTTTTCTTGCCCAGGAACCTCCTCCCATCATACATTAACAAAAATAATACAAAATCACCTATTTTGTGTTACCAGGTGAATGATAATAACAAGGATAAGAAATCAACATTTATAGATTTGTCGTTTTTCATTACTTTGACTTCCCCAAATTATAATTGGAAGAGGAAGTGTAAACTCTAACATAGCCTATTAACTAGAAAGGTAACTCCAAACACATTTTTTTCTAAGAGCAGCTGTTTAATACCATCTATTGCATCTGTGTTGGCAAAAATGTATAGCCAAGTCAAGAAAGCTTACCAGCAGCCAGTGGCACTTGTAGCAATGGTAGCCTATTTGCTGATGCTTTTTCAAAGCCAATGTCAGATACTTCAGTGAGTGTAATATGCTCAATATTATGAGTTAAGAAATAGTAAGAAGGTATTCTCCTCTTTTTGACAGTAGGTATGTCATCCAAAATGTGTTAATTATATTATTGGTAGTGATATTCATAAAAACATTTAAACAAACACGAACATACTGTAGAACCCTTCATGAGACCTGGAGAATTTTGAAACCCCACAGGATTTTCTAGAATCATTCTCAAATATCAGTTTGTCAACTTGTGGATTCATGCTTTAATGGGATAATAATACTGTGTTTTAATCTCACTCTAAATACATACTTCATTATCTTTAAATATGACATTATTGGATCAATTTAAGATGACACATGCATGTTAAAAGATACTTTCTTGATAACGTATAAAGGTTGTGGCTTATGGAGGAGATACAGATCCATTGAAGGTTCATTCAAAATGGCTGGTGATACTGCAATTTGAATGTTATCATTACAGTTTTAAATTGCAATAAGAGCATAACATACTTTTATTTTTATTTTTTAAAGACATCTTTCAAGACGAGAACATCGCCTGCAGATAATGAACTTACATTTTTGTCCAAGGCTGCAATAATCTTAGCATCATGCAACTCTAAATATGCAAAAAGCAGTTGTTATCTCACGGAATCAATATTATTGTCATTGTCAGAGAATAATTTATCCATCACCGAGGAGAAAAGTGTTGGACATGGGCTCTCGTGCTAAAAAGGATTATTAACAAGTATCAGAACAGCATATATAGCGGCTTGGATTTTGCCAGTAGCTTTGCGAAGACAAAGGGCTGACTTAACCTTCCAAATACATTTTAGTCATTGAGCAGACTCTCTTATCCAGAGTGACTACATGAGCCATTAGGGTTAAGTGCCTTGCTCAAGGGCACAGACAGATTTGTCCCTAGTCGGCTCGAGGATTCAAACCAGCGACCTTTTCGGTTACTGGCCCAACACTTAATGGCTATAGGCTACCTGCCGCCAATACAGCTAGTTAGTTATTATGCTGTATACATATTTGGTTGTCACATTCTGGCACAGGAACTTTTCAGACTTCTATATGACTCCTGGAGCAACCGTCTTCCTTTTGACCCACCTCCGGTTTGAACTCTGACTCAACTCTCACAGTCTCACTAGCATCAGCCATGGCCGAGGGCAAAGTCTTGGTGTCATATGCAACTCTAGATTTTCAAAATGGAGGACATCTTTTACCAGGCCTAAAGCACCCTGCCCTTGAGTACGAAATCAGCAGTAAAGGCAAGAACTGGAGGTGAAGGGGACATAGATAGAGCACCAGTGTGTAGATGAAGGTCAACCAATACAGCTTCAGGGCAGTTCATGATGTATGTGAATAAAATTGACCTAGAGATGCTGACCTTGAATACTATTGCACTTACGATTGTTATCGGGTAATGATATAGGTTTTAAAGGTCTAATTATTCTTTCAGATTTTTTAAAGACTTGAATGTACGTTAACATTCCACTGACCAATCTCTATGACCGTCGAATAAAAAAACAACACTCGTTTTTAAAATTGTAACTTTTGCTTTTAGACTGACTTCTCCCCTGATCTCCTGCTTGGTGTGAAGTGTTGATGAGGATCAGAAATAGCAGGTTAATGGCTGCTGAATGCTCACACTGACTAACCGTATACAATTATCCCAGAATAGACTAGTGAGAGGAACTCTCTAGGTTATTATATCAGCGTGAGCCCAGGGCAAATTTATTCCATGCTTCTAAACACACATCTGCCGCCCTCTTCCTCTCCGCCCAAAGTCTCGTAGCTCTGTAAACAATACAGTATTAATATCTCACAGTAAACACTCCTACTCATCATTAGGGGTTAGACCACTTGTTAGGTATCAAACATGATATAAAGGATTTTGGTTGCTTCTGCTGCCTTGACCTTCTGCAGCCTTTATGAAGGAGTACCGCGGGCAAAAACCATCACGGCAAGGTTCATTTAAAGTCAAAGAGACAATCACTCTGCTCCTAGCCCCCTTTATTTACATTTTTTTTTTTACATTTAAGCTTTAACTGGCAAGTCAGTTAAGAACAAATTCTTATTTACAATGACGGCCTACCTCGGACAAACCCGGGCCAATTGTGCGCCACCCTATGGGACTCCCAATCACGGGCCGGTTGTGATACAGCCTGCAATCGAACCAGGGTCTTTAGTGACGCCTCTAGCACTGAGATGCAGTGCCTTAGACCGCTGCGCCACTCGGAAGCCCTCACGAGTGAGGGAAGGTTCGTTCAGCATTCCACTCACTGTTTAATATCCATTACTGGGCCAGATTATACGCCCTTTGATCACCCAAACGCCTTCGGAGTATGGGGGTAGGAAGGAGAGGAGGTAGGGAGGAGAGGGGGTGTGGGTAAGACATTGAGGCAAGGTATGAGCCCCAAAGTGCTGTAGTGACCCTGGACCGTGCTCCGATTGATCATAATTGCATTTCAAACTGGTCAAAACCGTAACAAAGAGACCAATCAAGCGGCCAAATGAGGCATGGCACGTCACAGACTGCCTCAAGACTTCATTACAGAGTAGGGAAAACCAACAGAGGGCAGTACCAGGGCAAAAACTATTGCAATATGTATGAACACATGACATTGTGAAATGGAGGATTTTTATTCCCTTCTGCGTTGTGTAACGTTCAGGGTCTAGCAATGACTCATCTCTGTTATTGTTCGCAAGGTGTTCTTACTTTAAGATTGGCAGTAGCACCTTGGTGTAAGGTAATACTACTGTAGGTACAATATTGTATTGTAATGTCACCCTCGGTGGACTCAGGAACAGTGAGCATAGACAACATGAGCAATAACATACTAATAAGCGGGGGGAACTGGGGAGCAGTAACGTCATACTGACATATGGCTGACTGGTGGGCCTATTAGCTTGGGATATACCATTGTCAGAATTCTTAAATCACTTCATGCATTACATTTCCCTTCGTATAATTTAATGTATTTCCAAGCAACACATCCTGAACAAGCCATAAATTGTGGATAAGACTAAGTCTGAAGGAGGCCGCTCTCTCTCTCTCTCCATCCGCTGACAGCAGAAGGATGGGCCTCTCTCTGTGCAGTGTTTGCTAAGCTGTTCTTCTAAAGAGAACTCCATTGCTTGGAGTCTGAGTCAGTTGGTTGCGTGCCTAAATAAGGGCATATCTCAACAAGAGGACCAGAGTATCTTAGCAGCTGCAGCGTGCATGGTTTGTTGGCAAGGTAACGGAATATAAATGTATAAAGAGGTCAGCCTTTTCAGCGTTTTTGTAAACTTGGTAGATGCAAGTAATAATTCAACATTTCAGAGATGCTTTATTAAGTCCTCGGACTGTAGTTACCAGCAACATCTTGGATATTCATTCTTAACTAATGCAATGAAATATGGTAGACACAATCTCAAATGTGTCCATTATAAACAAGCATTGGGACAATTTGTTATGCCATTGGTGTGCACACAAATACTTGTGTTTGCATGCGTTTACAGAAAATTAAGGTCTTGAGACTGGAAATCTTACAGTATTACATTTCAGACTATTCAAATATAATTCTCTTAATTATGCATATTTTATCATCACAGCATTGTGTGTGTGTTGACTCAGTGGGCGGGCAGAAGACTGATTCTCTCTCATGCTAGACTGACACAGCTGTTCCCATCCCACAGTCAACAACCACACTGCTCAATTCGCTACATTTACCAGAAGAAGAGTTTCTGGCTCCAAAATGCTTCAATAAAATCTCAGTAGTAGTGAACTTCCACATTCTCTGTTGCAGTCAATTTGAAGTCAAATTACGAGTTCGAACAAATGTGTCATGTGGAGGACTCAACATGGATCAGCAGTTTCTAGAGGGGATGGGAGTAGTGTTTCCTACTAAAGAAAGCCCGCTCGCGATGAGTTCTCGCATAAAGAAAACAGCCTACTCACATGAAGCAAATTAAGATCTGCTGGCAGTACACGATCATCATCACGTCAGTATTGTCGCGTAAAATGTTAAAAGGTACACTCAGCAAAACTACATCATCATAGATACACAACTGGGGTCGACTTCCTACTTACATAAGCCAACAGAAATGACATAATTAAAATCTGTCAAAACACAATTTGCTGATATTGTTTTCTGTTAGTAGGATGCCCCTCTGAGTATGACGACGACGTCATCTTGTTGAGTGTTTAAGATGTACTGGTATGTTGGAAATGAACCCCATGGATAGAGCTAAATTGAAATGTTTCTTACAGAGGAAATTTGAAAAGCATATGCATAACCATGGCAGTGGTAGCAATTGAAAGGGAACTGTTTGGGGATTATGGGACAATTATTATTCCGAAGGTGAGGACACAGTTCACCTGACACAAGACTGATGTCAAACATTACACTGTTGATTTTATTAGCATTTTAGAATGACTGTACTTTTCGCTGCATTTGTTGATAACGAAATCTGAAAATACTCTGGATACATTCAGTAACATGATAAGAATATCCCTAGAACATGTGGAGTAGGTGCAACATAAGACAACCAATTTACAGGGGTTTAAGTGAGAGGACTTAACTGGTGTCTCCAAGTGGCCACACACCTCAGCACAGTCATTTCAATGCACTTTTATGACTCAAAGAAGAGTCTTCAACTATAAGGTGTTTTTTGGAGCTCTCCTAGCTGTGCCGTTGAGGAACTAGAGCGAGCACACTTGTAGTTGTTTTGTTTGGAACACAACCCTGCATCCCCGCCATCATACAATTACGGATGTTCACGTAATCCAAAAACAGTCCATTATAAATCTGTCTGGGGCTTGTGGGCATCGATTGAAAGCTGGTTCTATAGCTAATGTGACTAGCTAAGTTATAAAATACGATATTACACTGTCAGGCTTTCACAATGCAATTCGGGGAAACGGATCATAATTTTGGTGCACATCGAAGGGAGTCATGAGTGCATTGAGGTGCGTGCTGTTTCTTCGCAATAGACAAGCATAGGCACATTCGCTTCAGAACAATCCAGGGCATGAAGCCATGTCATCTTGTAACTGTACATCAAACATAGTGATCATAAAATTGACACTGTATAGGACATTAATTTTATGATATGGAAATGTGAAGCACATCACATCATTGATTCCACAGAATACAATTAAACGCCATGCTGATTTCAACTTCATCTGGAATTGCACTTAGAATGTACTGTACAGCTTTAAACGTGTACTGTAGGCAATGCTAATCTAATAAAAAAATATGTTATGAAAAAGGTGTTATGAAAAGCCATCCTCTGGGATGTCCCCAGGACAAACCGGGAACTAGACAAAACCTCCAGGGGACAATGACACAACGTCCCAAGAACGTCATAAACAGCCTCAGGGATGTCCCCGGGACAAACCGGGATCTAGACAAGACACCCAGGGAACCATGGCACAACGTCACAAGAACATTCTAAAAGTGTCTTCGGGGAAGTCCCCGGAACAAACAGGAAACTAGAAAAAAGATCCCCAGAGAACATTACCTTGGGAACATCACACGACATCCTAAGAACTAGTAAAATGAAAGTCCTGAGAACATCCTAAAAAGGTTTAGACATGGTCCTCAGTGATTTTGTGGGAACTTAGAGGGAACTACCCTGCAAACAACAAAGAGTCGTTAGGATGTCCCCGGGACGTCACGAAATGGTGGCCTGAAGTTGTCAGGACGTTGTGTCACGGTTTTGTCTAGTTTCCGGTTTGTCTTGGGAACGTCCCCCGAGGACGTTTTTAGTACTTTCTTGGGATGTTGTGTCAGGGTCCCCTGAATGTTCTTTGGACATTGTCATGATCCCATGGAAGTTTATCTCCAGTTCTTGGTTTGTCACCTGATGTTTGCAAAAATAATCATACATTATACCTAGTTTCATTACACATCACCCCTTGTTACTTTTGCCAAGTCCATCAAGGCCCTGATTGGTGAACCACTGATCCAGTCACAGCTCTTTGTCTTTTGGATATGTTAGGGCCACCAACACCCCCACACAAACAAACAGTGCTTTTCAACTTACATATTTGACACACTGACATATAGTGCCTCATAAAGTATTCACACCCCTTGACTTTTTCCACATTTTGTTGTGTTACAGCCTGAATTTTAAATGGATTACAATTAGATATTTTGTAATTGGCCTACACACATGCCCCACCCATAATGTCAAATTGGAATTATGTTTTTTGAAAATTTTACAAATTAATAAAAAATCCAAAACTGAAATGTCTTGAGTCAATAAGTATTCAACCCCTTTGTTATGGCAACCCTAAATAAAAAATCTGCTCAACAAGTCACATAAGTTGCATGCACTCACTGTGCAATAATAGTGTTTAAGATGATTTTTGAATGACTACCTCACCTCTGTAACCCACACATGCAATTACAGTGCATTCAGAAAGTATTCAGACCCCTTGAATTTTTCCACATTTTGTTACGATACAGCCTTGTTCTAAAATTGTTTAAATTAAAAATGTTCCTCACCAATCTACAGACCATACCCCATAATGACAAAGTGAAAACAGGTTTTTAGAAATTGATACATTTATTACAAATAAAACCTTATTTAAATAAGACTTAATACTTAGTATTCAAACCCTTTTCTATGAAACTCGAAATTGAGCTCCGGGGAAGATCTGGGGAAGTGTACCAACACATTTCTGCAGCATTGAAGGTCCCCAAGAACCTAGTGGCTTCCATCATTCTTAAATGGAAGAAGTTTGGAACCACCAACACTCTTCCTAGAGCTGGCCGCCCAGCCAAACTGAGCAATCGGAGGAGAAAGGCTTTGGTCAGGGAGGTGACCAAGAACCTGATGGTCACTCTGACAGAGCTCCAGAGTTCCTCAGTAAAAGGCACATGACAGCCCGCTTGGAGTTTGCCTAAAGGCACCTAAAGACTCTCAGACCATGAGAAACAAGATGTTCTGGTCTGACGAAACCAAGATTGAACTCTTTGGCCTAAATGCCAAGCGTCACATCTGGAGGAAACCTGGCACCATCCCTACGGTGAAGCGGGTTTGTGGCAGCATCATGCTGTGGGATGTTTTTCTGTGGTAGGGATTGGGAGACTAGAAAGGATTGAGGGAAAGATGAATGGAGCAAAGTACTACACAGAGAGATCCTTGATGAAAACCTGCTCCAGAGTGCTCAGACTGGGGCGAAGGTTCACCTTCCAACACGATGACCCTAAGCACACAGCCAAGACAACGCAGGAGTGGCTTCGGGACAAGTTTCTGAATGTCCTTGAGTGGCCCAGCCAGATCCCGGACTTGAACCCGATCGAACATCTCTGGAGACCTGAAAATAGCTGTGCAGCGACACTCCCCATCCAACCTGACAGAGCTTAAGAGGATCTGCAGAGAAGAATTGGAGAAACTCCTCAAATACAGGTGTGCCAAGATGGTAGCGTCATACCCAAGAAGACTCAATGCTGTAATCGCTGCCAAAGGTGCTTCAACAAAGTACTGAGTAAAAGGTCTAAATACGTATGTAAATGTGATCAGTTTTTTTTATTTTTAATACATGTTTTTTAATTTTTTATTTTGGGGTATTGTGTTTAGATTGAGGGGAAAAAACTATTTAATCCATTTTAGAATAAGGCTGTAACGATAACAAAATGTAGAAAACAAATCAAGGGGTCTGAATACTTTCCGAATGCACTTTATCTGTAAGGTCCCTCAGTCGAACAGTGAATTTAAAACACAGATTCAACCACAAAGACCAGGGAAGCCTAAAATATTCCAATGACCTTGTCATTGGCCACAGATTAAATGACGTCAAATAACGTTATACAGTGCCTTGCGAAAGTATTCGGCCCCCTTGAACTTTGCGACCTTTTGCCACATTTCAGGCTTCAAACATAAAGATATAAAACTGTATTTTTTTGTGAAGAATCATGAAGTGGAACGACATTTATTGGATATTTCAAACTTTTTTAACAAATCAAAAACTGAAAAATTGGGCGTGCAAAATTATTCAGCCCCTTTACTTTCAGTGCAGAAAACTCTCTCCAGAAGTTCAGTGAGGATCTCTGAATGATCCAATGTTGACCTAAATGACTAATGATGATAAATACAATCCACCTGTGTGCAATCAAGTCTCCGTATAAATGCACCTGCACTGTGATAGTCTCAGAGGTCCGTCAAAAGCGCAGAGAGCATCATGAAGAACAAGGAACACACCAGGCTGGTCCGAGATACTGTTGTGAAGAAGTTTAAAGCCGGATTTGGATACAAAATATTTCCCAAGCTTTAAACATCCCAAGGAGCACTGTGCAAGCGATAATATTGAAATGGAAGGAGTATCAGACCACTGCAAATCTACCAAGACCTGGCTGTCCCTCTAAACTTTCAGCTCATACAAGGAGAAGACTGATCAGAGATGCAGCCAAGAGGACCATGATCACTCTGGATGAACTGCAGAGATCTACAGCTGAGGTGGGAGACTCTGTCCATAGGACAACAATCAGTCATTTATTGCACAAATCTGGCCTTTATGGAAGAGTGGCAAGAAGAAAGCCATTTCTTAAAGATATCCATAAAGTGTCGTTTAAAGTTTGCCACAAGCCACCTGGGAGACACACCAAACATGTGGAAGAAGGTGCTCTGGTCAGAGGAAACCAAAATTGAACTTTTTGGCAACAATGCAAACCGTTATGTTTGGCGTAAAAGCAACACAGCTGAACACACCATCCCCACTGTCAAACATGGTGGTGGCAGCATCATGGTTTGGGCCTGCTTTTCTTCAGCAGGGACAGGGAAGATTGTTAAAATTGATGGGAAGATGGATGGAGCCAAATACAGGACCATTCTGGAAGAAAACCTGATGGAGTCTGCAAAAGACCTGAGACTGGGACGGAGATTTGTCTTCCAACAAGACAATGATCCAAAACATAAAGCAAAATCTACAATGGAATGGTTCAAAAATAAACATATCCAGGTGTTAGAATGGCCAAGTCAAAGTCCAGACCTGAATCCAATCAAGAATCTGTGGAAAGAACTGAAAACTGCTGTTCACAAATGCTCTCGATCCAACCTCACTGAGCTCGAGCTGTTTTGCAAGGAGGAATGGGAAAAAATTTCAGTCTCTCGATGTGCAAAACTGATAGAGACATACCCCAAGCAACTTACAGCTGTAATCGCAGCAAAAGGTGGCGCTACAAAGTATTAACTTAAGGGGGCTGAATAATTTTGCACGCCCAATTTTTCAGTTTTTGGTTTGTTAAAAAAGTTTGAAACATCCAATAAATGTCGTTCCACTTCATGATTGTGTCCCACTTGTTGTTGATTCTTCACAAAAAAATACAGTTTTATATCTTTATGTTTGAAGCCTTAAATGTGGCAAAAGGTCGCAAAGTTCAAGGGGGCCGAATACTTTCGCAAGGCACTGTATCTACATCCAAAATCGTTATATCTACTTTTCAAAATCTTAGCTAGACAAGGAGTCATCATAAATCACGTTGACAACCTACTGGCAAATACTTTTTAATCTTTGTTCATCTGAAGAGATATATTATAGATAAAACGTATCGGTGCTCATCGGCCATTGAACATAAACATTACACGAGTTGGAAAACGAATTTAAACAATGAGTGGTTTGGAAGGAATCTAACTGCAAGCATTGCAAAGCAATCCCTATTTTGCTTCCCTTACCTGCTATTCGGTGGAGAGTGTGTTTGGTCCAAGTCTTGGTCCATGTCTGTGCTTCTACATCTGCATTACTTGGAGGTTTTAGGCTGGGTTTCTGTATAGCACTTTGTGACATCTGCTGATGTAAAAAGGGCTTTATAAATACATTTGATTGATTAAAAATGTCTTTTCAAAGCGTAAATGGGTTAAAATTCACAAGCAACACCATGGGCCAGAAAAGGTTGAATACATTGGCCCTTCTGTTATCCAGCATGACTTTTGCCATGTTCAAAACAACTGGAAACTCTGAACTGGGAAATCTCAGGATACAGTGAGTTCAAGACAACTGTGAACTCCAAGTCGGAATTCCAAGTCGGAAACTCAGGCCTCTTTCGAGGGCTCCGACCTGAAGATCACTGATGTCATGATTCAACGTAGTTTTTTCCAGAGTTCCCAGTTGTCTTGAAAGCACCATAAATCCAGAGCATGCCAGACTTTGATGACAAGGTTTCATGAATTTGCCCACAAGGACCACCGTGACCAGTTGACCTTCCTGACCTTCCTGTTCAACTGAACACAGCACAAATGTGAGTCCAAAAATGTCTTGTATGCTGCTGCATAAATGATGTAATATGCCAGGGAGATATGTATACCGTAGCTAAGAAAGTAATACTAAGTGTATGTTGTGTAGTAAGCTGTTAGAAGCACATGTGCCTCACCCAAATAATGTGTTCCCTTTCCCCCTCATAACTTAGCCTACTGTTCTGACTTGGTGGTGCACATGTAGCCTATAGCCTGTTTTAGAGTAATGTCATCTAATATTGTAAGAACTTTCATTGTCTGCTTATATGCCTGTTATGGGATTTTTATGAATGACTAAATTATGTATACATTTAACTTAGAACTACAAATAAACAGAATACTACTCTGTTACTGTATGAATGTATGAAAATCATAATACTGAATATAAGGTGTGTAGTTTTAGTCAAGAATTTGAACAAGGACTTTCTGTTCCTTGTTAGAAACGAATGGAGCTATCGTCAGACCGGCTGGAATACTGTGTTCCTTACAGGACATTCTGTCCCCACCCAGGGACGGGAGAGACCTTGGGCTTGTAGTAGATTGTTTAACAGGTGGCAGACAATGTGAGAAGGCTTGTGAACTATTTTTCCATTGTATCTGAGAGGAGGGACATTTATGACGATATGTGAGGCATATAAACCAATGTACATGGTATTATGACCAGAGCTCTCGGGAATAAACGCTATCGATTCATTTTGAGACTGATCTTTGTCTATTTTATGCAAATAAGAACCTTACAAATTCTTAGAATCGGACAAAGTGTTTTGCTTTGTTATAATTGAATTGGTTAACAAACATATAAGTATTACATTCCTCTAACAATGCCCCCTTTATTTATCCTACAAATAGTTAGATTAACTGATAACTAAAATAGCAGTGCAGATGGCATTCTTTTGCCATCTGTGCAGATATGTATTATAGGTAATGAATGTGTAGTGGACTCCTGAAATTGTACAGACTTTGTGAAAGATCAGCATAACCCAAATCCACATGTTATGAGTTCAAGTCCCAGGTGGGGTCATATGGAAAAAAACAGTACTAAGTGAGCATGCCAAATGTAATCATATTGTCCTTGATTAAAGATTGTTACGCTATTTTAGTTGAACAGCGTACCACTTACCTTAAAACCCACATAACATTTCATTACCTGACTTATAATGGTTTGGAAAACCTGGGACCATCAACGTGATAAAAACCTCCAGGGGACCATGACAACATCCTAAGAATGTTCAGGGGACCATGACACAACGTCCCAAAAACGTCTCAGGACAAACCGGGAAATTAAAACAGGTCCCTTGGGACCATCACACGGTGTCCTAAGGACTAAGAATGTCCTAAAAAGATCCTGACATGGCCCTCAGTGATGTCCTGGAAACTTACAAGGAACTACACAGAGATCCCCCAGAGAAAACATGGCTGAATGTCCTCAGGACCTCTTCTGTTTGCAGGGGAAAACTGAGATTTTGAAGGACCTTATTAGAGTAACATGCTACCTAGGGAAACACGAATTAGCATTTTGTGGTAATGATGTGAGTACAGGTTCATGTAATCATGGCAACTATGTAGAGTTATTGGATACCTTTGCTGAAAAATGTGAAATGTTAGCAAGACACTTGAGACTTCCACAGTGTTTCCAGGAATATCAAACAGAATACAGTATGATTTCATTGAAGCAGTCAAGGATGTGATTTGAAATGACATTGAAGAGGAGATTAATGCAGCCACGTTTGTTGCAGTAGATGAGACAACTGCTAGATACGACAAACAAAGGCCAGATCTTTATGATTTTGCATTGTGGCTAAAAGTGAAGTCAAGGAGGCGTATTTGGTATGATGATGTGTGCGATGACAAACAGGTGTGCGATGACAAACAAGCTGTGGCCTTGGTGGATTATGTATTGGGAGTGTTGGGGAAGTACAACTGCGCCCTCCTAGGCCCTCATGTCAACTGAGACTTTTCAAACTCAAAAGGAATAAAGACTTCAACGCTGTCACTGAGAGGTTCACCCTGATGTACTTCATTTACAAGTAGGCCTCTTTTTTTTGTGTGTGGGTTAGGCTACTGTTGAATGAAAAAGAGAATGGTGCTGTTGTCCATTCAGCACCATGGAGTTAACCTGTAGGCTATCATATGAGCGAAATATTTACATTTGTAGCTTACTTCCTCATTTTCGACCATTGCCTATACTTTAGCGTCTTTAATATGTGCATTTAATTTCCTAAAGCGGTCTAGCTGTACGGTTTGGATTTACGAACAACATCCCAATGATGCATTTGACTTATCAAGCTTGAATTTTGTTTTCGATGAAAAAAGTTTTGAACTGCGTTTTTCAGTCATTTCGATTGTTGATATGGAAATGTCATTAGAACCTTATTGATTATATATTGCCAAAGAGCTCTATAACATTTCATAGCTTTATTATGTGTGTGTGTGTGTGTGTTTACGTGTGCATTGGAAGAATTGTAAATCCATTGTGAAAGGCTATGGAGTTTGCGTTGCAAATTATTCTGATGAAATGTGTCCATATTGGTATTTTAGTGCCACCTCCGTTATAACTGTGGATGCTATGGCTGAGCTGAGTTGAGCAGTGTGTTATTTTGTCAGATGATTTGAAATATGCCGCCAACAGCTTGTGTATCTTGGCTACACAAGCGATGGCGGCATATTTGGTTTTTTATATACAGTGCCTTGCGAAAGTATTCGGCCCCCTTGAACTTTGCGACCTTTTGCCACATTTCAGGCTTCAAACATAAAGATATAAAACTGTATTTTTTTGTGAAGAATCAACAACAAGTGGGACACAATCATGAAGTGGAACGACATTTATTGGATATTTCAAACTTTTTTAACAAATCAAAAACTGAAGAATTGGGCGTGCACAATTATTCAGCCCCTTTACTTTCAGTGCAGCAAACTCTCTCCAGAAGTTCAGTGAGGATCTCTGAATGATCCAATGTTGACCTAAATGACTAATGATGATAAATACAATCCACCTGTGTGTAATCAAGTCTCCGTATAAATGCACCTGCACTGTGATAGTCTCAGAGGTCCGTTAAAAGCGCAGAGAGCATCATGAAGAACAAGGAACACACCAGGCAGGTCCGAGATACTGTTGTGAAGAAGTTTAAAGCCGGATTTGGATACAAAAATATTTCCCAAGCTTTAAACATCCCAAGAAGCACTGTGCAAGCGATAATATTGAAATGGAAGGAGTATCAGACCACTGCAAATCTACCAAGACCTGGCCGTCCCTCTAAACTTTCAGCTCATACAAGGAGAAGACTGATCAGAGATGCAGCCAAGAGGCCCATGATCACTCTGGATGAACTGCAGAGATCTACAGCTGAGGTGGGAGACTCTGTCCATAGGACAACAATCAGTCGTATATTGCACAAATCTGGCCTTTATGGAAGAGTGGCAAGAAGAAAGACATTTCTTAAAGATATCCATAAAAAGTGTTGTTTAAAGTTTGCCACAAGCCACCTGGGAGACACACCAAACATGTGGAAGAAGGTGCTCTGGTCAGATGAAACCAAAATTGAACTTTTTGGCAACAATGCAAAACGTTATGTTTCGCGTAAAAGCAACACAGCTGAACACACCATCCCCACTGTCAAACATGGTGGTGGCAGCATCATGGTTTGGGCCTGCTTTTCTTCAGCAGGGACAGGGAAGATGGTTAAAATTGATGGTAAGATGGATGGAGCCAAATACAGGACCATTCTGGAAGAAAACCTGATGGAGTCTGCAAAAGACCTGAGACTGGGACGGAGATTTGTCTTCCAACAAGACAATGATCCAAAACATAAAGCAAAATCTACAATGGAATGGTTCAAAAATAAACATATCCAGGTGTTAGAATGGCCAAGTCAAAGTCCAGACCTGAATCCAATCGAGAATCTGTGGAAAGAACTGAAAACTGCTGTTCACAAATGCTCTCCATCCAACCTCACTGAGCTCGAGCTGTTTTGCAAGGAGGAATGGGAAAAAATGTCAGTCTCTCGATGTGCAAAACTGATAGAGACATACCCCAAGCGACTTACAGCTGTAATCGCAGCAAAAGGTGGCGCTACAAAGTATTAACTTAAGGGGGCTGAATAATTTTGCACGCCCAATTTTTCAGTTTTTGGTTTGTTAAAAAAGTTTGAAATATCCAATAAATGTCGTTCCACTTCATGATTGTGTCCCACTTGTTGTTGATTCTTCACGTTTGAAGCCTGAAATGTGGCACAAGGTCGCAAAGTTCAAGGGGGCCGAATACTTTCGCAAGGCACTGTATGGCGGAAATATTTGTCTATTCTGGTTAATAGCCTATGTCACTCTGGTTGTTGGAGCTGTTGTATGGTGAACTTGGGGCTTCATCAAGGTTAATTTCTGAGTAGGTCTGGCTTTGATAACTTCACTGCACATCACTGATGTGGGCCATGTTTCAAGTAATTATCAAATATGAAGTCCATGTACAGCTGAAGGCAGAAGTTTACATACACCTTAGCCAAATACATTTAAACTCAGTTTTTCACAATGCTTGACATTTAATCCTAGTAATACATGCCCTGTATTAGGTCAGTTAGGATCACCACTTTATTTTAAGAATGTGAAATGTCAGAATAATAGTAGAGAGAATGATTTATTTCCGCTTTTGTTTCTTTCATCACATTCCCAGTGGGTCAGAAGTTTACGTACACTCAATTGGTATTTGGGAGCACTGCCTTTCAATTGTTTAACTTGGGTCAAATGTTTTGGGTAGCCTTCCACAAGCTTCCCACAATAAGTTGGGTGATTTTTGGCCCATTCTTCTTGACAGAGCTGGTGTAACTGAGTCAGGTTTGTAGGCCTCCTTGCTCGTACACGCTTTTTCATTTTTGGCCACAAATGTTCTATGGGATTGAGGTCAGGGCTTTGTGATGGCCACTCCAATACCTTGACTTTGTTGTCCTTAAGCCATTTTGCCACAACTTTGGAAGTATGGTTGGGGTCATTGTCCATTTGGAAGACCCATTTGCGACCAAGCTTTAACTTCCTGACTGATGTCTTGAGATGTTGCTTCAATATATCCACATTATTTTCCTTTCTCATGACGCTATCTATTTTGTGAAGTGCAGCAGTCCCTCCTGCAGCAAAGCACCCCCACAACATGATGCTGCCACCCCCATGCTTCACGGTTGGGATGGTGTTCTTCGGCTTGCAAGCCTCCCCCTTTTCCGCCGAACAGTTCTATTTTTGTTTCATCAGACCAGAGGACATTTCTCCAAAAAGTACTGTCTTTGTGCCCATGTGCAGTTGCAAATCGTAGTCTGGCTTTTTTATGGCGGTTTTGGAGCAGTGGCTTCTTCCTTGCTGAGTGGCCTTTCAAGTTATGTCGATATAGGACTCGTTTTACTGTGGATATAGATACTTTTGTACCTGTTTCCTCCAGCATCTTCACAAGGCCCTTTGCTGTTGTTCTAGGATTTATTTGCACTTTTCGCACCAAAGTATGTACATCTTTAGGAGACAGAACGCGTCTTCTTCCTGAGCGGTATGACGGCTGCGTGGTCCCATGGTGTTTATACTTGCGTACTATTGTTTGTACAGATGAATGTGGTACCTTCAGGCTTTTGGAAATTGCTCCCAAGGATGAACCAGACTTGTGGTCTACAATTATTTTTCTGAGGTCTTGGCTGATTTGTTTTGATTTTCCCATGATATCAAACAGAGGCACGGAGTTTGAAGGTAGGCCTTGAAATACTTCCACAGGTACACCTCAAATTGACTCAAATGATGTCAATTAGCCTATCAGAAGCTTCTAAAACCATGACATAATTTTCTTGGAATTTTCCAAGCTGTTAAAAGGCACAGTCAACTTAGTGTATGTGAACTTCTGACCAACTGGAATTGCGATACAGTGAAATAATCTGTTTGTAAACAATTGCTGGTAAAATGACTTGCGTCATGCACAGAGTAGATGTCCTAACCGACTTGCCAAAACTATAGTTTGTTATCAAGAAATTTGTGGAGTATTTGAAAAACGAGTTTTAATTAATGACTCCAATCTAAGTGTATGTAAACTTCCGACTTCAACTGTATCAAGTGTACAATCTATAAATCGAGGTAGTTTCAATCAGCCTTTCATGCCACAGGCTCCTTCAAAGCCCAACCCGTTTTAGTTTAATATTTCCATACATGTAATAACATGGTACTGCACTAGTCTGAAATTCTGATAACACAACATACAAATATATATCTCAGCGTTCAGTTGTTCACATTACATGGTTGCAAAATGTTTTTAAAATATTTTTTACAATTGGCCACAGACATACAGTTTCATACTTTTCTTAAATAATTCCCTATTTCTTCTAAAATAAGATGACATTAAAAAAATATATTTTGTCAACATAAGTTTATGCTTCTTGTAACCATCAATGAGCTTTCTGTACCTTTCTACTAGCAATTTGGCCCACTTTTCAGAAGCAAACTGCTGTAATTATTCAACATTTGATGGGTGCCCTTTACCAACCGTTCGCCATATTGGACCTCGCCGTAGGTTTTGGATGTAATTCAGAGCTGTACTTTTCGCTGGCCACTCCAGAACAGTCCAACATCTCTTCTTAACCATTCCTGGGTGCTTTTTGATGTGTGTTTGGGGTCGTTGTCCCGCTGGAAGACACAACCTTCAATGGAGACCCAGTTTTTGGACACTGGGTTGAACATTGGATTGTGCACATTCAAGGTCCCCAGTACCAGAGGCAGCAAAGCAACACCACAGCATGATTAAACCTCCCTTATCTTTCATTGTAGGGAGGGTTCTTTTTTTCATTGAACGCTTAATTTGGCCAGTAAACAGAACGCTGATCTGTATTGCCAAAGAGCTCTAATTTTGTTTCATTGGCCCACAGAGCATCCCCCCCCCCCCCAGGATTTAGCCTTGTTTAGGTGGGGTTTTGAGAAGTTCAATCAGGCTTACTTGTCTCCTTCAGCAGTGGGGTCTTCCTATGTTTACCAAGACTAAAACCAATTATGGAGGAGGTTCAATAATGATGTGGGATTGCTTTGCTGCCTCTGGTACTGGGCGCCTTGAATGTGTGCAAGCCATGAAATCAGCAGATTATCAAGGGTGTGTTGGAGTGCAATGTTCAATCCAGTGTCCAAAAACTGGCTTCCACAGTAGGACAACAACCCCCAAACATACATAGAAATCACCATGGAAAGGTTCAAGAAGAAATCTGTTCTGGAGTGGCCAGTAAAGAGTCCAGATCTGAATCATAACCTATGGCGAGAGGTGAAAACAGTAGAAGTGTGCTACAATAAGCATTTCTTGGCAGTTATCTTTGACAAAGGCTGTGCAACTAAGTACTAGCTCCGGGGTGCCAATAATTGCATCCATGCCATTGGTCTTTATTTTTTAAATAAAAATGTTAAACTTATATTTACAAAAACAAAATAGGTTCTGCAATGTTGAATATCCCAAAAACAAGGTGTGGAGACCAAACTTTATTTTTCAACTTATTGTAGAAGAAATAGGCAATTATTTAAGAAAAGTGCAAGGGTGCCTATAAATTTGGCTGCAACTGTATGGGTAATGGGTATCTGATCCATTGACACACTCAGCTTCTCAACAACAAAGAGATATCATAACTGTGCCACATCAAAGGATTATGACATTTTCACATGTACTGTATGACAGAGAGTGCAGGTAGTAGGTACAGTATGTATACAGCCATGAGCAGGCCTCTCCTCAGTCCTCCTCCTCTGTTGTGTCCCCGTGCCAGTTCAACAAGGGCTTCCGCTCAGGGGGGAGGGATGGCTCGATCCTCTGCCACCGATTGGGCGGCCAGATGATGTGGGAGGCACGGCCGTGGACCAACCCCAGAGACACCTGCGGAGAGGAATATAGGGAGGAGAAGACCCTGGTCAAAGAACTATGATACTATCGCTCATTCTAAGTGATCATTAGAATAAAGGGGCAGTTCCTTGGCTGCAGAAGGCTTGATGGCAGAAACTTGTCCATTGTGAATAGTGCTGGTCGTCTTTTTCAAGACAAATATAACATGGAAACTGATTCTAATAAAAAAAAAAGTAATTTTTTAAAAATGGAATTGATTCAATTATTATTTTAGCTGTGATGTCACGACATAAGTTAAATAGACTTTAATATGTGGACTGTTAAGCACATTAAACTACAAAGGTTTGTTCTTGTTTTCCCAGACAATCACGTCTATGTCAATTAAGCGCTTAGCACAAAACACACTGACCAATATCAACTGCTATTAATGATGCTTATCTTTCATAAGGCCTGTTATTTACAAACGAGAAACACAATTATTCTGTTCTCCTTGAAGGTAAGGCGGAGTTTGGCTCATGCCACAGGGCTTGCTCTGTGAGTACGAAATGGCACCCTACAATATAGGGAATACGGTGCCTTTTCAGACTCGGATAGAGGAGGAGGCCTTTCTGACTCCCTTGGTAATACATGTCCTGGGGGGTGATATCAGCACAACATAGGTCTCTGGCCATGAATAATTTAAAAGAACATTTAAACTACCAATACCTTAATTCTGGCATGTCAAGATTGAAATATAATTAAATTAATGGATTCATTTATTCTTCTTCTCTACTTCAATTGAACTACACTAATTCCTGGCTGATAAATATATTAAGTAATATTCCCTTAAATGAATTTGGCCCATGCTTCATTCCCGGGTATTGGTACAGAAAAAATAAATAAAACAATTTGGTCAGTATTTCCAAATATATTGTCCTACCAGACATAATATACAACAGACAGAGATCCAGTACAGTGCCATTCCATTACAGAACCTTCCTTCAATATTCCCCTAATACACTGAACAGAAATATAAACGCAACATGTAAAGTGTTGCTCCCATGTTTCATTAGCTGAAATAAAAAGATGCTATACATTTACCATATGTACAAAAAGCTGATTTCTTTCAAATGTTGTGCACAAATTTGTTTACATACCCATTAGTGAGAATTTCTCCTTTGCCAAGAAAATCCATCCACCTGACAGGTGAAAAGCTAATTAAACAGCATGATCATTACACAGGTGCACCTTGTGCTGGGAACAATAAAAGCCCACTCTAAAATGTGCAGTTTTGTCACAACACAATGCCACAGATGTCTCTGCAGAATGTCCACCAGAGCTGTTGCCAGAGAATATAATAATTTATCTGTCATGAGCAGCTTCCAATGTTATTTTAGAGAATTTGGCAGTACGTCCAACCGGTCTCACAACCGCAGACCATGTGTAACCACGCCAGCCCAGGAACTCCACATCGGCTTCTTCACCTGCGGGAACATCTGAGACCAGCCACCCGGACAGCTGATGAAACTGTGGGTTTGCACAACCAAAGAATTTATGCATAAACTGTCAGAAACCGTCTCAGGGAAGCTCATCTGAGTGCTTTGTCGTCCTCCCCAGTTTCTTGACCTGACTGCGGTTCGGCGTCGTAACCGACTTCAGTGGGCAAATGCTCACCACTGATGGCCACTGGCACGCTGGAGAAGTATGCTCTTCACGGATGGATCCCAGTTTCAACTGTACCGGGCAGATTTCAGACAGCGTCTATGGCGTCATGTGGTTTGCTGATGTCAACGTTGTGAACAGAGTGCTTCATGGTGGCGGTGGGGTTATGGTATGGGCAGGCATAAGCTACGGACAACAAACACCATTGCATTTTATCGATGGCAATTTAAATGCACAGAGATACCGTGGCGAGATCCTGAGGCCCATTGTCGTGCCATTGATCCGCCGCCATCACCTCCTGTTTCAGCATGAAAATGCACTGCCCTTGTCGCAAGGATCTGTACACAATTCCTGGAAGCTGAACATGTCCCAGTTCTTCCATGGCCTGTACACTCACCAGACATGTCACCCATTGAGCAGGTTTGGGATGCTCTGGATCGACAGTGTGTTCCAGTTCCCGCCAATATAAATAAAGGTGAAATAAATAAATAAAAATATTCAGAAACTTCGCACAGCTATTGAAGAGGAATGGGACAACATTCCACAGACCACAATCAACAGCCCAGCCCGATCAAGTCTATGTGAAGGTGATGCGCTGCATGAGGCAAATGGTGGTCACACCAGAGACTTTTTTTTAAATCCACGCACCTACTTAAAAAAAAAAAGCAAGGTATCCATGACCAACAGATGCATATCTGTATTCCCAGTCATGTGAAATCCATACATTTGGGCCTAATTAATTTATTTCCGTTGACTGATTCCTTATATGAACTGTAATAGTAAAACTTCTTAAATTGTTGCGTTTCAATTTTTGTGCAGTGCAAATGAAGTCATCTCCCCTTGCAGCAGCACATTGTGAGGAGAGCTTTAGAGTTGAGCCCTGGCCTGGGGATCAGAGTGTAATTTCCCTCACAGCAGCCAGCATAAACACTTCAATTCCACAGAGGAGAGGCGAGGTGGCAAGAAGAGACAAAGGCTGTGTCCCAAACGGCACCAAGCCAGAGACTGTGAAGGGGGGGGGGGGGGGGCTCCCTTCCATCACCATGCAGGGGGCTACTGCTGTGCTGGGTGGAACTGGGGCTGGAACTGAATTATCCAGTAATTGATGGTTTTGGATGAAGACCATCATGATAAAGTAACTGTCAAAACCATTTAAAAATAGGCCTACCTACATTCATTTTAGGATAAAAAAAAGTTCCCTAATAGCAGGAGTATTTAATGATTACAAAATATTTTGGTAACTTAATCTGTCTATGAAACGGACTACTTCACCTCCTCTTTCCAACTGTCCTTTGATGCTTGAGCAGCCAAATCGCTAGATTCACTGGGGGGGTAGAGCGCTATAGGCATTTCAGTAAAAACTTGATTTTATACCATGCATGTTTTCATTGCTTGCTAGTAAATACATCATTTGGCCTTTAAAAAGGTTGGATGTGTCTGACTATTCATTAATTATGTATAAACAGCAGTTGACAAGGTTGTTCAGGCTCTGAGGCCTATAATGCACTAATGTTGTGTCAAATGGATAATTCTCTCGAACCTGGCATAGTATAATTTGATACAGACTGCATACACTGATCAGGCCGGGACGATACGCTGACCTCCTATCCCTGCAAAGTAAAACGGTAGCCTAGGCTATACAGTGTGGGCCCGCAATGGACCTTTTATGAATGCCCATGCTGTAGCCAACCATTTGTAAAACAGACAATTTACCATTATTCCCTGTCATTTGGTTACATTAATTTATCTTCATGCATGTGTTAATTACAGTCGCATACCATTCGCATTCTCAGAGTGGAAACACTGATTGCAGAGTTCACAACCTGAGACACTTGTGAGAAAGTCTCGGTTTATTTCATACCATCATTTACACGCTCCACGTGAGCAACGGGTCTGGTTTATCTGCCCTGTTAATGTTGATGGAGAGCACGCGCGCCTGAGCGCACACAGAAGCACCTGGCCTGCTTCTCACAAATGTCAAACTGTAGGAAAGTGCCCACCCATGTGGTTGGGCTAATAAGCCGGGCTTCTCAGTCATTTATTTTCTTCACGTCACATGGTGCAGTAAGTCAACAAAGTCCGTTTTATATATATATATATCTCACAGTACTTGAACAATCTTTCCAACACCCTCCCCCCTCAGTAATCAGCTTCACCGATAAATAGGCTATGGACATGTTGCTTTTACTTGGTTCTATTTGAATGATAGTCAATTGAATCTTCATAGTATAAACCCTCCCCTTCATACCTTACTTGTCGACTCATTATATTGTAGCCTACTTTCTTGAAAACATAAGGAAGGCCTAGATTGTTTTAAAACACATTTTAAGGAAAGGAGAAATATTTGCTTGTGTCTGAAACACGCTGGCGGTTTTGATTGACGGGTGCATTTACACGGGTGTGCGTGAGTGAGTTTGCTGATTCTTCCTGTACCCATATGTCCATTCAGAACGTTTCCCTACACTGCATTCAACGGGAAAAGAAGAGCGTCACAAGGTTGACGCTTACGTCAATGCGAAAAGGTAAGTGCCACCCTATTGACGCCTGTGTCAATTCCCTGCATTCAATGGGAAAAGATGTCACAGGGTTGATGCTTATGTCAATACATTGCATTCAATGAGAAAATATGAGTTTCAACCAATTGACACTTACGTCAATCCATTTCATTCAATGGGAAAATATGAGGGTCACAGGCTGGATCCTTATGTCAATACATTTCCAGTCAATGGGACATGAGTGTCAACCAATTTCAACTCTTCACAGTGAAAACTAGGTCCCACAGAGAACGAGGCCTTTCTTCCATATAAAATCATTGCCTACAGCCCTCACATAACCGTGGACTGCAACTGAGCTAGCTAACCGTCCTTACACACAACCCATCATGACCTTACAAGGATGCTCTCCTGTGTTGAGATTCAGCTTACTGCGGCAACAGGAAATAGCTTAATCCATCCTCAACATGGTGCTCCATTCTCTTCCTGCAGACCGGGGGACCGCCATGACCCGCCAAATAAAATTTGAAGCCAATCTACGCAAAAGCATTTGAAGCATTAAAAAAAAAAAAAAAAAAACTCAATTGGATACAATGGTCTTGCAGTTCTAGAAACCAAGAGCCTTGTTAGAATTCATTCAGAAGGAGATGTTGGTCAAAAATAATTGTTGGGGGGGGTTGACTTAACTGTATGTGTCTGTGTGCATGCGTATGTCTGTCTCCTCCCTGTCTGTGTTGCCTGTGTCAATATTATGTCTTTGGAGGTGGGAAAGAGGAGAGAAAGAGGGGAGAGAGAGACCCTTCACCAAGCCCGAACCCCTTGGTTACTGTTGCAACCTCTGACAACATTTTTCCAGGAATCCCAATTCCCCATTTTCAATTAACTTGCAAACATTTCTAAAAATATTTTTTCACTTTGTCATTATGGGGTATTGTGTTTATCTATTGAATCCATTTTGAATTCAGGCTGTACGACAAAATTAGGAAAAGGTTAAGGGGTATGAATACTTTCTGAAGGCACTGCATCAATCAGCCATTTTGGGATAATGATATAGAAAGACAAAAGCAAGGTGCTTAGGTACATAGAAAAAAATCTTACACACAAAGGACTGGAGACGGATGCCAAGGCTTTCATAAATACACAATATAATCTTCAAATAACATTTCAAGGCTGTGGGAGTGAGGCAAGGGAGCGTAGAAGGCTAAACTAGCTTGTCCACTCGGTCCCTCACAGGAAAAATGAGTGCTACGGCCTTGAAGACATCAGGGGTATCTGAGAAATGGCTCCAGAATACCAACACTCCTTCCTCAGAAGGCTTAGTTTAGAGACTGGGAGTGAGAAAAGAGCCACTAAAGGTTGTCATATAGGGATGGATTTGTTACACAACTCACAAGCGTATTGCTGTTGTTGGGTGGGTGATGACCACTATGCCATTTATTGACTTGATCTGGACGACGACTATGCTTGCTTTTTAGATTTGAGTTTTAAATGTCATTTTAAATGCCGCTGAGAAATCTGTGACCTGGAAAAGAGTAAGACATTGAAGCCCCGCAATACAATAAAGTTACATTTATTTTTGCTGTTTGTACTCCCAAAACCTGTATGCAAAGCAACCGTTGAACGCCATTTCAGGCATTCAGCATATTTCAAGCTACAAGACATAATCTGATTTTGGCAAAAAGGTATGACTGTGATATTTGTTTAGGTCTATCCAACCTGACAGCTCACTCAGCAACTTCATCTCACGCAGCACTTTATACAGCACCTGGCTCTCCAGGGAGTCCAAAGAGCCTATGGGGTTTTAGACAAGTATAAATAACAAAGCGAGAGAAAGAGAGAGGGGGGAGAAGTGGGGGGGGAGAAGTGGGGGGGGAGAGGGGGGGGGGAGAAAGAGGGAGGGGGGTTGGAGAGAGAGAAGAAAGAGGGACAGAAGAGAAAGAGAGGGATAGAAGAGAGAGAAAGAAAGCGAGGGAGTGGCAGGTATGCGCTTTACTGAGAGGCATGTTAATTCACTTCCTAGTGAGAAATATACTTACATTTAGGAGCAAAACAAGGTTCAGAGCACCCATTTAAAATTAAGTCAACACAACAGAAAATTTGAACATTTCTTCCTCTTTGGTTGTTCCACATATATTTTAGGAACAAAGAACCTTTCACGTCAGTGGAACACACTTTCTGTGAAATGTTAATCAAGACAGGATTTACATTTCACATTTTTTTTTTTTTATGCCTTCAGAAAGTATTCACACCCCTTCACTTTTTCCACATTTTGTTGTTACACAGCCTGAATTTAAAATGGATTCAATTGATATTTTTTTGTCACAAGCCTACATACAATACCCTATTACGGCGCCGGAGGGGATGGCTGCCGTTTCATGGGCCCCTAACCAAATGTTCTATTTTGTTACATTTTATCACATTGTTTAACTTATTTTGTACATAAAATTGTTGCTACCGTCTCTTATGACCAAAAAGAGCTTCTGGACATCAGAAAAAATCCCCGCCATTCGCGTGAAGAAAAGGCGAAATACAGAGGGAGAAGGTCAGGATTCGGAGATGAGTGAGTAAATCGCCACTACCATCCATTCTATTGGCAATCACTGGAAAACAAACTCGATCTATGGTCGAGACTATCCTACCAACAGGACATTAAAAACGGTAACATCTTATGTTTCACCGAGTTGTGGCTGAACGACAACATGGATAATATACAGCTGTCTGGGTTTTCCGTGCTTCTGCAGGACAGAGCAGCTTTGTCTGGTAAGACGAGGGGGGGGTATTTGTCAATGCCTGCTGGTGCGTGATGTCTACCAAGAGTTCTCATCTGTATTATTTGTAGCCGTCTATTTACCACCACCAACCGATGCTGGCACTAAGACCGCACTCAACGAGCTGTATAAAGCCCTAAGCAAACAAGAACATGCTAATCCAGAAGTGGCGCTCCTAGTGGCCGGGGTCTTTAATGCAGGCAAACTTAAATCCGTTTTACCTCATTTTTACCAACATGTCACATGTGCAACCAGAGGGAAGAAAACTGTAGACCACCTTTACTCCACAAACAGAGATGCATACAAAGTAGAGATCGAACGATTATGATTTTTCAACGCTGATACCGATTAATGGAGGACCAAAAAAAGCAGATACCGATTAATCGGCCGTTATATATATATTTGTAATAATGACAATTACAACAATACTAAATGAACAATGAGCACTTTTATTTTAACTTAATATAATACATAAATAAATAATGAAACACACAGTGTTGGAGAAGAAAGTAAAAGTGCAAAAATCAGAACATGAGAACATATGAAAGCTGGTGGTTCCTTTTAACATGAGTCTTCAATATTCCCAGTTAAGAAGTTTTAGGTTGTAGTTCTTATAGGAATTATAGGACTATTTCTCTCTATACCATTTATATTTCATATACCTTTGATTATTGGATGTTCTTATAGGCACTTTAGTATTGCCAGTCTAAATATTGCTGTTATGTCATAATTATGTAAAATTCTGGAAAAGGAATTATTGTCTTTGTTAGGAAGAAATGGTCCACACAGTACGCAACGAGCCAGGCGGCCCAAACTGCTGCATATACCCTGACTCTGCTTGCACTGAACGCAAGAGAAGCGACACAATTTCCCTAGTTAATATTGCCTGCTAACATGAATTTATTTTAACTAAATATGCAGGTTTAAAAATATATACTTGTGTATTGATTTTAAGCAAGGCATTGATGTTTTATGGTTAGGTTAATTGGTGCAACGATTGTGCTTTTTTCGCGAAAGCGCTTGTTAAATCGTCACCCGTTTGGCAAAGTAGGCTGTGATTCAATGATATAAATTAACAGGCACCACATTGATTATAGGCATCGCAGGACAAGCTAGTTAAACTAGTAATATCATCAACCATGTGTAGTTAACTAGTGATTATGTTAAGATTGATTGTTTTTTATAAGATAAGTTTACCGCTAGCTAGCATCTTACCTTGGCTCCTTGCTGCACTCGCGTAACAGGTGGTCACAGCCTGCCACGTAGTCTCCTCATGGTTTGCAATGTAATAGGCGTCCAAAAACGCCGATTTACCAATTGTTATGGAAACTTGAAAATCGGCGGAGAGTTGGAATTGTGACATAAAAATAACAAGAATCGACAGAAGTTCATTTGTAGTTCTAAACATATTGAGGGTGTTTTTGACTCTTTCTGTCTCTCCCACGACGTTATTCCTCTCTCCTAAAGCGTCCATCACAATTACATGCACATGCCCAATTATGCAAATTAGGTGATGATGTCATTTAGCGACTTCTAGCGAATTTTAGGACAGCCAATAGCTACTTTCCTTACTGAGGAGTTGGCAACACTGCGTGCGATATGCACACGCAGTTACAAGCCTGCTAGAGTTAGCGGCAGGCGAATGAGCAATATGCACCGTCGTAATACGGATGAAGCCTGAGCTGGAATGTGAAGCTAACTGAAGCTAGCCCATTTCAGAAAAGCCTGGGCACATCTGGCTATACACCCCTCTGGTGCACTGTTAAATTATTTAACCATTTAAACAATTTGGGTTTGGATAAAAAGTCTGTTTTTGCAATGCCCTCAATGGCTTTCATGCGTTTAAAATGTGCCACACATGCCTGCACTGGGAAACAACGCAAATGACAATGTCAGTATGACCAATGCATTTCTTATTGAGGTGGTGAGATGGCCTAATAAGCATGCAGGCATAAGCGAATAGTGGTCATAGTGCATACATACAGTACCGCACTGTATAGGCCTAGATAAGAAGTAACCATATATCCATTACAGAGAGCTTGTAGATCCAACGGGAAATAAGGTATAATAAGACAATGGGTTGAGGAAACGGTTTCCTTAAATTAACTGTTCCCTTATAGTATTCTGTTCATGGCCGATAAACTGCTTACAATAATGTCATCCACAAAATCACCCCCAATCCACCCAAATAATTCAATGTTCAGATCCAGCAACAGACAGAGAGAATACTGACTGACATGGAACCATCCAAAACCAACTTCAGAAAATAAATCCCTCCACAAACCAGCAGCTGACCCAGTTAAATGTCAAGTACAAAGTTGTTCCTTTATAGGATTGGAATGCTACAGATAGATAATTCCCTGGCCTCTACTCGGCTCTGCTGCTTCCTTCCTCCATCCAATGACAGCTCCCTGAAATACTTTGTCAAAACCCAAAAAGCACAGAGCGCCTCGCTACCCGATCACTCACTCCTCGTCACTACTTTCAGACCCTTATCAAGACACATTTGTTATTGCCCGACAAGGATGAGGATATGTATGGAAAATACAACAATGAAATACGCTAAGCCTTCTTTCTCCACAGGCAGGAGAGGCTGCGGGGCCCACATGCCCAATGAGGCCTGCCAGAGATTAATAGCACTAACTGTACCTACCTGCCATAATGGAGAAACTGTTCAGAGTTTCTTTCCTCTAAGGGAACAGCTTTGTCTTAATAAGCAGCACAAAAATGACAAATTTAGAACCCAGGTTTGTTCTCCAACGCATGGCTATTCAATTATTTTCCTTTTAAGGACTCCCCGGGTCTTTTTAGGCCCCATTGTTGGAGTTCAAATGTGGAGCTGCTGGACACGACTCAGACAAGCTGTGCTTTGCTTTGCTTTTCAATGGCATGGGCCAAAGCCTTGTACTTATATACAAATATAAGGCTTTTATATGCAAGTATAAGGCTCTGGCATGTGCCATTCCCATTGAGTAGTAGAGGACTGAGCAGAAAAGTGGCTTACCGGTCCAAAGCTGTTGCTGTCCAGACTGTGGCCGTGATGGTCCCCCTCGATCCAAAAGTGGCCATCAGGGACCCTGAGATAGCGGTTCTTATAGCCAAGCGTCCTGCAGAGGGAAATGGAGGGCGGGAGGTTTGGATCATGGATAAAACGCATTAGCCAGGTTAATACAACCCAAATTTACTTCAGAACCTAGCTACGAAAGAAAGGCAGTCTTTAACATTGATTGAGCTACGGGATCAATTGAAAACAACAATAAACACATTGAAATTAGACAAGACAAAAGGCTAAACTTAAATTGAGAATAAAGTTAATCTACCTACATCTGCATTAAGGAAATTGACATTTTCGTTTCATTGTGGTGTATCACCTTTTTACTAAATAATCCATCTGCCAGTCATCCATCTGCCAGTCATCCTCCCTTTAGATTAGACTATTTTGTAGACAAAAATCGAATCTAATCAGATGAGGACAAACATCCATTGTGTGTAATGACTAATGAGATATGGACAGGACAGCACACTCCCTTAGGTCTAGTCTCTGGTTGTGTCTCTTAACGCCACACTATCCCCTATTTTGGGCCCTGGTCAAAAGTAGCACACTATATTAGGGAATAGGGTCCATTTGGCACGTAACCTCTATCTGATCAGTTCCCCTCCAGACTTGTTTAGCGTCAATCAACTATTTTGCGGCGTGAGGACAGGGTGGTGTACGCCATCAATCACCTGTGCACTTAGCTGTGACTGAGCCCTGATGCATGGTTCATCTCCGGAACATTGTAAATTACGGGAGAAATGACTTTTTAAAATGACAATTCTTCTCCTATTCCTTTCCAGGGCAATGTTACAGGAGCCTAAATGACTACTCTTTAGACCTTGGACAAAAATATTGATTTTGCTGCTGGGAGGGGAAAATGTTTTTATTGCCACATACAACGGATAGGTGGTGAAATATGTTGTTTTACAGGGTCAGCCATAGTAGTATAGCGCCACTGGAGCAAATTAAGGTTAAGTGCCTTGCTCAAGAGCACATCAAACACATTTTTCAACTTGTCTACTCGGGTATTCGAACCTGCGACCTCTCGGATACTGGCCCAACGCTCTAAACGCTAGGCTACCTTTTGCCCCGTCTGTTCTCCAGCAAACTGAAGTTCAGTGACTTTTAAATGTCAGGGGTCAGGCGTCTACATACAGCATCTGAACACAAACAATACGACAAACAAAATACTGGCTACTTCAAAATCTAGTGACTATATCCCATAGAATACAAATAGTCCCCATCTTATTTGTACAGTAGAATAGTTTGCAGTAAAACTTTATAGTAACTTTAACGAGACATTTGTTATCTATTTATAAGCCGTGTTCATATACATGTATTAATAAATGATAATTCAAATGGGGCTTACACTACGTACTTATTAATAGTTTATCAAATAGTTTATTAATGAACATTATTATAAAGTGTTACCTAATCAGCTACCCCGGCTATGCTCAGGAAAAAAAGAACAGTCTTGAGTTTTGTGGGAAGACAAAAACAGGTTGCATCCCAACTGGAACCCTATTCCCTACATAGTGCCCTACTTTGACCAGAGCTTGTTGGGTCTGGGTCAAAGGTAGTGCACTAAATAGGGTGCCATTTGGGACGCAGAGAAAAATGAATATACAGAGTTCAAAGCAGAATAGACAGACCCCTGTATTAATGCTGTTTGTATGCGACTCACTGCCTGGCAGTGTCTAGCAGCTACAAAGGGTTTAGGTTGCGTTCAGGGGTTTGGGCAGATTCTCAGCATTGAGTTGTGTTAAAAATGTATGCACTCTCTACCTCTCAGTGTAGCAGGTTTAAACTATAGCTGCCTGGTACAGTGGAGGTTTGATGGAGGTTACTTAACCTTTGTTTAAACTAGGCAAGTCAGTTAAGAACAAATTCTTATTTACAATGACGGCCTATCTCGGCCAAACCCTCCCCTAACCCGGGCGACGCTGGGCCAATTGTGCGCCGCCCTATGGGACTCCTGATCCCGGCCTGTTGTTTTACAGCCCGGGATCGAACCGGGTCTGTAGTGACGCCTCTAGCACCGCGATGCAGTGCCTTAGACCGCTGCGCTACTCGGGAGACCTATAGGGCACAGATACACACGATAATGGGACATATGAAACACGATAATGACGACGATGATGTGTAAAAGCCTGAGGTGAATTGGACAGGTCAAGTCAAAGGTTCAGTTTCGATATCTAGACCAGGAAGTATTCCACTGCGAATGAATCAAATGTGTTGACATGCATCCTAAGCGGTATGCTATCATGGACATGGGAACCCACAGTCATAGTCTTGTCCACCAGCCATGTCTGACAGTCTGCCTGGCACACCGCACTGGGTTGTTCCGTACCTCTACGAACACCAGAATCTCCATCTTGAGGTAGCTCTTCCTCATACACCTCACATGAATATACTCCGCATTTCCCTCAATGTATGCATTCCAGTCATCAGCTATCCACACAGCGTAGCAACACTGACAATACAGTGGCGTAACACTTGGGCTTTCTGGGGTTTTTTAAAGCCGCGATTCGATTGCAACGCGATTTATGTCCCGTAAGCCATCATTGTTTGGAGATTAATCTCCGAAATGGCCCTCTATATCTCTGAAGGGCTCAGTTCAGAGGGATACAGATAGCAAAAACACACACACACACACACCACTCAGAGGGCTATAATTGGCTGAGAGGCCTCTTCCTGTGTCAGGCAGAGCAGACAGTCTCTGTGCGTAGCAAGATTAAAACCATAGCTGTGATTTATAGCATGGCGGGCCCGCAGGCTAACACACATGCACACACACACACCAGCCTCAGCTAGTTTAGGCCATCATCAAACCCCCAAGTTAATTATTCATCCATCTCCTCCCAGGCAATACAAGTGACTCGTAATTTGTTCAGCGGCACCCGTCACAAATAGCTGCCAGAGGGATTCACATGGCGACATTGTGGTACGAGTAGTGGCACCCGAAGATTTGATGCTGGTAGATAAGAAATAGAGGTTTAAGACAGAGCTTCAAATTCCCGAGTAAACAACGAGTTGACTTGTAGCAGCAGTCTTCTCATAGGAAGTCTCTGAACAGGCCTTTAAGACGCCCTTTGGTTTTACATGATTTAATTGCCTTTTGTTTCGTTTTTACTGTATAATGTGTACGTACTTGATGAAGTCTCCCTCAAGGGCTATGACCCGCTTGATGATCTTCTGCTGCGGGTTCTTGGGAGACCTGAAACAATAAAGATACATGACATCAATTAAGATATGCGATGAAGAGATGTATATCCATCAGCTCCTAGCACCAATAAACCCTGTGCGGTAGCGACCCTGTTCACTCCACGCTTTCATCAAAATGAATAAAAGACCCTATTCACAACACTAGATTGAACTGGAATCAGTGTTCCTCACCAGCAGACAGAGAAATGGACTATACTGCAGTGAGTATTGGGTGGGTTCAAGTACCAGGGTCTCATTCCTCCTCCCTCCCTCCCTCCCTCCACATGTGGACCTCACACACCACCGGGGAACACAAACATAGCAGCACCATGGTAGAGAGAGCTCTACCATAGAATAAACCCTTAATAACCCGTAATACCACAATGCTCAGTTAATGAATTCTACAACCATTATTGCCAATGCTGATGACCTTCTCCAAGCCACGAAATACTTCTAAGTAGCCAACAGAGGACACGATTCATTTGATATCAACAACGACAGTCCTTTTGAGAACATACAAAGCAATGGCATTCGCATTCTGGACACAAAATCAGTCTAATAAATGGGTAATTTAGAAAAGATTTGTCGTCTTTCACTCTCTCGCTTGGGCATATTGTTCAAGGCCATGATCAACAGTATTACAATGATCAACATTCTTCTATTCCCATCCACAGGTTTTATAGATACATGTGAGGCAACCAGGGAGCCAGAGATACAATGGTGTTCAGTTGAGAGTGTCTGGCCAAATGAGGGACGTCTACACAAAGGCATTGAATAATGACCCACAGAAACCGCAGTTTGTTAAACGTTGCCTTCAAATGCCCAGAGAATCAAACAGAAATGCCAGTCTTAATAAGAAGCCACATCCATTCTCCATCCCTCCCTGCTCTCCCTTTAACACACACACTGATACATAGAGGCCCACACACACTTATACATAGAGACACACACACACACACTCTGTCACTCCCTTTCTCCCACTCTCTACCACACATACACACACATTTGCTCTCTCTCTTCCTCCTCCACATACCCCCCTCCCTCTTTGCCTCAGGGATACAGGGGATCATGACTGATTGGCAGCCCGATCAGCCAATCAGAATTACCAGCAGCTCAGAGAACAGAGCCCGCAAGCTAACCAGGGGTTAACCTGTCTCTAGAGAGGCTGTGTGTGTGTGTGTATTAGGGCTGTGACGGTCATGGATTTTTGGATGATGGTAATTGGCCAGCCAAATGACCACGGTCAACGTAATAACCGTTTGAATAGCAACACAAAAAACTGTTATACATAACATCTGTTTTAAGCACATTTTCTCCATTCCTGACTGCATGTGCTGCCATAGAAATATAATGAATAGAACGGGTATCCATATTCAAGTCAATGATAATATAATATGTGGACTGGCAGCCGCTGCGAGGATCAAAGCAGGAAGTGTATCGATCAATATGTGCTGTGATTTGTTGATTCAACTCAACTGACATAACAAAAAAAGACATCCCATTGCATAAGCCACATCAGTTAACATATTGAACAAACATTCTACATTACCATGACAATGATTGCGTCACAATACCAGGCAGCCATTGTTTCCAGGGTTTTCTCTGGATCGAAAAGGAGCTTAGGTGGTGGCCGTGGCATGGGGCTTGGCAATTGGCGAGGTCGGCATGACTGAATTTTTTAGATTATTTTAGAGGCCCCCATCTTGGCGGTGTAGAGATTTTTCTACATGCTGAAGCCAATTTCTGCACACAACCCTAAGATCACCATGCACAATGCCAAGCGTCGGCTGGAGTGGTGTAAAGCTCGTTGCCATTGGACTCTGGAGCAGTGGAAACACGTTCACTGGAGAGATGAATCACGCTTCACCATCTGTCAGTCCGATGGACTAATCTGGTTTGGGCGGATGCCAGGAGAACGCTACGTGCCCGAATGCATAGTGCCAACTGAAAAGTTTGGTGGAGGAGGAATAATGTTCTAGGGCTGTTTTTCATGGTTCGGTCTAGGCCCCTAAATTCAGTGAAGGCAAATCTTTACGCTACAGCATACAACAATATTCTAGACGATTCTGTGCTTGCAACTTTCTGGCAACAGTTTGGATAAGGTGAGGTCCATACATAAATGGTTTGTTGAGATCGGTGTGGAAGAACTTGACTGGCCTGAACAGAGCCCTGACCTCAACCCCATCGAACACCTTTGAGGTCAATTGTAACGGCAACTGTGAGTCAGACCTAATCGCCCAACATCAGTGCCCGACCTCACTAATGCTCTTGTGAAAGAATGGAAGCAAGTCCCCGCAGCAATGTTCCAACATCTAGTGAAAAACCTTCCCAGAAGAGTGGAGGCTGTTATAGAAGCAAAGGGGGGACCAACTCCATATTAATGCCCATGAGTTTGGAATAAGATGTTCGACGAGCAGTCCACATACTTTTGGTCATGTAGTGTACCTTATATCTGGTTTTAGTCGTTTAAGTTTACACTGATTGAACTTAGGCGTTCCGAAAAATCTCTTAGGAGGTTTTAGGAATCTTTTTACCAGTCAAAGTGCCATGGTTAGAGGTTCCAAGCCTGTTCTTTCCATTCTGCTGCAGGGAGGGTGGTGTTGCCATGGCAACTAAAGACTTGTTTGCCACAACACCTTTTTTCAGGTGTTTTCAGCAAGGAGCAACAAAGTTATCACATTTTTAAGAGTCCACATGATCGCAGAAACAGACTTAGCCGCACGAATACCCGAATGTCCCGTCTTCAGTGAGCTGTTGGTTCCAAAACGTTTCTGTTATTAATGACAGTGGAGCTGGCAGCAGCAGGGCAGAGTGATGGTTGATCAGCTGAGTGATCTGCTCTCTAACCGCAATGGAGAAACGGAGGGATAGACAGGGAACAGCGCCCGCCCCGTCGCTCTGCTCTGTACCCAGCATCTTTAACTTAACAGAGCCTCTCTCTCTCTCTCTCTCTCTCACACACACACACAGTGGAACAGCATCAGAGCTGGAGCTACCCATCTCTCCCTCCCTCTCCTGTTTCTCTCTCTTTCCCTCTGCCTCTCTCACAACGAAAGGAGAAGAAGACTATTGGACTTGGAAATACACATGAAAAACCGTCTGTGATCTGAGTCTCACGGTGTCACGCTGGACTGCTGCTCTAAAACATGGGTCCCAGCCATGAGGTGAATACCTGCTGCTGCTCAATACAGTATGTGAGGGGGCTCACTCCCGCGGGTAAGTTACTAATCTCTCTCGCCTATGTGTATGAGTCATATGTGGTTGGTTGGGGGGTGGGGGGGGACGACGACGACGACAGAGGTCTGGTTTTCAGTGTGGCACTGCGGTAGTCCTTGAGTGTGGAGGGAGTTTGCAGCAGAGAAGGCAGAGGGCACAGCCTATAGTTATGTGGGAGGCTTGGCTGAGGGGGAGGGTTGAGGAAAGAGAAAGCTGCTCAGTCCAACACGGGCTTTTGTTGTTGATACTTTATGCACGGGTTGGATGAATATGTAGGCGCCACAGAGGTTTTAGAGAGGGAACTACCTGTTATTTGCGCCGGGCTTTCCCTTCTGGTGACATTTAGATTTTCTGGTGTATTTTGAAAGCAAATGAGACAGATGTGGGTTTCAGGCTGGAGCAGAATGGACGTGGTGTTCTCTCGGCAGCATCGCTCTACAGGTACATTTGAGAAAAAGAACAGCCCTGAAGTATACTCGCCTCTGTGTGTCCGTCAGGGCTTGAACAGATAGGAAGACAAGACAGGGAATCTGCCGTCAGTAGAAAAGACCAGAATATAACGAGGTAAACCAGTAATAAGCCTGAGGTAAAATAGAACCCCCTCCGTTTTCAGTGAAAGCACATCATAACACATAAATACTGGATGTGTCTAAAGTTAAACACTATTTGGCTGTGTGTGCCAAGAGGAGGAAGATATAGGATTCCTACGCGGATTTATTTAAGATTTGTTAGCGTCTTTAAGGAATCCAGGTGAGGTAGGTCAATATGAGGCGAGCGCTGGAGTGCTGGGAGTAATCCTCAAACCATCGGAAAAGACATTCCCACCACTGCCTGCCTAATTTACCAGAACGGCACACGCTCCCCCCTCCATCTCCATCTCTCTCCCACTCTCTTTCCCCCCTCTCCCTCGTTCCCTCTCCGTCTCCCATCACTCTGGGTGTATTTAGGGCTTGTTCATAATTAAACATCATCATACTGAGGCATCTTTAGGGAGCAGCAAACCTCATTCAGCACTGTCACAACATTAGCTACTAAATGGGGTCAGAATTAGCCTAATCATGCATAAAAATGCCCAAAAAAATGCACCAATATCACGCTGAATATCCTGGCTCTGCATATGTTTAAAGAAGCAGTCGTCATACAGTAGTCCTCTATGGCCATCCTGCTTTCCCAAGGGTCTCTATGTAGACCGGTGGGGGAGATGAATCCACAAGAGAACGCAAGACTAGCGCTTTACACGTGTGAGAAAAAAAGTGAAAGGTGTACACGGTGAATCTCTGATGTCAGTCTTAACAGACCGCACTAAAGCAAAACACTATCCGAGTGTCAGGCTGCACAGAAACAAGTGAACGAATAGGATGAATAGGTTGCTACAAGATACTGTAACCTCACACGCAACACCATTCCATGGTAGAATAATGGCGGTAATGTTTGCATCTCTCAATAGACACTACTGTGTATTGAGTTTATCGCAAACATAAAATGCAGGCTAATTGAAACGATGTGAGATGGCATTACTATGAGACGTGAATTATTTATGACAAGCAGTTTCAATTTGTTACTGGAATCTTGACTTGAGATCCACATGCAAACCTCAAACTCCTGTGTAGCCTACAGATGTCAGGTCTTAATTTGACCCATTTCGTTGCAGGAGGATTTGAATTAATATTGAATATTTAGAATTTGCCGCCAGGGGGCAGCTGGAAGCAGTGTTTGAAGGCTGTACAATGTACCTAGGCTACGATTTGGTGAGGCCGTCACGAACCAACCTTCTATCATCAAGTATTCCCCGTAGAGGAGTGGTCTTTGCAGCATGCTTTGGCTCCGAGCATCATGAGTTTGCTCTCAGTGCTAGGCAATCGTTTTGATACTTCATATACATGGAAACTGTGTAGCCTACTGATATTTAACTTTTTTTTGTGTCATTTAGCAGATACTCTTATCCAAAACGACTTAAATGATTTACATTTTCCCTTACTGGTCCCCCTTGGGAATCGAACCCAAATCCCTGGCGTTGCAAGCACCATGCTCTACAAACTGATCCTTATTTATGTTATCCATTAAATACAACTGTCTTTAAAATAAATAATAAATAATAATCATAATAATTAAATAAGTAAATAAGTAAATAATAAGTAAAATAAACGGCGTGGCTGCAGATCCAACTTTTTCGGGACTAAAGATCGCGGAAAAGTCCGAACCACAGCCACGCCATTTATTCCTGAAGCTTCTGCGGATGTGTACATTCTCTACTTTACATGTAGAGAACAGGTTACTCAGACGAATAGTGCTTGTTTAATTTGTTCAATTATTTACATCACAGCTGCATCAATGTCCGCAAGATCACAGTCACATAACGATCACAGTATTCTACATAACAGAACCAAATACGGTATAATAGCACAGTATAATGTTACTGTAAGACACACAAAAAACACAGCATTTCTCTCTCTCTCGTGGCCAAAACTCAACAGCGCGTGCCACAAAGCTAAATACACAGGTAGGCTATGCTACAGTTTATCACCATATCTTACTGTAGGCTACATCATTCACAACACGATAACTCAAGATCTACATGCATGTCCCCGTCAAACTGATTGAAATCAAATGGTTACGACAGTGCCTTCGGAAAGTATTCAGACCCCTTGACTTTTTCCACATTTTGTTACGTTACAGCCTTATTCAAAAATGTCCTCAATCTACACACAATACCCTATTAATGACAAAGCAAAAACAGGTTTTAAGAAAGAAATGACTGAAATATCACATTTACATAAGATTTCAGACCCTTTACTCTGTACTTTGTTGAAGCACCTTTGGCAGCGATTACAGCCTTGATTATTCTTGGATATGATGCTACAAGCTTGGCACACATGTATTTGGGCAGATCTTCTCAAGCTCTCTCAGGTTCGATGGGGAGCGTCACTGCACAGCTATTTTCAGGTCTCTCCAAAGATGTTCGATCGGGTTCAATTACAGTCTCTGACTGGGCCAGTCAAGGACATTCAGAGACTTGTCCCGAAGCCACTCCTGCTTTGTCTTGGCAGTGTGGTTAGGGCCGTTGTCCTGTTTGGAAGGTGAACTTTCGCCCCCAGTCTGAGGTCCGAAGCGCTCTGGAGCCGGTTTTCATCAAGATCTCTCTTTACTTTGCTCCGTTCATCTTTCCATCGATCCTGACTAGTCTCCCAGTCCCTGCCGCTGAAAAACATCCCCACAGCATGATGCTGCCACCACCATGCTTCACCGATGGGATGGTGCCAGGTTTCCTCCAGACGCCAGTTCTAGGAAGAGTCTTGGTGGTTCCAAACTTCTTCCATTTATGAATGATGGAGTCCACTGTCTTCTTTGGGATCTTCAATGCTGCAGACATTTTTTGGTACCCTTCCCCAGATCTGTACCATGACACAATCCTCTCGAAGCTCTACTAACAATTCCTTCGACCTCATGGCGTGGTTATTGCTCTGACATGCACTGTCAACTGTGGGACCTTATATAGACAGGTGAGTGCCTTTCCAAATGATGTCCAATCAATTGAATTTACCACAAGCGGACTCCAATCAAGTTGTAGAAACATCTCAAGGATGATCAATAGAAACAGGATGCACCTGAGCTCAATTTCGAGTCTCATAGCAAAGGGTCTGAATACTTATGTGAAAATGTGCACTGTATGCAGATAATGTATGGAAGTTTCACCAGTAAAACTTAAAGAATTAACATTCACGATTGAATGCGGTGGTGTCTTTGTCTTACGGTAACAATATACTATGCTATTATATTTGGTTCTGTATTGTAGAATACTATCATTATGTGATCTTGCAGACATTGATTCAGCTTTGACCTAAATGTATTAAAACGAGCACCATTTGTCTGAGTAGCCTGTTCTCGACGTGTACACATGCGCAGAGGCTTCTGGATGCTCTGGATCTTTTTGTCCAGAATACGAAGATCCTGAAAAAGTTGGATCCTCAGCCACGGACTAAAATGAAAGTGTCTGGTATGGTCATTTCTTATCAAGATCGGGGGTAAAATATCCCTGGACTGTCCATATTTGAAATGTGTAACTAAATTTAGTCAATCGGAGGGGAATGAGTTATTTGAGCCAGAACGGTGTGGGCCTATATACTGAGCGTACAAAACTTTAGGAACACCTGCTCTTTCCATGACATGGACTGACCAGGTGAAAGCTATGACCCCTTATTGATGTCACTTCAAATCAGTGTAGATGAAGGAGAGGAGACAAGTAAAAAGAAAATGATTTTTAAGCCTTGAGACAATTGAGACTTGGATTGCGAATGTGTGCAATTCAGAGGGTGAATGAGCAAGGCAAAATATTTACGTGCCTTTGAACGGGGTATGGTAGTAGGTGCCAGGTGCAATGGATTGAGTGTGTCAAGAACTGCAACGCTGCTGGGTTTCTCACGCTCAACAGTTTCCGTGTGTATCAAGAATGGTCCACCACCCAAAGGACAACCAGCCAACTTGACACAACTGTGGGAAGCATTGGAGTCAACATGGGCCAGCACCCCTGTGGAACGCTTTCGACACCTTGTAGAGTCCAATGCCCCGACGAATTGAGGCTGTTCTGAGAGCAAAAAGGATGCAACTCAATATTAGCAAGGTGTTCCTAATATTTTGTATACTCAGTGTATGTGCGCCCCAGGCCCCGATTGAACTCGATTTTCACACTTCATTGTTGTGACAATGGATAGACTACAGAATATGAACAAATATGGCTCCACTGGTTCCGAATGACTAGACTGCCCCCACATGGATAGAAAGAGAACTGTGGATTTCATGAGGCTCATTTGAATTTCCTGATGCGCTCGAACATTTTCCACAACAAAAGATTGATCAAGTTAAGATCCGACATCTGTACCATGCCTTGTCAGAGCCAAGCGTGAAAACAATCAATTCATTTATGAAAACCTCCTTGCTTATTAATAAAGAAAATAGCCAAATGGAAACCGCGCCACACGACCTACCTATCCTACAAAATCCCCACTCTGGGAATATCAATATACCGTAGCACATGGATTCATGGGCTAAACAAAGATTGATTTGATACACTGGGAAAACTCATTCCCAGCAGGTACGACTCGGATTCTGAAGCGCCATGCATTTTTCAGTCAGCGCAGCAGAGCAAGTCCTACCTGGGCCCGTGGAAAGGGAATGGCAACATCTAACACCCCAAGCATTTCCAGTTAATGTATTGCATTAGGTATTAATGCAATGATCGGTCATATTGATAGCTTAATCCAAAGTGAAAAATGTACATGTGGCTAGTCCATTGCACCAAACAAAACTTATTGATTAAGGTATATACATACAAATAACAGGCAGTTCATGTGTACATGTGCACCTTACTTGTGTGTGTGTCTGGTGTGCGCACGCATGTTGCTTGTGTGTGGCAGTAGACCATAGGAGATGGGGTGGGTGGGTAGGAGGAAAGGGCTGGTAGGACACCGTGGGGAGCTGACAGCTGAACACCGATCCCTAATGAATTGTTGACTTGCTGATTATTTGCAGGCGGCGTTGAGCAGATGTGAGAGGGAAGCTCTCCTCTCCAGATTACATTATGCATGGGTACCACACAATAGGCTGGCCTAATAAATGTAGTCATACTGCTAATGCTAATGACAGGCACATTTCTAGCATAGCTAATGCAGGTTTTCATGGCGGGCTGCGCAGGCAAAACATGTTGTTGTTGCTGTTGACTTAGGCTACATAGCAGGCTGTGATATTGTAGCAGGCAGTACTGTATGGAAACACAGGGGAGCAGGTCACGTTGAAGGAACACAGTTTTAGCTGGGACAGATTTAATGGTTAATCAATGAAAAGACATGGGGGTGGGGGCCATAGACAAAGAGGGGCACTTAGCTCACTCCATTTCCCTCACCCCACCTCCCCCGCCCACCCCGAGGCATCAGCAGCATGCACACGGCCAGGCTGTGGCCTCTTGATGTAGTTAAGACTCTAACATCCTACACAACAGAGAGGTGCTGAGAGATGGAGAGGGATCAATAATTCCCTTGGGTGCAGAGGGGTGGGAAGGGTATGACCGAGCGCATGGTCGACTGTGTAACACAGAACAACAGAGGGCATGGTCTGTCGATGGAAAGACCACAAACAGGCTCCCAGCTGGGATATACAGTGTCTTCAGAAAGTATTCACACTCCTTGACTTTCCAACATTTTGTTGTGTTACAGACTGAATTAAAAAATGTCACTAGCCTACAGTACACGCAATACCCCATAATGTCAAGATGGAATTGGTTTTTAGACAGTTTTACAAAATGAAAAGCTGAAATGTCTTGAATTAGTACGTATCAACCGCTTTGTTATGAAAAGCCTAAATATGTTCAGGAGTAAAAATGTGCTTAACAAGTCACATAATAAGTTGCATGGACTCACTCTGTGTGCAATTACAGTGCCTTGCGAAAGTATTCGGCCCCCGTGAACTTTGCGACCTTTTGCCACATTTCAGGCTTCAAACATAAAGATATAAAACTGTATTTTTTTGTGAAGAATCAACAACAAGTGGGACACAATCATGAAGTGGAACGACATTTATTGGATATTTCAAACTTTTTTAACAAATCAAGAACTGAAAAATTGGGCGTGCAAAATTATTCAGCCCCTTTACTTTCAGTGCAGCAAACTCTCTCCAGAAGTTCAGTGAGGATCTCTGAATGATCCAATGTTGACCTAAATGACTAATGATGATAAATACAATCCACCTGTGTGTAATCAAGTCTCCGTATAAATGCACCGTGCACTGTGATAGTCTCAGAGGTCCGTTAAAAGCGCAGAGAGCATCATGAAGAACAAGGAACACACCAGGCAGGTCCGAGATACTGTTGTGAAGAAGTTTAAAGCCGGATTTGGATACAAAAAGATTTCCCAAGCTTTAAACATCCCAAGGAGCACTGTGCAAGCGATAATATTGAAATGGAAGGAGTATCAGACCACTGCAAATCTACCAAGACCTGGCCGTCCCTCTAAACTTTCAGCTCATTCAAGGAGAAGACTGATCAGAGATGCAGCCAAGAGGCCCATGATCACTCTGGATGAACTGCAGAGATCTACAGCTGAGGTGGGAGACTCAGTCCATAGGACAACAATCAGTCATATATTGCACAAATCTGGCCTTTATGGAAGAGTGGCAAGAAGAAAGCCATTTCTTAAAGATATCCATAAAAAGTGTCGCTTAAAGTTTGCCACAAGCCACCTGGGAGACACACCAAACATGTGGAAGAAGGTGCTCTGGTCAGATGAAACCAAAATTGAACTTTTTGGCAACAATGCAAGACGTTATGTTTGGCGTAAAAGCAACACAGCTCATCCCCCTGAACACACCATCCCCACTGTCAAACATGGTGGTGGCAGCATCATGGTTTGGGCCTGCTTTCTTCAGCAGGGACAGGGAAGATGGTTAAAATTGATGGGAAGATGGATGGAGCCAAATACAGGAACATTCTGGAAGAAAACCTGATGGAGTCTGCAAAAGACCTGAGACTGGGACGGAGATTTGTCTTCCAACAAGACAATGATCCAAAACATAAAGCAAAATCTACAATGGAATGGTTAAAAAATAAACATATCCAGATGTTAGAATGGCCAAGTCAAAGTCCAGACCTGAATCCAATAGAGAATCTGTGGAAAGAACTGAAAACTGCTGTTCACAAATGCTCTCCATCCAACCTCACTGAGCTCGAGCTGTTTTGCAAGGAGGAATGGGAAAAATGTCAGTCTCTCGATGTGCAAAACTGATAGAGACATACCCCAAGCAACTTACAGCTGTAATCGCAGCAAAAGGTGGCACTACAAAGTATTAACTTAAGGGGGCTGAATAATTTTGCACGCCCAATTTTTCAGTTTTTGACTTGTTAAAAAAGTTTGAAATATCCAATAAATGTCGTTCCACTTCATGATTGTGTCCCACTTGTTGTTGATTCTTCACAAAAAAATACAGTTTTATATCTTTATGTTTGAAGCCTGAAATGCTCAAAGTTCAAGGGGGCCGAATACTTTCGCAAGGCACTGTATATTGTTTAACATGGTTTTTTAATGACTGCCTCATCTCTGCACCCCACACATACAATTAACTGTAAGATACCCTCAGTCCAGGAGTGAATTTCAAACATCAAAGATCTTGTTTCTTTTCACCTTTATTTAACTAGGCAAGTCAGTTAAGAACAAATTCTTATTTTCAATGACGGCCAAGGAACAGTGGGTTAACTGCCTGTTCAGGGGCAGAACGACAGATTTGTACCTTGTCAGCTCGGGGATTCGAAATTGCAACCTTTCGGTTACAAGTCCAACGCTCTAACCACTAGGCTACCTGCCGCTCCGATCAGGGATGTTTTCCAATGTTTCCAATGCTTTGCAAAGAAGGGCACCTATTGGTAGATTTAAAAAAAAAAATAATAATAATAATATATATATGGGTGTATTGAATTTCCCTTTGAGCATGGTGAAGTTATTAATTACACTTTGAATGCTGTATCAAAACATCCAGTCACCACAAACATACAGGCGTCCCTCCTAACGCAGTTGCCGGAGTGGAAGGAAACCGCTCAGGGATTTCACCATGAGGCCAATCTTTAATGACTGGAGAAAACTGAGGATGGATCAACAACATTGTAGTTACTCCACAATACTAACATACAGTGCATTCGCATTGAGACCCCCCTTTCCCCACATTTTGTTACGTTATAGCCTTATTCAAAAATGTATTAAATCATTTTTTTTCTTTAAAAAATCTACACACAATTGACACTCCATTCCCCATAATGACAAAGCAAAAACTGTTTTTTAGCAAATGTAAAAAAGTTAAATAATTATCACATTTAAATAAGTATTCAGACCCTTTACTCAGTACTTTGTTGAAGCACCTTTACAGCCTCAAGTCTTCTTGGGTATGACGCTACAAGCTTGGCACACCTGTATTTGGGGAGTTTGTCCCATTCTTTTATGCAGATCCTATCAAGCTATGTCAGACTGGATGGGGAGAGTCGCTGCACAGCTATTTTCAGGTCTCTCCAGAGATATTCGATCGAGATCAAGTCCGGGCTCTGGCTGGGCCACTGAAGGACATGACCCGAAGCCACTCCTGCGTTGTCTTGGCTGTGTGCTTAGGGTTGGAAGGTGAACCTGCGCCACAGTCTGAGATCCTGAGCGCTATGGAGCAGGTTTTCATCAAAGATGTCTTTGTACTTTGCTCTGTTTATCTTTCCGTCGATCCTGACTAGTCTCCCAGTCCCTGCCGCTGAAGAACATCTCCACAGCATGATGCTGCCACCACCATGCTTCACCGTAGTGATGATGCCAGGTTTCCTCCAGACGTGACGCTTGGCATTCAGGCTAAAAAGTGTTCCATCTTGGTTTCATCAGACCAGAGAATCTTGTTTCTCATGGTCAGTCCTTTAGGTGCCATTCGGCAAACTCCAAGTGGGCTGTCGTGCCTTTTACTGAGAGATTTCCGTCTGGCCACTCTTCCATAAAGGCCTGATTGGCGGAGTGCTGCAGAGATGGTTGTCCTTCTGGAAGGGTCTCCCATCTCCACAGAGGAACTCTGGAGCTGTGTCAGAGTGACGATCGGGATCTTGGTCACCTCCCTGACCAATGCCTTTCTCCCCCGATTGTTCAGTTTGGCTGTTCGTACCCTTCCCCAGATATGTGCCTCGAAACATTCCTGTTTCAGAGCTCTACCGACAATTCCTTCGACATTGTGGCTAGGTTATTGCTCTGACATGCACTGTCAACTGTGGAACCTTATATAGACAGGTGTGCCTTTCTAAATCATGTCCAAACAATTGAATTTACCACAGGTGGACTCCAATCAAGTTATAGAAACATCAAGGAGGACCAATGGAAACAGGATGCATCTGAGCTCAATTTAGAATCTCATAGCAAAGGGTCTGAATACTTATGTTTAAGGTATTTCTGTTTCTTATTTTTAATAACTTTGCAAAAAATGATAAACCTGTTTCATTTTGTCATTATGGGGTATTGCATGCAGATTTGATTGTTTTAGAAGAAGGCTAACGTAACAAAATGTGGGAAAAGTCAAGGCGTCTGAAAACTTTCCAAATGCACTTTAATGACAGTGTGAAAAGAAGGAAGCCCGTACGGAATACAAATATTCCAAAACATGCATCCCGTTTTCAATAAATCACTGACGTAAAACTGAAAGATGGCTGATCAATGATCAACAAGATCTGGAATACGTTAAAGAAAAGAAGTGCAATATTGTACAATCCAGGTGTGCAAAGGCCAGAAAGACTCGCCGCTGTATTCGCCTCCAAAGCTCATCCTCACTCGTATTGACTCGGGCGTGAATACAGACATTTCTGTTCCGTAAATGTGCAAATGTTTCTAAAAACACATTTTCACTTTGTCATTATGGGGTATTGTGTGCATTAAATTCATTTTGAATCCAGGCTGTAACACAACAAAATGTGGAATAAGTCGAGGGGTATGAATACTTTCTGAAGGCACTGTAGCTAATTGGTAGTATATTAAGAGGAGGGGAGTTGCAGTCACATTTTGGCCAGTTTGGTGACTCTGTCTTTTGGTCTTATAATGTGATTAATCTGTTCTCAGGGGGGCTAGATAATAAGACAAAGATATTATGGGAAAATCCTTACACTTAAATGTTCACATGACCAGATCCCCTTACCATACTGTTTATCATAACCCCTGTCACTGCAATCTGCTCCTCATCACTGCTAGCCTGAATGGATTGTGAATAAAACATGGTGGAATGGGACCACTTTATGAGATGTTTACCACATAAGGAGGTGGATGGAAGGAATTCACTGCACTGTGGCCTCACAGTACAGAGCCTGTTTCACTGTATGAAAAGGCACATCAATATTTTAGGTGCATCTCAACCCCCCTTCCTTTCTGCCATACACCCATAATCCATTTGGAGAATGTCAATATTCAGCACTTAAAAATGCTGTGGCATGCAACCTCGCAGGGTTAAATATAGTACAATCATTTAATTGTGAGGTAGATAGCTTTTATATAGCTATAACGCTTTCCCAGCTATTCTTTGTTAGCATGCCAGCAACTTCACACATTGTTGTCGTAAATTGCAGCCCAATTGTTAGAGCATTGTGCTTGTAACGCCAGGTTCGATTCCCAGTAACCACCCATATGTAAAATGGATGGATAAAAGTGTCTGATAAATGGCATTTATTATTAGAACATATTCTTCTCCCTTTTATAAGTAACAAACACAATTCCATTTTTGTAGTCTTTGAAGGGATTTTTGTAAGTGTGCTGTATTTTGGTAGAGTTGAGGTTTATTTAAAGAATGCTGCCTTTGCACTGTGCCCAACTGCAGCATTTGGTACTTGGTAATGCAATGCACTCTACTAACGGGCATGCGGCTGACTGAGTGGACTTGTCCCTCTGTTCCCGCACCACAAATGGCTCCACAGACGTCAATTGTTTCCCGTTACCTCAACCTCATGGCCACAACTCCTACTTCCATGCACTGTTAAAGAAAAAAACTGGTATTTCTTTACTCTGTTTGATCTGCTGAAGCCGATTCTGGGACAATGTAATCGCAGCAATTCAGAGAGGCAATGTCATCTCAGAGAGAGAGAGAGAGCGAGCGAGAGCGAGAAGAGGTACATTAAATAAGTGTTCTGCTGTTGCATCTTGAAACTACTCTGCAGCATAAGTGAAATCACTAAGGGAGCTGAATACGATGAATAACTGGACAATACGTTATACAAGTGCATGGTGTTATCGCCAATGTGAAAACACAAGCAAGCAGTGTCAGCTACGTCATGACGGAAGAGCATATCACACCACTCAAGCCTCCATTTGATCTAATTTAATTGAGAGTGGAAGGTATGTAAAACAGCCCCAGGCGCATTTGTTTTGTTTTTGAGGAAATGAGCATCCAGCTCGAGGTAAAAAAAAAAGAAGAAACAATGGTGGTACATACTCTGCTGTTCTATTGCGCGTGCAATGATGTCAGAGGGGGGGAAAAAAACAGTGTTCTTTGTTTGGAGTAACGTCTTTGTTGTTGCAATACCACAAAACGGACGTGTCAGTTTCACCGCTATGGATTCCAGATGAAATAACTAACCGGGAAATGCTCGTGAGCGTCGCGGAAGCTAGCACTACCACACTTAACTCGCTCACTGTCTCTTAGTATTTCTTTCAACACTTAACATAAAAAGCTTTGAAATAAAACGCCAAATGTGTGTGAATATTCAACATGTTGTGTAATATCAGACATGGAGCAGCTTGGACAAAATCTGTACACAGGTTCTACACAGATGGCTGAGCAGGAGACCATTAGGCACACTAAAAATTCTTCCACCACTTGGTTCCACCTGCGTGTGTTGACTGACTGCCATAAACAAGCTAATATAGGCACGCTCGGTCATAGTGCGTCTTCCTCAGCAGCCTTGCTCGTATAGCCTTATAGACAGCTTCCTCTACCATGGCCCACAGAGCCTTTGGCTTCTGCCCTCAAGGTCTTTGGCTTCTGCCCTCAAGGTCCTAAATGAATCAAAACATCAATATGTGCAGTCGACACAAGCAAAACCCGGCATGGACACCTGTGGGAACAATTTGATTCAACTCATCATAAATATGCAATAGGGAAGAAGAGTCACAGAACAAGACCTGTAGCAAGCTTCGGAGCTATTTTGGCAGAATCTGAAATGCCTTGAGGTCAGCTAATTGGGCAGATTTGTTACTTATCAAGACCGTTTTGCATGGCTGATTGGGCTGCACGACCAGTACACCGGTGTCGTATGAACATGCCTACCAGCCGGAGACCTGACATGATCGTGTCTCCGGCGGTAACTAACGTGGCATTTTTTCCCCCTCCCATGATTTGATTTCAAGTAGAATAGCAGCCTACACAAGAAATAACTAATATTGAAAACCATCTAGATGTCACCTGGATATATGCACATACAGTCTACTCAATGGGGAGGGCATGAATGGCAACAACAACGGGAGACAATGCCCCTTCGGTAGTTGTGTGGTAAGAAACAGAAGAAGAAAAAAACACTCCTCAATCAAAACAGTCTAACCTTTCCACACATCCACTACTTTCCTTTCCACACATCCACTACTTTCCTTTCCACACATCCACTACTTTCCTTTCCACACATCCACTACTTTCCTTTCCACACACCCACTACTTTCCTTTCCACACATCCACTACTTTCCTTTCCACACATCCACTACTTTCCTTTCCACACATCCACTACTTTCCTTTCCACACATCCACTACTTTCCTTTCCACACATCCACTACTTTCCTTTCCACACATCCACTACTTTCCTTTCCACACACCCACTACTTTCCTTTCCACACACCCACTACTTTCCTTTCCACACACCCACTACTTTCCTTTCCACACATCCACTACTTTCCTTTCCACACATCCACTACTTTCCTTTCCACACATCCACTACTTTCCTTTCCACACATCCACTACTTTCCTTTCCACACATCCACTACTTTCCTTTCCACACATCCACTACTTTCCTTTCCACACATCCACTACTTTCCTTTCCACACACCCACTACTTTCCTTTCCACACATCCACTACTTTCCTTTCCACACACCCACTACTTTCCTTTCCACACATCCACTACTTTCCTTTCCACACACCCACTACTTTCCTTTCCACACATCCACTACTTTCCTTTCCACACATCCACTACTTTCCTTTCCACACATCCACTACTTTCCTTTCCACACCCCCCCACTACTTTCCTTTCCACACACCCACTACTTTCCTTTCCACACATCCACTACTTTCCTTTCCACACATCCACTACTTTCCTTTCCACACCCCCCCACTACTTTCCTTTCCACACACCCACTACTTTCCTTTCCACACACCCACTACTTTCCTTTCCACCCACCCACTACTTTCCTTTCCACACACCCGCTACTTTCCTTTCCACACACCCACTACTACTTTCCTTTCCACACACCCCCCACTACTTTCCTTTCCACCCCCCCCCCCCCCACTACTTTCTGCCCCCCCCCAATAATTTCCTTTCCACACCCATCCACTACTTTCTGCCCCCCCCACTACTTTCCTTTCCACACCCCCCACTACTTCCCCCCCCCACTACTTTCCTTTCCACCCCCCCACTACTTCCCCCCCCCCACTACTTTCCTTCCCACACACCCACTACTTTCCTTCCCAAACACCCACTACTTTCCTTTCCACACACCCACTACTTTCCTTTCCACACACCCCCCACTACTTTCCTTTCCACCCCCCCCACTACTTTCTTCCCCCCCCACTACTTTTTGCCCCCCCCACTACTTTCCTTTCCACACCCCCCACTACTTCTCCCCCCACTACTTTCCTTTCCACACACCCACTACTTTCCTTTCCACACACCCACTACTTTCCTTTCCACACACCCACTACTTTCCTTCCCACACACCCACTACTTTCCTTCCCACACACCCACTACTTCCTTTCCACACACCCCCTACTACTTTCCTTTCCACACCCCCCCCCCCACTACTTTTCTCCCCCCCCCCACTACTTTCCTTTCCACACCCCCCACTACTTCCCCCCCCACTACTTTCCTTTCCACACACCCACTACTTTCCTTTCCACACACCCACTACTTTCCTTTCCACACACCCACTACTTTCCTTCCCACACCCCCCACTACTCCCCCCCCACTACTTTCCTTTCCACACCCCCCACTACTTCCCCCCCCCACCTACTTTCCTTTCCACACACCCACTACTTTCCTTTCCACACACCCACTACTTTCCTTTCCACACACCCCCCACTACTTTCCTTTCCACACACCCCCTACTACTTTCCTTTCCACACCCCCCCCCCACTACTTTCTGCCCCCCCACTACTTTCCTTTCCACACCCCCCACTACTTCCCCCCCCCCCACTACTTTCCTTTCCACCCCCCCCCCCACTACTTTCCTTTCCACACCCCCCACTACCTCCCCCCCCCACTACTTTCCTTTCCACACACCCACTACTTTCCTTCCCACACACCCACTACTTTCCTTCCCACACACCCACTACTTTCCTTTCCACACCCCCCACTACTTTCCTTCCCACACACCCACTACTTTCCTTCCCACACCCCCACTACTTCCCCCCCCACTACTTTCCTTCCCACACACCCACTACTTTCCTTCCCACTACTTTCCTTCCCACACACCCACTACTTTCCTTCCCACACACCCACTACTTTCCTTTCCACACACCCCCCACTACTTTCCTTTCCACACACCCCCTACTACTTTCCTTTCCACACCCCCCCCCACTACTTTCTGCCCCCCCCCCACTACTTTCTGCCCCCCCACTACTTTCCTTTCCACACCCCCCACTACTCCCCCCCCCCCCCACTCATCCTCCCTTTCCACCCCCCCCCCCACTACTTTCCTTTCCACACCCCCCACTACTTCCCCCCCCCACTACTTTCCTTTCCACCCCCCCACTACTTTCCTTTCCACACACCCCCTACTACTTTCCTTTCCACCCCCCCCCCCCCACTACTTTCTGCCCCCCCCACTACTTTCCTTTCCACACCCCCCACTACTCCCCCCCCCACTACTTTCCTTTCCACCCCCCCCCCCACTACTTCCCTCCCCCACTACTTTCCTTTCCACACCCCCCACTACTTTCCTTCCCACACACCCACTACTTTCCTTCCCACACACCCACTACTTTCCTTTCCACACCCCCCCAACCACTCCCCCCCCCCACTACTTTCCTTTCCACACCCCCCATCACTTCCCCCCACCACTACTTTCCTTCCCACACACCCACTACTTTCCTTCCCACTACTTTCCTTCCCACACACCCACTACTTTCCTTTCCACACCCCCCCCACTACTTTCCTTTCCACACACCCCCTACTACTTTCCTTCCACCCCCCCCCCACCACTTTCTGTCCTCCCCACTACTTTCTGCCCCCCCACTACTTTCCTTTCCACACCCCCCACTACTCCCCCCCCACTACTTTCCTTTCCACTCCCCCCCCCACTACTTTCCTTTCCATCCACCTACTTCCCCCCCCCCACTACTTTCCTTTCCACACACCCACTACTTTCCTTTCCACACACCCACTACTTTCCTTTCCACACACCCACTACTTTCCTTTCCACACACCCAATACTTTCCTTCCCACACACCCACTACTTTCCTTCCCGCACACACCCACTACTTTCCTTTCCACACCCCCCCACTACTTTCTGCCCCCCCAAAATTACTTTCCTTTCCACACCCCCCACTACTTCCCCCCCCCCACTCATTTCCTTTCCACACCCCCCACTACTTCCCCCCCCACTACTTTCCTTCCCACACACCCACTACTTTCCTTCCCACACACCCACTACTTTCCTTCCCACACACCCACTACTTTCCTTTCCACACAACCCCACTACTTTCCTTTCCACACACCCCCTACTACTTTCCTTTCCACTCCACACCCCCCCCACTACTTTCTGCCCCCCCCCCACTACTTTCTGACCCCCCACTACTTTCCTTTCCACACCCCCCACTACTCCCCTCCCCCCACTACTTCCCTTTCCACCCCCCCCCCCCACTACTTTCCTTTCCACACCCCCCACTACTTCCCCCCCCCCACTACTTTCCTTTCCACCCCCCAACCACTTTCCTTTCCACACCCCCCCCCACTACTTTCTGCCCCCCCCACTACTTTCCTTTCCACACCCCCCATGATTCCCCCCCCACTACTTTCCTTTTCCCCACCCCCCCCCCCCCACCACTTTCCTTTCCACACCCCCCACTACTTCCCCCCCCCCCCACCACTTTCCTTTCCACACACCCACTACTTTCCTTCCCACACACCCACTACTTTCCTTCCCACACACCCACTACTTTCCTTTCCACACCCCCCACTACTTCCCCCCCCCCCCACTACTTTCCTTTCTACACCCCCCACTACTTCCCCCCCCATCATTCTTCCTTCCCACACACCCACTACTTTCCTTCCCACACACCCACTACTTTCCTTCCCACACACCCACTACTTTCCTTTCCACACACCCCCCACTACTTTCCTTTCCACACACCCCCTACTACTTTCCTTTCCACCCCCCCCCCCCTCACTACTTTCTGTCCTCCCCACTACTTTCTGCCCCCCCACTACTTTCCTTTCCACACCCCCCACTACTCCCCCCCCCACTACTTTCCTTTCCACCCCCCCCCACGACTTTCCTTTCCACACCCCCCACTACTTCCCCCCCCCACTACTTCCTTTCCACACACCCACTACTTTCCTTTCCACACACCCACTACTTTCCTTTCCACACACCCACTACTTTCCTTTCCACACACCCAATACTTTCCTTCCCACACACCCACTACTTTCCTTCCCACACACCCACTACTTTCCTTTCCACACCCCCCCCACTACTTTCTGCCCCCCCCACTACTTTCCTTTCCCACACCCCCCACTACTTCCCCCCCCCCCCACTACTTTCCTTTCCACACCCCCCACTCACCCCCCCCCCCCCCACTCATTTCCTTTCCACCCCCACCCACTCCCCCTCCCACCACTTTCCTTCCCACACACCCACTAACTTCCCTTCCCACACACCCACTACTTTCCTTCCCACACACCCACTACTTTCCTTTCCACACACCCCCCACTACTTTCCTTTCCACACACCCCCTACTACTTTCCTTTCCACTCCACACCCCCCCACTACTTTCTGCCCCCCCCCACTACTTTCTGCCCCCCCACTACTTTCCTTTCCACACCCCCCACTACTCCCCCCCCCACTACTTTCCTTTCCACCCCCCCCCCCACTACTTTCCTTTCCACACCCCCCACACTTCCCCCCCCCCACTACTTTCCTTTCCACACCCCACACTACTTCCCCCCCCCTACTACTTTCCTTTCCACCCCCCCACTGACCTCCCTCCCCACTACTTTCCTTCCCACACACCCACTACTTCCTTTCCCCACACACCCACTACTTTCCTTTCCACACACCCACTACTTTCCTTTCCACACACCCACTACTTTCCTTTCCACCCCCCCCACTACTTTGTGCTCCCTCTACTACTTTTTGCCCCCCACACTACTTTCCTTTCCACCCCCCCACTACTCCCCCCCACTACTTTCCTTTCCACACCCCCCACTACTTTCCCCCCCACTACTTTCCTTTCCACCTCCCCACCACTACTCCCCCCCCACTACTTTCTCTTTCCACACACCCACTGACTTCCTTCCCACACACCCACTACTTTCCTTCCCACACACCCACTACTTTCCTTTCCACACACCCACTACTTTCCTTTCCACACCCCCCCAGCCACTTCCCCCCCCCCACTACTTTCCTTTCCACACCCCCCACTACTTCCCCCCCCACTACTTTCCTTCCCACACACCCACTACTTTCCTTCCCACTACTTTCCTTCCCACACACCCACTACTTTCCTTTCCACACCCCCCACTACTCCCCCCCCCCTACTACTTTCCTTTTCACCCCCCCCCCACTACTTTCCTTTCCACACCCCCCACTACTTCCCCCCCCCCACTACTTTCCTTTCCACACACCCACTACTTTCCTTTCCACACACCCACTACTTTCCTTTCCACACACCCACTACTTTCCTTTCCACACACCCAATACTTTCCTTCCCACACACCCACTACTTTCCTTCCCACACACCCACTACTTTCCTTTCCACACCCCACCCCCCACTACTTTCTGCCCCCCCCACTACTTTCCTTTCCACACCCCCCACTACTTCCCCCCCCCCACTACTTTCCTTTCCACACCCCCCACTACTTCCCCCCCCACTACTTTCCTTCCCACACACCCACTACTTTCCTTCCCACTACTTTCCTTCCCACACACCCACTACTTTCCTTTCCACACACCCCCCACTACTTTCCTTTCCACACACCCCCTACTACTTTCCTTTCTACACCCCCCCCCCCCACTACTTTCTGCCCCCCCCACGGTCTCCTCTGCCCCCCCACTACTTTCCTTTCCACACCCCCCACTACTCCCCCCCCCACTACTTTCCTTTCCACCCCCCCCCCCACTACTTTCCTTTCCACACCCCCCACTACTCCCCCCCCCCACTACTTCCCCCCCCCACTACTTTCCTTCCCACACACCCACTACTTTCCTTCCCACACACCCACTACTTTCCTTCCCACACACCCACTACTTTCCTTTCCACACACCCACTACTTTCCTTTCCACACACCCACTACTTTCCTTTCCACACACCCACTACTTTCCTTCCCACACACCCACTACTTTCCTTCCCACACACCCACTACTTTCCTTTCCACACACCCCCCACTACTTTCCTTTCCACACACCCCCTACTACTTTCCTTTCCACACACCCCCTACTACTTTCCTTTCCACACACCCCTACTACTTTCCTTTCCACCCCCCCCCCCCACTACTTTCTGCCCCCCCTCCCACCACTCTCTTGCCCCCCCACTACTTTCCTTTCCACACCCCCCACTACTTCCCCCCCCCACTACTTTCCTTTCCACACACCCACTACTTTCCTTTCCACACACCCACTACTTTCCTTCCCACACCCCCCACTACTCCCCCCCCCACTACTTTCCTTTCCACACCCCCCACTACTTCCCCCCCCCACTACTTTCCTTTCCACACCCCCCACTACTTTCCTTTCCACACAGCCACTACTTTCCTTTCCACACACCCACTACTTTCCTTCCCACACACCCACTACTTTCCTTCCCACACACCCACTACTTTCCTTCCCACACACCCACTACTTTCCTTCCCACACACCCCCTACTACTTTCCTTTCCACACACCCCCTACTACTTTCCGTTCCACACCCCCCCCCACTACTTTCTGCCCCCCCACTACTTTCCTTTCCACCCCCCCACGACTCCCCCCCCCCACTACTTTCCTTTCCACCCCCCCCCCACTACTTCCCCCCCCCACTACTTTCCTTTCCACCCCCCCCCCCACTACTTCCCCCCCCCACTACTTTCCTTTCCACACACCCCCTACTACTTTCCTTTCCACACCCCCCCCCCACTACTTTCTGCCTCCCCCCACTACTTTCCTTTCCACACCCCCCACTACTTCCCACCCCCACTACTTTCCTTTCCACCCCCCCCACTACTTTCCTTTCCACACCCCCCACTACTTCCCCCCCACTACTTTCCTTTCCACACCCCCCACTACTCCCCCCCCACTACTTTCCTTCCCACACACCCACTACTTTCCTTCCCACTACTTCCTTCCCTACACACCCACTACTTTCCTCCACACACCCCCCACTACTTTCCTTTCCACACACCCCCTACTACTTTCCTTTCCACCCCCCCCCACTACTTTCTGCCCCCCCCCACTACTTTCTGCCCCCCCACTACTTTCCTTTCCACACCCCCCACTACTTCCCCCCCCCCCACTACTTTCCTTTCCACCCCCCCCCCACTACTTTCCTTTCCACACCCCCCACTACTTCCCCCCCCACTACTTTCCTTTCCACACACCCACTACTTTCCTTTCCAACCACCCACTACTTTCCTTTCCACACACCCAATACTTTCCTTCCCACACACCCACTACTTTCCTTCCCACACACCCACTACTTTCCTTTCCACACCCCCCCACTACTTTCTGCCCCCCCCCCACTACTTTCCTTTCCACACCCCCCACTACTCCCCCCCCCCCACTACTTTCCTTTCCACACCCCCCACTACTTCCCCCCCCCCACTACTTTCCTTCCCACACACCCACTACTTTCCTTTCCACACACCCCCCACTACTTTCCTTTCCACCCCCCCCCACTACTTTCTGCCCCCCCCACTACTTTCCTTTCCACACACCCACTACTTTCCTTTCCACACACCCACTACTTTCCTTTCCACCCACCCACTACTTTCCTTTCCACACACCCACTACTTTCCTTTCCACCCACCCACTACTTTCCTTTCCACCCACCCACTACTTTCCTTTCCACACACCCACTACTTTCCTTTCCACCCACCCACTACTTTCCTTTCCACACACCCACTACTTTCCTTTCCACACACCCACTACTTTCCTTTCCACACAACCATGCTGTACTCCGGTCGCCATATTGAGCTGCAGCTACCACCTTCTCCATGGGTGGTTGTGTGTAACAGAGAGAGAGAGAGAGTTGATGTGTGCATGTGAATAGTTAATATATTCATGGCAGAGAGAAATTCAGCTAATTGGGGAGTATGGTAAAACTGGGGGGGGGGGGTTGTTTTACTGCTGTGAGCAAGATATGAATCGCTGTTTAAAAATTCTGATCTTCCAGCAGATCTCTTGCCCTTCAGTGATATTGAGTGACTCCAGTGCTATTGTGTGCATCCCAAATGGAACCATATTCCCTGTAGTGTTTCGACTTTTGACTAGGGCCCATAATGCTCTGGTCAAAAGTAGTGCACTATATAGGGAATAATGGTGCCATTTGGAACGCATCCATTATTAGTCTCCAACTTATCAAATAATATATATATATATATATATATATATATATATATAGGTCAAGTCAACCATAACTTCTAATTTTGATGGCAAAGTGACAGCAATAAAATAAAATGAGCACTGAATGTGTCAATATTCCTGAATGTCAATACATGCCTCAGTCTCTCAATAATGCCTTGTTGTACTGAGCTGATTTTTTTCTGTCCATTTTCTCCCCAGATGGAAATTGACACGATGAGCGACAGTGATTGAGGATAACAATGATGGAAGACAGAGTGATCCAGCCCAAGCCAGAGCATTCCTCCTCAACCCTTCCTTCGCTTCACCGTCCGGCCATCTGAAGGATACATTGACCTTCACACATCCAGCTTGCCTGACAAACTGGAGCAGGGTACATTGAAAGGTTGCTCCTCTCCTCTCTGCCAAGGACGAAACGACTACAACAGGGCCAAAGCTTTGGGGACCAGGTGACAGCAGAAATCTGCTCTGTCTGGCCACGGTAACAAATGAGCCTTTATTTGTGAAGTTAACAGTGCTAACATCAGACTCCATAAGGACCAATTACTATCTGAAGGGAATAGTGGGCCAAGATGAAGGAGACTGCATTTGTGGCTTGTTTGTTAGCGGAGCTAGCTCTGACTGCCTTTGTTCTGGCCTCAGAGGGGGGCACTGCCCATTGCCCTGCATTGTGCCGGTGTGAGATACGACCCTGGTTCTCTCCCAGCTCTATTTATACAGAGGCTCCCACGGTGGACTGTAATGATTTAGGCCTATCGACACTGCCAGAGAAACTGCCCTCAGACACACAGGTGCTATTGTTACAGACCAACAATATCATCAGCATCGAGAAATCTTTGGATTACCTGGCTAATGTCACAGATATAGACTTATCCCAGAATAACATATCGTCTGTGAGCGATGTCCGTCTGGGTCCTCTTCCCCATCTGCTGTCACTGCACATGGAAGAGAACTGGGTTCCGGCCTTATCAGATAGCTGTCTCCCGTCCCTGCCCAACCTCCAGGAGTTCTACATCAACCACAACCTGATCTCCTCCATCAGTCCTGGGGCCTTCCAGGGGCTGGGGAGGCTCCTGCGGCTCCATCTCAACTCCAACCGTCTAAGGGGTATCAGCAGGGAGTGGTTCCAGCCGCTACCCCGCCTGGAGATCCTGATGATTGGGGAGAACCCCATCGTCCAATTGTCAGACATGAACTTTAAGCCCCTGGTCAACCTACGCAGCTTGGTTCTGGCCAGGATGAATATGTCCGAAATCCCAGATGACACTCTGGTCGGCCTCGACAATCTGGAGAGCATCTCGTTTTTTGACAACCTGTTTGTCAGAGTTCCCCGGGCTGCTCTGAAGAAAGCCAAGAGCCTGAAGTTTCTGGATCTCAACAAAAACCCCATTGAGCGGATTCAGAGAGGGGATTTTGTGGACATGTTCCATCTCAAAGAGCTGGGCATCAACAGCATGCCTGCACTGGTGTCCATTGACAGTTTCGCCCTGAACAACCTCCCAGAGCTGACCAAGATAGAGGCCACCAACAACCCAAAGCTGTCCTACATCCATCCCAACGCCTTTCACAAGCTGCCGAGACTTGAGACGCTGATGCTGAACAGCAACGCCCTCAGCGCTCTGCACCGCGGCACTGTGGACTCCCTGCCCAACCTGCGCGAGGTCAGCATGCACAGCAACCCCATCCGCTGTGACTGCGTCATCCGCTGGATCAACATGAATCGGACCGGAGTACGCTTCATGGAGCCCAATTCCCTGCTCTGTGTGGAGCCGCCTGAGTACCAGGGCCAGCACGTCCGTCAGGTTCACTTCCGGGAGATGACCGAGATCTGCCTCCCACTCATCTCGCCTGGGAGCCTTCCAGATCGAGTCACGGTCGGGAGAGGGAGCTTGGTGACGCTGCACTGCCGGGCATTTGGAGAGCCGGAGCCAGAGATCTACTGGGTCACCCCCTCTGGGGACAGAGTCCTGCCCAACAGTGTGTCTGATAAGCACTACATGCATCCAGAGGGGACCTTTGAAATCTATGACATTACAAAGCGTGAGGCAGGACTGTACACCTGTGTCGCTCACAATCTTGTTGGCGCAGACCTTAAGTCTGTGTTGGTGGTGGTTGACAGATACTTTCCACATCCTTCTGTTAACGCTTTACATATATACGTTAGATCAGTGCAGCCCAACTCTGTTTCAGTGTCTTGGGATAATACTCACGGTGGTCTTGTATCCAATATAAAGTGGTTCACAGTGGCAAATGCTAAGCACCCCTCCATGGCACACACTGCGAGAGTACCATCCGATGTGAAGGAGTACCGTCTCACCCACCTGAACCCCTTCACCCAGTACCGTGTTTGTGTGGAAGTCATGAGCATGCAACTCGGACACAACAGGGACTGTGTCAATGTCACCACAAAGGGACTGGCTCACCCCGTGGAGAGCAGGGAAACGTGGAACACAGTGGTGATGGCTGCCTGTGCTGTGCTATTCATTGTGGTCGCTGTGGCTTGCTCTCTCATATACACATCTCTGCAAAGCCAACACTTTTACAGGAAGTTGATGGTGGACCAATCTCAGTCATTGCTCAGTCCTAGCACCCGCCCCGGCTCCGCCTCTTCTCTCACAGAACTCTGTGTGGCTGGAGTCAAGGTGAGGGCGACAGTGATAGACTTGCCAGAAAACTCCATGTAATGTAAGAAACGTCCTTGAGAAGGAAAATTAATGTTCTGGATTTTAAACAAGGTGAAATAGTGATGGACACAGAACTATGTTGATTCGTGCCCCCTCATTTCGTGACAATGACAGGACACCGCGTTCTGAAACTCCTGGAACACGATGGAATCAGAAGCCGGAGCCCTCACGCTTAAATATTTAACCAGCTGAACTCTGACCCATAGACTATTTTATACAAAAAATTTGTGTTGTTGCGGAAAAAACTTTCACAGACCGGTATCTAGATTGTGATATACGTGGCTACTGGTCTGTCATTCATGAAGTGCAACTGGAATAAAGCAGAGCACAAAGACTGTTGTCTCTCTCTTGTTATGGCTTTGTGCTTTATAACGCCTTGTGGAGATGTCTTTGTGGTCCACAATGAGGAATATTTCCTGTGCTGTTTAATCAACACTCAAGGATCATCATTAAGAAATACCGCTCATATACAGTTTATAATGGAAAAACGTGTTAGATTAGTAGACAATAACAGTGTATATGATGTAAACAATTTTATGATCACGTTTTTCATTAAAAACAGTACATTGTAATTATGAAAGACCCAACTTCAAGGATGATTTGCTTAGGACAATCTGAATACGATATTGGGATACTCTGAAAGTAAACAATCTAAGCTCCCTTCAACAATAACATTCAGTTGTCCATGAAATGGAAAATGTTATAATTCATAAATATGAGTCCCATAAATCTTTCCATGTCACGGTCTAAACATTGCAAGAGGAAAACAGAGTGATGTAGACAAACACAATTACTGGGACTGCCCTTGAAGGCGGACATTTTAACATTGTTACCAAAATGCAATCTCAGGCAGGAGGACGTGTTTTGTCAATGACCTGGGAGTAGGAGTGTGTGCGTGTATACACACTGTACTGTGTGTGTGTGTGTGTGTGTGTGTGTGTGCGGCATCAGAAAAACCCATTGACTTTGAACTGCATTATATTCTCTTTCATTAAAAATCCAATATGGATTCCTAACACAAACCTCACAGAGGTGATGAATAGGCGACACATGCGGACTGATGGGGGGCATTTATCAGAGGGACTCCACCATATATCAACTGAGTTTCAGCACCTTGGACAGGGCTTTTAGAGTGGTGCCATTTGTCAACGCCACAGAACCTAAAATATGACCCATTAGAGCGCAGGTAGTGAATAGGTCAGCAAGAAACTTGGAGGCTGCTAGCCCCTAAGCGCAGTGCAGTGCTCCCCTTCCCTCCATGACCCTGGTGAAACACGGACGCCATTACAAGAACAGCTCAGCAACTCTCTAGCTAATTTGCTAAGCACTTCACATTGAACCGACCCACCGAGAGGGGAAGGAGACAAATGGAGTGCAAAATTAGGACAAAGTACCTACTAGGGCCAGTAGAGGTGCGTGGGTAAAATCACTGGGGAAGCCAAGCCAGAAAAAAAGCCATAATGCAACCAATGTTGTGATAATTGTGTTGTTTTCTCTATAACCTGTTAGGCCTATATATCACGGTCGCAAGGCATATGAACTAAAGCCAAGACAATAAGAACAAAATGGCAGAATAAATTCAACCACACCTTTCTTTAATCACAAAACTGGAGAGCAACCTCTGTCCGGTGAAGTACACAAAGCATACTGCATGTAACAAACATTTACACGACCTACTGCATGGTCAAGCAAGTTAATGTTTCAGACATTTTCGGACCAGTAAACAAACAACTATTGACTTAGAACCACGGAGAGTTACCGCAAATCGCAACGAAACCCGGAGCTGCCTCCACTATTCCAGCCCCATTTTAATTATCAAATCACATACGCTTAGTCAAATACAGTGACAACTAAACGATTCCAAAAACTATTTAGTCCAATCAACATAAGCGAAATATGATGTGGCTGCCCATGGTTTTTATTTCTGCGTGTGTGTGTGCACACGTTCATGCAAGTAGAAAAAAACATGTTGACTCAGTGTAGAGAAACGCCAACGCCATCTCTTTGATTAGATTTTTTCATGTTGAAGAAACCATCTTTCACTCATACAGTACACGCTTTCATTTGTTGGCCTAGGCTAGCATTCTAAAAATATGCTTGCTAGCCTAACTTCCCTTCATGGGTAACATTAGCTAGTTAACATTAGCCTTCTACATCTAGCTACATATTGAACTTCCATCCTCTCAGGCCAGGGGCACAACAATGTATAAATGAATGGTTGGGTCAGAATTGCCGTTATAATCATTGGCCAGTACGGAGAATTAAGTAAAACCCCAAGTCCAGATCCCTATCTCCTTCCCTGGCTGATATAGGAAAGGGATAATTTTAGCTAGCTAGCTAACGGAGCACATCAACACAACGAGATGCATAACAAGTTTCTGTCAGTTACGTATATTCTTGATGCGATGTGATCGGAGTGAAGCCAAATCCATACTGGTTCTCTTGACAATTTTTTTTGATGTTCCAGGACCATTCACAGTTTAGCTGATTGGCTATTATTTTTTTTATCAAGGGAGGACAAATGCTTGCTGGCTTCTCTTGCATACAATGCTACGGGCGGCAATAATGTCATTATTTTGGACCAGACAGCATCAGATAGATGGCCTAGACATACATAGACAGAAGGGCGCTGTTTCGCTCGCTTGGAGATACATTCAGCGAAGTAAAGGAAAATTATGAAACACAGAGAAAAACATTTTTTTCTTGGTCCATTTTTTTGTGGAAGCCTGGCATCCGTTGGCATCCATGATTATTTAAAATATATATATTTTTTATTTCACCTTTATTTAACCAGGTAGGCAGTTGAGAACATGTTCTCATTTACAACTGCGACCTGGCCAAGATAAAGCAAAGCAGTGCGACAAAAACATCAACACAGTTACACATGGGATAAACAAACGTACAGTCAATAACACAATAGAAAAATCCATATACAGTGTGGCAAATGTACTGAGATTAGGGAGGTAAGGCAATAAATAGGCAATAGTGGCGAAATAATTACAATTTAGCATTAACACTGGAGTGATAGATGTGCAGATGATGATGTGCAAGTAGAGATAATGGGGTGCAAAGAGCAAAACTATATAACAATATGTGGATGAGGTATTTGGGTGGGCTATTTACAGATGGTCTGTGTACAGATGCAGTGATCGGTAAGCTGCTCTGACAGCTGATGCTTAAAGTTAGTGAGGGAGATATACGTCTCCAGCTTCAGTGATTTTTGCAATTCGTTCCAGTCGTTGGCAGCAGAGAACTGGTAGGAAAGGGGGCCAAAGTTGGCTTTGGGGATGACCAGTGAAATATACCTGTTGGAGCTACGAGTGGGTGTTGCCTTGGTGACCAGTGAGCTGAGATAATGCAGGGCTTTACCTAGCAGAGACTTATAGATGACCTGGAGCCAGTGGGTTTGGCGACAAATATAAAGAGAGGGCCAGCCAACAAGAGCATACAGGTCGCAGTGGAGGGTAGTATATGGGATTTTGGTGACAAAACGGATGGCACGGTGATAGACTACATCTAATTTGCTGAGTAGAGTGTTGGAGGCAATTTTGTAAATGACATCACCGAAGTCAAGGATCGGTAGGATTGTCAGCTTTACGAGGGTATGTTTAGCAGCATGAATGAAGGAGGCTTTGTTGCGGAATAGGAAGCCGATTCTAGATTACATTTTGGATTGAAGATGCTTAATGTGAGTCTGGAAGGAGAGTTTACAGTCTAACCAGACACCTACGTATTTGTAGTTGTCCACATATTCTAACTCAGAACCGTCCATAGTAGTGATGCTAGTCAGGCTGGCGGGTGCGGGCAGTGATCAGTTGAAGAGCGTGCATTTCATTTTTACTAACATTTAAGAGCAGTTGGAGGCCACGGAAGGAGTGTTGTATGGCGTTGAAGCTCGTTTGGAAAACACAGTGTCCAACGAAGGGCCAGATGTATACAGAATGGTGTCGTCTGCGTAGAGGTGGATCAGAGGATCACCAGCAGCAAGAGCGACATCATTGATATATACAGAGAAAAGAGTTGGCCTGAGAATTGAACCCTGTGGCACCCCCATAGAGACTGCCAGAGGTTCAGACAACAGGTCCTCAGATTTGACACACTGAACTCTATCTGAGAAGTAGTTGGTGAACCAGACGAGGCAGTCATTTGAGAAACCAAGGTTGTCGAGTCTGCCGTTAAGAATGCGGTGATTGACAGAGTCGAAAGCCTTGGCCAGGTAAATGAAGACGGTTGCACAGTACTGTCTTTTATTGATGGCAGTTTTATCGTTTAGGACCTTGAGTGTGGCTGAGGTGCACCCATGACCAGCTCAGAAACCAGATTTCGTAGCAGAGAAAGTACGGTGGGATTCGAAATGGTCGGTGACCTGTTCGTTAACTTGGCCTTTGAAGACGTTAGAAAGGCAGGGCAGGATGGATATAGGTCTGTAACAGTTTGGGTTTAGAGTGTCTCCCCCTTTGAAGAGGGGGATAACCGTGGCAGCTTTCCAATCTTTAGGGATCTCAGACGATATGAGAGGTTGAACAGGCTAGTAATAGGGGTTGCAACAATTGCGGCGCAAAATTTTAGAAATAGAGGGTCCAGATTGTCTATCCCTGCTGGTTTGTAGGGGTCCAGATTTTGTAACTCTGTCAGGACATCAGCTATCTGGATTTGGGTGAAGGAGAAGCGGGGGGTGGGGGGGCTTGGGCAAGTTGCTGTGTGGGGTAGCTTTAGCCAGGTGGAAAGCATGACCAGCCTTAGAAAAAATTCTATTGAAATTCTTGATTATCGTGGTGATTATTAGTGGTGACACTGTTTCCTAGCCAAGCTGGGAGGGGGTGCTCTTATTCTCCATAGACTTTACAGTGTCCCAAAACTTTTTGGAATTGGTACTACAGGATGCAAATTTCTGTTTGAAAAAGCTAGCCTTTGCTTTCCTAACTGACTGTGTATATTGGTTCCTAACGTCCCTGAAAAGTTGCATTTCTCAGGGGCTATTCGATGCTAATGCAGTATGCCACAGGATGTTTTTGTGCTGGTCAAGGGCAGTCAAGTCTGGAGTTAACCAAGGGCTATATGTGTTCTTAGTTCCACATTTTTTGAATGGGGCATGCTTATTTAAGATGGTGAGGAAAGAAGCACTTTTAAAAGAATAACCAGGTATCCTCTACTGACGGGATGAGGTCAATATCCTTCCAGGATACCCAGGCCAGGTCGATTAGAAAGGCCTGCTCGCTGAAGTGTTTTAGGGAGCGTTAGACAGTGGACCCATTACAGACACAGGCAATGAGGCAGTGATCGCTGAGATCCAGGTTGAAGACAGCAGAGGTGTATTTTGAGGGCAGGTTGGTATCTATAAGGGTGCCGTGTTTACGGATATGGAGTTGTACCTGGTAGGTTCCTTGATCATTTGTGTGAGATTGAGGGCATTTAGCTTAGATTGTAGAACGGCAAGGGGTGTTAAGCATATCCCAGTTTAGGTCGCCTAACAGTACAGACTCTGAAGATAAATTGGGGGGCAATCAACTTGCATATGGAGTCCAAGGCACAACTGGGGGCTGAGGGGGGGCCTATAGCAAGCGGCAACAGTGAGAGACATTTCTGGAAAGGTGGATTTTTAGAAGTAGAAGCTCTAACTGTTTGGGCACAGACCTGGATAGCATGACAGAACTCTGCAGACTATCTCTGCAGTAGATTGTGACCCCTCCCTCTTCGGCAGTTCTATCTTGGCGGAGAATACACAACACTGACAAGGGCCATAAATCAGAAGGGACAGACGAGGAACAAGTTTGATATCTAGAAAGTGGTACAACTAGACTGCTGTAGGTATTAGAGATGTGTGTATTTTTTATGTTTTTTTTTCATTTTAATTTACTGGCAAAGAGAGATAATTGCTCCACGAGATAAGATAAGAATGCTTGTTTGGAGATCTTGGGTCTGTATTAATATTCCCTGGTTCATTAGGGTAGCTTACTTGAAAGGAGAAGAACTGACAGGATCTCCACTGAGGTTTCATCACATATTCTTCATTCCTCTGTTTGTCTGTTTTTTTGTTTGTTTTTCTAACAAGACTTCTGTAAAACCCAGGGAATTTATTGAAAGTTCCCGTCATTTGCAGCCCTAATTTTAACTGTTAAACTGATAAACTGTTTCCAACAATAAAACTCCTACACTACAGTGTCATAATAACATGTTCAACAGCTTTTGATATTAATGTCTGCGGCACACCAGTATCAATCAACGGGGGGGGGGGTGTAAGTGCCATACTTCTCAGTAAATTAAGTTAATCTTGTTCCGACGGGGGTGTGTTATGAGTGTTAAATCACCGAATCCCTCAACAGTAACCGCACACACACTGGTGGGCATTCCTCTTATGTAGATATGATTAACCCACTGATCATTCTCTCAGGGAAATATGTGTATAACATTGCGTATGACAAATAGGCAGCATATGATACACTGCATTTGAATTATGATATTCATGGGCAGATCTGGGAAAATTAGTAAGTCATTTTTCTACCTCCACATATAAAGTAATCCATTGTCATTTTGAATATAATCTCCCAAGCAGGACAAGACAGTGTTTGCATATCTGCAATTAGGATATTATAATTGAAGGCAACAAATTCTATGCAAAGGGAATTTAGAGCTTTATGCTTTTCATGGAGATACACTACATGACCAAAAGTATGTGGACACCTGCTCGTCGAACATCACATTCCGAAATCATGGGTATTAATATGGAGTTGGTCCCCCATTTGCTGCTATAACAGCCTACAACTCTTCTGGGAAGGCTTTCTACTAGATGTTGGAAGATTGCAGCAGGGACTTGCTCTGTTCAGGCCTGTCAAGTTCTTCCACACTGATCTCAACAAACAATTTCTGTATGGACCTCACTTTGTACATGGGGGCATTGTCATGCTGAAACAGGAAAGGGCCTTCCCCAAACTGTTGCCACAAAGTTGCAAGCACAGAATCGTCTCTAGAATGTCATTGTATTATGATTGCCATTCAACGGAACTAAGTGGCCTAGCCGGAAAGATGAAATACAGCCCCAAACCATTATTTCTCCTCCACCAAACTTCACAGTTGGCACAATTCATTCTGGCAGGTGGCGTTCTCCTGGCATCTGTCAAACCCAGATCTGTACGTCGGACTGCCAGATGGCGAAGCCTGATTCATCCAATGGCGGCGAGCTATACACCACTCCAGCCTACGCTTGGCATTGCATGTTGTGATTTTAGGCTTGTGTGCGGCTGCTCAGCCATGGAAACTCACTTCATGAACCTCCCGACGATCAGTTATTGTGCTGACATTGCTTCCAGAGGCAGTTTGGATCTCGTAGTGAGTGTCGCAAACGAGGAGACGATTTTAACGTGCTACATAATTTGAGTCAATTAGAGGTATACCTGTGGATGTATTTCAAGGCCTACCTTCAAACTCAGTGCCTCTTTGCTTGACATCATGGGAAAATCAAAAGAAACCAGCCAAGACCTTTTTTGTTGAACTCCACAAGTCAGGTTCATCCTTGGGAGCAATTTCCAAATGCCTGAAGGTACCACGTTCAACTGTACAAACAATAGTATGCTAGTATAAACACCATGGGACCACACAGCCGTCATACCTCTCAGGAAGGAGACACATTCTGTCTCCTAGAGATGAACATACTTTGGTGCGAAAAGTGCAAATCAATCCCAGAACAACAGCAAAGGACCTTGTGAAGATGCTGGACCAAATAGGTACAAAAGTATCTATATCCACAGTAAAACGAGTCCTATATCGACATAACCTGAAAGGCTGCTCAGCAAGGAAGTAGCCCCTGCTCCAAAACTGACATAAAAAAGCCAGACTACAGTTTGCAACTGCACATGGGACAAAGATCGTACTTTTTGGAGAAATGTCCTCTGGTCTGATGAAACAAAAATAGAACTGTTTGGCCATCATGACCATCGTTATGTTTGGAGGAAAAAGGGGGAGGCTTGCAAGCCGAAGAACCTCCCCCAACTGTGAAGCACAGGGGACGCAGTATCATGTTGTGGGGGTGCTTTGCTGCAGGAGGGACTGGTGCACTTCACAAAATAGATTGAATCATGAGGCAAGAAAATTATGTGGATATAGTGACGCAACATCTCAAGACATCAGTCAGGAAGTTAAAGCTTGGTCGCAAATGGGTCTTCCAAATGGACAATGAGCCCAAGGATACTTCCAAAGATGAGGCAAAATGACTTAAGGACAACAAAGTCAAGGTATTGGCGTGGCCATCACAAACCCCTGACCTCATCCTATAGAAAATTTGTGGGCAGAACTGAAAAAGTGTGCACGAGCTCTGTCAGGAAGAATTAGCCAAAATTCACCTAACTTATTGTGGGAAGCTTGTGGAAGGCTACCCGAAACGTTTGACCCAAGTTAAACAATTGAAAGGCAATGCTACCAAATACTAATTGAGTGTATGTAAACCACTGGGAATGTGATGTTAGAAATAAAAGCTTAAATAAATCATTCTTTCTACTATTATTCTGACATTTCACATTCTTAAAATAAAGTGGTGATCCTAACTGACCGAAAACAGGGATTTTTTTACTAGGATTAAATGTCAGGAATTGTGAAATGCTGAGTTCAAATGTATTTAGCTAAGGTGTATGTAAACTTCCGACTTCAAATGTATAGTGTACGAGTAATAATGTAGGGCAGAATCCTATAATCGGAGATATTCACGTGCAACCTGACCTTGAGCTGTTACATAAACTGCAAATCTGTCATTGACATCAATACAGTGGTTTATATGAAAATTAACGATACAGGTATATAAAACCTCAAATGGCAAATGTATAACCCTTGATTAGTCACCCAATAACTAAAGAAATACAAACTCCTCAGAGGAAGTAGGATATTAGTTGAATACATTGGGTACAATAGCAGGTGTAGATACTCTCAATTCAAAAGCTGTGGATTTATCATTATTTTCTAAGTGTACAGTACCCAGGCCAGGGTTTGCCAACTGGCGGCCCGCGGACATAAGACTACAAAAAACACCAGGAAAACAATGCCAAGTATTCTGTTCCCAAGTATTCCCACGCATAATATAGAAATGTAAGCAAGGTTTGAAATTATTATGATTTAGTCAAAAAAAAAAAAAAATATATATATATATATATATATATATATATATATATATATATATATATATATATATATATATATATATATATATATATATCCATCCGTTTGGACATTTTTGCGGTCAACTTGCAGGTTACAAATTATATTCCGGTCCCCCGAACATCTGCTCAAGAAACAAAAACATCCCGCGGCTGAATCTAGTTGATGATCCCTGACCTAGACAATATGTGAGAAAATTAGATAAGAGAATTGTGGTATAGAAGAATGAAAGCCTGGGAGTGAGAAGAGGGCAGAGAGGGCGGTGATTGGGTTCAGCGGTGAAAGGGGAGGCATGCCCAGAGAGGACAATAACATGTCAAAGAAAAACTATCCAGCAGACCGGGTAATGTATCTGTCAAATCAAAATCAATGTTTATTGGACAGGTGCGCTGGGTACAGGTTGAAACGGTACAGTGAAATGCTAACTTGCTAACTTTCCATAACAATGCAGTACTATCAATAGCAATCAAGATCCACTGTGATGACATGATCAAAATGTAATCAAATCACATAGACCAAAGCCAAGTCTCAGAACTTAATGCAATTCAAATGTACATTTTAGTCGTGGAATACAGGGTTTTAGTACATTCTTCGGTTGTTTATTTTCATTTCTGGAAAACATCTGGGAGAACAGCATAATGACCTCTAGTTGAAGTAAACAAATATCTCTTATTATAATGTTTCCACTTCTAAAATGCCCAAATCCTCTGCGATTTGTCAGGCCAGAAAATAGCCTAATCTGTGGATATATACTTTTTTTTTCAACAGTTGTGTGAAGTCATCCCATTTTGAAATATTGCCCCATTATCCGGTTGTTGTATTGGGGCCAGACCTCCAGCTCGTTGCTTAGAGTAAGTAGCCTACAGTGTTAAAATAGAAATGCTGACATTTTCTCAAGCTTTCCTCAAACTGCACCTTGGGCTTGAAGTAATTATTACCCCACTCAGTGGCCCACTAAATTAAAACAACACTGGTGACTTTGTGCAATCTTGTAATAGGGGTTTGTCATTTTTGTTGTTGTTGTGTATTTCATTACTTTAACTCCGAGACGGGGAAACTTAATCTTTGCTGATAAACTGGCTATGATTATGAACAACTTTGTAACTTTTGATTTGTTTTTGAGTGTTTGAATAGGCATTGAGGACTGCTCTCCCTTACACCCAAAATCATATTGGATTAAACAGACATAAAAAAGGTCAAACAAAGTGAGAAATTGCACTCCCTCATAGTGACGAACACACTGATGACAACTAACAGACCAGTGAGTGTTTCTGAGGAGGAAGACTATCCTTGCGGCTCACCACAGGAAATAGGAAAAGCCTTGCAGAGCTACACTAGAACTGCCAAAGTCCTTTTTATTAAAGGTCCAATGCAGCAGTTTTTTTTTTTTTAAATCTCATTTTCCAATAATTTCTGGGTAAGTATTAAGTACCTTACTGTGATTGTTTTCAGTTAAAGTGGTCAAAAGAAACAAGAATAGCTTCTTAGCAAAAAAAGCAACTTCTCAAGCAAGAATTTTGCTGGGACAGTCAAGGAGTGGTCTGAGTGGGGAGGGGAAAACGAGCGCTTAGCGTATTCGTCTATTGACGCCTGCAGTTCCACCGCGACGCAGGCGCATTTGGACGTGTAACCCCTTTAAAACATTGTGTGTTTGAGCAACAGACATCGTTGATACCAACCATTAGTCTGTGTGATGTAAACGGGGGCTGAGCTAGAGGGGGTTTTGTGAGACAAGGGCAGATCCTGAAGGGGGTATGAGCTCCAAACTATTAAAAGCACATGCACAAGTTTTGCTCTATGTCACTCACAATCTACACAAGGTAAAGGGTTATTCTACATAGGAAATCCCAGGACATTGTGTCTATATTACTGTAATAAGCTCACATAGCGGCTGTCACAAACGCAAAACAGCTGTCACTAACTAGATGGATATTAATTTCCCACTGAGCAAACCATTTCTGTACATACAGCATTATTATACATTCATTTATCAGGTTTTTGCATTGTCAATAGAACTTGCAAATGTTTTATCAAATGTTTTGTAGTCCTGAAAATTAAAAAAAGGTAAAACACTTCATTGTGAGGCTAAATATAAGGGCTGGACATGCAGATAAATGACAGTCAGATAAATGAAAAGCTGGGTCTCGGGACGGATAGGGTTAACTCATTTACTGCCTGGGGAGGTCATCAGGCAGAACAAAACTCCATCCCGCCAAAACAGGCGGACATTTCTGCCACAGTCTTTTCAAACAGCTCCGACACTAAAAGGCAATTATCATAATTTTCACAATTTAACAGTATTACTCCAAACTCACTGTGGAAATACAGTGCATTCGGAAATCATTCATTTTCCCACATTTTTTTTACGTTACAGCCTTTTTCTAAAATGGATACATTGTTTTTTTCCCCCTTTTATTTATTAAAAATAAAAACCTGAAATATCACATTTACATAAGTATTCAGACCCTTTACTCAGTACTTTGATAAAGCACCTTTGGCAGTGATTACAGCCTCAAGTCTTCTTGGGTATTGTTACATGTGCTCCACCTCGGCCTCTAGGTCACCAGGTTGCTCGTTATGGCGCACACCTGCCACCACCGTTACGCGCATCAGCGCATTATGACACTCACCTGGACTCCATTACCTCCTTGATTATCATTGTTTCTGTTTCAGTTTCCCGTCTGTGCATTGTTCGTGTTTCTTGTTTTGTATTATGCTTCATTTATTTATTAAAAACACTCACTCCCTGAACTTGCTTCCCGACTAGCAGCACACATGACGCTACAAGCTTGTCACACCTGTATTTGGGGAGTTTCTCCCATTCTTCTCTGCAGATCCTCTCAAGCTCTGTCAGGTTGGATGGAGAGCATCGCCACATAACTATTTTCAGGTCTCTCCAGAGATATTCGATCGGGTTCAAGTCCGAGTTCTGGCTGGGCCACTCAAAGACATTCAGAGACTAGTCCCGAAGCCACTCCTGCGTTGTCTTGGCTGTGTGCTTAGGGACGTTGTCCTGTTGAAAGGTGAACCTTCAGCACCAGTCTGAGGTCCTGAGCGCTCTGGAGCAGGTTTTCATCCAGGATCTCTCTATACTTTGCTCCGTTCATCTTTCCCTCGATCCTGACCGGTTTCCCAGTCCCTGCTGCTAAAAAACATCCTTACAGCATGATGTTGCCACCACCATGCTTCGGGGTTCAATCTTCGTTTCATCAGACCAAATAATCTTGTTTCTCATGGTCTAAGTCCTTTAGGTGCCTTTTGGCAAACTCCAAGCGGGCTGTCATGTGCCTTTTGTCTGGCCACTCTACCATAAAGGCCTGATTGGTGGAGTGCTGCAGAGATGGTTGTCCTTCTGGAAGGTTCTCCCATCTCCACAGAGGAACTCTGGACCTCTGTCAGAGTGACCATTGTGTTCTTGGTCACCTCCCTGACCAAGGCCCTTCTCTCCCGATTATTCAGATTGGCCTGGCGGCCAGCTCTAGGAAGAGTCTTGATGGTTCCAAACTTCTTCCAATTTAGAATGATGGAGGCCAACGTGTTCTGGGGGACCTTCAATGCAGCATAGATTTATGGGTACCCTTCCCCAGATCTGTGCCTCGACACAATCCTGTCTCTGAGCTGTACGGACAATTTCTTCAACCTCATGGCTTGTTTTTATGCTCTGACATGCACTGTCAAATGTGGGACCAAAGATAGACAGGTGTGTGCCTTTCCAAATCATGTCCAATCAGTGGAATTTACCACAGGTGGACTCCAATCAAGTTGTAGAAACATCTCAAGGATGATCAATGGAAACATGATGCACCTGAGCTCAATTTCGAGTCTCATAGCAAAGGGTCTGACTACTTATTTATGTAAATGTGATTTTTCAGTTATTTAAAAAAAACTAAAATTAGCATAACATTTATAAAACCTGTTTTTTACTCATTATGCGGTATTGTGTGTAGAATGTTGAGGGAAAACATTTATTCAATACATTTTAGAATAAGGCTGTAACGTAACAAAATGTGGGGGAAAAGTCCATCTGAATACTGGTATTCTATGTGTCAATTCAGAGTTTAATAAGGAAAGGAAGAACTCTAAAGCATTCATCACTGCTGTATGGGATGACCATCAATACCACACTGTGGGCAGAGACAGACGGAAGCCAGAAAGCAACTACATCTACATCTGAAGCTTCTCCAACAATAAGACTAGCAGTAGATGTAACATTTTTTTTTTTTAAATACCTCTTACATACATGCCAAGGAAACATTTAATTTAAAAAAAAGGCAATTCATTATGAGCAACAGCTCTACATTATGTAGGATGTGCCTGTGGTTATATCCATAGGATACATTCCATTGTGTTCTATTTAATTCTATGGTGGGTAAATCTGTAAGTAATGAGGCTACCATAGCACAATCACACTTTGGAACTGTATAAACTGTGTGCCAACTCCAAGAATGGCTTTAGTACTGGACAGTCAAGTGTCACCTCACCACTCGAGGCTATATCTAGCCTACGTGTTGTTCACTGAGTGAGGCTCTTCACGCAAGGGGGGCAGCTGCAGCAGCAACAACAACCAACTAAACACAAACCCTGGCATGCGTGATGAGAATTCTGAGTTGCTACATAGTTAATTACCAACGCAATTTGCACACAGCTCCCTAACCTCTTTCTGGACCCTTTGATCCCAGCGCTTCTTCATGGCTCCTGCCAATGTGAGCGAGTGGTGAGCGCCAAGCGGGCGAGCATGGTTAGCTTAGCTAGCGCTCAAAAGGTGGGACTGAGAGAATTCCCTTATCCCTCTTCCAGCAGCGTATATAGCATTACAAGAAGCGAGTATGGTTATGCTATACAGCTGCCTGCCACCAAGGCTCTGCTATAATTACACATTCCGTAATGAATAATTTAACTTTTCCTAATGACCCGGTAAGCTGGTTCATTTAAACAGCGCCTTCCTCCTCCTAGTGCAGTGATTATACAGTAGCTGGGAGCCAAGGTGACAGAGGTAGATTAGAAGGAATTACCACTGGCTCAGGAGGGGTTGTCTATCCCATAGACATACCATTAGGCTCGTTAGTGCTGCTGGGGCGGTACTCTCATAATGCTGAACCCAAACGACCAAGATGGTCAAATGAAATGTCATCTTAGGACATAAACAGAACTCTGATTAAGACTTGGAAGACAGTAAAAACAAACAAATGCTCCCTCTGAGATTGTCCTTCCATCAGATCTTAGACGAAGACATAGAAGAACGTTACTTTTCCTGAAGGAACATCATGGTGTTCTTAGTCGTCGACAACGTCCCCACAACCTAAGATGGTCTTTCATCGGCCAGTTATACCACAACCTGTTAGAGATGCTCACAAGCCACTCATAACTTTCCTTAGAGAACATGACGTCAATGCGGCGGATGAATGGCACGACAATGGGCGTCAGGATCTCGTTACGGTATTTCTGTGCACTCAAGTTTCCATTGATAAAATACAATTGTGTTCGTTGCCCATAGCTTATTCCTGCCCATACCATAACCCCACTGCCACCAGGGGCACACTGTTCAAAACGTTGACATCAGCAAACCGCTTGCCCACACGACGCCATACACAGGTTGTGAGGCCGGTTGGATGCACTGCCAAATTCTCCAAAACAACATTAGAGGCGGCTTATGTTGGAAAATTAACATTGTGTTGTGTGACAAAACTGCACATTTTAGAGTGGCCTTTTATTGTCCCCAGCACAAGGTGCACCTGTGTAATGATCATGCTGTTTAATCAGTTTCTTGATATGCAACAACTGTCACGTGTGTATCTACACACACACACATTTATATAAATAAATAAATATTTATTTTATATATATATATATATATATATATATACACACACACACACACACATACAATACATACACACAGTTGAAGTCGGAAGTTTACATACACTTAGGTTGGAGTCATTAAAACTCATTTTTTCAACCACTCCACAAATCTCTTGCTAACAAATTATAGTTTTAGCAAGTCGGTTAGGATATCTACTTTGTGCATGACAAGTAATTTTTCCAACAATTGTTTACAGACAGATTATTTCACTGTATCACAATTCCAGTGGTTCAGAAGTATACTAAAGTTGACTGAGCTTTTAAAAATCTTGGAAAATTCCAGACAATTATGTCATGGCTTTAAAAGCTGCTGATAGGCTAATTGACATCATTTGAGTCAATTGGAGGTGTACTTGTGGATGTATTTAAAGGCCTACCTTCCAACTCAGTGCCTCTTTGCTTGACATCATGGGAAAATCAAAAGAAATCAGCCAAGATCACAGAAAGAAAATAAATTGTAGACCTCCAGAAGTCTGGTTCATCCTTGGGAGAAATTTCCAAACGCCTGAAGGTACCATTTTTATCTGTACAAACAATAGTACGCAGGTATAAACACCATGGGACCATGCAGCCGTCATACAGCTCAGGAAGGACACGCGTTCTGTCTCCTAGAGATGAATGTACTTTGGTGCGAAAAGTGCAAATCAATCCCAGAACAACAGCAAAGGACCTGGAGGAAACAGGTACAAATTAATCTACATCCACAGTAAAACAAGTCCTATATCGACAACCTGAAAGGCCGTTCAGCAAGGAAGAAGCCACTGCACCAAAACTGCCATAAAAAAAGCCAGACTACGGTTTGCAACTGCACATGGGGACAAAGATCGTACTTTTTGGAGAAATGTCCTCTGGTCTGATGAAACAAAAATAGAACTGTTTGGCCATAATGACCATCGTTATGTTTGGAGGAAAAAGGGGGAGGCTTGCAAGCCGAAGAACACCATCCCATCCGTGAAGCACGGCGGTAGCAGCATCATGTTGTGGGGGTGCTTTGCTGCAGGAGGGTCTGGTGCACTTCACAAAATAGATGGAATCATGAGAAAGGAAAATGATGTGGATATATTCAAGCAACATATCAAAACATCAGTCAGGAAGGCTTGGTCGCAGATGGGTCTTCCAAATGGACAATGACCCCAAGTATACTTCCAAAGTTGTGGCAAAATGGATTAAGGACAACAAAGTCAAGGTATTGGAGTGGCCATCACAAAGCCCTGACCTCAATCCTATAGAGAATTTGTGGGCAGAACTGAAAAAGTGTGTGCGAGCAAGGAGGCCTACAAACCTTACTCAGTTACACCAGCTCTGTCAGGAGGAATGGGCCAAAATTCACCCAACTTATTGTGGGAAGCTTGTGGAAGGCCACCCGAAACGTTTAACCCAAGTTAAACAATTTAAAGGCAATGCTACCAAATACTAATTGAGTGTATGTTAACTTCTGACCCACTGTGAATGTGATGAAAGAAATAAAAGATGAAATACATCCTTCTCTATTATTCTGACATTTCACATTCATAAAATAAAGTGGTGATCCTAACTGACCTAAGACAGGGAATTTTTACTAGGATTAAATGTCAGGAATGGTGAAAACTGAGTTTAAAATGTGTTTGGCTAAGGTGTATGTAAACGTCCGACTTCAACTGTATACATACACACACTCCAGACTCCGACATTGCTTGTCCTAATACAGTATTTCTACATTTCTTAATTCCATTCTTTTAGACGTTCGTATTGTTAGATATTACTGCACTGTTGGAACTATGAACAGAAGCATTTCGCTACACCCGCAATAACATCAGCTAAATATGTGTATGCGACCAATCAAATATGATTTGATTCTATATCAGTACATTGGAGTTTAACCATGTTATTTGCTGTAATATTTGCTCTGCCTCTTCTGGAGGATGAAATTGGAATTGTAACCAACTTTGTATGGCTTCATTTAAAAAGGGATACTTTAAACATGGTTCCATTGGAAATGATTGGTTTTAATCTGTATAATGGCAAAAATACCACTTTTGAACATTAGATGTGCCTCACTTTGTAGCCTGCTGGAAAATCAGTTTGGATTTAGATATAATTACGGCATAATGGAAGCTTTAAAAGAGACGTTAAATGCCTTAATATTGAATAGCTTATTTGTATAATTTTTTATTTGATACCCCCCCCCCTTTTTTTTTATCTAGTCTCATTGCTGCAACTCCACAACCGGCTCTGGAGAGGCGAAGGTGAAGTCATGCGTCCTCCGAAACATGACCTGCGTAACCGTGCTCCTTAACACCCGGCAGCTTAACCCGGAAGCCAGCCGCACCAATGTGTCGGAGGATGTGTCACCCTGCAGGCACCAGGCCCACCACAAGGAGTCGCTAGAGCGTGATGAGCCAAGTAAAGCCCCCCTGGCCAAACCCTCTTCTAACCCGGATGATGCTGGGCCGTCCTATGGGACTCCAGGCCACGGCTGGTTGTGGCACAGCCGGGAATTAACCCGGGTCTTCAGAAATGCCTCTAGCACTGCAATGCAGTGCCTTAGACTTCTGTGTCTCTCTGGAGGCAATATTGAATAGTTGTACCCCTTTAAACTCATGTTCGTTATGTAAATATGTCCATTTAACTTAATCTGGTTTGCCATTCCAAATAAAATGAGGGGAAAAAATCTTGCATGACTTGAGAAAAGATTCTCCTGGAGAGAGCCATGAATAAATATGTAAACTACTATATCACTAGAGAATTAATCAGTGTTACTTTCCCGTAGATGGACAGGTGTTTCCCTCTACACGGTTTCAAGATCCTCTCTCTTTTGCAGTTTTCCTTCAAAGTTAACAGTTGCAAGACGAGTGCTCAACTTGTCCGGCCTACACTACATGACCAAAAGTATGTGGACGCATGCTGGTCGAACACTGCATTCCAAAATAATGAGCATTAATATGGAGTTGGTCCCCCCTTTTCTGCTATAACAGCCTCCACTCTTCTGGGAAAGTTTTCCACTAGATGTTGGAATAATGAGCCACAAGAGCATTAGTGACGTCAGGCCCTGACATTGGGTGATTAGGCCTGGCTCGCAGTCGACATTCCAATTAATCCAAAATGTGTTCTATAGGGTTGAGGTCAGGGCTCTGTGCAGGCAAGTCAAGTTCTTCCACACCGATCTTGACAAACAATTTCTGTAGTGACCTCACTTTGTGCACAGGGGCATTGTCATGCTGAAACAGGAAAGGGCCTTCCCTAAACTGTTGCCATAAAGTTGGAAGCACAGAATCGTCTAGAATGTTTGCTGTAGGGTTGAGATTTCCCTTCACTGGAACTAAGGTGCCTAGCCGAACCATGAAAAAAAGCCCCAGACCATTATTCCTCCTCCACCAAACTTTACAGTTGGCACTGTGCATTGGGGCAGGTAGCATTCTCCTGGTTTCTGCCAAATCCAGATTTGTCTGTCGGACTGCCAGATGAAGAGTGATTCATCACTCCAGAGAATGCGTTTACACCACTCTAGCCGACGTTTGGCATTGCGCATCGTGATCTTGGGCTTGTGTGCGGCTGCTCAGCCATGGAAACCCATTTCATGAAGCTCCCTACGAACAGTTGTTGTGCAGACATTGCTTCCAGAGGCAGTTTGGAACTCGGTAGCGAGTGTTGAAACCGAGGACAGACAATTCTTACGCACAATGCACTTCAGCGGTCCAGTTCTGTGAACTTGTATAGCCTTCCACGTCGCGGCTGAGCTGTTGTTGCTCATAGACGTTGCCACCTCACAATAACAGCACTAACAGTTGACCGGGGCAGCTCTAGCAGGGCAAAGCCATTGACAAACTGACTTGTTGGAAAGGTGGCATCTTATGACGGTACTACATTGAAAGTCACTGAGCTCTTCAGTACGGGCCATTCTACTGCCAATGTTTGTCTATGGAGATTGCATGGCTGTATGCTCAATTATATACACCTGTTAGCAACATGTGTGGTTGAAATAGACAAATTTGAATGGATGTCCACATACATCTGACCATGTAGTGTGAATACACACACTACCGTTCAAAAGTTCGGAGTTACTTAGAAATGTCCTTGTTTTTGAAAGAAAAGCACATTTTTTGTCCATTAAAATAACATCAAATTGATCAGAAATACAGTGTAGACATTTTTCTATGGAATATAGGAGTACAGAGGCCCATTATCAGCAACCATCACTCCTGTGTTCCAATGGCAAGTTGTGTTAGCTAATCCAAGTATATCATTTTAAAAGGCTAATTGATCATTAGATAACCCCTTTGCAATTTTTGCAACAGCTGAAAACTGCTGTTCTCATTAAAAAAAAGCAATAAAACTGGTCTTCTTTGGACTAGTTGAGAATCTAGAGCACCAGCATTTGTGGGTTCGATTACAGGCTCAACAGGCAGCTTCATTAAATAGTACCCACAAAACACCAGTCTCAACGTCAACAGCGAAGAGGCGACACCGGGATGTTGGCCTTCTAGGCAGAGTTGCAAAGAAATGCTGCAGGGTGTTAATGACTACTCAGGGAGAAAAAGGTGTAGATTCACGTGCAGAGTGCGGCAGGTGTTCATTTCACCTTCGCAGAAGGCAGGAATCATTGTCACATGCAGGCAATGGTCATACACAGGTAGGCAAACAGGCAGATGAATCAAAACTAGGACTTAAGCCTATAACTGGTTCTCACAAACGAGCTAGGAAAAGGCTTAGTAGAGTCAAAACGAACAATACCTCAAACAGAATGAAATTAACTAAATAAGGAGCTGATGAGACCAGATGAGTAACTAACACAGGTGAAATCAATGAACACAAAGAAACAGGGCTACGTTCAAGAACACAACGAAACAGAACAAGGTTGACTAAGAAAATAAATACAGAACCTTACAATGTAGATAATCCATAAAAAAATCTGCCGTTTTCAGCTACAATAATCATTTACAACATTGACAATGTCTACAATGTATTTCTGATCAATTTGATGTTATTGTAAATGGACAAAAAAATTGATTTTCTTTCAAAAACAAGGACATTTCTAAGTGACCCCAAACTTTTGAATGGTAGTGTATATAGGGAAAGGGGGATACCTAGTCAGTTGTACAACTGAGTGCCTTCAACTGAAATGTGTCTTCCGCATTTAAACCAACCCCTCAATCAGAGAGGTGAGAGGGGGGGTGGGGCTGCCTTAAATCGACATCCACGTCTTTGGCGCCCGGGGAACAGTCGGTTAACTGCCTTGCTCAGGGGCAGAACGACAGATTTTTACCTTGTCAGCTCGGGGATTCGATCCAGTAACCTTTTGGTTACTGGCTCAATGCTTTACCCACTGGGCTACTTATTCAGGGCAGAGCCCCACCTGTTTTGCATGTTATTTTAGCACTAACTCGTGTCACAAATCAGTTTGCAAACAATGTAAAAACACATTTATTTTGTGAATAAAGCCACATAAAAACATGGTCTCTTTTTTGTTTTCTTGAGTAAGACAGCTCCAAAATGAAAGTGTTTCAGCCTAGCGCAGTACTTTCTGTGGTAGAGGGGCAGCCAGCGGAAAACAGAGCATAGGGGTTGGTAATGTTCTTTATTTGCTCTGTCATTGTTCTGTCACGCGCTGGGACACTATGTCACTGCAGAATCCACAGGGAGTGCTAGGCAGTTCAAGCCCCCTTGGGGGCTGCCATAGATTTACATCAGAAGTGCCCATCCAAGAAGGCTCAAGGTCATTGGCCACAGATAAAATGATAAAACTCCAAGATAGCCCAGAATAAGCTGATCAGGATAGTATTGAAGTCCACGTAGTCACATAGGCAGGAGCTGCTTTCAGGAAATCAACTGGCTGCCTGTTGATTAGACTAGGTTTGGTTTACAGGAGAATTAATGGTTCTGCGGCCAGATATCTAACTGATTACTTTCCCCGTGTTAGGGATGCACACAATCACAGCACCAGATCAGGTGTTGCTAATGTGTGCTTATACAGGTTCAATAGTAATGCTGGGAAAGCTACATTGTATACTGGAGCCTCATAGTGAAATGAGTTACCTTTGCCCATAAAAACGACATCCTCTCTGGGCAGCTTTAAAAAAATGTGAAAAACTGTTTGTTGTCTTCTGTGCCCATATGAATGAACCCTACGATGTAACTGCAATGAGATGGATTGTCTTTTTTGTTTTTGTACTTATCCTACAGTTCTGACTTGGTATACAGGGAGATTACTGTAAGAACGGCCCATGTTCTGAATTCTGTCGTTGAATATTTCAAAAGTGCTGAACAAAATATTTATCTAAACCCGCTCATTAAAGTCTTAATCAAAATGACAGATTGCCTCTCATCCACTCATTGTTCCCATATGCTATAGTTTGTACATCTCAATTGTTATAGGCCTATTGCTTACATATGTCTGTCTATCTCATTCATCCTTTCAGGCAATGTTGGAATGATTTAATTGTTTTGCTTACTTTGTGTATTATAATTAGCGTATGTGCTCCTCTTGACAAGGAGGAGATACTATACAGTGCCTTGCGAAAGTATTCGGCCCCCTTGAACTTTGCGACCTTTTGCCACATTTCAGGCTTCAAACATAAAGATATAAAACTGTATTTTTTTGTGAAGAATCAACAACAAGTGGGACACAATCATGAAGTGGAACGACATTTATTGGATATTTCAAACTTTTTTAACAAATCAAAAACAGAAAAATTGGGCGTGCAAAATTATTCAGCCCCCTTAAGTTAATACTTTGTAGCGCCACCTTTTGCTGCGATTACAGCTGTAAGTCGCTTGGGGTATGTCTCTATCAGTTTTGCACATCGAGAGACTGACATTTTTTCCCATTCCTCTTTGCAAAACAGCTCGAGCTCAGTGAGGTTGGATGGAGAACATTTGTGAACAGCAGTTTTCAGTTCTTTCCACAGATTCTCGATTGGATTCAGGTCTGGACTTTGACTTGGCCATTCTAACACCTGGATATGTTTATTTTTGAACCATTCCATTGTAGATTTTGCTTTATGTTTTGGATCATTGCCTTGTTGGAAGACAAATCTCTGTCCCAGTCTCAGGTCTTTTGCAGACTCCATCAGGTTTTCTTCCAGAATGGTCCTGTATTTGGCTCCATCCATCTTCCCATCAATTTTAACCATCTTCCCTGTCCCTGCTGAAGAAAAGCAGGCCCAAACCATGATGCTGCCACCACCATGTTTGACAGTGGGGATGGTATGTTCAGGGTGATGAGCTGTGTTGCTTTTACGCCAAACATAACGTTTTGCATTGTTGCCAAAAAGTTCCATTTTGGTTTCATCTGACCAGAGCACCTTCTTCCACATGTTTGGTGTGACTCCCAGGTGGCTTGTGGCAAACTTTAAACGACACTTTTTATGGATATCTTTAAGAAATGGCTTTCTTCTTGCCACTCTTCCATAAAGGCCAGATTTGTGCAATATACGACTGATTGTTGTCCTATGGACAGTCTCCCACCTCAGCTGTAGATCTCTGCAGTTCATCCAGAGTGATCATGGGCCTCTTGGCTGCATCTCTGATCAGTCTTCTCCTTGTATGAGCTGAAAGTTTAGAGGGACGGCCAGGTCTTGGTAGATTTGCAGTGGTCTGATACTCCTTCCATTTCAATATTATCGCTTGCACAGTGCTCCTTGGGATGTTTAAAGCTTGGGAAATCTTTTTGTATCCAAATCCGGCTTTAAACTTCTTCACAACAGTATCTCGGACCTGCCTGGTGTGTTCCTTGTTCTTCATGATGCTCTCTGCGCTTTTAACGGACCTCTGAGACTATCACAGTGCAGGTGCATTTATACGGAGACTTGATTACACACAGGTGGATTGTATTTATCATCATTAGTCATTTAGGTCAACATTGGATCATTCAGAGATCCTCACTGAACTTCTGGAGAGAGTTTGCTGCACTGAAAGTAAAGGGGCTGAATAATTTTGCACGGACAATTTTTCAGTTTTTGATTTGTTAAAAAAGTTTGAAATATCCAATAAATGTCGTTCCACTTCATGATTGTGTCCCACTTGTTGTTGATTCTTCACAAAAAAATACAGTTGTATATCTTTATGTTTGAAGCCTGAAATGTGGCAAAAGGTCGCAAAGTTCAAGGGGGCCGAATACTTTCGCAAGGCACTGTATAATGTTGTTGGGTCTGTAAACCATGTTCGCCAGTGGCAGTCTCTTCCCATTCAAATATTTGTTTGACAAAAAGTTCAGTAATAGACCCATGTAATTCCAGTTGATATTGCGAGGGTGGTTTTGTGCTGTCTGTGCGTCTGTATATTGTATTTAAAGTGGATCCTAATGATTGTATTTCCCTTTCTTTTTAGAACACATAGGCCTAATAAAATCTCTCTCTCAAGTTAAGGCCTCAACACCATGCTGAATTTATCTGAAATAACTTCTGTCGGTGTCCATTTTGAAAGTGCTGAACAAAATCGGAGCTCTTTTTCTTGTACTTGCTTATACTTGGGAGTGGAAGTGTAAATGAGAAAATTATAAACATTATGAATTTACTGAACATTAATGTAATAACGTTTGTGTATGGTTCAAATATCAAAACTCATTTTGGCGTTTGTTTTATTTAAGGAGAATAAATCACTTAACCACATTTGTTGAAGCAAGTCAGACATGTCTGCTAGCAGTAAATAAGGCTGAATGAACTGTTTAGCTGCCAGGCTCCATGGTACTTAAAAGAAAGCTCTGCTGTTAGGGCTTACACAAAGCTATCCCAACAGTTTGTGGTCAACATTGGTCTCTGCTAAACCATTTTTAAAAAATTTTTTTAAGTTTGCCCCACAAAGATTTGCATGCTAAAATCGCCACTGTATAAATAGAGTATATATATACACACTACCGTTCAAAAGTTTGGGGTCACTTAGAAATGTCCTTGTTTTTCAAAGAAAAGCTCATTTTTATTCCATTAAAATAATATTAAATTGATAAAAAATACAGTGTAGACATTGGTAATGTTGTAAATGACTATTGTAGCTGGAAACGGCTGATTTGTAATAGAATATATACATATGCGTACAGAGGCCCATTATCAGCAACCATCACTCCTGTGTTCCTCCTCTCTGGATGGAGATCGTAGTTTAGGATCATATCACCTCCACCTTAAACGGCACCCTGGACACACTGCAATTTGCATACACCAAACTGGCTCTATGGACAGGGACCGTAGATCCGGAGAGAGCCATGATTCTGTGAAACAGAATTTGTTACAGTCCCTGATGTCTCTCTGGATGGAGATCCTCGCCCTGAGCTCATCTACTTTATTGTCCAGGGACTGAACATTAGCGAGTAATATACTCTGAAGCAGTGGATGGACTAAAATACCACGCCGAATATCTCTTTTACGCCAGTGGCCTCTTGGAGCAGCCTCTGGGATAAGTTAAATTGCCTTGGGGGATACAAACAAAGGATCCAATTCAGGAAAGTAATTTCTAGTCAAAATGCTGGTGATGATATCCAAAAGTTATTTCCGGCTGTATATAATAATGCAAAAAATGTTATGGGCTAATAATATGAGAAATAACACCAAAACAAAAAATAATAATACTGCAAAGATGCTTAGGAGCCAGAAACAAGGTGGCCATGTCTATTGGCGCCATATCTCAGAGGAAAGACATATTTACTTTTTTTAAAAAGGCATAAGGTATCATGTTTATTAATTAAATTGTAAAGAAGGTTGGTAAAATTGTCACACAAGCGATTAACAAAAGGTGTATGGAGACGTATGCTCAATACAAAAGTATAACCAACTCAACACAGCTCTGCCACATAAACAGAAGAGGCAATGACTGAAAAGAGAAAGGAATACAATTGGTTTGTCTGCCTCCAATGAGAACCCATGCATGGCTTAAAATGACTAGTATAAATCGTATGTACAGTTGAAGTAACAACTTTACACATACCTTAGCCAATTACATTTAGACTAAGTTAACTATTCCTGACATTTAATCCGACTAACAATTCCCTGTCTTAGGTCAGTTAGGATCGCCACTTTATTTTAAGAATGTGAAATGTCAGAATAATAGTAGAGAAAATGATTTATTTCAGCTTTTATTTCTTTCATCACATTCACAGTGGGTCAGAAGTGTACATACACTCAATTAGTATTCGGTAGCATCGCCTTTCAATTGTTTAACTTGGGTCAAACATTTTGGGTAGCCTTCCACAAGCGTCCCACAATAAGTTGGGTGAATTTTGGCCCATTCCTCCTGACAGAGCTGGTGTAACTGAGTCAGGTTTGTAGGCCTCCTTGCTCGCACACGCCTTTTCAGTTCTGCCCACAACTTTTCTATAGGATTGAGGTCAGTGCTTTGTGATGGCCACTCAATACCTGGACTTTGCTGTCCTTAAGCCATTTTGCCACAACTTTGGAAGTATGCTTGGGGTCATTGTCCATTTGGAAGACCCATTTGTTACCAAGCTTTAACTTCATGACTGATGTCTTGAGATGTTGCTTGAATATATCCACATCATTTTCCTTTCTCATGATGCCATCTATTTTGTGAAGTGCACCAGGCCCTCCTGCAGCAAAGAACCCCACAACATGATGCTGCCACCCCCGTGCTTCACGGTTGGGATGGTTTTCTTTGGCTTGCAAGTCTCCCCCTTTTTCCTCTAAACATAATGATGGTCATTATGGCCAAACAGTTCTATTTTTGTTTCATCAGACCAGAGGACATTTCTCCAAAAAGTACGATCTTTGTCCCCATGTGCAGTTGCAAACTGTAATTTGGCTTTTTTATGGCGGTTTTGGAGCAGTGGCTTCTTCCTTGCTGAGCGACCTTTCAGGTTGTCGATATAGGTCTCGTTTTACTGTGGATGTAGATAATTTTGTACCTGTTTCCTCCAGCATCCTCCTCCAGGTCCTTTGCTGTTGTTCTGGGATTGATTTTCACTTTTTTTTAGGAGACAGAACGCGTCTCCTTCCTGAGCAGTATGACGGCTGCGTGGTCCCATGGTGTTTATACTTACGTACAATTTTTTGTACAGTTGAATGTGGTACCTTCAGGCATTTGGAAATTGCTCCCAAGGATGAACCAGACTTGTGGAGGTCTTGGCTGATTTCTTTTGATTTTCCTATGATGTCAAGCTGAGGCACTGGGTTTAAAGTTAGGCCTTGAAATACATCTACAGGTACACCTCCAATTGACTCTAATTATGTCAATTAGCCTATCAGAAGCTTCTAAAGCCATGACATCATTTTCTGGAATTTTCCAAGTTGTTTAAAAGGCACAGTCAACTTAGTGTATGTAAACCTCTGACCCACTGGAATTGTGATACAGTGAATTATAAGTGAAGTGGAAAAATTACTTGTGTCACGCACAAAGTAGATGTCCTAACCAACTTGCCAAAACAATAGTTTGTTAACAAGAAATTTGTTGAGTGGTTGAAAAACGAGTTTTAATGACTCCAACCTAAGTGTATGTGAACTTCCGACTTCAACTGTATCAGTTTCACTTAAAGTCGGGAGGTTTGACAACTATGCTGCATAAAAGTCAAGATAGTTGGAAACAGCTTTTTTTTATGTGCCAATACCATGACATCGGGGTTATGAACTGACATAGAAAACAACAATTGACGCATCAATCTGATCTTCTCAGTTTAAACTATTATATACAATTATTGCTGCAAAAATAATGCTCAGTATATGGGGCATTGAATAGCCAGCTCTGTGCAGACTCTGCCACAAGGAAACAGAATCAATAGAGCATCTCTTTTGGTGACTCGCTTTTGGAGTCAGGTCCTGGAGTGGTTAAGTCAAGTCATATTGTCTGTGTTCAGATGGACCTATAAACAGTACTACTGTTAGGACATCTGAAAAACCACCATCAACTAATGGGAAACGTGATTATACTCTTAGGTAAAATATTTATTTAAAGGGAAATCTCAGTAGAAATTGTACAAATAGAGGTTCAAGACCCTCGTATAGGGTCCCAGAGTGGTGTGGCGTAAAAAAAAAAAAACATTATTGGATGACCTGCAATTCCATGAATCTGATTGGTCAAGACACGCAAAGAGCCTGCAGCAGCACTCCGATGTGAAGGGCAGAGAAATTGGACGCGATTTTGTTAAATCACCAGGCAAGGTAAAAAAACAACACCGTGGCTCTCTTTTTAATGCTTAGCGTTGATATATTTTATTTCACCTAATTGAAAAGTGCTGTGGCAAATGCCGTCTCACTACACTATTTTTTCGGTGTCCCTGCCCTCGTAAGACAATCACAGTAAAAATAGGATGTGTTGCAAAACCAAATAGTAAAAGGGTAGTGAACTGGCAAAGATGCGTTGGTCTGTAGACACCTGAGTGTTGGAATTAAGATCAGAGTGTACAGTATACGTGAGTGAAAATAGCTATAAGGAGAAGTAGAAGACATACTACTGTCTGTCAGTTTACTCCAATCGGGGGAGGAGTAGTAGGGGTAGCCCTTTCCTGCAGTCAAATGACCTACTGGCCTCATGGGTGGAATGTAAAGAATATTTTTCAGAATTTTATAACAAATAAACATCATTTAAAAAAACCTGTGTCTATGTCAAACAGTTTTGTTATATTTCCGTCTTCTGTGATGTATTTATCACTTTTACACAATGGGTTACCAACATATTCAAATAATGATTGACATATTTTCATTAAAAACTTTATTTTGCATTCATTTATTCATACCATTTCATCCTTCCATAATATATAGCCCTGACACAAATCTAGGGTTGCTACCCAAGGCGGCTGGTCGTTTGTTCTATTGGTTCGGTTGCCAGAGTCTTTTTGTTCTGTTTCTATGGACGCGACCCAGTCGTTCGTTCTAACGGCTCCATTGCCATACTGGCTGGCAACATTCTTATCACTTGCTTGCAAGCTCGCTAAGTATGGATAACTTAGAGTCATGTCAAACTTCAAAAATAATAACAACAGTAGCTGCATTTGCAATTGTTTAAGATGTTTTCTAGTGACATTTATTTGGATAAATCCGTAACAATGAGCTAATGAGAAGCGATTTCGTCTGGTACAGAAAATGTGCTCTCTCGTCAGGACACTGTTGTTCAGAGTAGCTAGCCAACAGCACAGCTAACACAATCACTTCAAACACTGAAGCTGTAAGACTGCAAACTAGCTGCACTTCGTTTCTTTATAACTTTTTATTTATTCATAAACAATTATGCCAGCTGATTCATGATTTTGACTGGCTGAGAAACGCTGCCTGCCTGTCTGTCTTGTCCCGACTCCCACACCTTCATTACTATGGGACAGCTGGAGATCGAATATTGAAACAATGTTGCAAATGTCGGAGAGGCAGACAGCAAGGTTGATACAAATCTCCGCTGTTGAAAATTAAATGTTAGTCTAAAAGCAATGTGAGGTAATGTTTTTAATAGTGGATATCAACTTTATAAATTTGCCTGGCTGGGCTGATGAGACAGTGGCTTGCGCAGTCAGATGGAACAGAGTAAATAGGCATTTTAACGTCATAGATTTAGCCAGTGGTAATTTGTGTAATAGGCACAGGCTGGAATGTGCTTTTAACCAATAATCATTCAGGATTAGACCCACCCGTTGTATAAATAAATTGTAATATTGGGATGCAAACTCAAAATTGTATACATTTCAACTCTATATCTGACATGGTACAGGTGTCTTCTTTTTTTAAGACCATAACCATGTCGGTGAGGTCTATACGTTTGTTTCAAAGTAGATTTGTTTAAGACTACCAAGAAACACTGTGACCATGATTTAGCCCACTGCAGTAAAAGGTTAAAGAAACGTGCATGGGCAGATACTCCAAACAAGGCGCTTGCTCAGCAATGTTCCCTCTAAGCTATACCCGAGACTGCTCAATATACCCGAGACTGCTCAATATACCCGAGACTGCTCAATATACCCGAGACTGCTCAATATACCCGAGACTGCTCAATATACCCGAGACTACTCAATATACACGAGACTGCTCAATATACACGAGACTGCTCAATATACACGAGACTGCTCAGTATACACGAGACTGCTCAGTATACACGAGACTGCTCAATATACACAAGACTGCTCAATATACCCGAGACTGCTCAATATACCCGAGACTGCAGAGCAGCCTCCCACAGGACTGCCCCAGGACTGCCGCGTGGAAATATCAGTCCACAGAGAAAACGAGATTGAACTTTCTAGAGCAGTGGCCACCAGCTGGCCGATCTTCAAGGCATTGGCAGGGTAGCCTAGTGGTTAGAGCGTTGGACTAGTAACCGGAAGGTTGCAAGTTCAAACCCTGACAAGGTGCAAATCTGTCGTTCTGCCCCCGAACAGGCAGTTAACCCACTGTTCCTAGGCCGTCATTGAAAATAAGAATTTGTTCTTAACTGACTTGCCTAGTTAAATAAAGGTAAAAAAATATATAAAAATCCTAGTCGATCGCCAAACATTCCTGTAAAAAAACAACAACGATAAAGCCTTGTGTTCCCCAGCTTCTCCATGAAGGCCTTCCATACACGTGATTTGAATTGGGGACCGCGATCGGAGATAATATCCTCTGGAAGGCCAATGCCTCAGTGATCTGGATAGCAGTAGGGAGACCAGAGAGAGGGATGACACGGAATGATTTAGAGAATCTGTCCACTATCGCAAAAATGGTGGTAAAACCATCAGAAGAGGGAAGATCAGTGACAAAATAAATGGACAGATGAGACCTGGGACGCTGAGACACGGGAAGGGGAAGGAGTTTCCATGCTGGAGTGTTCCGGGAGTTTTTGGATTGGGCACATACGGAACAGGAGTTGACATCCTGCGCCATGGTGGGCCGCCAATACTTTCCAGAGATGGACTGAATGGTGCGGGTCATACCTGGATGTCCAGCGACAACAGCTGTGTGCACCCAGGTCAACAGCCGATCCCTTATCCCGATGGGAACGTAGGTGCGCTCAGGAGGACAACTAGCAGATGCGGGTTCCCTCTCCAGTGCCTGGCGACTCGAAAGGGCGGAATTATGGGGCACTCAAGACAGGAACCTCTCCCAAATTGTAGAGACAGGACAGGGCATCGGCTTTGATGTTATTTTTTTAACCTGGGCGATATGTCAGCGTGAAATCAAATCTGGTGAAGGACCCACCTGGCTTGACACAGTGGCCTCCATCATTCTTAAACGGAACAAGTTTGGAACTACCAAGACTCTTCCTAGAGCTGGCTGCCCGGCCAAACTGAGCAATCAGGGGAGAAGGGCCTTGGTCAGGAAGGTGACCAAAAAAACCTTGGTCACTCTGTCAGAGCTCCAGAGTTCCTCTGTGGAGATGGGAGAACCTTCCAGAAGGACAGAAGGTAGAGCGCTCGACAGAAGCCACTCCTCAGTAAAAGTCACATGACAGCCTGCTTGGAGTTTGCCGACTGGGAGACGAGGGAAAGATGAACGGAGCAAAGTACAGCGAAATCCTTGATGAAAACCTGCTCCAGGGCACTCAGGAGCTCAGACTGGGTCGAAGGTTCACCTTCCAACTGGACAACGACCCTAAGCACACAGCCAACACAATGCAGGAGTGGCTTCAGGACAAGTCTCTGAATGTCCTGAGGTGGCCCAGCCAGAGCCCCGACTTGAACCCAATCGAACATGTCTGGAGAGACCTGAAAATAGCTGTGCAGTAACGCTCTCCATCCAACCTGACAGAGCTTGAGAGGATCTGCAGAGAAGAATGGGAGAAACTCCCCAAATACAGGTGTGCCAAGCTTGTAGCGTCATACCCAAGAAGACTCGAGGCTGAAATCGCTGCCAAAGGTGCTACAATAAAGTACTGAGTAAAGGGTCTGAATACGTAAGTAAATGTCCTATTTTAGTGTTTTTGTTGTTTTTTACCTAAACATTTGTTTTTTTGTTGTCATTATGGGGTATTGTGTGTAGATTAATGAGGGGAAAAAAACATTTTAGAATAAGGCTGTAATGTAACAAAACATAGGAAAAAAATCAGGGGCTCTGAATACTTTCCGAATGCACTGTATAACCTTATTTATTAACAAGAGATTTGAGCGTGGCTACTGCTAGGTAGGACTCTAAATGGTAGCCCATCTTTTCAACTCACCTAAGAGTAGATGCACAATGTACACAGTAGCCTCCAACAGAGTGCATCGAGCCAATCCACCATTACTGACTGGGCGACATATTATACTTATATTTGGCTTTCTACACATCCTCCTCTCCTTGGGTACTCATACATTCAAAGGACATAATTGTATCTTTCTGAAAACAGAACGTGAGAGATGTAGGCTGCATTAACCGTGACTATTTCTTAAGAGAGGGGAGAAGGGAGCTGTTTTTCTGAAAAAGCATAAAGTAGCTTGAGAGAGAGAGAGAGAGAGAGAGAGAGAGAGAGAGAGAGAGAGAGAGAGAGAGAGAGAGAGAGAGAGAGACAGAGGAGGCTAAGAGGGTCCTTTTACTGAGACCAAACGGCTGGGGAAAGATGCTTCTTTGATCTTTTTTTATTTTTAAATCACACAGAAAGAGAAGGCCAAAACCCATCCTTTATTGATAGAACCCACTGGGCGCACACTGCTTGAATCAACGTTGTTTCCCCACGTCATTTCAATTACGTTGCACCAAGGTGGAATAGACGTCGAGTCGACGTCTGCAAAAATATGGCCCTGGACGATCAAAGCACAGCGAGCATGACATGCAGGAGGTTTGGCTGGATCAGGAGGAAGAAAAACAACTACGCAAACTGTGAACGTTACTTCACAAGAACTTAAAAGCAAATGAATAACACACTTGGACAATGGACACCACATCAGAGAGAAAGAAAAGTACTAAAATCAACAACAAACATCATATACCCAGATAAGCACCCCAGTACTGGGGACATTTAGTGGTGCTGGCACACCTAAATACGACACAACATGCTTTCCTTACCTGTCCTGAAAAGTGAGCTGCCTCGATGCTGGTAACATTTCCTAATTGTGTATCTTATATAAGCCCCACATTCAAACCCCTGAAACCTCATCAGCAGCGAATTCAGGCAACGGCAGTTTGAAAGAATGCCAAAAATGTAGCTATCTTGAAGAGAACAGAGCAAGAGTCTTAATGTGCTGTTCCACTCTCAAGAATGCCTTAGCATTGTGTACCATTGGATTTGTTGCCTTACGTAAGGAGTCCAGTGTGGTAGATCAATGGGCCAGGCTAGTCTGAACCGTGGAGTAAGTCTGCTTCTGGTTAAATGCCCCGGAGATCGCTAGCATAACGACTTCCCTTGGCTCATCTGGTTCAGGGCCTACATCCAAAATGACACACTTGTCCCTATATAGTGCACTACTTTTGACCAGGGCCCATAGGGCACCCATAGGACTCTGGTCAAAAGTAGTGCACTATATATAAGGAAAAAGGTGCCATTTGGCACGCAGCCAGGGTGAACTTTTGGAGGCCCGGAGAGAATCGTTTCCTGCCATTGAGTTGTATAGTCATTGAGGACTGAGTCAACAAATGTTCCGGACACATTCAGACTCAACGAAAGCAAATACAGAACCATTCAATGTTTTTGCCGGTGACATTCAAGGAATTGTTCTGGGTGGTACAACGTTGAGAACAATAACTGAACAGTGGCTGAACATGATTAGTGAGCCTGTTTGCGTAGGACAGCATGGAAAAGGGAATAGATGAATACCTGTTCCCCTATTTTATTACCCTTTCCATAATGTTTCTCAGCTGTTAATATGACCCTTCTACTGAGACGATATACAGGTAACTGCCAAAATAAAGGAAACACCAACATAAAGTGTCTTAATAGGGTGTTGGACCACCACGAGCCAGAACAGCTTCAATGCACCTTGACATAGATACAAGTGTCTGGGAACTCTATTGGAGGAATGAGACACCATTCTTCCACCAGAAATTCCGTTATTTGGTGTTTTGTTGACGGTGGTGGAAAACGTCGTCTCATGCTTGGGTTGAGTTCTGGTGAACAGACGGCCATGGCATATGGTTTACATCGTTCTCATGCTCATCAAACCATTCAGTGACCAGTCATGCCCTGTGGATGGGGGCATTATCATCCTACGGCCAAAATAACGGACTGCCCAGCATTTTTAGACATGACACTAAGCCTAATGGGATGATAATTGCTTAATTAACTCAGGAACCACAACTATGTGGAAGCACCTGCTTTCAATAGGCGCCGATTCCATTATAGTAGCAGTTACCCGTACATACTAACATTGCTCTGCGTCACCTTGTCCGACAGTATGACTTTTCTTTACACTAATAAGTGCGTCTCATCACCTGTGCTGCTCGCCCTGCACTGCTCTCCCTCCCACTCTCAGTCACCGTGCCAACCCCCTCACCGGTCTGGTCAGAGACACACTCCCTTGGCAGCTTTGTGTCGACCTACACCATGCGGTCACTGTGTGGTGTAACAATACCTAAACAAGTCGCCCAAGAGGTGGAGGCTGTTCTACGGCTCTACTTTGAACTTTCAAACATAAAAAGTAGCTGCCTAATATACATGTTATACTTTTTGTCTAAAAGGCGTGGCTTCATGCTATCAAACAAGCCATCGGGTGTAGTATTTGAATGATAGTGAATCAGGCAGACATACATTGTGAGTAGAAAATATTAACTCCATATAGGCAACATTTTTTCAGATGAGAGTTATGTACATGCTTCTTGTCTGCCTCGAATGACACGAAATAGGATTTATGACAAGCAAAAGGTTGGCGGACTGGAAGACTTGACTTCAGCGGGCACAAGTTGCACCCGTGTGGTTTCTGCAGTGCATCTCCCAACGCAGCTGTTTGTTTCAAGCCTCGTGGAATCGCCGAAAAGCTCTCTCCCACTCCACCTCTCCAGCCTGCGGATTGATGAAAGACGGAGTGAAATATGAAGTGGCCATAATGAAAGAGCTGTGGTCCCAGAAAAGGTGGAGGAGAGGGAGAGAGGGGGGGGGGGGGGGGGAGAGGCACCAATAAAAGAGTGGAGGTTATAGAGAGGCCTTGGTTCAAAGGGTAGCTCGGAGAATAAAACAGCTAAATAAAATCCCTCTACACCGCAGGTCAGACACCAGCACTCCCTCCTTTTGGCACGGCACCTGACAGAGAGTGAAACCCACCCCACTAGGAAAGGAGAGAACATTGTCCTGGCTGGTTAAGTACTAGGTTACCTCCGCGGACACAAGGGTAACCGTCCACACGCAACCCCGCGTGCTGAACGACGTCTGTAATGTACAGGCGTGTTGGCGAACTACAGGAACATACCGTGGAGTCATAAAGCCTGGAACTTGTGCGAGAAACCCATCGCACTGTCTCAGGCTGGCTGGATACTACACAAGTAACCTCCACATGCACGAGGATAATGGGGTCCACACACCCGCACGCGCACACACACTCAGCTCGACGTGCTGAACCGCCTCTGTACTTAAGGAATATGCATTTGTAATACATTGTTTATCCTAAACAATCCCAGGCTACAAACTCGTGACATATTCTTAGTATAGACATAATTTCAGAGCAAAACCTTCAGGGACCATATAATAAAGAGAGTGGTGGGCCGATTTACTACAATAAATAATGTATCGAATAATGCCTCCTAGTAATAATGGAGACAAGGTGCTTTTATGTGTTTCTCTATGTCAAATGACATAAAACTCTGTGGCATTCGAATACATGCAATGTACAAAGACTAAGGCTGGAATTCAATAGTTGCAGATTATGGATCCCCCCCCAACTTGCAAAATCCGCTATCTGCAATGATTAAATTCCGGCCTATGGTGAGTGGCTGTACTACCTCAGTTACTGAACATATGTATGTAAAGTTTATCCCATTTCTATGTAAGAAAGTGCCAGTTACCACTACTCGCCTTAAAAGATAGCATGATTGACAGATGCCAATCAAATGAAATCAGTGCCCTCACCAGGCAAGCAGGGTTGTTTAACTCAAATCAAATCTTATTGGTCACATTCACATATTTAGCAGATGTTATCGCAGTTGTTGCAAAATGCTTGTGTTCCTAGCTTCTACAACATGTTTGTTGGCTGTCTCACTGCACTGTAGGTGACTGACAATACTGCGTGGTCCAACTTAACATGCTGCTCAGCAAGCCTTTTGATGGTGTGCGAGTGCATGTGTTTTTGCGTTTGTTGATTCTGATCTCTGTCATTATCTCCAAGGGCATTTAAGGGCTCTAAAGGAACATCAGATAACCATAACAATGAACTCTGCGGATCAATAGTTCCTGGCGCCAGGCTAAATGTTTTGCACTGGGCCGAGCGGCCGCGCTCTTATTACAGGAAGTTATTGAGGTGCGCATCAGGGCGGAGAAGACAACACACGGCTACACGAGAGAGAGAGGTCTGGAGAGAGAGAGAGAGGGAGGTCTGGAGAGAGAGAGAGGTGTCGAGAGAGAGAGGTCTGGAGAGAGAGAGAGGTCTGGAGAGAGAGAGACGTCTGGAGAGAGAGAGAGGTCTGGAGAGAGAGAGGTCTGGAGAGAGAGAGAGGTCTGGAGAGAGAGAGAGAGAGAGAGACATCTGGAGAGATAGAGAGGTCTGGAGAGAGAGAGAGAGAGAGAGAGAGAGAGAGAGAGAGAGAGAGAGAGGTGTCGAGAGAGAGAGGTCTGGAGAGAGAGAGACATCTGGAGAGAGAGAGAGACATCTGGAGAGATAGAGAGAGAGCGAGAGAGAGAGACATCTGGAGAGATAGAGAGGTCTGGAGAGGGAGAGACATCTGGAGAGAGAGAGAGACATCTGGAGAGAGAGAGACATCTGGAGAGAGAGAGAGAGCGAGAGAGAGAGCGAGAGAGACATCTGGAGAGATAGAGAGGTCTGGAGAGAGAGAGAGAGGTCTGGAGAGAGAGAGAGAGAGAGAATCTAGTCTGTAATATGACATTTGTAATGTCTTTACTGTTTTGAAACCTCTGTATGTGTAATGTTTACTGTTAATTTTAGTTGTTTTTCACTTTATATATTCACTTTGTATGTTGTCTACCTCACTTGCTTTGGCAATGTTAACACATGTTTCCCAATAAAGCCCTTGAATTGAATTGAATTGAGAGAGAGAGAGACATCTGGAGAGATAGAGAGGTCTGGAGAGAGAGAGAGAGAGGTGTCGAGAGAGAGAGAGAGGTCTGGAGAGAGAGAGGTCTGGAGAGAGAGAGAGAGAGACAGAGAGAGACATCTGGAGAGAGAGAGAGACATCTGGAGAGAGAGAGAGACATCTGGAGAGAGAGAGGTCTGGAGAGAGAGCGAGAGAGAGACATCTGGAGAGAGAGAGAGGTCTGGAGAGAGAGAGAGAGAGAGAGAGAGAGAGAGAGAGAGAGGTGTCGAGAGAGAGAGAGAGAGAGGTCTGGAGAGAGAGAGAGAGAGACATCTGGAGAGAGAGAGGTCTGGAGAGAGAGAGAGAGAGAGGTCTGGAGAGAGAGAAAGAGAGAGAGGTCTGGAGAGAGAGAGACACATCTGGAGAGACACATCTGGAGAGATAGAGAGGTCTGGAGAGAGAGAGAAAGAGAGAGAGAGAGAGCGAGAGAGGTGTCGAGAGAGAGAGAGGTCTGGAGAGAGAGAGACATCTGGAGAGAGAGAGAGACATCTGGAGAGAGAGAGAGACATCTGGAGAGAGAAAGAGGTCTGGAGAGAGAGAGAGAGAGAGAGAGAGAGAGAGAGAGAGACATCTGGAGAGATAGAGAGGTCTGGAGAGAGAGAGAGAGAGAGGTCTGGAGAGAGAGAGAGAGAGGTCTGGAGAGAGAGAGAGAGAGAGAGGTCTGGAGAGAGAGAGAGAGAGAGAGGTCTGGAGAGAGAGAGATGTCGAGAGAGAGAGAGAGAGAGAGAGAGAGGTGTCGAGAGAGAGAGCGAGAGCGAGAGGTGTCGAGAAAGAGAGAGAGAGAGAGAGGTCGAGGTGTCGAGAGAGAGAGAGGTCGAGGTGTCGAGAGAGGTCGAGGTGTCGAGAGAGAGAGAGAGGTCGAGGTGTCGAGAGAGAGGTCGAGGTCGAGGTGTCGAGAGAGAGGTCGAGGTCGAGGTGTCGAGAGAGAGAGAGAGGTCGAGGTCGAGGTGTCGAGAGAGAGAGAGAGGTCGAGGTCGAGAGAGAGAGAGAGAGAGAGGTCGAGGTCGAGGTGTCGAGAGAGAGAGAGAGGTTGAGGTGTCGAGAGAGAGAGAGAGGTCGAGGTGTCGAGAGAGAGAGAGGTCGAGGTGTCGAGAGAGAGAGAGGTCGAGGTGTCGAGAGAGAGAGAGGTCGAGGTGTCGAGAGAGAGAGGTCGAGGTGTCGAGAGAGAGAGGAAGAGAAAGAGACAGTCCAGCGGGCTTGAGAACATTTAACCTTATTGCAGTATATTTGTTTTGCTTATTGCAGTATATATTTAAGGAGGACAATGGAGAAACGTGAAGCTGGTCATAGCAAAGATAAAATGATGCACAATACTCCATAGATAGGCTAGTCTTAGAACATAAGACCTGTACACATGGTAATACACCATAGATAGGCTAGTCTTAGAACATAAGACCTGTACACGTGTTAATACACCATAGATTCAACGGCTCAGACACAAGAGGCATGTGGCAGGGTCTACAGTCAATCACGGACTACAGGAAGAAATCCAGCCCAGTCACGGACCAGGATGTCCTGCTCCCAGGCAGACTAAATAACTTTTTTGCCCGCTTTGAGGACAATACAGTGCCACTGACACGGCCTGCAACGAAAACATGCGGTCTCTCCTTCACTGCAGCCGAGGTGAGTAAGACATTTAAACGTGTTAACCCTCGCAAGGCTGCAGGCCCAGACGGCATCCCCAGCCGCGCCCTCAGAGCATGCGCAGACCAGCTGGCCGGTGTGTTTACGGACATATTCAATCAATCCCTATACCAGTCTGCTGTTCCCACATGCTTCAAGAGGGCCACCATTGTTCCTGTTCCCAAGAAAGCTAAGGTAACTGAGCTAAACGACTACCGCCCCGTAGCACTCACTTCCGTCATCATGAAGTGCTTTGAGAGACTAGTCAAGGACCATATCACCTCCACCCTACCTGACACCCTAGACCCACTCCAATTTGCTTACCGCCCAAATAGGTCCACAGACGATGCAATCTCAACCACACTGCACACTGCCCTAACCCATCTGGACAAGAGGAATACCTATGTGAGAATGCTGATCATTGACTACAGCTTGGCATTCAACACCATAGTACCCTCCAAGCTCGTCATCAAGCTCGAGACCCTGGGTCTCGACCCCGCCCTGTGCAACTGGGTACTGGACTTCCTGACGGGCCGCCCCCAGGTGGTGAGGGTAGGCAACAACATCTCCTCCCCGCTGATCCTCAACACTGGGGCCCCACAAGGGTGCGTTCTGAGCCCTCTCCTGTACTCCCTGTTCACCCACGACTGCGTGGCCACGCACGCCTCCAACTCAATCATCAAGTTTGCGGACGACACAACAGTGGTAGGCTTGATTACCAACAACGACGAGACGGCCTACAGGGAGGAGGTGAGGGCCCTCGGAGTGTGGTGTCAGGAAAATAACCTCACACTCAACGTCAACAAAACTAAGGAGATGATTGTGGACTTCAGGAAACAGCAGAGGGAACACCCCCCTATCCACATCGATGGAACAGTAGTGGAGAGGGTAGCAAGTTTTAAGTTCCTCGGCATACACATCACAGACAAACTGAATTGGTCCACTCACACAGACAGCATTGTGAAGAAGGCGCAGCAGCGCCTCTTCAACCTCAGGAGGCTGAAGAAATTCGGCCTGTCACCAAAAGCACTCACAAACTTCTACAGATGCACAATCGAGAGCATCCTGGCGGGCTGTATCACCGCCTGGTACGGCAACTGCTCCGCCCTCAACCGTAAGGCTCTCCAGAGGGTAGTGAGGTCTGCACAACGCATCACCGGGGGCAAACTACCTGGCCTCCAGGACACCTACACCACCCGATGTCACAGGAAGGCCATAAAGATCATCAAGGACATCAACCACCCGAGCCACTGCCTGTTCACCCCGCTATCATCCAGAAGGCGAGGTCAGTACAGGTGCATCAAAGCTGGGACCGAGAGACTGAAAAACAGCTTCTATCTCAAGGCCATCAGACTGTTAAACAGCCACCACTAACATTGAGTGGCTGCTGCCAACACACTGACACTGACTGACTCAACTCCAGCCACTTTAATAATGGGAATTGATGGGAAATGATGTAAATATATCACTAGCCACTTTAAACAATGCTACCTTATATAATGTTACTTACCCTACATTATTCATCTCATATGCATACGTATATACTGTACTCTATACCATCGACTGTATTCTTATGTAATACATGTATCACTAGCCACTTTAACTATGCCACTTTGTTTACATACTCATCTCATATGTATATACTGTACTCGATACCATCTACTGTATCTTGCCTATGCTGCTCTGTACCATCACTCATTCATATATCCTTATGTACATATTCTTTATCCCCTTACACTGTGTACAAGACAGTAGTTTTGGAATTGTTAGTTAGATTACTTGTTGGTTATTACTGCATTGTCGGAACTAGAAGCACAAGCATTTCGCTACACTCGCATTAACATCTGCTAACCATGTGTATGTGACAAATAAAATTTGATTTGATTTGATTTAGATAGGCTAGTCTTAGAACATAAGACCTGTACACATGGTAATACACCATAGATAGGCTAGTCATAGAACATAAGACCTGTACACGTGGTAATACACCATAGATAGGCTAGTCTTAGAACATAAGACCTGTTCACATGGTAATCTTAGGAAAATATACTACACAAAACTCAGTCACTTCCTAGATAATAACAGTTAAATAAACTATTTTGAAACCATTTATTTTGAACACTCTACAAGGAATTCAAATTCTATTGCACTTTTGCAACAAAGGAGAACATCAGCAACAAAAGACATCAAAAGACATCAATACATGCATTTCCTTTCATGTTTCCTTTCTGTTATAAGTTAGAAAACACTTTTCAATTAGTTGCCTTGATCCTTTCCATCCCAGGGGTGACATCATGGAAAATGTATTATTCCGTGTACCATTTTACAGGACAACCTATAAAATATATGCTTAGCCCTAGATGGTATGACTGTGAATACGGAATGGAAACTAAAACTTTTTTTTTTTTTTTTAAATCATCGAATGTTTAGTTAGTTTGTCCACGTTTTATTCGTTGAAGAAAATAAATGTGCTAAAACATACTAGTGCACGCCCATGAGATTGGTTCTGTTTCATGCCCGGGATTACTTAGAAACCTTTATTGGAGTGATTTAAGTACAGCGTAACAAAAAGAGTGCGGTGTTACACAAGATATTTGCAGTACCACCTACCAATCTATAAAATACACCTCCGTAATCTAGTATGGGTAGGATGGTAATCTGAATCAGGGTTAGTCTGGCAGCTGGGGTGAAAGAGGAGCAATTACGAAAGAGGAAACCAAGTCTAAATGTAACCTTAACCAGCAGCTTGGATATATGCTGAGAGAAGGACAGAGTACCGTCTAAACACACTCCCACAAGGGGTGGGGGGGGGGGCATTAATTCAAGAGAAAACTTGATGGCCACTAAGAAAGCTTTTTGTAGAGTGTTAAACACTAAATCTGGGAAGGAGCCATCTGTGTGGAAGACTATCATCTGCATATAAATGCTTGAGAGAGCTTGCATGAGCAGGGGTAAATTGAACGGAGCGGGGGGCTTGGATCAAGCCTTGGGGTACTCCCTTGGTGACAGGCAGTAGCTGAGAGAGCAGAGGTTCTGACTTTACACATTGCACTCTTTGAGAGAGGTAGTTAGCAAACCAGGCCAAAGACCCCTCAGAGATACCAATACTAGCTGACCCACAAGAATGGAATGGTCTACCGTGTCAAAAGCTTTGGCCAAGTCAATAAAAATAGCAGCACAACATTGGTTAGAATCAAGGGCAGCGGTGACATCATTTAGAACCTTAGACATGATGACAGCTGATAGATCAGAGCCTCCTATTGATTGGCACTAAATAGAGTGATTGATGGATCGGCATTAAAATGATTGTGTGACAGAGAGGACTGAGGAGGAGAGAAGTGAATCTGGACTTACAGCTAGTCTATTGGTATAAGTACGAAAAGGACAGGGAGGAGTATGTGAAGGAGAAACTACAGTCAATGAGGAAGAAGAGGAGGTGGTGGACAAAGAAGAAGAGGAAGAAGAAAATGAGGTAGAGGAGGAAGAAAAGGAAGAGAAGGAGGAGAGAATTAGGAAAAAGGGTAAAGACTATTTCTCTTGGAAGCAGATGCACGGTGAGCCAAGGCTCTGGTATAGTTTGTCATGGCCTCCCTCAACCTCTGAGAATTGCTCTCGGAGCGGCCTTCGGCTTGTGCTGTACGTTAGACCTGATCCAGCCTGGCTCTGTGGCTACATCTGGATCAGGTCACACGTCCCTAAGCCACACTCCTCAGAAGCATGCCAGGATCAATACTATGGGTATTAACCTATCCTCGTTGAGGCGCACACGCACACCCTTTCTTTAGTTATGGTACTGAACAGTGGGGCTGCAACTGTGACACTATTTCATAGAACAGGACACTTCCACCTCCTTTACGCAGTGGTGTTTCACCCCCTTGCTTCCCTGGGTGCATTAGTAAGTGACTAGTTATAGAGTCAAGCTCTACTGATTTCTCCTGAAAAGACAACATGTCTGTGCATTTAACAATTTCTTCAACAGCGGGAGAGTTAGTATAGGTTAGCTGAAAGCCAGTCAGCTGGAAGAGCATTACCTACAGTGCCCTTGAAAGTGTTCAAACCCTTTACTCAGTACTTTGTTGAAAACCTTTGGCAGCGATTGCAGCCTCCCGAAGCCACTCCTGCGTTGTCTTGGCTGTGTGCTTAGGGTCATTGTCCAATTGGAAGGTGAACCTTCACCCCCAGTGAGGTCCTTCATCAAGGATCTCTCTCATCTTTCCCCTCTATCCTGACTTGTCTCCTAGTCCCTGCTGCTGAAAAACATCCCCACAGCATGATGCTGCCACCACCATGCTTCACCGTAGGGATGGTGCCAGGTTTCCTCCAGATGTGACACTTGGCATTCAGGCCAAAGAGTTTAATCTTGGTTTCATCAGATCAGAGAATCTTGTTTCTCATGGTCTGAAATTCCTTACGGTGCCTTTTGGCAAACTCCAAGCGGTCACCCCTCTGACCAACTGTGGGACCTTATATAGACAGATGTGCCTTTCCAAATCATGTCCAATCAATTGAATTTACCACAGGTGGACTCCAGTCAAGTTGTAGAAACATCTCGAGGATGATCAATGGAAACAGGATACATCTGATCTCAATTTCGAGTGTCATAGCAAAGGGTCTGGATATCTATTATAAGAATGGTATTTCAGTTTTTAGGAATAAGCAAAGGCTTTGATTTCTGGTGGAAACAGATGGACAGGGGGTACTCTACTCTACTGTGGTGTCCAAACTTGTGAAACATGGATCTCTGTAATTGTTTCAGATTTGCTCTGGTCCAACCAAACGTGGGGTTGTTTTTTTGGGTGCGGAGCTCATTACAATAATAGCCCGTGTGTGGAATGATACCCAAATTCATATCCATAATTATGCATTTCTGTATATGATCAGGGACCCATGATGTAATTCTGTTACCAGATGTAAATCCACTTCACCTACTGTAGTTCAATAACCAAAATATATATTTTTTCAAACTCAAGTAGTCATGTCATAGCTGACACCCCCATTCTGACACCCCCATTTTGGAAAAAGGTGGTCACAAACGGAGGGAGATTTTACCGTAATTCTGTTACCAAAATGTGCATCAGCACAGTTCCTCCATTAAATGTAGAACTTTGTGTAAATTGTCAAAGTAGTCCTTGTGCATGTAGTTGTATGGTTTGTAAAACTTTGAAATCAATGTTCTTTTAGAAAAGGGAAGAAAACTAAATCGGAGTCAAAGTGTCTAATTGCCCATATCTAATAGGACTACATATAAAATATGAAACCTGAACTACTTCACACAAATTGTCCACAGGGAAAGGGTCTGTTTTTCCCACTAGAGAGGACAGACCATGGAGACAGCACAACATGTTTTTTTATCTATGGGACACAGACTGAAATAGGTGCAGTAATGTCCATTACAGGGAGTGATAACATTGTGCTGCATTAAATGTTGTATCCCAATTACCATTGACTAATTACCTCTAAAGACATAGTGCATCACCGAATGCTTCCAGTATTTGCACACTAATATGAGTGTATTTGACAGCACCATTAGTGTCGAGATTTATAACCAACAATTAGAACATCTGTGATGCGTGTTGATTCTGAAAAAGTCTCTCACACACACACACACACACACACACACACAACTACAGTAAAGCTGAGAATTTGCCATGACAGAATAAGATAAATAAGGGACATTATTCATGCACTATTACGCCTAAAACCATAATAAATAGTATGATGAATGATCAACCCCCTAAAACGAGCAATTGTAATGAGTTAGTTATACAAGGAAAACAGACCTCCTATATAATTTCATCCAAAACAACTGGACTCTGTCGGGAATGGACCCTTCTAATCCGCTGCCTGCTGCCTTTCGTGAGTTTAAATCAAGGAAATAACTACCAGGTCTTCTGAATGTGAACAATGGGAATACTCATAATTTTCAAGCGTTTCAGAGTCACTGCACTGAAATGACCTATTTCACTCCACCCACTGAATAGTGAGCATAAGCATGCATAAACCCCACTAGGTTAGCCTAAAAAAAAACGGCGGTAGGTGCTACAACATCCACTACTCCAGCTAAATAGAATGGCAAATAAAAGTTTGAAAAAAAACAAAAAAACATTAAATCCTCAACCACATTAGATGTAAATCGTCTTTGTTGATTTCATGCACTCAAAATGACTGCTGGAGTGGAATGTATGTACACGTTGTCTTCTGTAACTGGTATGAATCATGTGTGTCAATCATAGTAATGCTTAGTGGACTAAACTCCACTCCACGGTGAAGAAAGTTTATTATGAACATCATAAATCCCTAGTGTCCCGTCACCTCCTCTCCTCTCTGAGCTGTCTGTTCAGTAGCTGTATCATCTAGAGCTCCATACCAGGACCAAGATTCAAAGTGTTTCAATGCACGAGGTAAATATTCAAAAATTCCGACACGTTCCTAGACTCATTCGAAACCCAATCCAGCACATGCATTTGTTTGAAGTCAACGATTACGATTAGAGCAAATTCTGCTGGTTTGTCGTGATTTCTGAAGGCTTCTGTGAGTTCTGAATCGCAAGTTGAAGTAATTACACTAGCCAAGGCCCAAGTGCACATGATGCAAATAAGAATACAGGACTGAAAGAAAAGCACCAAATACTTTCATGTAAAACCTCTTCATATCCAGCCATTTCCCGACAGATGAAATTAAAAATGTACAGTTCGCGCAACTCACTTAGAGGGGAAGTCTACTTAAACAATAAAATAAACTGAGGTGATGAAGTTGGCTTTAAAGATAAAAGTCCAGTCCACATTAAAGTAAACATTTCTTACCACATCAAAAAACTATAGGCTGCTCTTTTTAATATGCAAGCTTCAGACTCCACGGTTCTGAGCAGACAAGTGTCCCAGTGCAATCTGCTGGAGAGGGGGAGAAAAAAAACAGCCTGAAGTGGAGAGTAATCCGGGTCACGTCGCAAATGACACCCTATTCCCTATATAGTGCACTACAGTTGACCAGGGCCCTGTACAAAAGTAGTGCACTATGTAGGGAATAGGATGCCATTTAGGACCTAGCCCCAGATACAAGCCCACTACCCCTGCTATCAGATGGCTTATCTAGCTACCTACCTCCTGCCTGGCCTGTACTGTATGTCAATGTCGAAGACGCTCTAAGAATCCATGTGAATAACAAGCTAATCCCTGGCAGGAATAAGGGCTGGACTTGACTTAGCAGTGGTGCAATGAATCCCGTGGTGAAGTGCAGGTTGTGTTGGAATGTTAATGCTCACGGGGGGTGGGGGGGGGATGCAAAGTCATGAAATACCAGCCACACCAAAAAATAAAAGAAAAAAGGAAGGTAAGACAGTAATACTTGGCATAAAGTTCAGAGTTAAAAGCCTTAGCCATACCTAGCCACTGTGTGTACAGTAGGGTATGCGTCAATGCGTTTGCCTCTGCTGACTTCAGCCCGTTTAGTTGCCCTGCGGGGTGAGATTAAAGTTGTATTGTTTTGTAGTGTGTGTACTATAGTAGGCCTATACCTAGTAGCGGCGAGGAAAACATTGTGTTGCGCTCAGCGGGAAGAACACAGTGAGTCTGAGAGATGAAACAGCAGGACATGATACAACCATTTAAACGCGGTTGTTGTTGTTGGTGGTGGTGGTGGTCGTCGTGTGTTTATGTGTATGGGCAAAAATGACCCATCTGGTTAATCATAATATTCTACCAAGAGCTCTTTCTTAGTTTAATGTAGTCGATTCAACCCTAACACAAACAAACAAACAAACACACACACACACACACACAGTACTGTGTTACAGAAGGGGCTAGCCACAGTGATTCATGTCATGTGAACCTGTGCTACTAATTTTCTAAAAACTTGCCAGCAGCCGTCGGTTAATTTATGAGTATTCAACATTCCAATACAGCTAGTCTGGTTTCCATAATCCACATGATACTAGCTTGATGAATTGGTTTTAAGGAACATATTCCTCCAGTAAATCAAGCGATAATTAAGTAATGTGACCTGAATACCAAGTAATACACTGACTGTCTGGGGATCTGAGATCATGCATTCCTAATGGACCTCAACTACAGGCCTAAATGAAGGGGGGGGGGAGGGGGTGTCTTCAAACCAGTCAATGTGAATTGTGAAAAAATGAATTTAAATGATTTTGGCTAAGGTGTTTGTAAACTTCTGACTTCAACTGTAGCTAAAATGTTTTTGCTGACATGGGCTAGTTGATCTGGACTAGAAATAGGAAGAGGAGTGGGAGGCCCCGGTGCACAACTGAGCAAGAGGACAAGTACATTAGTGTGTCTAGTTTGAGAAACAGACACCTCACAAGTCCTCAACTGGCAGCTTCATTAAATAGTAACCGCAAAACACCAGTCTCAACGTTTGAGAGAGAGAGTTCCTCTGTCCAGTGTTGGTGTTCTTTTGCCCATCTTTTCTTTTTATTGGCTAGTCTGAGATATGGCTTTATCTTTGCAACTCTGCCTAGAAGGCCAGCATCCCGGAGTCGCCTCTTCACTGTTGACGTTGAGACTGGAGTTTTGCAGGTACTATTTAATGAAGCTGCCAGTTGAGGACTTGTGAGGCATGTGTTTCTCAAACTAGACACTAATGTACTTGTCCTCTGTCTCAGTTGTGCACCGGGGCCTCCCACTCCTCTTTCTATTCTGGTTAGAGACAGTTTGTGCTGTTCGGTGAAGGGAGTAGTACACTGCGTTGTCGGAGATCATCAGTTTCTTGGCAATGTCTCGCATGGAATAGCCTTCATTTCTCAGAACAAGAATAGACTGACGAGTTTCAGAAGAAAGAACTTTGTTTCTGGCCATTTTGAGCCTGTAATCGAACCCACAAATGCTGACACTCCAGATACTCAACTAATCTAAGGCCAGTTTTATTGCTTCTTTTAAATCAGAACAACAGTTTTCAGCTCTGCTAACATAATTGCAAAAGGGTTTTCTAATGATCAATTAGCCTTTTAAAATGATCAACTTGGATTAGCTAACAGCGTGCCATTGGAACACAGGAGTGATGTTTGGAGTGAACCTTGTGCCCCCACCACCGACCTCACAGTTTGGGAACCACTGCTTTAGAGCACCGGGGTCCCCAGGTTAGCATTCTGCACGGGGCTCCTGAAATCCAATGTCGCAGAGCGCTGCTCCTTCACTCAACCCAGCCAGTAAATGGAGACGTTTTTTTTCTTCTCTGCTCTTGCTAGTCCCCTCTGTTTTTCTCAAAACCATTGTGTCAAAACAGCCTGTTTATCCCCATCCATACGGTACGCCATACGGTGAGACACTGCTCTTTTTGACGGTGTCCTCCCAACGACAGAGAGAAATAATGATAAAGAGGAGGAGACAGCAGGCATCAATTGGGGGAGCGTGCCTAAAATGGCTACGACTGCATAGTAAAGCCCTTAATGCTCGTCTATCTGCTCATTAGCCTGCCAATTAGGTGGCCTAATTTCACACTGACATTTAGAAATGTTCCCCCGTTAATGGAAAGGCAACAGCGAGAGACAAAAAAAAAAAGAAAGAGAGAGAGAGAGAGAGAAACATGAAAGTCTGTTCTCTGAGTAATGCTGAAGAAACGTGTTGACGAACTAGATAGAATTGCGCTAGTTGCGTCACAAAAAGATGGCACATATAAATGAAGGCTCAGTCCAACTCGAAAGATAACAAGCACTGCTGGCATCTTATCAACATTTGACACTAAGGATAGTTTACTTCGTCTCGTCAAAGCAAGGGACACATACTGAAAGCACATCATACATTGATACAAATCCAAACGCAGACAAAAAATACACCACGTACAAATACTTTCATGTCAAAAGGAGCTATTTTCTGACTGGCTCTTGGACAGAGGGGCAAGCCATCCAGCCGCTCCATCAAAGTCAGAAGATGCTCATACAAAAGAAAGAGCTCAGAAAACAGGCTAATGGTGTTGTGTCATCGGTGAGATGGTAGAAGAGACCACAAGGCCTCCCGAGTGGCGCAGTGGTCTAAGGCACTGCATCGCAGTGCTATCTGTGCCACTAGAGACTCATGGTTCGAGTCTAGGCTCTGTCGCAGCCGGCCGCGACCTTGGAGACCCATGAGGCGGCGCACAATTGGCCCAGCGTTGCCCGGGTTAGGCCGGCAGGGATGTCCTTGTCCCATCATGCACGGTCGACAGGTGCACAGTGTTTCCTCCGACACATTGGGATGTGTTACCCTGGCTGGCTTCCGGGTTAAGTGTCAAGAAGCAGTGCGGCGTTGCTTGGGTTGTGTTTCGGAGGACGCTCGGCTCTTGACCTTCGCCTCTCCCGAATCCGTACGGGAGTTGCAGCGATGAGACAAGACTGTAACTACCAATTGGATACCATGACATTGGGGTGAGTGAGTGAGAATTAAAGCCGTGGGCTGCTCTGTCCTCCGAGCGCCCCCATCCTTCATCTGCAGAGCCCGCAGACGACTCGCCATCATTAACAAACGAGGGTTTAAGCGAGTAAAGATGGATCCAGACCCTGTCGCACACTGACGGCAGCTAACACTTCTCTTTCTTTTCTTCCCCTCTCTCTCTCTCTGCCATATACACACACAACGTACTCTCTTGCACACACACACACACACACACACACACACACACACACACAGACACACTCACTCGCACACACAGTACTGCAGCACACCAGACCATTAATTCAACAATTCTCTGTCATTTTATCCTCCTCTCTTCCACTGCTCCTACCATAAAAGACATCAGTATCTGTAGATGTGAGCCAATTTGAGACAGAGATGGGAGAGCGACTGCAGGTGTCTGGTTTGGGGGGGGGACGTAGGCTAGTTGTGGAGCTAGATTATACAAGGGGGGGGGGGGGAGTGAGAGAGAGAAGCATGAAAGTAAAGGCACTGGAGCGTTTCCCGGGGAACCATTTAACAGACTTCTTTGGCTTCTTTGCGTTTAGACAGCTGTGCAGCAGAGTCTTGTACTACGGAACAGGTTTGACTTGTATCAACCTCATCCTGTGTGTACATCTGTCAACGACTCCACAACACACTGACATGAATACTCTAATCTGTGCACACACAATACGGTTCTGTACTGTAGCCTGCACTTTCTATATCAGACACCACCAGACTGCATGCGATGTTCATGTTCCTAACAGTATGGTTCTACATGCAGATAATAATACCACAGTCATGAAATACACTGGATAGGATAGAATGCTGTCAGTGAAGGGAGTATTTTCTCCAGGTAGGTCCAACCAGCCTCTTATTCATCCCACCACTGTCCTCCACTATGTTATCAAAAAACCTATACACCATCCCTTTCTCTCCCCCTCATCTCCCTTTTCTCTCCTTCCCTATCTCTCTCCCTCCCCCTGCCCACTACCCTCGCTCGCTCGCTCTCCCCCTCCCTCCCACTCTCCCCCACCCCACTACCTCGCTCTCTCTCTTCCTCCACTGCCTCTCTCATCTCTGTCTCGCCCCCTCTTTCTCTCCCCCTCCCTCTCCCTTCCTCCCTCCCGCTCATCTCCCTTTGTTTAATTAAAATTAGAACCAGTGGCAAAAAGGGCAGCCACAATTTATAAAAAGTATCATATCTCTCTGACTGGGCCCTTGAGTCCACAGGCTGGCCCTTAACATAATAATACAAAAAAAATAATTGCTGTGAGTGGGAGGGCCGGCAAGGACCGGCACTAAAGCCCCGAGAGACCCATCACCGCTCGGAATCAGAGATGGACGACTCTGTTTCACCATCCATAGATAATGTCCACTCACTGAGAGACCAGTGTGTTAGCTGTACTTGCTTGAAGTACCTGTGTGTCCTGCTCTGGCCAGTTGGACAGTGTAGCTTGACTCCTCTCAGCCCGAGTCAATGGTCAGTCGCATACTGTGGAATAGATTCTGAAGGACAATCATCCGCAACATCCACTCACTGGGATACCTGTGTGTTAGCTGTACTTTACTTGTCTGTGCCCTGGCCTAGCTGTGGGCCAGACACAGTATAGCTCGACTCCTCTCAGCAAGAGTCAGCGGTAGGTTGCAACGGTTTGTTACATACTACAGATTCTTAAAAGGACAACCAATCAAAATGTCCACTCACTGGGAGTGTTAGCTTTACTTGCCTTTACTGTGCCTGAAGTGGGCAGAGTGTTGCCTAGCTTGACTTCTCTCACCCAGAGTCAACGGTTGGTTCCATACTGTCGATTCTGACTGATGGGGAATGGAGTTCTATCAGCCCACCGCTGCATTATACAGAATTTCATCGCCATTCAGAGACAAGCACCCTTCCATATGGTTACCTTTTGGGATAAACGGTAAACGAAGACAAATGTTACAGGGTGTAATGGTCTCGCATTTTTAAACAGAAACTGCCGCGGCTGTTCATATCTACATTCACCCTGGCTGTAAATAGAGTTCTGACGAGCAATTAGCCAAACAAACAGAACGCTATCTTCATAATAATGAGTCCCGTGTCGACGACCCCCTGCTCTACACTAATCAAGTCATTTGTAGTCTTGCTATCAACCACGCAGTTCAAACCAACTCCACGTTAATGTCAGGAAACCAGCTAATTGCTATGCTACCAAAACGTGTCAATATCAGTTGCTCAGGTGTCTTCGTAAATAAGATTTTTTTTTCGAATTGGCTTGCCTGGCTAAATAAAGAATACAGTAAGTAAATATATAAAAGTTTGTCTGTCCACCTACCTGAAAGAATGGACACTTCTGTGGCCGAGACAAGCGACATCAACATTATGTCACACAGCATTATATCAAATCACAATGCAGTCTGGGAGACAGAAACAAACCATGGGAGGGAGTACACCTAGATGTAACGACAAGGACAGATGATCTGGTGTTAGAGTGTTACTGAAAACAGGCCTTTAGAAAGACATAACACTGTAAGACGTCTCAGACTCGTAAACAGGGCCTCTCAGGAGAGGCCCGTCGTCTCATTCTGCCGTCTTATCGCGGGAAGCCATCCCCCGCTACGCCTTGCTACCGGGCTTCACTGTGACAGGTGACGTTATATCTCCTCGATGGCGTCTCACCCTCACGGCACAGTGCAACACACACCAGACGCTCTGGCCTTTTCACACTGAACCAGAGAGTTTCCAAACAGCAGCAGGAGGTGGTGTGGCGAATAGAGAATAGTTGCTAGGAAATAAATAATTAGGAATACGGACTAGGGAAGAGGGAATGTGAATAGGAAAGGAAATAGGGAATATGAAATAATTAACTGTGCAGACTGTCCAACAGGGCGTAGTTGAGACAACCCAAAGGCAGCGTCACTTACAACCGACCCCTACAAACACAACTACGAGAGACAAAACAAACCAACACTCTGAAGCTCAGATCGACAGATGCATAAATAAACCCCAGGAGGGAGCTAATAAGTTACAACATCCTCGGTTCAAAAAAACAAAAAGGAGAACATGAAATATCAGACAGAATACACTTCTTGGCTGGAAGAGTCGTGAGCAGCCAACAGGCTAACTCTATCAAACAGAAAGAGGAAGTCAGACGAGGCGTTCAGGCTCCAACAGACACGCCTCTAAAAAGAGCAGAACAGCAGCAGCAGCAATCTGATTCTCCAGCTGCAGTCGAACTTCAGTCTCCGTTATCAAGATTCGCAGAGAGATCAGCGCTCTCGCTCAGACTGTATCCCAAATGGCACCCTATTCCCTATTTAGTGCATTAGGGCCCACATGTCTCCGGTCAAAAGTATAGAGAATAGGGTGTGGTCTCCGTCGGCTGCCAAATAAGACCACTTCCATAAACCAGACAGCCTGGGAACTCAAACATGCTTAAACCCGAGTCGGCCAGAGTCCTGGTGGGAGACGGATCACATCACAAAACACTAGTTTGAAGCCACATTTCCTGTCCTCTTCTCTGCATCGCATTGTCTCTAACAGCTGTCAGAATCACATTTATCATGGTGCGCGAAGGTTAAGGAAATGTCCCAAATGGCACCCTATTCCCTACATAGTGCACTTCTTTTGAACCAGGACCCATATGCTTTGGTCAGGGCCCTGGTCAAAAGTAGTGCACTAGCCTATAGGGAATAGGGCACCATTTGGAATTCAGCCTTCAAGACACAGCACAGGAGCCAGTGGATCATAAACACCACGCATCCTATTTATAAATTAGATTCCTCGGCTTGTTTTGGCTCCCACATGGTTTCTGATAACTAACTCGCGCTGATGAAATTATATTACGAGTCAAGCGCAGCAATCTGAGAAGCGGCTTTTAAAACGATGGGCCCTGGTCAAATGTAGTGCACTATAAAGGGAATAGGGTGCCATTTGGGATTGCAGGGCCATCTCTTCATCTGAAAGAGGAATAAGGCTAACATGGAGTCAAGAACAGAACTGTCCCTTGGGCAGGGTAGTAAACTAGGCCTGTCACTGTATGAAGGCAGACGAGACTCCAGACAGCCACCTTCACATAACCACAGTCAGACAGCCACACAGACAGCTTCACATAGCGAGAGACAGCCAACACAGACAGCTTCACATAACCACAGCCATGCCAAAACTATTCTTACAACATCCTGTCAGACTGCTTAGAGTCAGCTCACATTCTTGGCTACTTCCCAAATTGAACCCTATTCCCTATATAGTGTGCTACTTTGGCCAGGGCCTGCATAGCTCTCTGGTCAAAATCAGTGCACTTAGTAGGGAATAAGGCTGCCATTTCGGATGCAACCCAGTCCAGACACAGCTAACCGACAGGTGCATAATGACCTGCCACTGAGCTATACACCCAGAAACGGGGAACCGAACAGACAATAAAATGACACACAAAAATTCAAACGAGGGAGAAAACAGACATGTTTTTCCATGCCTTACAGGACGAATATTCCATCTAAAACAGACTAGAGCGTTGGTTCTGAAACTAAGGTCCAGCGACGTTATTGGCGCAGTAGCACATCTCCTGCTCTAGACAGGAGTATATAAAGGACATCTCCCAAATGCCATCCTATTACCTAGAGTGACATTGGGGATACGTCAGTCCTCGTTGACAAAAAAAGCTGGTCGTACTGAACTGGATCCATTGTATCTTAGTCTCGGCTTGGAGAACAATGTACTAAGCGTGATTTAAATGTATATGATGAACAGTATAAATCAGTGGCGTTGACAAGTACCGGCAGATCTTAGCTCCTTGAGTCTGGTGAAAATTAGCCTGCGGTAACTACAAAACGATGCTCATTTCCATCTCCCAAAACGGGCCTTGATTAAAAGTGAACAGGCTGGGCGACTGCACTACATTAATGAAGGCAACACCACAGGCTTAATTGCCTGTGTAATGGCGACAACCTGTACAAAGGCCCACTGACTTTCAAAAGGGAGAGGTCGCACTTGATGTCAAAAGTGGCCTAAAAAATGATGACACCAGCCTCATGGGATGTTCTAGAGTCTGCCCGAGACCTCTTCTGCTCAGTCATTGCTAAGTAATGGCTATTTTTCTTTTTGCCTTTATTTAACTAGGCAAGTCAGTTAAGGACAAATTCTTATTTTCAATGGCGGCCAAGGAACAGTGGGTTAACTGCCTTGTTCAGGGGCAGAACGACAGATTTTTACCTTGTCAGCTCGGGAATTCGATATTGCAACCTTCCGGTTACTAGTCCAACCGCTCTAACCACTAGGCTACCTGCCGCCCCGCTATGTCCCATTAGACACCCTATTACCTACGTAGCCCCATCAGCCCTGGTCAAAAGAAGTGCACTATAAAGGGAATAGTGTGTCATTTGGGATGCAACATATCTGCAGCAAGCCGTGCTGTTTCTTTCCATGGCATTCAACACAGGACCGTGTCCAGCTCAATGGCTGTGTTTTATGCTGGTACTTCCCATTGATTCCAGAAGGTTCTCCAAGGATTTAAGTACACAAGTAACAAACTGTCCCATGCCAATAGTAGTTACATGCCGGGGGGAAATAATATAGCCATGCCCTGTTAATGAGTGGGTTTGTGAGATAATAGCTTTGTTTAGTGACAGAGAATACTTCAAGGCTTTTGGAGTTGTTCTTGCTAGTCGAAAGATGCTGTTTGGGGCATTTCCTGTTTCCAATATGGAGGCCAGAGAACAGTTATTGTAACTTACAGACATCGCAGTCTCTGAGCAACAATTACTTAGCAGCTGAAGTTTAATCAGTGGAAACAATCCTGAACTTCCCGCCTTACTCGTTTGAGGCAATTAGTCAAAGTCACATCCACTCATTTTTCACACCGGTCTCCTAATGGTCTCCTACGGTTCAATGGATAAACAGTTTACCTCAGCAAATGTTACAAAGCTACGGGGGGGGAAATTGTTGTGTCTCAACAGGATCATCAAGAGAATTGTAGTCTAGCTTCACGGCATAGGTATTCATTTTAATTCTATATCAGCGACGGACTAAGACCTGTATGGGAAACCAGGTTATGAGATTGGTGATTGACCAATCAATCCATTAAATGTATTAATTCTTTTTAAAAAAAACGGGAGAAAATAGAAACATCCGGTCCGTCCTCAGTGACTGACTAAAAGGTGAATAGGCCTACCACTACTGCTCGGATTTAAATGACGGCTTTCAAGGGGCATCCACTTCACTCTATTACATCAAAGCCTCATCAATTCCACACCCACCAACTGAAAATGTTTTCCCTCGCGTCAGAGCTTCCTGCCGATTCCATTCCGGACGGAACCGAGTGAGCGACTAGGACTCAGCTGAGCAGCCATTTCGGTCAGAAGTCTCTTTTTCTGTGTTACGCCTAAGAAACCATTTCAGTTACACACTAAGCTGCGTGCATCTTCCCACGACAGACCTACGTCCCAAACGGCACCCTCTTCTCGATGTAGCGCACTACTTTTGACCAGGGCCCACAGGACACGATAAAAGGGAATGGGGTGTGATTTGTGTCAAAGCATGTGGAGTCGACTGCATCTGATCTCCTCCTCATAACTTGAAATGCACACCTACAGGTGCAGCGACACACCAGCCAGGCCAACACGCCAGTCACTTTTCCCGGGAGAAATCACACCAATTGCCATTTAGGAAATTAATTCAGTGACCTATTATAATGTAAGATTCATTTGCACTGTGTGCTTGCTTGCTGTGCTCGAAATATAAATGAGTGCTCGCTCTTTCTCCTCTCACTCATGCAAAATTCATTTGAGATAATTACTGCATACACGACACGGCAGAAAACAGAGCAAAAGGATAAAGGGCCGACTAAATATTAGACTAATTAAGACCAAACATTTGATCCAGTGCCAAATTACTTTGGTGCTTGAGTGACAGCGAGCCCAATGAATACACCTGAGCAGTCGGTGAACACAGCACTCCCTTTGAAGCACAGGTCTGCAAAAGGACACAGGTCTGCAAAAGGACACAGGTCTTTCACAGGCCCCTTTTAATGCACAAAATATAACAGATATCTGGGCTATTCCTGGGGGAGAGCAACATATTCCTACACAAGGCTGTTTCCCCTCAATTAAAAAAAGGAAAAGACAGCCGGAAACCATATCATAAAGACAATGATTGACGCATCAAAGAATGGTTACCGGAGAAAAATCTTTTTGGATTTCACCTATGAACATCTATGTGTGCCAGCCGATTACATTATGTTTGAGGGGGACACTTTTGATGTTGTTTCAATACATCTAGGCCTAACATGAGATATCCACATTGGAGTAAGAGGAAGTGACTGTACCACTCAATCCTGTTGAAAATACAGACACGTCAAATGCAAACCTGGAGAATTCACTGTTTGACACAGCCTACGGTTTGTGTTGGGACAGTCTTGAACTCAAAAAGGACCCTAGCTACGTCTAATTAGCAGATGACAAATGGCTTTGTGTCCATCGCCAAATACCTTTGCAAATGAAAATGAATGAAACAAGAGCAGGAAATCCTTCACTCTTCAATTAAAAGGATGTAGTAGTGCAGTCTAAGGCACACCTCTGAAAAGGCAATGTATGAACAGCATTTAAACTGCTGACTGTACCCTTACATGGTCTTGTGTTAGTTTGACCATATAGGCCTATATCACCATCATACTCAATACGTTCCATACAATCATAATGCACACATTTCCACATTTCCAATTTTCAATCATATGACGAAATACTGTTGTCATACTGAGTCTCGAGAACATAAGATTTACATTTTCCCATAAAAAAAAGAAAAGCTAAACAGAAAAGGGAAATCTATTGTGCTGAAATATCTTATTAACATACTGCTTGAATAGGTCATGTGTTGTTATCACTTCCCTGTAAAAGAAAAAAATATATAATACAAGAACCTTCATCGAATCCTAGTTCACGTTTGAATTGTAAAATGAAATAGAATATCTGGCTGCATAAAGATAATGCTGTACTTGTATCAAAAATACAAAAAAGTTGTAGTTGTGTGAAGTACATTTTTTTTTAAGTGTTGGAATTTCCTGAAGTCAATCGCAGCTCTCCAGTCCTGTTCATTCAAATGTCGCCTCCGTAATCATCGTTGCCTTTCCAATTTGCATTAAAATGGCTACAACCTGTACATGCACGCCGAATTTGGGCGTGACCTATGAGAAAAAAAAGTCATCCGTGGACGGAGGTGGAGATGGCAGATAGCAGCAGAGGCTCAATGTCCCCGTGTTACCATAGCAACGGGTGCACACGCAGGCAGAGGAAGTCGGCCTGGTACTCCAGTGAGGGAGGGCGTTGTGACAGACAGGCAGGTTGCCTGCTGGATGCACCGTGCGTGACCTGACTGTCAGAAATGGTACAAACAACAGTAAGTGGAAGTGGCAGTTTACGGCAACGGACACACACACAGGGTTGGGGTAGAGAGGAATGGGTGCTACATGACAACGTGCAAGACTTCAGAATATTTCTGAAGAGTCCCAATGGAGTATAAGGCACATGACTATTATGCATAATACCGTTTCGGAGAGCCATTGAATGACAACCTTATTCCATTATAAAATGTTAGTCCCATTAAACCATTAAACCACTTGTAAGTATACATTCAGAGTTATAGAAGCCATTGGAACTCCGTGTCACAGAACATCACCTTTATTGAACGATTAGGAGGTTTTATTCCTCAGCTGATAGCTGGGTCAGAAGACACATTTCAGTTGAATGCATTCAGTTGCACAATTGACTAGCTATCCACCTTTCCCTTTCGTTTCCTCACGTTATCGAGGGGCTACCCTTGGTGTGCCTGTCCTTTATCATCTTTAAAGCAGGGCCGCTGTGGGAGCTCGTCCCTGGTCCTGAGCTGTGGAGTGTGGCACAGACACCCCAGCCTAAGGCTATGGGTCATCTTCCTCTCTTTTCATCCCCTCTCCTCCCCTCTGCTGCTTGGCTGGATCTGCTGCCCAGCTGAGATGAGCGATAACAGAGACCCCCCCCCCCCCCCCCCCAGCAGCAGACATGGGTTCAAATACTATTTGAGATATTTTAAATGAGCGTTGGCTGTAACCTGACTGCAGTGCTATATTAGGTGCAGGGTTTGCAGTTTTGGGACTATTCTATTGGACCTCCACAGGCATGCTTAATCATCAAGCACAGAAAAAACATTTTGAAATAATTTCAAATAGTATTAGAACCCAGGTCTGCCAAGCAGTGGTGTTGGAGGAGTCTGTTCATCACACACTCCATTGAGTCAGTCTCTCCAAGGACCACACCCCGAGCTGTGAGCACACACTGACCATGTAGTTTACAAGCTTTAGCCTGAGAGCAGGGAGGGGAGTGTGTTAACAGCATTGGTAGGCTATAACCTTGGTTGCAGTTCTCCTCTCCTTATCATGTATCTTTATTGACAATCTTGTTTTGAGGGGGTTAGGGTGTGTAACACTGAGTTAGCTCTGCAGTAAATTCAATCGCAAGTTAACAACATGAGAAACGGTTAAGTGGCCTGTAGGTTAACCACAGTTCCCAGACTGTGAAGTCCACCTATTGACTCAATGGAGTGTGTGTAGTTATTCCCTCCACAAGGCAATCAAACAAGCAAAATGTCAGTATAGGGACAAAGTGGAGTCGCAATTCAACGGCTCAGACACGAGACCTATGTGGCAGGGTCTACAGTCAATCACGGACTACAAAAGGAAAACCAGCCACGTCACTGACACCAATGTCTTGCTTCCAGACAAACTAAACAGCTTCTTTGCCCGCTTTGAGGATAATACAGTGCCAAAGACATGGCCCGCTACCAAGTACTATGGGCTCTCCTTCGCCGTGGCTGACGTGAGTAAGACATTTAAATGCGTTAACCCTCGTAAGGCTGCCTGGCCCAGAGGGCATCTCTAATCGCATCCTCAGAGCATGCGCAGACCAGCAGCTGATGTGTTTATTGACATATTCAATCTCTCCCTATCCTAGTCTGCTGTCCCCACATTTTTCAAGATGGCCAACCATTGCTCCTGTACACAATAAGGCGAAGGTAACTGAACTAGATGCCTATTGCCCCGTAGCACTCACTTCTGTCATCATGAAGTGCTTTGAGAGACTAGTCAGGGATCATATCACCTCGACCTTACCTGTCACCCTAGAGCCACTTCAATTTACATACCGCCCCAGTTCCACAGACGATGCAATCGCCATCATACTGCCCTATCCCATCTGGATAAGAGGAATACCTATGTAAGAATGCTGTTCATGGACTGTAGCTCGGCATTCAACACCATAGTTCACTGCAAGCTCATCATTAAGCTTGAGGCCCTAGGTCTCAACCCCGCCCTGCGCAATTTGGTCCTGGACTTCCTGACGGGCCGCTCCCAGGTGGTGACGGTAGAAAACAACATCTCCACTTCGCTGGTCCTCAACACTGGGGCCCCACAAGAGTGCGTGTTCAGACCCCTCCTGTACTCCCTGTTCACCCATGACTGCGTGTCCATGCACGCCTCCAACTCAATCATCAAGTTTGCAGACGACAAAGGTAGTAGGCTTGATCAGCAACAACGACGAGACAGCCTACAGAGAGGAGGTGAGGGACCTGGCGGAGTGGTGCCAGGAAAATAACCTCTCCCTCAATATCAACAAAATGAAGGAGCTGATCGTGGACTTCAGGACACAGCAGAGGAAGCACCCCCCCCATCCACATCGACGTGACAGTATTGGAGAAGGTGGAACGTTCGAAGATCCGCGCCATACACATCACGGACAAACTGAAATGGTCCACCAACAAAACAGTGTGGTGAAGAAGGCGCAACAGCGCCTCTTCCACCTCAGGAGGCTGAAGAAATTTGGCTTGTCACCTAAAACCCTCACAAACTTTAACAGATGCACAATTGAGAGCATCCTGTCGGGCTGCATCACCGCCTGGTACGGCAACTGCACCGCCCACAACCGCAGGGCTCTCCAGAGGGTGGTGCGGTCTGCACAACGCATCACCGGGGGGGGGGGGGGGCAAACAACCTGCCCTCCAAGAGACCTACAGCACCCGATGTCACAAGAAGGCCAAAAAGATCATTAAGAACAACAACCACCCAAGCCACTGCCTGTTCACCCCGCTATCATTCAGAAGGCGAGGTCAGTACATGTGCATCAAAGCTGGGACCAATAGAAGCTATTTTTCAGTCTATCTCAAGGCCATCAGACTGTTAAACAGCCATCCCTAACACAGAGGCTGCTGCCTACATACAGACTTGAAATCATTGGCCACTCTAATAAATGGATCACTAGTCATTTTATTAATGCCACTTTAATAATGGTGTTTACATATCTTGCATAACTCATCCCATATGTATATACTGTAGGTCTGCTACACGCAGACACCAAGACGCAAGGTCCACTTTCAGGCATAAGTCTGAGAAAATTGAAGTTTTCCTGGCAGAGACTAATATTCTCTGAAGATTGACTGCATATCTATTTGATTTGTAATTTCTCCCCTATAGCTAGCTGTATAGGCCTAGCTGTCACCAGTAGTGTGACTGAGACACGTGCATGAACATCCATGATGCATGTGAGGCTTGATGAAAAAACCTTTACCTCTGGAATGATCTGCCAACGCACAGCGATACAATCTATTTTTAAGTTCATGTATGCCTGCCAAACTGGCAGAGAGAGAGAGAGCGAGAGGGCAGTAAAGTCTGAGCTATTGGAGGAGAAGCACTTCACAAAGCATGAAGCATTGAACATTAAAGAGGCACAGTTTAGCTAAATTACAGGGATTAATCATCCTTCTCCTACTTACTGATAACGCTGTTCTTGTTTTGCTCTTTCTGTTGCCAGAGGAAAGAACATTCATGTTTCTATGATCTTACCTTCTCACCTTTTCTGCTACCCCAGAGCAAGATGATGTTGCCTGGCCCTGACCTGCATTAGCGTAACAAGCATGAGAGAAGTAAGATGACAAACGCACACACACCCGAAACACACAAGCACACACACATCCCCCCCAACCCCCCCCCCCCCCTCCACCCACACATTGCCCTGCTCTGACTGCTCTCTTCCTCCAGTCATATCAAGGGGTGGGGTCTTTATTAATGGGCACAGTGTGTTGACAGTGGCTGTCTGTGTCTTAATCTGTAGCCCTCCAAACCCCACACGGGTCTGACACCGCCGCTATGCTAACCCTCAGCCCAATTTGCATAACTGTTCTAAAATGCCACTGACAGCCAATTTAACATAGCACTGTGTGTGTGTGTGTGTGTGTGTGTGTGTGTGTGTGTGTGTGTGTGTGTGTGTGTGTGTGTGTGTGTGTGTGTGTATATGTGTGTGTGTGTGTATATATGTGTGTGTGTGTGTGTGTGTGTGTCAGGGAATTTAACACAGAGCCCTGTAGGTAGCATGTGGGACAACCACAAACCATCAGCCATTTCTCAAATAGGCCACGGAGCAGTCGAGCGTTGAAAATAAGCTGGGACGGATTCTTGTTTCAAACGGCACATTATAACTGGATAAGACGCTTGGAAGGATGAGATATGTTATTCACTGGGGATTCAAAATGTACTCTGTCAGTAAATGGTTACATTCGTTGAGAACTCTACCCTCAAGGAGTCACTTCATTTTTCACTTATCCTTTATCTGTCACATTTTACCAATGAAGAAGCCAGTTCAGGGTCACTTAGTTTGTAGGCCTACCCCTCGGAAGCAAGCGAACTCCAGGTTCCAACTAGTCTGGTTTAGTTCCTTAACCATCCTTCATTTAGGGCATGGGCATAATGCGAATACTATCTCTGACTTGGAAATGTGTCACTGTAACAGCCTAAATGATAAATCCTGTCCCTGTGGCATTTGAAACACCAATTTCCTTCCATCCAGAGCCCAATTTTAATTTAAAGCTTTTATGCCCTCAATGTGTCAAGTGAGTAACCTGCCCACTACGCACAGCTCACTCTGTATCGGCAGGGTGCTTTCCAAGCTGCTTCTGTTAAAACGGGGAGAAATGAGGGAATATTTCATGTCGAGGTCATTCCCATTTCATTGCATGCCTGTTGATGGATGTGAATGCCAGGAAAGCAGCTTTGATGTTTGTACAATTACACGGTGGCTGAATGAGAGGAATATCTCCTCGCTGCATAACCAAAGTACCCGCTGGGGCTGATGACAGAGCTCCCGTGTAATGAAAAACATCATTTGTGTTTGGAGACAGGTTGTTTTCTCCTCAACCACGTTGTCTCCGTGTGAATGCAGGTTCTGAAAAGGAACATCAGGAAAATCACCAGAAGGAAGGGAGAGAGAGAGGAACACGAAGCCAGGAAGCAAGGGATGGCTGAAAGAAATTAAGCTGAAAACAGACCACCACAGCCAAGTGGGTATTTTCCACATTCCATGAAAACCTGCTGCTATCTATGTGGTTCCCTCTGAATGTAAGCCAACCTCATTATGTTTATGCAAACCCAATGTTTACTGTATATAGATTCTGATTTACAGTAAAATCCTATTATTAGGACTACGGGCACGTATCATTGCAGATATACAGTTGAAGTCGGAAGTTTACATCCACTTAGGTTGGAGTCATTAAAACTAGTTTTTCAACCACTCCACACGTTTCTTGGTAACAAACTATAGTTCTGGCAAGTCGGTTAGGACATCTACTTTGTGCATGACACTGCATCACAATTCCAGTGGGTCAAAAGTTTACATACACTAAGTTGACTGTGCCTTCAGCTTGGAAAATGCCAGAAAATGATGGCATGGCTTTAGAAGCTAATAGGCTAATTGACATCATTTGAGTCAATTGGAGATGTACCTGTAGATGTATTTCAATGCCTACCTTCAAACTCAGTGCCTCTTTGCTTGACATCATGGGAAAATCAAAAGAAATCAGCAAAGACCTCAGGAAAAAAATGTAGACCTCCACAAGTCTGGTTCACTCTCGGGAACAATTTCCAAACGCCTGAAGGTACCACGTTCATCTGTACAAACAATAGTACGCAAGTATAAACACCATGGGACCACGCAGCCGTCATACCTCTCAGGAAGGAGACGCATTCTTTGGTGCAAAAAGTGCAAATCAATCCCAGAACAACAGCAAAGGACCTTGTGAAAATGCTGGAGGAAGTACAAAAGTATCTATATCCACAGCAAATCCAGTCCAATATCGACATATTCTGAAAGGCCGCTCAGCAAGGAAGAAGCCATTTGCAACTGCACATGGGGACAAAGATCATTCCTTTTGGAGAAATGTTCTCTGGTCTGAAGAAACAAAAATAGAACTGTTTGGCCATAATGACCATTGTTATGTTTGGAGGAAAGAACGACAAGACGAAGAACACTATCCCAACCGTGAAGCACAGGGGTGGCAGCATCATGTTGTGGGGGTGCTTTGCTGCAGGAGGGCTGGTGCACTTCACAAAATAGATAGCATCATGAGGTAGGGAAATGATGTGGATATATTCAAGCAACATCTCAAGACATCAGTCAGGAAGTTAAAGCTTGGTCGCAAATGGGTCTTCCAAATAGACAATGACCCCAAGCATACTTACAAAGTTGTGGCAAAATGGCTTAAGGACAACAAAGTCAAGGTATTGGAGTGGCCATCACAAAGCCCTGACCTCAATCCTATAGAAAATGTGTGGACAGAACTGAAAAAGCGTCTGCGAGCAAGGAGGCCTACAAACCTGACGCAGCTACACCAGCTCTGTCAGGAGTAATGGGCCAAAATTCACCCAACTTATTGTGAGAAGCTTGTGGAAGGCTACTCGAAACGTTTGACCCAAGTTAAACGATTGAAAGGCAACGCTACCAAATCCTAATTGAGTGTATGTAAACTTCTGACCCACTGGAAATGTGATGAAAGAAATAAAATCACTCAACTATTATTCTGACATTTCACATTCTTAAAATAAAAGTGGTGATCATAACTGACCTAAGACAGACATTTTTTTACTAGGATTAAAATGACAGGAATAGTGAAAAACTGAGTTTAAATGTATTTGGCTAAGGTGTATGTAAACTTCCGACTTCAACTGTACTTGCAGCAGTTCTGATGAACTGAACCCCAAACCTCATTCCACCCAAGCAGCCCTGCTTTAATCTGTCCGCAGCGCCTCTCTCTCAATCTCTCAGAGGTTCTTATTACACTGGCATGCTGCTGCTCTCTTCCTTCATAGCTCATGTTGACATATACAACTACTAAAGGGCTCTCAGAAATGTTTCCCTGTTGTATACTGCGGAATTTTACCCCAATCAACTTTTCAGAGGCACATCCGAGTTCAAGTGGACCTATCTAAACGTTGAAATGTACCAGAGGTGGACGCATTCATTCATCACATCTGATAAGTGGAAAGGAACAGGGAGCTGAGTCACTGTGTGAGAGGGGATGAGGGAGAACGTCCCTACAGGAGAAAGGCAGAGGGCTGCGTTAGGGAGTATAGTAGTCTGCTTTGTCATTTAAACCTCAAAATCATTGCACTGTAGTAGGTAGAGGTTTACGTAGGTTGCCAATTTGACACGTTGAGGGACAACAGGCCTGCAACGGGAGAGGCAAAAAGGCTGAGGTAGAGGGAAAGATAGTAGTGTGTTGTGTGGTTTACTCCTGACATCCTTGTACTGTAGTAACTTTGAGAGGTCTACCTGTTAAAAGGATAACGCAATGTGAAAAATAGCCTATTGGTCTCCAAAACCACCTTTACTCTACACAAAGAAATGCATACAAAGCTCTCTCTCGCCCTCCATTTGGCCAATCTGACCATAATTCTATCCTCCCAATTCCTGCTTACAAGCAAAAACTAAAGCAGAAACTACCAGTGACTCGCTCAATACGCAAGTGGTCAGATGACGCAGATGCTAAGCTATAGGACTGTTTTGCTAGCACAGACTGGAATATGTTCCGGGACTCATCTGATGGCATTGAGGAGTATACCACATAAATCACCGGCTTCATCAATAAGTGCATCGATGACGTTGTCCCCACAGTGACCGTACGTACTAGGGGTCAACCGATTAATCGGAATGGCCGATTTCAAGTTATAACAATCGATAATCAGTATTGTTGGACGCCGATTATGGCCGATTACATTGCACTCCACGAGGAGACTGCGTGGCAGGCTGACTACATGTTACGCGAGTGCAGCAAGGAGCCTAGGTAAGTTGCTAGCTAGCATTAAACTTATCTTACAAAAAACAAATCAATCTTAACATAATCACTAGTTAACTACACATGGTTGATGATATTACTAGTTTATCTAGCTTGTCCTGCGTTGCATATAATCGATGCGGTGACTGTTAATTTATCATCAAATCACCGCCTACTTTGCCAAACGGGTGATGATTTAACAACAAAAGCACAATCGTTGCACCAGTGTACCTAACCATAATCATCAATGCCTTTCTTAAAATCAATACACAAGTATATATTTTTAAACCTGAATATTTAGTTAATAGTGCCTGCTAACATGAATTTCTTTTAACTAGGGAAATTGTGTCACTTGTCTTGCGTTCTGTGCAACAGAGTCTGGGTGTATGCAGCAGTTTGGGCCGCCTGGCTCGTTGTGAACTGCATGAAGACCATTTCTTCCTAACAAAGACTAATTCATTTGCCAGAATTGCGCTGTTTATGACTTCAAGCCTATCAAATCCCGAGATTAGGCTGGCAATACTATAGTGCCTATAAGAACATCCAATAGTCAAAGGTATATCAAATACAAATGGTAAAAGAGAGAAATAGTCCTATAATAACTACAACCTAAAACTTATTACCTGGGAAAATTGAAGACTCATGTTAAAAGGAACCACCAGCTTTCATATGTTCTCATGTTCTGAGCAAAGAACTTAAACGTTAGCTTTTTTACATGGTAAATATTGCACTTTTACTTTCTTCTCCAACACTTTATTTTTGCATTATTTAAACCAAATTGAACATGTTTCATTATTTATTGATGTACTATATCAAGTTAAAATAATAAATCATTCAGTATTGTTGTAATTGTCATTATTACAAATATATATAAAAATAAGAAAAATAAAATATTTTTTTGAATTATATAAAATAAATAATATATAAAAAAAAATTTAAAATAAAAAAAATAAAAAAATAAAAATATCGGCCAATTCATCGGTATCGGGCTTTTAGTGGTCCTCCAATAATCGGTATCAGTGTTGAAAAATCATAATCTGTCGACCTCTAGTACGTACATACCCCAACCAGAAGCCATGGATTACAGGCAACATCCGCACTGAGCTAAAGGGTAGAGGAGATACTTTCATGGAGCAGGACTCTAAACCGGACACTTATAAGAAATCCTGCTATGCCCTTAGATCAACCATCAAACAGGCAAAGAGTTGTATTCAGCGAATGTGACAAATACAATTGAATAATTCAGAATAAGGTGACACATACAGTGCACCTTATTACATAAGTATTCAGACCCTTTGCTTTGAGACTCTAAATTGAGCTCAGGTGCATCATGTTTCCATTAATCATCCTTGAGATGTTTCTACAACTTGGGAGTCCACCTGTGAGTAATTTAAATTGATTGGACATAATGTGTAAAGGCACAAAACCAAGCCATGAGGTTGAAGGAATTGTCAGTAGAGCTCCAAGACAGGATTGTGTTGAGGCACAGATCTGGGGAAGGTTACCTAAAAATGTCTGCAGCATTGAAGGTCCCCTAGAACACAGTGGGCTCTATCACTCTTAAATGGAAGAAGTTCAGAACCACCACGACTCTTCCTAGAGCTGGCCGCACGGCCAAACTGAGCAATCAGGGGAGAAGGGACATGGTCTGGGAGGTGACCAATAACCCAATGGTCATTCTGACAGAATTCCAGAGATCCTCTGTTGAGATCCTCTGATGGGAGAACCTTCCAGAAGGACAACCATCTCTGCAGCACTCCACCAATCAGGCCTTTATGGTAGAAGCCACTCCTCAGTAAAATGCACAACAGTCCACTTGGAGTTGCCAAAAGGCACCTAAAGACTGTCAAACCATAAGAAACTAGATTCTCTGGTCTGATGAAACCAAGATTTAACTCTGGCCTGAATGCCAAGCGTCACATCTGAAGGAAACCTGGCACCATCCCTATGGTGAAGCATGGTGGTGGCAGCATCATGCTGTGGGGATGTTTTTCAGTAGCAGGGACTGGGAGACTATTCAGGATCAAGGGAAAGATGAACGGAGCAAAGTACAGAGATCCTTGATGAAAACCGAAGGTTCACCTTCCAACAGGACAACGACCCTAAGCACACAGCCAAGACAACACAGGAGTGGCTTCAGGACAAGTCTCTGAATGTCCTTGAGTGGCCCAGCCAGAGCCCAGACAGGAACAAAATCGAACATCTCTGGAGAAACCTGAAAATAGCGGTGAAGCGACACAGCCCATCCGACCTGACAGAGCTTGAGAGGATCTGCAGAGTAGAATGGGAGAAACTCCTGAAATACAGGTGTGCCAAACTTGTAGCATCATACCCAAGAAGATTCAAGGCTGTAATCGCTGCCAAAGGCGCTTCAACAAAGTAAAGGGTCTGAATACTTATGTAAATGTAAATGTGATATTTCAGGCGGGGTTTTTTCCATAATCTAAAAACCTGTTTTTTGTTTTGTAATTATGGGGTATTGTGTGTAGATTGATGAAGGGAAAAAAATGATATAAAACCTCTTAACCTCTCCAGGCTAGGTGGATAAAACCTCTTAAGGATCGTACCCTTTTTTTTAAACAATCCCCTAAAATGACATACCCAAATCTACAGTGCCTTGCGAAAGTATTCGGCCCCCTTGAACTTTGCGACCTTTTGCCACATTTCAGGCTTCAAACATAAAGTAATAAAACTTTATTTTTTTGTGAAGAATCAACAACAAGTGGGACACAATCATGAAGTGGAACGACATTTATTGGATATTTCAAACCTTTTTAACAAATCAAAAACTGAAAAATTGGGCGTGCAAAATTATTCAGCCCCTTTACTTTCAGTGCAGCAAACTCTCTCCAGAAGTTCAGTGAGGATCTCTGAATGATCCAATGTTGACCTAAATGACTAATGATGATAAATACAATCCACCTGTGTGTAATCAAGTCTCCGTATAAATGCACCTGCACTGTGATAGTCTCAGAGGTCCGTTAAAAGCGCAGAGAGCATCATGAAGAACAAGGAACACACCAGGCAGGTCCGAGATACTGTTGTGAAGAAGTTTAAAGCCAGATTTGGATACAAAAAGATTTCCCAAGCTTTAAACATCCCAAGGAGCACTGTGCAAGCGATAATATTGAAATGGAAGGAGTATCAGACCACTGCAAATCTACCAAGACCTGGCCGTCCCTCTAAACTTTCAGCTCATACAAGGAGAAGACTGATCAGAGATGCAGCCAAGAGGCCCATGATCACTCTGGATGAACTGCAGAGATCTACAGCTGAGGTGGGAGACTCTGTCCGTAGGACAACAATCAGTCGTATATTGCACAAATCTGGCCTTTATTGAAGAGTGGCAAGAAGAAAGCCATTTCTTAAAGATATCCATAAAATGTGCCGTTTAAAGTTTGCCACAAGCCACCTGGGAGACACACCAAACATGTGGAAGAAGGTGCTCTGGTCAGATGAAACCAAAATTGAACTTTTTGGCAACAATGCAAAACGTTATGTTTGGCGTAAAAGCAACACAGCTGAACCCACCATCCCCACTGTCAAACATGGTGGTGGCAGCATCATGGTTTGGGCCTGCTTTTCTTCAGCAGGGACAGGGAAGATGGTTAAAATTGATGGGAAGATGGATGGAGCCAAATACAGGACCATTCTGGAAGAAAACCTGATGGAGTCTGCAAAAGACCTGAGACTGGGACAGAGATTTGTCTTCCAACAAGACAATGATCCAAAACATAAAGCAAAATCTACAATGGAATGGTTCAAAAATAAACATATCCAGGTGTTAGAATGGCCAAGTCAAAGTCCAGACCTGAATCCAATCGAGAATCTGTGGAAAGAACTGAAAACTGCTGTTCACAAATGCTCTCCATCCAACCTCGAGCTGTTTTGCAAGGAGGAATGGGAAAAAATGTCAGTCTCTCGATGTGCAAAACTGATAGAGACATACCCCAAGCAACTTACAGCTGTAATCGCAGCAAAAGGTGGCGCTACAAAGTATTAACTTTAGGGGGCTGAATAATTTTGCACGCCCAATTTTTCAGTTTTTGATTTGTTAAAAAAGTTTGAAATATCCAATAAATGTCGTTCCACTTCATGATTGTGTCCCACTTGTTGTTGATTCTTCACAAAAAAATACAGTTTTATATCTTTATGTTTGAAGCCTGAAATGTGGCAAAAGGTCGCAAAGTTCAAGGGGGCCGAATACTTTCGCAAGGCACTGTAACTGCCTGTAGCTCAGGACCTGAAACAAGAATATGCATATTCTTGATACCATTTGAAAGGAAACACTTTGAAGTTTGTGGAAATGTGAAATTAATGTAGGAGAATATAACACATTAGATCTGGTAATATAAAGAAAAACACATGCTTTTTTAAAAATTGTATTATCCATCTGTGAAATGCAAGACAAAGGCCAATATATCCCTTGGGAGTCTGGGCGCAATTTACATTTTGGACACTAAATGTCAGCAGTGTATGTGCAACATTTTAGTCTGATCCAATGAACCATTGCATTACTGTTCTAAATGTTGTATCAAGTCAGCCCAAATGTGCCGAATTGGTCAATTGATACACAGCAGGGGTTCAAACTGTAGAACCCAGTTCCTACATTTGAATATAAAGTGTTTTTTATCAAAACTATGCTACATTTTATCTCTGGGACCCTTAGCCTGACAAATTAGAGCAAGATTACTGAATGTAAGTATATTATTTACCTTCAGAGGTGAATGTATCAAACCAGTTGCTGTGCAAGTTTTGTTGTTGTGCACTCTCCTCAAACAATAGCATGTTCTTATTTTACTGTAATAGCTACTGTAAATTGGACAGTGCAGTTAGATTAACAAGAATTTAAGCTTTCTGCCCATATAAGACATGTCTGTCCTGGGAAATGTTGGGAAATGGGAAATGTTCTTGTTACTTACATCGTCGTGCTATTCACATTAGCGCACGTTAGCTAAACTGTCCCGCGAGGAGGGCGACACAAACCGTGCATCACTGCCTAGCTAAATAAAGGTTAAATAATTATTTATTTTTTTAATCACTATTGCATATCTACCTCAATTACCTGGTACCCATGCACATCGACTCGGTACTGGTACTCCCTGTATGTTATTTTCTACTACACTTAGGTTGGAGTCATTAAAACTAGTTTTTCAACCACTCCACAAATTTCATGTTAACAAACTATAGTTTTGGCAAGTCAGTTAGGACTTCTACTTTGTGCATGACACAAGTCATTTTTCCAACAATTGTTTACAAATAGATTATTTCACTTATAATTCACTGTACCACAATTCCAGTGGGTCAGACATTTACATACACTAATTTGACTGTGCCTTCAGCTTGGAAAATTCCAGAAAATTATGTCATGGCTTCATAGGCTTCTGATAGGCTAATTTGCATAATTTGAGTCAATTGGAGTTGTACCTGTGAATGTATTTCAAGGCCTACCTTCAAACTCAGTGCCTCTTTGCTTGACATCATGGGAAAATCAAGAAATCAGCCAAGACCTTAGAAAAAAAATTGTAGACATCCACAAGTCTGGTTCATCCTTGGGAGCAATTTCCAAACGGCTGAAGGTATGCGTTCATCTGTACAAGAAATAGTATACAAGTATAAACACCATGGGACTACGCAGCTGTCATAGCGCTCAGGAAGGAGACGCTTTCTGTCTCCTAGAAATTAATATACTTTGGTGCGAAAAGTTCAAATCAATCCAGGAACAGCAGCAAAGGACCTTGTGAAGATGCTGGAGGAAACCGGTACCAAAGTATCTACATCCACAGTAAAACAAGTCCTATATCGACATAACCTGAAAGGTCGCTCAGCAAGGCAGAAGCCACTGCTCCAAAGCCACCACAAAAAAGCTAGACTACGGTTTGGAACTGCACATGGGACAAAGACCGTAATCTTTGGAGAAATGCCCTCTGGTCTAATCAAACAAAAATAGAACTGTTGGCCATAATGATCGTTATGTTTGGAGGAAAAAGGGAGAGGCTGGCAAGCCGAAGAACACCATCCCAACCGTGAACACGGGGGTCATCATCATCATGTTGTGGGGGTGCTTTGCTGCAGGAGGGACTGGTGCACTTCACAAAACAGATGGCTTCATGAGGGAGGAAAATGATGTTGATATATTCAAGCAACATCTCAAGACATCATTCGGGAAGTTAAAGCTTGGTCGCAAATGGGTCTTCCAAATGGACAATGACCCCAAGCATACTTACAGTTGTGGCAAAATGACTTAAGGACAACAAAGTCAAGGTATTGGAGTGGCCATCACAAAGCCCTGACCTCAATCCTATAGAGAATTTGTGGGCAGAACTAAAAAAAAAAGTGTGTACGAGCAAGGAGGCCTACAAACCTGACTCAGTTACACCAGCTCTGTCAGGAGGACTGGGCCAAAATTCACCCAACTTATTGTGAGAAGCTTGTGGAAGGCTACCAGAAGTTAAATTTAGTGTATGTAAACATCTGATGAAAAAAATTAAAGCTGAAATAAATCACTCTCTACTATTATTCTGACATTTCAAATTCTTAAAATAAAGTGCTGATCCTAACTGACCTAAGACAGGGAATTTTCAAATGGATTAAATGTCAGGAATTGTGAAAAACTGGAGTTCAAATGTATTTTGCTAAGGTGTATGTAAACTTCCCACTTCAACTGTATAACCATGTTATTTTACTTGTTATTTTTTTATTCGTTATGCACTGTGTATTAATTCCTCATGTCACTATTTCTATTTATTCTATTTTATCTTTAACTCTCTATTTTTGGTAATGCACGTGTAAGTAAGCATTCCATTGTTAGTCTACACTTGTCTACGAAGCACGTGACAAATTACATTCAATTTGATTTCGCAGGGCATTGAATTAATTTACTAATTCAGGTCGTTCTTGTTTACATGTTGAATGAAATGGCTGCCTCTAAGCTGGTTGGAGGAAACGCCAACCTTTATCGAACTTTTAAGATAAAATGAAACACATGTAATCAATGCAGGTGTGCGTGCTCTGAGCACCATGTGTGTGTGTGTGTGTGTGTGTGTGCGCACGCACAAGCTTGTGTGTGTGTTTCGCAGAGTGGGATTCTTAGCTCAAGAGGCCAATGTCTTCCTTTTAACAGAGGCCATTACCCAGCCATCACGCTGCTGAAATCACACAAATGATAGATAATAACACTATTACAGCCAGCCAGGCAGCAGACATGTCAAAACATCCCTATCTATCTGCTAGATTAGGAGACAGACTGAAGCGATCTCTTTTGGCAAAAACAAACCCTATTAACCTCCCCTGCCCTCCCCTCCTATCCCCTCCCTGGGGGCCAGAGTGTGTTCCACAGTGGCCTAATGGCTCATGGAAGGGTGGCCAAGCCAGTCAGCTCCCCTTTTCCTGTGTCCAGGAAGGAATTCCTACCTCCACAGACCGCGTTCTACTGTTGCCCGAACAACACGTCTGCAGAGGAGAGATTGTCAGCTCAGAGTATCCTAGATTAAGTATCTCAGAGGTTTTTGTTTTCCTTTTTTCCCCCAGCTCGGTCTTCTCTTTTTTTGGTAAACCCAATCCCAAAACAATGGGCTTTAGTTTCGGCTGGCTAAAACACACCTCAACAAATCCAAACTGGATTCTGTTGATGCTAAAAATGACAGAAGCTCAGTACCGTCCAAACGAACAAGAGGGGTGATGTTTCTCTCTTCCTGGCATCCACACTTCAAAGACAAGCTACGGGAAGAGAAGCAACTACAGACTTGAAGCTTTTGAAGGTTTACACAACTGCTGCTGTGCATGCCATGAATACTCACACACCCTCAACAAACGTACCACGTCAAAACTTTCAACATCTGTTTTTCTATCGTCTTGTACCAGGATGGTAAACCTAAAACCTTGTCATTAACAAAAGAACGGTGCCAGGAAAGGGGATTCATTAACCCGCTATTTATAACCCGGAGAGGAACATTTTTCCTTCTGGAGCTGCCTAAAAAAAAATGTTTTTAATTAAATGGTCATGTTAACAAGGAGAACATAAAATCAAATCAGCTTATTAATAGCCTGCACTGAAAGCATGACAAAAACCCGATGTGGCAGATAAATTGCCATATTTGCACTCAAACACGGTGACCATTTTCCTCATCCACTACTATGGACCTGAAACGAGGAGTATTCTATCCTGTAAATAAGAAATTATTCAGAGGACCAGAATATTGCCTTGGACAATTTGCTTTTCAAATTAGAAGAGGGAATTCAGTCTGCCTTGCTGAAGCAGTAGTCCACTATCACACTTCACATGTAAATACAGTACAGGCCAGGGTGGAATTCTTTGGCAGATGAGAAATAGGCTTTTACATTTTTTCCCACCCAACAACAGTTGTTGATACAGATCTACTTGACACGTTGCCCTTCCTCATAAATGTTGCTTTAGAAGAAAAAAAACCATTTTCAAAAGCATGCAGGTTAATTGGTGTATCTATGACATATTCCTCTTAGAGAAGTGAAGCGGACTCCTGCCATACTGAGCTAAATGCTGTGTCTAGCCTATCTGTATGTCTTCCTGTGCCTACAGATTCACACCGACAGATGTGGGTGAAACACACGTCATAACTTTAAAATCTATTGGAGTGGAACGGTTGCCCTGAGACGCAGCTGTAGGCTAACTAACTATAGAGTCTGACGCCATAGAAGTCTACAGTCAGGTCTCGGGGCAAGGGTCAGTACAGAGGTCAATAATCTAAACAACACAAACAAGATGATGCACATATCTCCTACAGTACCTTACAGAGTATATCAGGGTTGGACAAGTTTAGTACCTTCCAGTTTCCCTCAGGTTTGTACTTTGTGAACATGACCCGGTATAATTTTCTCTTTACCCAGTGAGTCCACAAAATTAACAATTTCATCCTCAAGGGGAAACACAAGAGGGTTTCTCAACAACCATGACTAACTCTATCGTATACAGTGTAGTACGCCTATAGTCTGTGAAATCCCCCACACAGAAATAATTCATTCTTACAATTTAGTTTGTCAGTGTACATTAGATTAGCATTCCACGCTAGCTCTCTCACTCGCTTTCGATCACTTCCCCCTCTCCCCTTCCCTCTTTCTCCCGCCCTCACCTTCACCCCCTCCCTCCGCTCTGCTAGGAATGGTGCTTCATAAATGGCTGAACGTCCTGTTCACAAGCGCAACACGTCCCCTGCAGGGAAGGGAAGGGAGAGGCTGCCATCTTGGGGTAATTATGGAAGAGGGATTTATCCTGCCTGCCTGCCGCTGTCTGTCTGTCTGAGCCCACACAATCCACATCACATCAAACCCCACAGCAGCAAATCGTGGCATTTAATAGGATTTTCTTTGAGGTATTATTATATTTAAACAGGTAGTCAGAATACCTATTTTCTAAGGGAAACCTGCATGGATGGGTGGTTTCTGGACACCTGTGCTGAATCACAATAGTCATGTCGAACCCTATTAAACCAGTCGTGGCAAAACTTTACCCTGAGGTTGTCAAACCCAGTTTAACTAATGAACACATCAAATACATAATGCAGTAATATTCCTTGACCGTACCTCGATGTCGGCCTATTCATGACCTCTGCTCTGCTCTTCTGCATGAAACAATCATCAAACCTGAATCCCATCAAGGCAACGCAGCACAAATTCATCAGACAGCTGCGTTATCACACATTGAAGTCTCAGAAGCCATCGCAAAAACAAAGACTGAGATAAGTAGCCTGGGATAAGTGCGCCCGGGGACGTGAGCATACGAGGAGAGAAAGAGAGAGAAAATACTTTCTTTCAGGGGAGATTTTGACTTGCGTCCCAAATAACACCCTACTTCCGACATAGTGTACTGCTTTTGGCCAGAGCCCTATGGTCAAAGGTCGTGCACTATATAGGGAATATGATGCCATTTGTGACTGAGTCTTTTTCATTAGCAGCCAGGGCCACATTTGGCTTCCCACGGTGCTTCAGAACAAAGAGTATGTCTGAAAGCAGGGAGCCTTCGCGTGGCTGTGTGGCGCTCTAATTGCTCTCTCTCTCTCTCGCTCCCCCTCTCCCTCCCTCTCTTGTGGAGCCAACAGTGTCAACAGGTCCTCCATTTTAAAAACAGCACAGGGGAGTTATAGGGGAGCAGAGCGTCACTGCTCAGCCAGCCATTGGCAGAGGGGCCTACTCCAGAGGTGGAGGGAGAGAAAGGGCGAGGATGTGTCTCCAAATCCACTTGATCTTAGCAACTAACAAGGTCCCAGCATGTCTGACAGCAAACAAAACAAACAAGAGTTGATGTAAACGTGGTTGAAACTTGGTTACTTACAGGACTGATACAATGTCTCCTCGACGTACTTGGTAGTTCCTCACACTCCAGCGGTTCAGGAGCACCACGTCAGAACCTGTCACATTCCCCTCAGGATTCAGGGAAGGCTGAGACGACAACACACATGCACACAAAACACAAAAAGAGGCGAGTCAGTCACATCGGAAAGAAACAAGGAACAGGGGAAACGAGCAACATTGTCATCGGTGGCCTGGAAAGAAGAAAGAGCAGCAAGGGCCAAGCAGAGGGCAACCAGGGAACAGAAGACAGACTGAATGACATATTCCTCTTAGAGAAGTGAAGCGGACTCCTGCCATACTGAGCTAAATGCTGTGTCTAGCCTACCAAATCAAAGTTGATTTGTCACGTGCGCTGAATAAAACAGTGAAACGCTTACTTACAGGCACTAACCAACAGTGCAAAAAAAGGTACTAGGTGAACAATAGGTAAGTAGAGAAGTAAAACAACAGTAAAAAGACAGTGAAAAATAACAGTAGCGAGTCTATATACAGGCACCGGTTAGTCGGGCTGATTGAGGTAGTATGTACATGTAGATATGGTTAAAAAGTGACTATGCATAAACACTGCTCAAAAAAATAAAGGGAACACTAAAATAACCCATCCTAGATCTGAATGAATTAAATATTCTTATTAAATACTTTTTTCTTTACATAGTTGAATGTGCTGACAAAATCACACAAAAATGATCTCTGGAAATCAAATTTATCAACCCATGGAGGTCTGGATTTGGAGTCACACTCAAAATTAAAGTGGAAAACCACACTACAGGCTGATCCAACTTTGATGTAATGTCCTTAAAACAAGTCAAAATGAGGCTCAGTAGTGTGTGTGGCCTCCACGTGCCTGTATGACCTCCCTACAACGCCTGGGCATGCTCCTGATGAGGTGGCGGATGGTCTCCTGAGGGATCTCCTCCCAGACCTGGACTAAAGCATCCGCCAACTCCTGGACAGTCTGTGGCGTTGGTGGATGGAGCGAGACATGATGTCCCAGATGTGCTCAATTGGATTCAGGTCTGGGGAACGGGCGGGCCAGTCCATAGCATCAATGCCTTCCTCTTGCAGGAACTGCTGACACACTCCAGCCACATGAGGTCTAGCATTGTCTTGCATTAGGAGGAACCCAGGGCCAACCACACCAGCATATGGTCTCACAAGGGGTCTGAGGATCTCATCTCGGTACCTAATGGAGGTCAGGCTACCTCTGGCAAGCACATGGAGCCAAAGAAATGTCACCCCACACCATGACTGACCCACCGCCAAACCGGTCATGCTGGAGGATGTTGCAGGCAGCAGAACGTTCTCCACGGCGTCTCCAGACTGTCACGTCTGTCACATGTGCTCAGTGTGAACCTGCTTTCATCTGTGAAGAGCACAGGGCGCCAGTGGCGAATTTGCCAATCTTGGTGTTCTCTGGCAAATGCCAAACGTCCTGCACGGTGTTGGGCTGTAAGCACAACCCCCACCTGTGGACGTCGGGCCCTCATACCACCCTCATGGAGTCTGTTTCTGACCATTTGAGCAGACACATGCACATTTGTGGCCTGCTGGAGGTCATTTTGCAGGGCTCTGGCAGTGCTCCTCCTTCTCCTCCTTGCACAAAGGAGGAGGTAGCGGTCCTGCTGCTGGGTTGTTGCCCTCTACGGCCTCCTCCATGTCTCATGATGTACTGGCCTGTCTCCTGGTAGCGCCTCCATGCTCTGGACACTACGCTGACAGACACAGCAACCTACTTGCCACATCTCGCATCCTCGTACCATCCTGGATGAGCTGCACTACCTGAGCCACTTGTGTGGGTTGTAGACTCCGTCTCATGCTACCACTAGAGTGAAAGCACCGCCAGCATTCAAAAGTGACCAAAACATCAGCCAGGAAGCATAGGAACTGAGAAGTGGTCTTGCTAAATGCCTATAATTTGTAGGCCTCCTTGCTCACACATACTTTTTCAGTTCTGCTCACAAATGTTCCATAGGATTGAGGTCAGGGCTTTGTGATGGCCACTCCAAAACCTTGACTTTGATGTCCTTAAGCCATTTTGCCACAATTTTGGAAGTATGCTTGGTGTCATTGTCCATTTGGAAGACCCATTTGCGACCAACTTCCTGACTGATGTCTTGAGGTGTTGCTTCAATATCTCCACATAATTTTCCTACCTCATGATTCCATCTATTTTGTGAAGTGCACCAGTCCCTCCTGCAGCAAAGCACCCCCACAACATTATGCTGCCACCCCCGTGCTTAATGGATGGGATGGAGTTCTTCAACATAACAATGGTTATTATGGCTAAACAGTTCTATTTTTGTTTCATCAGACCAGAGGATATTTCTCCAAAGTACGATCTTTGTCCCCATGTGCAGTTGCAAACTGTAGTCTGGCTTTTTTTGTGGCGGTTTTGGAGCAGTGGCTTCTGCCTTGCTGAGCGGCCTTTCAGGTTGTCGATATAGGACTCGTTTAACTGTGGATATAGATACTTTTGTACCAGTTTCCTCCAGCATCTTCACAGGGTCTTTGCTGTTGTTCTGGGATTGATTTGCACTTTTCGCACCAAAGTACATTCATCTCTAGGAGACAGAACAGTTGGAAAAATTACTTGTGTCATGCACAAAGCAGATGTCCTAACCGACTTGCAAAAACTATAGTTTGTTAACAAGAAATTTGTGGAATGGTTGAAAAACAAGTTTTAATGACTCCTACCTAAAGTGTATGTAAACTTCCGACGTCAACTGTATGCACATGAACGTATAGTTAAAGTGACTATGCATATATGATAAACAGAGAGTAGCAGCAGCGTAAAATAGTGGTTGGTGGAGGCACACAATGCAAATAGTCTGGGTAGCCATTTGACTACCTGTTCAGGAATCTTATGGCTTTGGGGTAAAAACTGTCCTAGACTTGGCACTACTGTACCGCTTGCCATGCGGTCATAGAGAGAACAGCCTGTCTTTTTAGGGCCTTCCTCTGACACCGCCTGGTGTAGAGGTCCTGGATGGCAGGCTGCTTTGCCCCAGTGAAGAATTGGGCCAAATGCACTACCCTCTGTAGTGCCTTGCGGTCAGAGGCCGAGCAATTGCCGTACCAGGCAGTGATGCAACCATGCTCTTGATGTTGCAGCTGTAGAACCATTTGAGGATCTCAGGACCCATGTCAAATCTTTTTAGTTTCCTGAGGGGGAATAGGCTTAGTCGTGCCCTCTTCACGACTGTCTTGGTGTGTTTGGACCATTCTAGTTTATTGTTGATGTGGACACCAAGGAACTTGAAGCTCTCAACTTGCTCCACTACAGTCCCGTCGATGAGAATGGGGGCGTGCTCGTCCTCCTTTTCCTGTAGTCCACAATCATCTCCTTAGTCATGGTTACTTTGAGGGATAGGTTGTTATTCTGGCACCACCCGGCCAGGTCCCTGGCCTCCTCCCTGTAGTCTCATCATTGTCGGTGGTCAGGCCTACCACTGTTGTGTTGTCTGCAAACTTGATGAAGGTGTTGGAGTCGTGCCTGGCCATGCAGTCGTGGGTGAACAGGGAGTACAGGAGGGGACTGAGCATACATCCCTGGAGGGGCTCCAGTGTTGAGGATCAGCGTGGCAGATGGGTTGCTACCTACCCTCACCACCTTGGGGCGGCCCATCAGGAAGTACAGGATCCAGTTGCAGAGGGAGGTATTTAGTCCCAGGATCCTTAGCTTAGTGATGAGCTTTGAGGGTAATATGGTGTTAAACGCTGAGCTGTAGTCAATGAATAGCATTCTCACATAGGTGTTCCTTTTGTCCAGGTGGGAAAGGGCAGTGTGGAGCACAATAGAGATTGCATCATCTGTGGATCTGTTTGTGAGGTATGCAAATTGGAGTGGGTCTAGGGTTTCTGGGATAATGGTGTTGATGTGAGCCCTTACCAGCCTTTCAAAACACTTCATGGCTACGGACCTGAGTGCTAAGTCTGTAGTCATTTAGGCAGGTTGCCTTCGTGTTCTTGGGCACAGGGACTATGGTGGTCTGCTTGAAACATGTTGGTATTTCAGACTCAATCAGGGACATGTTGAAAACGTCAGTGAAGACACCTGCCAGGTGGTCAGCACATGCCAGGAGCACACGTCCTGGAAATCCGTCTGGCCCCGCAGCCTTGTGAATGTTGACCTGTTTAAAGGTCTTACTCACGTCGGCTATGGAGAGCGTGATTACACAGTCGACCAGGAACAGCTGATGCTCTCATGCATGCTTCAGTGTTGCTTGCCTCGAAGCAAGAATAGGAGTGATTTAGCTCGTCTGGTAGGCTCGTGTCACTGGGCAGCTCGTGGATGTGCTTCCCTATGTAGTCTGTAATAGTTTGCAAGCCCTGTGACATAAGACGATCATCGGAGCCGGTGTAGTACGATTCAATCTTAGCCCTGTATTGACGCTTTGCCTGTTTGATGGTTCGTTGGAGGGCATAGCGGGATTTCTTATAAGCTTCCGGGTTACAGTCCCGCACCTTGAAAGCAGCAGCTCTATCCTTTAGCTCAGTGCGAATGTTGCCTGTAATCCATGGCTTCTTTTTGGGGTATGTACATACAGTCACTGTGGGGACGATGTCCTCGATGCACTTATTGATATTGCCAGTGACTGATGTGGTGTACTCCTCAATGCCATCGGGAGAATCCCGGAACATGTTCCAGTCTGATAGCAAAACAGTCCTGTAGTTTAGCATCTGCTTCAACTGACCACTTTTTTTTATTGATTGAGTCACTGGTGCTTCCTGCTTTAATTTTTGCTTGTAAGCAGGAATCAGGAGGATAGAATTATGGTCGGATTTACCAAACGGAGGGTGAGGGAGAGCTTTGTACGCGTCTCTGTGTGTGGAGTACAGGTGATCTAGAATTGTTCTCTCTCTGGTTGGACATTTAACATGTTGATAGAAATTAGGTAGAACTGATTTAAGTTTCCCTGCATTAAAGTATCCGGCTACTACGAGCGCCGCCTCTGGGTGAGCGGTTTCTTGTTTGCTTATTTCCTTATACAGCTGACTGAGAAAAAGCTGACTGAGAAAAAGCTGACTGAGAAAAAGCTGACTGAGAAAAAAGCTGACTGAGAAAAAATCTTGGTCTAATCCGAGGTGAGTGATCGCTGTCCTGACATCCAGAAGCTCTTTTTTGCCATAAGATACAGTTGCAGAAACATTTTGTACAAAATAAGCTACAAATAATGCAACAAAAAAAACACATAATAGCACAATAAGTTGGGCGCCTGTTAAACTGCAGCCATTTCTTCCGGCACCATTTTATATATATATATCTGTATGTCTTCCCGTGCCTACAGATTCACACCGACAGATGTGGGTGAAACATACGTCATACCATTAAAATCTATTGGAGTGGAACGGTTGCCCTGAGATGTGGCTGTAGACTAATTAACTATAAAGTCTGACGCCATAGAAGTCTACAGTCATGTCTCGGGGCAAGGGTCAGTACAGAGGTCAATAATCTAAACAACAACACAAACAAGATGATGCACATATCTCCTACAGTACCTTACAGAGTACATCAGGGTTGGACAAGTTTAGTACCTTCCAGTTTCCCTCAGGTTTGTACCTTGTGAACATGACCCAGTATAATTTTCTCTTTACCCAGTGAGTCCACAAAATTAACAATTTCACCCTCAATGGGAAACACAAGAGGGTTTCTCAACAACCATGACTAACTCTATTGTATACAGTGTAGTATGCCTATAGTCTGTGAAATCCCCCCCCCCCCCCCCCCACCCACAGAAATAATTCATTCTTACAACTTAGTTTGTGTCACTTTATCGAAGAGCTAGTGTGTGACGAAGCCCCACTCCAAGCAGCGGGTGACATGACACAGGAAGAATGATTCATTAAACAGGATGTGCACAGGCCATTTCACGCTTGCCGGGGTAATTGACAGAATATCTCTTATCCGTCTGCTGAAAATAAATATCCCATACGAGTGCTGCCAGCCGCAGAATGTATCTGTTACAGTTGGATACGTTATCATTTTCACTTTCAGTCATATTTTACCATATTACATGCTGTATTGTTTCAAAGACGTTTATCTTGCTAGCTTGAAAGCACCCTAGAATTAATAAAAACCTGAGAAAAAAACAACAACACAGGAGACAAGGAAAGTTAGATCAAATAAGATTGTCTGGTCAACAATTCAATCTTGTGAGCACTGCAGCCTTAGGCAAGACAACGCAGGGGTTTTGAAAGGATTCTTGTTTAAACTATCACGGTCTTGTAGGAGGAGAGGCAAAGTGAGGCAACGGCCTGTCTACACAACTAGAACCTGGCGAAATCCTAACAACTCCAACAATGTAAACAGCCTTCAGTATCTGAACGTATTGACTTACTAATTAGAAGTATGGGAGGAGAGGAGGGAGATCAATAACGATCTTCTTCAGACAAACATTTGTTGTTACATTTCTTTCCTTCTTACTTACTTAGAAAACCATGCAAATATACTTGGATTCTAATTACGTCACATGGGATGGTACAAACGAAACTATATCACGCTGTATAGATTCTCTTGTCAACCATTCACAAGAAGCTAAACTGCCATCCAACACTGTCAACAGGGAGGACAAGCCCCAGCCAATGACGCGATACCAATGGGTCTCAGCTGCCCGGCTGACTTACCTCGATGCCTACATAGCTACAGATGTATGCCTGATTAACTCTGTTTGACATCAGAATGAAAGATGAACGTGCATTGAGCATAGAGGTTTAAAACAAGTGTTTATGTGCGTTTTCGTAACGTGAGCAAAGACGTGAGATGCATTTGATGTATTTCATCACGACCAAGTGTCAACCCAGGCCATGAAGTATGACTTCTGTTGTATTGTATGGCTTCTGAATCCGAGCACGGCTAAATGTCTTCTGTGGTATTGGTATTTGAATTGTGGGTTGAGGTAAGGCCAATTTATTCCATTCAATAGAACCTCTCCCTCTCTTTACTGCATGATACAGTAGATACCGAGATGCAATCAACTCTGTTACAAAAGGAAAGTGGGGCTTTGAAAAAAGTACAAACAAGATCAGTAGGAATTGATGGAGAAAGCAGAGAGCGTGTGTCTCACCTGCATTGAGGCTCCTTCTACTCGTGCTACATAGGCAAAGCGGTCCAGAACAGTGACAGTTACGGGCACTGCCACGAAGAAGCCGCTCACAAACGCCCTGATATACCTGCGCCCAGCCCCGGCCTGCTGAGCCATCACCTAGGGACAGAAGAACACAGTTCAGCCATCATAATTGGAACACAGCCATAAGAACTCAGCATGCAACAGCAAATGGAGAATCAGATAGTAGGCAGTTTGTATTGGCAAGAACAGGATGTAATTTCAGTCATTTCTCACTCAAAGAGAGAACACATATTGCATGCAGGCATTTCTCATCCTTCTCTGCCCTCTGTTCTCAAAAACGACAGCAGGACAGCAAGACAAGTGTGAAATAACAGAGTGACAGACCAAAGACCCTAGGACAGGCTAATGCATCAGCGGCTTTAAATAACACAGCCACCAGGCAGATACTCAAACTTTGTTGTTACTGATTGTGATCGTGAGATGCTTCAAAAAGTTTATGCTTCAGAGGTGCATCAAATATTCCTTGGTGGTACTGTAGCATGTCCTTACCTATCCTTAGTGTTGCACGTTATACCGAAACTTCGGTACTTTTGATACTAGAACATGAATAACGTCCCGGGTACTAATATATATATATAATTTTTTTACTTTCTGTATTTCTGTTAATGTGTCTCACGAATCAAGCCTGTCTGTCAGCGCAGCCGATCCCTTACTATAGCGTGCACCGTACCTGCTCCACTTACCCATTGCAAGCCTGCACTGGGAGTCTGGGCTGCGTCATGTTAGCTCCCCACTCATGCTGCACAGAAGATAACACATTTGAATCCGACACGGCATGAAGAAATTTTAAAACTGTTAATTACTGTTCGCAAAACAATGTCCATATAAGCTAGAAGACTTGCACAATGCAAAAAGATACCGGTAGCTTCCAACTTTGCAGGCTAACTTTTGTTGCTAGCTGACAGCTAAAGCTAACATCAACTCAATACTCTAGTACTTTATTTATGGTAATATGCAAACCATTACGCAAAATATGCTGATTGACACAAAAAACTAAATTAATTCCCACATCTCTCCCAAAGATGATCTATTGTGTCATCGAATTGACTGTGCTCCGACGGGCCGCCCCCTCTTCTCCCGTGAATGATGTCATTACTGCTTAAAGACACATTCTTGTAAAAATAAGCTACTTCTATGCAAATGTTGTTGATAAGCACAATAAAAAAATTATTAAAAATAAGTCCGAAATGGAATGGAAACTGATTGTTTGTCATCTGTAGCCCCATGCAATCAGCCAAAAGAAGCTCAATAACTCAATGCACGCACACTCCTATTGAATATGAATTCACCTGTATTGTGAATAGGTCTAAGCTACATCTTGATTTACCAAGTTTATCAACAGAGATTTACCTTTCAAATAAATTATTACCATTATGTTGTCATGTAGTTGGTTAAAAATAAAGTCAAGTTGATTGTATAATTTATTAATTAATGCATACACGGCTGTCTCTGAAAAATATTGACATAAAAAATGATAATGTAATGATATTGAACTGAGATATTCTTAGTCTGGCAGTGGCAAATATATAAAAAAATATATATATATTTGGCACATGAGACACCTGTCTGATTGGACTAATCCATTGCGGAGGCCACAGGGATGGCACACCAGTATCACCAGTAGTACATTTAGTGTTAATTACCATCATTTGTAATCTACAATGTTTGTTTGGTTATGGCCATTTATGTTAATGCATTCAATATATTTTTATTACAGTCTTACCGTTCACATTGAAGGAGCGGACACGTTTGCAGAGCGCACAACCTAAGTTTGGTTTATCTCATTCCATTTATGAATAAGGACATGGGGTACCTGATTACGCATAGAACTAGGTCTAGGCTACCTGGCCTGTGCGCAAATGTAGGCTCATGAATGTTCCCATTTGGGGATTTGATAGTATTTCTGATTGTCTTAAAATCAGCATCACTGTGGAGCTTATCAAAGTCATTCTTTCTTCGACCTCAAAAAGCAAAGTAAACAAAGTTTGTTTTTACATCCATTGAGAATGACAATAGCTCCTTAACGTAGCCTATTTGAAAAGTCTTTCCAGCTCTCTCCCTTTCAATAACCGCTCAGCATGAAAGTGGAAAACATGTCATGCTCTGATCTGGTGGAAAAAAGGCCTACCTGATTACCTCTCATCCCTTGCGCAAATAGCTTACAGCTGTGTCTGTCTGTCCAGAGCTCACTGGCACAGAAACTCTTGAGGGCCCAGAATATTTTATACAATGTTGCAAGTTTGCTAGTACCAGCATCAAGCTGGACCCAAGTTAATAGTTGATACAATGTTAAGTTCCTTGCAGATAGGCCATGCGATGTATAGGATATTTATTTTAAAAAATATGGTTATTTTCTACCTGTGGGCTAAAATATAACTATTTGTTAGCTTTATGTAGGCTATTTTTACATATTGGCAAAGGCAATAGAAGTTACAAATCTAAAAGTATAATTGTCAATTAGATAGAATTTTTATTAACCACTTAGAGACTTTATTATAAATTAAATTAACCTGTTCCACAAAATGTGCGTATGAAAATCATAACTGGCATGCAGATCGGTAGAAATAAATGGTACAATTACTTGGCACTCCAAATGGAAAAGGTTGCCGAAAGCTGGTGTAGCCTATTACCGGAAACTTCAGGAGCATAAAGGCAGAATCAGGGATTGCCAGCAGCAGCAGGCAGCGAAAGGAGGGGGGTCGGGTAGGGATCCGTATTTTCCTTCTTCTGGTTAAGATATATTAATCTCTGGCTCACTCTTTAGTAATTTGTAGGCAAAGTAGCCTATATATTGTTGATGATTTCAGTCTCGATATGGAAAAATACACTAAATCTGGTATCGGTTTTGTAATCAAAATGCTGGTATAATGACAACACTAGTGGCTATTGCTTTGAAACAATAACAACCCTCCGTGCAAATATTGTTTTCCAATGGCTGGCAAATATTGTCAACAATATTGTTTCAACATACTTTCCTTGTTATTTCAACTTCCTGCATTAGTGTTGCATCAACCTTTTGTGCAAAAAGTTGCCTAAACAGTGTTAATGAACGCGACTGAGTTAGAAGTAAAAGAAGTAGAAAAGTAGACCCGGACAGAACAAGATCCGCCCAAGGACACAACCGCCTAGCCAATTAAGGCCAACCTGCATCACACATCCTCTCAGCCTCTGGCCCCATGACTGCTCTGCTCCAGCCCGAGTCAACCTGCTGTAATGAAGCTAATTAAAGCTATGCAGAAATCTCTACGCCATTCCCTGGTTGCTAAAATTCTAATTGTTCACTTAATTTCAGTTTCTGACAAAACAAGAAACTATGGTGTAGAGAATCATTGTACCATCTAAACTGCTGTGAAATATATTTCCCATAACCAAAACTATTGCATTTTCAGCTGTTTGAAGCTGGTGTACAACACCAAAAGTTTAAGACGCAAAAATGAAACTTAAGAATGAAAGCATAGAAATAGCGTACATAAAACAGATCTACAGCTTCTTAGACTTGCTGTCAATGGGAATGACAGATCTGTAACTCATTTTCTATGTGAATTTCGTCAGGTCGCCCAAAAAGTCACATATTACAGCTTTAAAAAGGCCAAGCACATAGCAGGTGGAGTCAACCTGTACCCATAGCACTCACAAAGGGTTGAGGAAACACACACAAAACCCACTTGGCACACATTGGTTAAATCAACGTTGTTTCAACGTAATTTGGAAATATATGTGGAAAATAAGTAATCCATTTTACAAAACTGTTTTGTGAAATTTCAACCACAGGAGTTTGACATCATGTTAACCAATTTTCAACAGACAAACCTTACATAAAATATGATATAGACAGTCCCTATCGGCCTAGGATTCCAACTTTTGGTTGATTTTAAATGGAATTTAAAAGTTAATACCAAATATGTTGGATTCACATCTCCATCTCAAACAAAAATCTAAGTTAAAGAATAGGACTGTATTTAATGTGCATTTAAAGTTTGATTTGATTCATTCACATTCTTTAACTTAGATGCTTGGTTGAAATAGAGACGTGAATCCAACATGTGAATTATTAATTTGTAGACAAACTGAATTATAGCCAGACTCAGTGGCACAGAAAGAACTATCCAAGCAGAAGATACATCTCCTTCAAACATTGATATTTTGTTGCGTTGACAACCAATATCCCTTTTACAATACAATCAAAATGTTCGATTCAATTCTCCATCTCATTCAAAAATAAAAAGTTAAAGAATGTGATTAAGCCTGTGGCTCAGACAGAACTATCCAGGCAGTAGATCCATCTCCTTTAAAATGTTGATATTTGGTTGAGTTGTCAACCAAATACAACCAAACTCAATATTACCTTTGTAATACAGTAAATAGTCTACAATAAACAATAATACAAAATTAAAAACACCCAAAACCACTCATTCCTTTCATTTACAATATTTTTGCGAACAAATGTTTCATTTTGGCGTTATAATAAACATGGAATATTGTTCCGAATATCTGTTGTAGCTTAAGACATCTACAAACCCACAATGCAATGCTCTCTCTATGGGCTGGCTAGCTAGCAAATGTAGGTATACACAATAATACCAAAGACAACATCAGCAAGTAACGTCACTCAGCGATGCACAAAAACAATATAACATTCAAAAATGGGTGAGCCTTTCCTTTAAGGCTATCTTACAAACTAATGTTACAGTATTTATTTGACCTTAAAATGAATAACACATCATGGCCACATTGAGGTTACTGTAACAAATGTATTCTTATGTAATCATAGAAAGCATGCATGTTCAAGATAACATGCAATGGTCGCAGGTCTGTGGAATTGTTCACAAATGCTGTAATAATCTGCAGAGGCATTGACCACTTGCACCATGTACTTTAATGTAATCTCAACTGCAATCCAGGTCATTTGGTTGTGCTATTAGCTGAAGCACAGTGATAACGCAATTAAATTGGTGTACAAATAAAAACGGTATCTGACATTGTTTTCCCATTTGAACTTGTGTGCTTTTAGACAGTTAATCGCACAGTGATAACTCATTTACAGTTGAGTAGGAAGTTTACATACACCTTAGCCAAATACATTTAAACTCAGTGTTTCACAATTTCACATTTAATCCTAGTAAAAATTCCCTGTCTTAGGTCACTTAGGATCGCCACTTTATTTTAAGAATGTGAAATGTCTGAATAATAGTAGAGAGAATCATTCATTTCAGCTTTTTTTTCCCCCATCACATTCACAGTGGGTCAGAAGTTTACATACACTCAATTAGTTTTGGGTAACCTTCCACAAGCTTCCCACAAGAAGTTGGGGGAATTTTGGCCCATTCCTCCTGACAGAGTTGGTGTAACTGAGTCAGGTTTGTAGGCCTCCTTGCATGCACACGCTTTTTCAGTTCTGCCCACACATTTTCTATGGGATTGAGGTCAGGGCTTTGTGATGGCCACTCCAATACCTTGACTTTGTTGTCCTTAAGCCATTTTGCCTCAACTTTGGAAGTATGCTTGGGTTGTTTGCAAGCCTCCCCCTGTTTCCTCCAAACATAACAATGGTCATTATGACTAAACAGTTCTATTTTTGTTTCATCAGACCAGAGGACATTTCTCCAAAAAGTACAATCTTTGTCCCCATGTGCAGTTGCAAACTGTAATCTGGCCTTTTTATGGAGGTTTTGGAGCAGTGGCTTCTGCCTTGCTGAGTGGCCTTTCAGGTTATGTCGATATAGGACTCGTTTTACTGTGGCTATAGATACTTTTGTATCTTCACAAGGTCTTTTGCTGTTGTTCTGGGATTGATTTACACCTTTTGCACCAGAGTACGTTCATCTCTAGGAGACAGAACACGTCTCCTTTCTGAGTGGTATGAAGGCTGCGTGGTCCCATGGTGTTTGTACTTGCGTACTATTGTTTGTACAGATGAATGTGGTACCTTTAGGCGTTTGAAAATTGCTCCCAAGGATGAACCAGACTTGTGGAGGTCTACAATTATTTTTCTGAGGTCTTGGCTGATTTCTTTTGATTTTCCAATGATGTCAAGCAAAGAAGCACAGAGGTTGAAGGTTGGTCTTGAAATACATCCACAGGTACACCTCCAATTGACTCAAATGATGTCAATTAGCCTATCAGAAGCTTCTAAAGCCATGACATCCTTTTCTGGAATTTCCCAAGCTGTTTAAAGGCACAGTCAACTTAGTGTATGTAAACTTCTGACCCACTGGAATTGTGATATGGTGAATTATGAAATAATCTGTCTGCAAATAATGTTTTGAAAAATTACTTGTGTCAATCACAAAGTAGATGTCCTAACCGACTTTCCAGAACTATAGTTTAACAAGAATATGTATGGAGTGGTTGAAAAACAAGTTTTAATGACGCCAACCTAAGTGTATGTGAACTTCTGACTTCAACTGTAGGTGACATCTAAACCAAAAAATCAGACATTGATTTTCTATTGGAATTTGGTTGTACTTTTAGATGGTTGAAAGCATAGTGATAACACATTTTGAATTCAACAACATTTTGGCAGTTTTTTTGACTAGGTGAAAATAGGTTGTAATCTCATTGATCAACCAAATATCAAAATGAAATTTTAAATTGGTCACACACACATGGTTAGCAGAAGTTATTGCGAGTGTGACAAAAGATTTGTGCTTCTAGTTCCGACAGTGCAGCAATATCTATCAAGTAATATCTAACAATTCCACAACAAATACCTAATACACACAAATCTAAGTAAGGAATGGAATAAGAATCTATAAATATATGGACGATATATGGATGAGCAAAAAAAGTACGCAATTCCCACAATGAAATGACGTTGGGTGCCCAGTGGGTGTGTAGCCTACACACATTATGTAGCCTGCCCACATAGCCCTACAGCATCTACCCTTAACAAATGAACGATTTCCGCGCCCCTGTATATTTTTTTTTTACGTCCTATTAAACACAGTAATCTATTTTCCGAACCCACCATAGGATATTGTAAGACATCAGTTACCATGTGCTAGAGGGAGAGGCACTCCAGCATGGTTGGCAGAAAATCCATTGTAGCATAACAATCCATCCTGACATGAACATATTGCCATTCCTGCACATTAATAGAGTACATAATCCATATCAAAACAAATTGAATCGCATAAGGCCTACAGAGCGCTTCAGTGAGGTGTGAGGGTGGCACAGAGCAGCTGTGCTGCATTAGGCCGGCTTTCCTCCTGTGCTGACTTCTTGCAGAGTTGTGTTCATGGTAACTGACAGCCTTTCATTGATTCATATCAATCTCTAGCCAATAGGGCTGGGAATTGCCAGGGACCTCATGATACTATCACGATTCTTAGGTGCCAATGCAATATGTATTGCAATTCTCACGATTCTATATGTATTGTGATTCGATAATGTGATTTAATTTGCAATTTGATGTTCCAAATACAGTTGAAGTCAGAAGTTTACATACACCTTAGCCAAATACATTTAAACTAAGTTTTTCACAATTCCTGACATTTAATCCTAGTAAAACTTACCTGTCTTAGGTCAGTTAGGATCACCACTTTTTTAAACAATGTGAAATGTCAGAATAATAGTAGAGAGAATGATTTATTTCAGCTTTTATTTCTTCCATCACATTTCCAGTGTGTCAGAAGTTTACATACACTCAATTAGTATGTGGTAGCATTGCCTTGAAATTGTTTAACTTGGGTCAAACGTTTTGAAAAGCCTTCCACAAGCTTCCTACAATAAGTTGGGTGAATTTTGGCCCATTCCTCCAGACAGAGCTGGTGTAACTGAGTCAGGTTTGTAGGCCTCCTTGGTCGCACACCCTTTTTCAGTTCTGTCCACACATTTTCTATAGGATGAGGTCAGGGATTTGTGATGGGCACTCCAATACCTTGACTTTGTTGTCCTTAAGCCATTTTGTCACAACTTTGGAAGTATGCTTGAGGTCATTGGCCATTTGGAAGACCCATTTGCGACCAAGCTTTAACTTCCTGACTGATGTCTTGAGGTGTTGCTTCAATATATCCACATCATTTTCCTACCTCATGATGCCATCTATTTTATGAAGTGCACCAGTCCCTCCTGCAGCAGAGCACCCCCACAACATGATGCTGCGACCCCCGTGCTTCACGGATGGGATGGTGTTCTTCGGCTTGCAAGCCTCCCCCTTTTTCCTCCAAACATAACGATGGTCATTATGGCCAACAGTTCAATTTTTGTTTCATCAGACCAGAGGACATTTATCCAAAAAGTACGATCTTTGTCCCCATGTGCAGTTGTAAACCGTAGTCTGGCTTTTTTATGGCGGTTTTGGAGCAATGGCGTCTTCCTTGATGAGCGGCCTTTCAGGTTATGTCGATATTAGACTCCTTTTACTGTGGATGTAGATACTTTTGTACCGGTTTCCTACAGCATCTTCACAAGGTCCTTTGCTGTTGTCCTGGGATTGATTTGCACTTTTTGCACCAACGAACACGTCTCCTTCCTGAGCGGTATGACGGCTGTGTGGTCAAAGGTGTTTATACTTGCGTACTACTGTTTTTACAGATGAACGTGGTATCTTCAGGCATTTGGAAATTGCTCCCAAGGATGAATCCGATTCGTGGAGATCTACAATTTTTTTTCTGATGTCTTGCTGATTTATTTTGATTTTCCCATGATATCAAGCAAAGAGGCACTGAGTTGGAAGGTAGGCCTTGAAATACATCCACAGGTACACCTTCAATTGACTCAAATGATGTCAATTAGAATATCAGAAGTTTCTAAAGCCATGACATCCTTTTCTGGATTTTTCCAAGCTGTTTAAAAAGGCACAGTCAACTTAGTGTATGCAAACTTCTGACCCACTGGAATTGTGATTCAGTGAATTATAAGTTAAATAATCTGTCTGTAAACAATTATTGGAAAAATGACTTGTGTCATGCACAAAGTAGATGTCCTAACCGACTGCCAAAACTAAAGTTTGTTAACAAGAAATTTGTGGAGTGGTTGAAAAATAAGTTTTAAAGACTCCAACCTAAGAGTATGTAAACTTCCTACTTCAACTGTATATTGCTCATTTTATGTCTGCTGCAGAGAGAGAGAGCATGAGTTTTGATCAGTCAGGGAGATAAATATGTTGGCTCACTATTTAAAAATAAGATGGAGAACAGTTTTGGCACAGGTACAGCCGACAAAAAAAATCTAATTATAATAATGCGATATGTAACTGCATAGATGTTTTCCCCTCATCACTACTAGACAATACAGTAAAACAGTATAGATCTGTAAACCCATTAGGATACTATTACCACCACATTACCCGGTATCTGGGAACCAAAAGTCTAGTTTCTCAATGTAAATTTCCCCATGCGTTTTCTCCATTCAGCCATGACAAGACTACAGAGCGAGGAGAGAGCGTGAATGCAGTATCAAAGAAAGAGTCAGAATAAGAAAGGTGAGACAGAGGTTATAGAGCTTGAGGTATAGCCCGAGGTACCGGAGTTGGCTGATGGTATGTCAAGGTAACACACTGTGTGTGTGTGTGTGTGTGTGTGTGTGTGTGTGTGTGTGTGTGTGTGTGTGTGTGTGTGTGTGTGTGTGTGTGTGTGTGTGTGTGTGAGCATGTGTGTGTGTGAGTGCACACAGGCTAATGCATGAGGAATTAACTTTTCCTCCCCACACTGAGCCATGACCAACCACCCTAAACCTCACCTCTCCTGGTTCTTTTCTACCATAGGTTTTGCATTTTGTGCCACTGGCCCGAAACATCTTCCTTTACAGTATTATCTGTCGGCCTATCAATCGTGCACAGAGGGCCTTAGCGTGGCATTGTTTACTGTGATTTGACAACTGCACTCAAAGCACATTAAAAAGTGAGCTCCACTGAGGGAAAAAGCCTTCATCAAGTCTTGAGGCAAATGCATTAATACTGCCGACACGGTGACAAACGAGTTAACGCACTACATCCCTCTTTGAGCATTTTGTATTCATGTCAATACCCAAATGTGCAGGAGCAAGCTCTGTAACGAGCTGTGGCAATACACTAGACAGGTTATCATATACAAGCATTTATCTGGTGATGTTACTCTATTGTGCTGCTCCGTAAAAGCGGGCATCCGAGATTTTGTTGCTGAAAAAGACAATGGACTGTAGTTGTTACAAAGTCATGACAGTGTAGCTACCCAAAGTAATCCGTTTATGAAGCCCATATCTGAACATTTCCAAAAATACATTGGAACTAAGAATGGAACTAGCATAGGCCTAAGCCTTATGAAAACAGAGTTTCTATTGGTGTCGCATACTCTCTGAAAAATACACAAAATGGCATTCCCATTTCAAAAGGACCCATGGGCACCAACATGTGAAGCGCATGTCAAATTGAGCGTTAAATGAAAGCTAAGAGTCTATATTTTTTTTAAATGAAGGCATTAAAACATTTTTTAACCATTTTCCATCCCAAAAAAATTGGAATAAGCTAAGTCTTTGATTTCTGGTCAAATAGATGGAAAAGGGGTCTTAGACAACATCTACCAGAAAAAGTATTCAAAGGTATTAGGGCCTCCTGAGTGGCACAGCGGTCTAAGGCGTCACTAAAGACCATGGTTCGATCCCGAGCTGTATCACAACTGGCCGTGATCGAGAGCCGCATAGGGCGGTGCACAATTGGCCCAGCGTCGTCCGGGTTAGGGGAGGGTTTGGCCGGGAGGGCTTTACTTGGTTCATCGCGCTCTAGCGACTCCTTATGGCGGGCCGGGTGCCTGCAAGCTGACCTCAGTCGTCAGTTGAACATTCTTTCCTCCAACGCATTGCTGCGGCTGGCTTACGGGTTAAGCAGGCAGGTGTTAAGAAGCGCAGTTAGGCGGGTCATGTTTCAGAGCATGACTCGACCTTCGCCTCCCAAGGCCATTGGGGAGTTGCAGCGATGAGACAAGATCGAAATTGGGGAGAAAATGGGGGTAAAATACACACACAAAAAAAAGGGATTACAATAGAAATACATCAAAACACAATAATGCCAACTAATATCAACACTTATGTTCAGTTTTGAAGAAATTATTTGCATTCTGTACTTTTTAAAGAAACATTCCCTTGCGCCTGGTAATTCCTTTACCAAAAACCCACATAGATGGGTTTTTTTGATAGATTTTCTCAATTCTATCCCTCATGAGGAGGGAGGATAATGAAAGTTCACAGAAGCAACAAGTCAAGGTAGTTAGTTGTAGTTTCTTTAACTGATCTCAAATTTATTTACAAATTATTAAGTGATTAAAACTCGTAATTCTGTTACCAAATCGGTAAAAATCTGTAACGGAATTACTGCAATTGAATTGTCTACAATGGGAAATCGTAGTAGTCACAAACCATAGTTCTGACCACCTGCTACTGTCCCCCCTTCCACTGGCATACTGTTCTGTTCAGCTTAGTGATGTTAATAGTTAAACGTTAGTCAGTTAGCCGCCAAAAATAAATGTAAAAGGTCATGCTTATCAGTCTATAGTATGCAAACATACTTTCATGGAATTAAATTGGTGTCAGAATGAAACAATTCTCGTCAGTCATAAATCCGGAATTATTATTTTGCCCAAAACAGTAATGTACAGTGAGTTTATAAAGTTAGAACATGCCTGCTTAACATCAACTAATGCCAGAGTGGAGACTCATTGCTAGGCAACTCACAGATGCAGGCTGCAGCAGTGGAGCTGAGGGAGAGACCGAGTGGAGCAGCACGCAGCAGCTAACAACAGCTAAGCTAGAAACCGATAAAGTTCTTCAGAATGTTCTCTCCTGTTCTACTGGTTTTTATATCAACTTTCTTTCGTTGTCCAAAAGCATTAACCTAGTCCTGTTAACAACCCATCCTAGTTGTTGCATATTTAGATTTCCCCTCTTTCTAAGTTTCTAACGGAGATGCTCACCTCTGCCACATGAAACCCAGGGCCGGCGACATTCAATCTCACAGGGGGGACAACTATGGAACCTGTGTGTGCACGCGCTTGCACAATTTCTTTAATGGGTGTTACAGTAAAGACCATAGTTGGCTCGTGGGTTTTACGTTTGGGGATGCTTACAATTTATCTGACCATTTCTACCGATCTGCGTGCCAGTTATGATTGCTGACAGGTGTATAAAATAGGTCACACAGTCATGCAATCTCCATAGACAAACATTGGCAGTATAATGACCTTCATGGGCCTCTTAGTTTCAGTGAAGAGAAATCTTAACGCTACAGCATACAGTAACATTCTAGACGATTCTGTACTTCCAACTTTGTGGCAACAGTTTGTGGGGCGAGCGGTTTGCTGATGTTAGCGTTGTGAACAGAGGTTATGGTATGGGCAGGCATAAGCTGCGGACGACGAACACAATTGCATTTTATCGATGGCAATTTGAATGCACAGAGATACCGTGACGAGATCCTGAGGCGCATTGTCGTGCCATTCATCCACCGCCATAACTTAATGTTTTGGCATGATAATGCACGACCCCATGTCGCAAGGATCTATACACAATTCCTGGAAGCTGAAAATGTCCCAGTTCCTCCATGGCCTGCATACTCACCATACATGTCACCCATTGAGCATGTTTGGTATGGTCTGGATCAACATGTACAACAGCGTGTTTCATTTCCCGATAATATCCAGCAACTTCAAACAGCCATTGAAGAGGAGTGGCACAACATTCCACAGGCCATAATCAACAGCCTGATCAACTCTATGCAAAGGAGATGAAGCAAATGGTGGTGACACCAGATACTGATTGGTTTTCTGATCCATACTGTACCCCTACCTTTTTTTATGCATCTGTGACAAGAGAAGGGAGAAACTCCCTAAATACAGATGTGCCAAGCTTGTAGCGTCATACCCAAGAAGACGCTGTAAGGCTGTAATCGCTGCCAAAGGTGCTTCAACAAAGTACTGAGTAAAGGGTCTGAATACTTACACTACCGTTCAAAAGTAGTGTAAGTATTTTGTCCGTTAAAATAACATGAATTAGTTCAGAAATACAGTGTAGACATTGTTAATGTTGTAAATGACTATTGTAGCTGGAAACGGCAGATTATTTTAATGGAATAGGCATACATTATCAGCAACCATCACTTCTGTGTTCCAATGGCATACTGTGTTAGTTAATCCAAGTTTATCACTTTAAAAAGGCTAATTGATCATTAGAAAACCCTTTTGCAATTATGTTAGCACAGCTGAAAACTGTGGTGCTGATTTAAAGAAGCAATAAAACTGTCCGTCTTTAGACTAGTTGAGTATCTGGAGCATCAGCATTTGTGGGTTCGATTACATGCTCAAAATGTCTAGAAACAAATAACTTTCTTCTGAAACTTGTCAATCTATTCTTGTTCTGAGAAATGAAGGCTATTCCATGCGAGAAATTGCCAAGAAACTGAAGATCTAGTACAACACTGTGGACTACTCCCTTCACAGAACAGTGCAAACTGTCTCTATCCAGAATAGAAAGAGGAGTGGGAGGCCCCGGTGCACAACTGAGCAAGTGTGTCTAGTTTGAGAAACAGACGCCTCACAAGTCCTCAACTGGCAGCTTCATTAAATAGTACCCGCAAAACACCAGTCTCAGCGTCAACAGTGAAGAGGCGACTCCGGGATGCTGGCCTTCTAGGCAGTGTTGCAAAGAAAAAGCTGTATCTCAGACTGGCCAATAAAACGAAAATATTAAGATGGGCAAAAGAACATAGACACTGGACAGAGGAACTCTGCCTAGAAGGCCAGCATGTATTTAAAAAATGTAATAAAAAGAAGCAGCTTGCTTGTTTAAGGCTAAATTTATTTCGGAATTGGAACCAGATTTTAAGGGAGTTCTTGACAATGGGATTCAGAACACGCCTAGGTTCATGAGCAGTGGGGAGCACAAGAGCGAGACAGGAGAAGTTGGAAGGCTTGACTAACTCCATGATGGCCCAAGTTGGACCATCCTAGTTTTCAAATTTAGAAACTCAATAAACACATTTAGATATATTTGTTGGCCAGTAGTAGTGTAAAAAAAATGGGAAGGCCCAGTCAGCCTGCGGGCCCTTCTCATTTGTGGATTTGACTTATTCCAAATGAAGTTGGAAATGTAGCTCTCCAGTTGTTTGAACATCGACTTTGGCAAAAAAGTGGGAATCATTTGGATTAAGTACAACAACCTAGGTAGTACAGTCACCAACAGAATTAATGCGACCTGCTAATGAAATGGGAAGAGATTACCAATTTATATTTAAACAGAGCCTTAAATGAGCGTCACCTTTATCCCCAAATAAGTAAAGACCTGATGCTTCACCTTAAATGGGAAATTGGCATACCCAATACCTTCTGCTAACTGATTAATGGGGAGCAGCACACTTTGTTAGGTTTAACATAACCAGAGAATGTCCCAAAACCTTGTAGCATGTCCAAGAGATAAGGTATAGACTCCACAGGGTTAGAGATGTATAAAATAAGATGTGTTTTAGTATTCCCTTAAACCTCTCCTCCGGGTGCAGGGTGATAGCAAGAGGCTCAATGGCCATATCAAATAGGAAAGGGGATAAACAGCAACCCTGCCTGGCCCCCCTGTGGAGAGGGAAATAGCTGGAGGTAACACTGTAGTTGCAAACAGAAGCCACTGGGGACGAGTACAAATTCTTAATCTAGGAAAGGAATGACGGGTCAAACCCAAATCTCTCTAGTATTGTAAATAGTTATTCCCATCAACCCAGTCGAAAGCCTTCTCAGCATCAAGACAGATTACGACCTCTGGCTGTGGAGTTGAGTGGGCAGAATAAAGAACATTAAATAGCCGCCGCATATTATAGAAAAATTGCCTACCTGAGATAAATCTGGTTTGGTTAGAGTTAATTATGAGGCATCACTGTCTCTAAACGGCATGAGAGGACATTAGTGAGAATTTTACAAAATCGCAGCACAAAGGCTTATAGGGCTGTATGTGTCATGTTGTGTCTTGTCTCTGTCCTTTCCCTTCACCCTGTCTCCCTCTGCTGGTCGTTGTTAGGTTACCTTTTCTCCCCCTCTTTCCCCCAGCTGTGCCTTGTCTCCTCCTAACCACCTCGTCACCCCTTTTCCCACCTGTTCCCTTTTTCCCTCTGATTAGGTCCCTATATCTCTCTCTGTTCCTGCTCCTGTCCTTGTCGGATTCTTGTTTGTTGTGTTTCATGCCTGAACCAGACTGTCGTCATGTTTGCTGTAACCTTGTCTTGTCCTGTCGGAATCTGCCGGTCCGTCTGAGCCTACCTATGTTTGGTAATTAAAGAAGCTCTGTTTAAGTTAATTCGCTTTTGGGTCCTCATTCACGCACCGTAACAGAAGAATCCGACCAAGAATGGACCCAGCGACTTCGGATCCTCTCCACTCAGCCGTCGGGATCCAGGGAGCGATGCTAGGCAGACACGAGCAGGAATTGTCTGCTGCTCGACATGCCGTTGAGACCCTGGCCACCCAAGTCTCCAACCTCACAGAACAGGTTCACCATCTCCGCCTCGATCCACCGGCCACTTCCAGGGCTTTCGAATCTCCGGAGCCCAGAATCAATAACCCGCCGTGTTACTCTGGGGAGCCCACTGAATGCCGCTCGTTCCTCACCCAGTGTGATATTGTGTTTTCTCTCCAGCCCTACACTTTCTCCAGGAGCACTGCTCGTGTCGCCTACGTCATATCTCTCCTTATTGGACGGGCTCGTGAGTGGGGCACGGCAATCTGGGAGGCAAGGGCTGAGTGTACTAACCAGTATCAGGACTTTAAGGAGGAGATGATACGGGTTTTTGATCGATCTGTTTTTGGGGAGGAGGCTTCCAGGGCCCTGTCTTCCCTATGTCAAGGTAATCGATCCATAACAGACTACTCTATTGAGTTTCGCACTCTTGCTGCCTCCAGTGGCTGGAACGAGCCGGCTTTGCTCGCTCGTTTTCTGGAGGGTCTCCGCGCAGAGGTAAAGGATGAGATTCTCTCCCGGGAGGTTCCTTCCAGCGTGGATTCCTTGATTGAACTCGCTATTCGCATTGAGCGACGGGTTGATCTTCGTCACCGAGCTCGTGGAAAGGAGCTCGCGTTCTCCGTTGCCCCCCTCTCCGCATCACTACCATCTTCCTCTGCCGGCTCGGGTGCTGAGCCCATGCAGCTGGGAGGTATCCGCATCTCGACTAAGGAGAGGGAACGGAGAATCACCAACCGCCTCTGTCTCTATTGCGGTTCCGCTGGTCATTTTGTCACTTCATGTCCAGTAAAAGGCCAGAGCTCATCAGTAAGCGGAGGGCTACTGGTGAGCGCTACTACTCCTGTCTCTCCTTCAAGATCCTGCACTACCTTGTCGGTCCATCTACGCTGGACCGGTTCGTCAGCTTCCTGCAGTGCCTTAATAGACTCTGGGGCGGAGGGCTGTTTTATGGACGAGACCTGGGCTCGGGAACATGACATTCCTCTCAGACAGTTAAAGGAGCCCACGGCCTTGTTCGCCCTGGATGGTAGTCCTCTCCCCAGGATTCAGCGTGAGACGCTACCTTTAACCCTCACTGTTTCTGGTAATCATAGTGAAACCATTTCTTTTTTAATTTTTCGTTCACCTTTTACACCTGTTGTTTTGGGCCATCCCTGGCTAGTTTGTCATAATCCTTCCATTAATTGGTCTAGTAATTCTATCCTCTCCTGGAACGTCTCTTGTCATGTGAAATGTTTAATGTCTGCTATCCCTCCTGTTTCCTCTGTCTCTTCTTCACAGGAGGAGCCTGGTGATTTGACAGGGGTGCCGGAGGAATATCACGATCTGCGCACGGTGTTCAGTCGGTCCAGGGCCACCTCTCTTCCTCCACACCGGTCGTATGATTGTAGTATTGATCTCCTTCCGGGAACCACCCCCCCCCGGGGTAGACTATACTCTCTGTCGGCTCCCGAACGTAAGGCTCTCGAAGATTATTTGTCTGTAGCTCTTGACGCCGGTACCATAGTCCCCTCCTCCTCTCCCGCCGGAGCGGGGTTTTTTTTTTGTCAAGAAGAAGGACGGGTCTCTGCGCCCCTGCATAGATTATCGAGGGCTGAATGACATAACAGTGAAGAATCGTTATCCGCTTCCTCTTATGTCTTCAGCCTTCGAGATCCTGCAGGGAGCCAGGTTTTTCACTAAGTTGGACCTTCGTAACGCTTACCATCTCGTGCGCATCAGGGAGGGGGACGAGTGGAAGACGGCGTTTAACACTCCGTTAGGGCACTTTGAATACCGGGTTCTTCCTTTCGGCCTCGCTAACGCTCCAGCTGTCTTTCAGGCATTAGTCAATGATGTCCTGAGAGACATGCTGAACATCTTTGTTTTCGTTTACCTTGACGATATCCTGATTTTTTCACCGTCACTCCAGATTCATGTTCAGCACGTTCGACGTGTCCTCCAGCGCCTTTTAGAGAATTGTCTTTTTGTGAAGGCTGAGAAGTGCACTTTTCATGCCTCCTCCGTCACATTTCTCGGTTCTGTTATTTCCGCTGAAGGCATTAAGATGGATCCCGCTAAGGTCCAAGCTGTCATTGATTGGCCCGTCCCTAAGTCACGCGTCGAGCTGCAGCGCTTTCTCGGCTTCGCGAACTTCTATCGTCGTTTCATCCGTAATTTCGGTCAGGTGGCAGCTCCTCTCACAGCCCTTACTTCTGTCAAGACGTGCTTTAAGTGGTCCGTTTCCGCCCAGGGAGCTTTTGATCTCCTCAAGAATCGTTTTACATCCGCTCCTATCCTTGTTACACCTGACGTCTCTAGACAGTTCGTTGTCGAGGTTGACGCGTCAGAGGTGGGCGTGGGAGCCATTCTTTCTCAGCGCTCCCTCTCTGACGACAAGGTCCACCCATGCGCGTATTTTTCTCATCGCCTGTCGCCGTCGGAACGTAACTATGATGTGGGTAACCGCGAACTGCTCGCCATCCGGTTAGCCCTAGGCGAATGGCGACAGTGGTTGGAGGGGGCGACCGTTCCTTTTGTCGTTTGGACTGACCATAGGAACCTTGAGTACATCCGTTCTGCCAAACGACTTAATGCGCGTCAGGCGCGTTGGGCGCTGTTTTTCGCTCGTTTCGAGTTTGTGATTTCTTATCGTCCGGGCTCTAAGAACACCAAGCCTGATGCTTTGTCTCGTCTCTTCAGTTCTTCAGTAGCCTCCACTGACCCCGAGGGGATTCTCCCTGAGGGGCGTGTTGTCGGGTTGACTGTCTGGGGAATTGAGAGGCAGGTAAAGCAAGCGCTCACTCACACTCCGTCGCCGCGCGCTTGTCCTAGGAACCTTCTTTTCGTTCCCGTTCCTACTCGTCTGGCCGTTCTTCAGTGGGCTCACTCTGCCAAGTTAGCCGGCCACCCTGGCGTTCGGGGTACGCTTGCTTCCATTCGCCAGCGTTTTTGGTGGCCCACCCGGGAGCATGACACGCGTCGTTTCGTGGCTGCTTGTTCGGTCTGCGCGCAGACTAAGTCCGGTAACTCTCCTCCTGCCGGCCGTCTCAGGCCGCTTCCTATTCCCTCTCGACCGTGGTCTCACATCGCCTTAGATTTTGTCACCGGACTGCCTTCGTCAGCGGGGAAGACTGTTATTCTTACGGTTGTCGATAGGTTCTCTAAGGCGGCTCATTTCATTCCCCTTGCTAAGCTTCCTTCTGCTAAAGAGACGGCACAAATCATCATCGAGAATGTTTTCAGAATTCATGGCCTTCCGTCAGACGTCGTTTCGGACAGAGGTCCGCAATTCACGTCTCAATTTTGGAGGGAGTTTTGCCGTTTGATTGGGGCTTCCGTCAGTCTCTCTTCCGGCTTTCACCCCCAGTCTAACGGTCAAGCAGAACGGGCCAATCAGACTATTGGTCGCATCTTACGCAGTCTTTCTTTTCGCAACCCTGCGTCTTGGTCAGAACAGCTCCCCTGGGCAGAATACGCCCACAACTCGCTTCCTTCGTCTGCGACCGGGCTATCTCCTTTTCAGAGTAGCCTCGGGTACCAGCCTCCGCTGTTCTCATCTCAGTTCGCCGAGTCCAGCGTCCCCTCCGCTCAGGCTTTTGTCCAACGTTGCGAGCGCACCTGGAAGAGGGTCAGGTCTGCACTTTGCCGTTATAGGACGCAGACTGTGAGGGCTGCTAATAAGCGTAGAACTAAGAGTCCTAGATATTGTCGCGGTCAGAGAGTTTGGCTCTCCACTCAGAACCTTCCCCTTAAGACGGCTTCTCGCAAGTTGACCCCGCGGTTCATTGGTCCGTTCCGTATTTCTCGGGTCATTAATCCTGTCGCAGTTCGACTTCTTCTTCCGCGATACCTTCGTCGCGTCCACCCGGTCTTCCATGTCTCCTGCATCAAGCCCGTCCTTCGCGCCCCCGCTCGTCTTCCCCCCCCCCCCCCATCCTTGTCGAGGGCGCACCCATCTACAGGGTCCGTAGAATTTTGGACATGCGTCCTCGGGGCCGTGGTCACCAGTACCTCGTAGATTGGGAGGGGTACGGTCCTGAGGAGAGGAGTTGGGTTCCCTCTCGGGACGTGCTGGACCGTGCGCTGATCGAGGATTTCCTCCGTTGCCGCCAGGTTTCCTCCTCGAGTGCGCCAGGAGGCGCTCGGTGAGTGGGGGGGTACTGTCATGTTGTGTCTTGTCTCTGTCCTTTCCCTTCACCCTGTCTCCCTCTGCTGGTCGTTGTTAGGTTACCTTTTCTCCCCCTCTTTCCCCCAGCTGTGCCTTGTCTCCTCCTAACCACCTCGTCACCCCTTTTCCCACCTGTTCCCTTTTTCCCTCTGATTAGGCCCCTATATCTCTCTCTGTTTCTGCTCCTGTCCTTGTCGGATTCTTGTTTGTTGTGTTTCATGCCTGAACCAGACTGTCGTCATGTTTGCTGTAACCTTGTCTTGTCCTGTCGGAATCTGCCGGTCCGTCTGAGCCTACCTATGTTTGGTAATTAAAGAAGCTCTGTTTAAGTTAATTCGCTTTTGGGTCCTCATTCACGCACCGTAACAGTATGAGCCACAGTCTAGGGGATTCTTGTCCTTTTTAAGCAAAATCAAAATAGTCGCCTGGGTAAGTGTCTGGGGCCGTTTCTGACTAAAAAAACATTTAATTGTACATTGAGCTGAGGATAGGGAATAGTTTAGAAGAGAATGTTTATCAAATTCAATAGGGAAGCCATCAGGCCCAGGGGCTTTATCGCTCTGCATGGACTGGATTGCCAGAGTAGCTTCATCATCACTTATTCAGGCATCCGTATTAGTTTTTTCATTTTAATTGAGACAAGGGATGTCCAGATTGTCTAGAAATGCATGCATCTGAGATGTGTCAGGAAGAGCAAAGAGCAGAGTAGAATTGCTTAAATTGATTGTTGATTTCTTTGGGATTGGTAGAAGTTAAATCAGAAGCAACACAGACTTCAGGTATGGTGCCTCTAGCAGCGGATTGTCGAAGCTTGTGAGATAACAACTTGCCAGCCTTCTCTCTCTGTTCATAAAATGTCTGACTCGACTTAAACAGAAGCTGCTCCGTTTGTTTAGTGGTAAGATTGTCAAATTCCGATTGGTGTAGCAGTCTCTCTTTGTAGAGTTCAGGAGTCAGAGAAGAGGCATACCTGTTGTCCACATCTAGAATGAGTTGAGATGGCTCCCATAAGCGTTTTGTGCACTGTTTATCGTCATAGGCTGTGTATGAAATAATTTGGCCCCTTAGATATGCTTTTAACGACTACCACGCAGTAGAGTGAGACACGTCAGGGGTGCGGTTGATATGTATAAAGATGTGTATTTTTTAAAGGAATTCCAGGATAGTAGTAGTGGGTCAAGTCGTCACGTGTTGTGACGCAGTACTGCCCGGAAAGCGGATATCTAGCAGGACAGGGCAATGGTCTGAGATAATGATGCTGTGATATTGGCTATTAGAATTCTATTGTCCGGCAGGAAAAAGTCAATCCTAGAGTACGAGTGGTGGACTGGAGAAAAAGGGAGTACTGTTTAGCAGTGGGATTGCTCCTGGCTCCTGGCTCCTGGCTCCTGGCTGCCCCTCTGGCCTCAGCACCACAGTTGGAGTGAAATATTTGGTCTACTTATTCCCTCCTCTCTTTAGTTTATCATGGTCGCTACCGGAGATGGGTTTCTTGGAGAAAAACAATGTCCGGACTTAAAGACTTAAGATGAGCATAAACTCGGCTACGCTTGACCACATGGTTAATTCCTTTTAAGTTCCAGCTGATAAAGCAAGTGGAGCCTGGAGTATGTGAATCTGGCATTCATCGTTTAGTTTTTTTAAGTTTTTCTTTATTTAACCTTTATTTAACTAGGCAAGTCAGTGAAGAATAAATTCTTATTTACAACGGCCAAACCCGGACGACGCTGGGACAATTTTGCGCCGCCCTATGGGACTCTCAATCACGGCCGGTTGTGATACAGCCTGGATACGAACCAGGGTGTCTGGAGTGACGGCTCTAGCATTGAGATGCAGTGCCTTAGACCGCTGCACCACCTGGGAGCCCCCAACTTAGAAATTAATGTTAGTACAATCACATGGCCAGTGTAAGAATATAAAGAAAACAACAAAAAACAGCTAAAAACAAAAAATACCCAGAAGAAAACCTTGGACCCCAATGCTGGCCTTCCACCTGTTGGAAGGCTGCATCTACCTCCCCTAGACTAGAGCAAAATACTACCGTGTTAAACTGAACCTCAGTAGAGATCTATCCAACTAAATATTGAATCACTTATTAATAAGGGAGCAGGTCGATACAACGCACACATATAAAGTGAATCGATTGAGTGCTCTACGATAATGATGGCTGGTCGACGAATCACCCTCAGATGATTCGTTGAGACCCCCGAGACAAAAGTACAAAAGGTATTTTATAGCCAAGATACACCCCTTTCAACCTACATGACGAACAACAGATGTATAGAATGGGTCACAAGGTTAAGATTTGTATGAAAGATACTTATAATTCACAGCAGACCGTATCTGCTGTTAAAACAGTTCTCTCTCCCTGGTACCATATAGAACAGAAACATTAACTCATGCTCTGGAATGCGGCCTTTTTAGGTTTTATCACCCAAAAGACATGGTAAATCTCCTGTCAGTGTTATCTCCCAGAGGCCCATCCTCAGTAGAACACACACAGGTGAGCCTTCTACCAACCCTTTATTCTGTTGCATAAACTAACCGTTTGATGCAATAATAGCATTATAACATCATCTTGTCATTTCCACCACAAATGTCAGAAAAAAAGTGAGTTGGGTTTGATTCCTAATTAAATGTTACAAAATTAACACGGTAGGAAAGGTGTTGGTCAAGTATTAATAGTTAATTGTTCTCCCTAGACAGGAGCACCGAGAAAACGTTGCTGCTCACCAGCGCCTCCATATTAATATAATATTGAATGCATTAACAGAAATTACCGTAACCAAACAAACATTGTAGATTACAAATTATGCTAATTAACTTCCAAATGTACTACTGGTGACACTGGTGTGCCACCTCCGCAGCCTCCGCAATGGATTAGTCCAATCAGACAGGCATGAATCAGGTGTCTCGTGTGCCATATATTTTTTTTTATAGATATTTTTGCCACTGCTCGACTAAAGAAAATCTTGGTCAAACAGCCAATCGACCAAACAATCGACCGGTTGAGTAAATGAGGTCAGCCCTATAAAACAGTATGTAAACATTATTAAAGTGAAAAGTGTTCTATTATTAAAGTGACCAGTTTTCCATGTACACTACCGTTCAAAGGTTTTGTGGTCACTTAGAAATGTACTTGTTATCCATGAAAAAAATAAAAGAAATGAGTTGCAAGATGAATAGGAAATATAGTCAAGACGTTAACAAGGTTATAAATAATAATGAATTTTAATTGAAATAATAATTGTCCTTCAAACTTTGCTTTTGTCAAAGAATCCTCCATTTGCAGCAATTACAGCCTTGCAGACCTTTTGACATTCTAGTTGTCAATTTGTTGAGGTAATTTGAAGGGATTTCATCCCACGCTTCCTGAAGCACTTCCCACAAGTTGGATTGGCTTGATGGGCACTTCTTACGTACCATGTGGTCAAGCTGCTCCCACAACAGCTCAGTAGGGTTGAGATCCGGTGACTGTGCTGGCCACTCCATTATAAACAGAATACCAGCTGACTGCTTCTTCTCTAAATAGTTATTGCATAGTTTGGAGCTGTGCTTTGGGTCATTGTCTTGTTGTAGGAGCAAATTGGCTCCAATTAAGCGCAGTCCACAGGGTATGGCATGGCATTGCAAAATGGAGTGATAGCCTTCCTTCTTCAAGATCCCTTTTACGCTGTACACATCTCCCACTTTACCACCACCAAAGCACCCCCAGACCATCACATTGCCTCCACCATGCTTGACAGATGACGTCAATCTCCAGCATCTTTTCATTTTTTCTGCGTCTTCCAAATGTTCTTCTTTGTGATCCGAACACAAACTTAAATTTGTCTGTCCATAAAACTTTTTTCCAAACTTCCTCTATCCAGTGTCTGTGTCCTTTTGCCCATCTTTTCTTTTATTGGCCAGTCTGAGATTTGGCTTTTTCTTTGCAACTCTGCCTAGAAGGCCAGCATCCCGAAGTCACCTCTTCACTGTTGACGTTGAGATGCGGGTTGTTTTGCGGGTACTATTTAATGAACCTGCCAGTTGAGGACTTGTGAGGCATCTGTTTCTCAAACTAGACACTAATGTAGTTGTCCTCTTGCTCAGTTGTGCACCGGGCCTCCCACTCCTCTTTCTATTCTGGTTAGAGACAGTTTGCACTGTTCTGTGAAGGGAGTAGTACACAGTGTTGTACAAGATCTTCAGTTTCTTGGCAATTTCTCACATGGAACAGCTTTCCTTACTCAGAACAAGAATAGACTGACGAGTTTCAGAAGAAAGTTCTTTGTTTCTGCCCATTTTGAGCCTGTAATCGAATGCACAACTGCTGATGCTCCAGATACTCAGCTAGAAGGCCAGTTGTATTGTTTCTTTAAATCAGCACCACAGTTTTCAGCTGTGCTAACATAATTGCAAAAGGGTTTTCTAATGATCAATTAGCCTTTGAAAATGATCAACTTGGATTAGCTAACACAGTATGCCATTGGAACACAGGAGTGATGGTTGCTGATAATGGGGAATAAATAAATCAGCCGTTTCCAGTAGAGGTTGACTGATTATTATTTTTCAACGCCGATACCGATTATTGGAAAACCAAAAAAAAGCCAATACCGATTAATCGGCCGATTTATTTATTTTTTACATTTGTAATAATGACAATTACAACAATGCTGAATGAACACTTATTTTTACTTAATTTAATATAATACATCAATAAAATCAATTTAGCCTCAAATAAATAATGAAACATGTTCAATTTGGTTTAAATAATGAAAAAACAAAGTGTTGGAGAAGAAAGTAAAAGTGCAATTTATTGCCATGTAAAAAAGCTAAAGTTTAAGTTCCTTGCTCAGAACATGAGAACATATGAAAGCTGGTGGTTCCTTTCAACATGAGTCTTCAATATTCCCAGGTAAGAAGTTTTAGGTTGTAGTTATTATAGGCATTATAGGACTATTTCTCTCTATACCATTTGTATTTCATATACCTTTGACTATTGGATGTTCTTATAGGCACTATAGTATTGCCAGTGTAACAGTATAGCTTCCATCCCTCTCCTCGCTCCTACCTGGGCTCGAACCAGGAACACAACGACAACAGCCACCCTCAAAGCAGCGTTACCCATCGCTCCACAAAAGCCGCGGCACTTGCAGAGCAAGGGGAACAACAACTCCAAGTCTCAGCGCGAGTGACGTTTGAAACGCTATTAGCGCGCATCCCGCTAACTAACATCGGTTACACCAGCCTAATCCCGGGAGTTGATAGGCTTGAAGTCATAAACCGCTGCTGACAAACGCACGAAAGTGCTGTTGGAATGAATGCTTACGAGCCTGCTGCTGCCTACCACCAGTCAGTCAGAGTGCTCTATCAAATCATAGACTTAGTTATAACATGATAACACACAGAAATACGAGCCTTAGGTCATTAATATGGTAGATTCCGGAAACTATCATCTCGAAAACAAGACGTTTATTCTTTCAGTGAAATACGGAACCGTTACATGTTTTATCTAGCGGTTGGCATCAATAAGTATAAATATTCATGTTACATTGCACAACCTTCAATGTTATAATTATGTAAAATTCTGGCAAATTAGGCAGCCCAAACTGTTGCATATACACTGACTCTGTGTGCAATGAATGCAAGAGAAGTGACACAACCTGGTTAATATTGCCTGCTAACCTGGATTTCTTTTAGCTAAATATGCAGGTTTAAAAATATATACTTCTGTGTATTGATTTTAAGAAAGGCATTGATGTTTATGGTTAGGTACACATTGGAGCAACGATACGCACCGCATCGACTATATGCAACGCAGGACACGCTAGATAAACTAGTTATATCATCAACCATGTGTAGTTAACTAGTGATTATGATTGATTGATTGTTTTTTATAAGATAAGTTTAATGCTAGCTAGCAACTTACCTTGGCTTACTGCATTCGCGTATCAGGCAGTCTCCTCGTGGAGTGCAATGTAATCAGGTGGTTAGAGCGTTGGACTAGTTAACTGTAAGGTTGCAAGATTGAATCCCCCGAGCTGACAAGGTAAAAATCTGTCGTTCTGCCCCTGAACGAGGCAGTTAACACACCGTTCCTAGGCAGTCATTGAAAATAAGAATGTGTTCTTAACTGACTTGCCTGGTTAAATAAAGATTAAATAAAGGTGTAAAAAAAAACGTGAAATCGGCCCTAATTAATCGCCCATTCCGATTAATCGGTCTACCTCTAGTTTCCAGCTACAATAGTCATTTACAACATTAACCATGTCTACAATGTATTTCTGATCAATGTGATGTTATTTTAAATGGACAAAAAAAATGTGCTGTCTGGGCCGGCAGCCTTAAATGTCTTACTCACGTCGGCCACGGAGAACAAGAGCTCACAGGCCTCGGGAGCGGCCCGTGTTGGTGGCACTGTGTTATCCTCAAAGCAGGTGTTTAGCTTGTCCGGGAGCAAGACGTCGGTGTCCACGACATGGCTGGTTTTCCCTTTGTAATCCGTGATTGTCTGGAGTCCCTGCCACATAACGTCTCGTGTCTGAGCCGTTGAATAGTCATCACTGAAGTTCCTTCATAGAAGCCGCTCTTTCGTAGGTATAATTCTGTGGGCTTTGTTCAGATAAATCAAATCAAATCAATCAAATCAAATTTTATTTGTCACATACACATGGTTAGCAGATGTTAATGCGAGTGTAGCGAAATGCTTGTGCTTCTAGTTCCGACAATGCAGTAATAACAAGTAATCTAACTAACAATTCCAAAACTACTGTCTTGTACACAGTGTAAGGGGATAAAGAATATGTACATAAGGATATATGAATGAGTGATGGTACAGAGCAGCATAGGCAAGATACAGTAGATGGTATCGAGTACAGTATGTACAAATGAGATGAGTATGTAAACAAAGTGGCATAGTTTAAAGTGGCTAGTGATACATGTATTACATAAGGATACAGTCGATGATATAGAGTACAGTATATACGTATGCATATGAGATGAATAATGTAGGGTAAGTAACATTATATAAGGTAGCATTGTTTAAAGTGGCTAGTGATATATTTACATAATTTCCCATCAATTCCCATTATTAAAGTGGCTGGAGTTGAGTCAGTGTCAGTGTGTTGGCAGCCGCCACTCAGTGTTAGTGGTGGCTGTTTAACAGTCTGATGGCCTTGAGATAGAAGCTGTTTTTCAGTATCTCGGTCCCAGCTTTGATGCACCTGTACTGACCTCGCCTTCTGGATGATAGCGGGGTGAACAGGCAGTGGCTCGGGTGGTTGATGTCCTTGATGATCTTTATGGCCTTCCTGTGACATCGGGTGGTGTAGGTGTCCTGGAGGGCAGGTAGTTTGCCCCCGGTGATGCGTTGTGCAGACCTCACTACCCTCTGGAGAGCCTTACGGTTGAGGGCGGTGCAGTTGCCATACCAGGCGGTGATACAGCCCGCCAGGATGCTCTCGATTGTGCATCTGTAGAAGTTTGTGAGTGCTTTTGGTGACAGTCCGAATTTCTTCAGCCTCCTGAGGTTGAAGAGGCGCTGCTGCGCCTTCTTCACGATGCTGTCTGTGTGAGTGGACCAATTCAGTTTGTCTGTGATGTGTATGCCGAGGAACTTAAAACTTGCTACCCTCTCCACTACTGTTCCATCGATGTGGATAGGGGGGTGTTCCCTCTGCTGTTTCCTGAAGTCCACAATCATCTCCTTAGTTTTGTTGACGTTGAGTGTGAGGTTATTTTCCTGACACCACACTCCGAGGGCCCTCACCTCCTCCCTGTAGGCCGTCTCGTCGTTGTTGGTAATCAAGCCTACCACTGTTGTGTCGTCCGCAAACTTGATGATTGAGTTGGAGGCGTGCGTGGCCACGCAGTCGTGGGTGAACAGGGAGTACAGGAGAGGGCTCAGAACGCACCCTTGTGGGGCCCCAGTGTTGAGGATCAGCGGGGAGGAGATGTTGTTGCCTACCCTCAGATAATGCATGTTATAACAACAAGATGCCCAACTCTTCACGCCCAGCATTCTCTCTTCACCCGCAAAGTTTTTGTTGCATCCTACACTACACTTGCCCACTCCATAGCAAGCTGCTCTATCCATTGGTGAAGTACTTTAGTGTAGAGCTAAATAATTTTTTTAAAGTGCTAATTTCAGGTTTAGGTTTAGAAAGGAACGATATAAACCGTTCGAACCGGTTCAGAACTGTAATTTGCTGGTTGGAACAGTGGAACGGAACAACAACAACAAAAATGACTCTGTTCAGAATGAAACGATTGGAAAATTATTTTGGTTCAAACCCCTGCTGCTTCATTACATAGTTAAAAAGACTGGTCCCCAGACGACAGCTAACATTCCACTTCTTGCCACTCCTGTCATTTTAAATGAGCGGAATGTAACAGCTGAACAGAGATGGCAACCAGGCTACAGTAGTTGCATGTTCAATAATATGAGATGATAGGCTCGCTATTATCCCATTAAAAAAAAAAATGTAAAAGCTCTTTTTGTAACATTTCTGTTCCATGCACAGTATATTCCGTTGGTCACATCATTTTACGGTTTGGAACGAATTTAACCATAAAAATCATTGGGCGCACGCACAACAAACGCATTTCACAAAGGCCCCATATTCAGATGCATGAGAAAGTAGATCCGTTGTTGCTGTGTTTTCCCCATTGTCTCTACCCTACATCAAATGATGAGTTCTATTTGGCTACAATTGGATTTCCAGGGCTCCGTGTATCATATCAGCCAATGAGTAATGTTCACACAGGAAAGGCATTTCAGACCAATAAATCCACCAGGGATGATACACTAAGGCACCTAGGGATACTGATTACAGCCAGACGTCACTAGCTTTCCCCAAAACTCTCTGCAGTTCTGCCGTCGCAGCATTTCTCCCCAGTTTTACCAGGAGAGCACTCCAATCCCCACAAAACCCATGACCCGGAGAAGGGGCTTGATTAGAGCTTGAAAAAAAGCCATAGCTCGGCTGTAGCAACAGAATAAACTGGAGAAAAGGGCAGGGTACCAACCAAGACTTTACCATGTCAAGACCATGCATAATACTGAGCGATGGATCAAACTTCAGAATCAATTAAATGTAGGTAATGAATGCTGTAAGGTCAAATAACCTCAATGATTGATCATTTCTTTGGATGACATTTAGGCTACAGGAATATCAGCAAACAAACACTGATGCGAGAGATGAAGTCAGTAGCCTACCTAGAAGCAAAACAATTGAGCCAAGTACCAGCTGCTCTCTCACGAAGCCATGCCTAATGTATGTTGCACTGGGAAACGTAAACTTTTGGAGCACAGCATAAACAGATGACCTCTAACACACGTAGGGCTACAATCACTGCTCGTCTCTGGTTTGTTTTAGCTAAGGCTCAAGCAGTTTCATCAAGAGAACACTCGTGAATACAAAGATGAAGACACATAGATGTAGCAAGCAGACCACTGCCCCATTACTAGAGCACTGTAATCATGGGTAGTAGCATGCCTCTGGGATCCCAAAGTTCCAAATGTAATGGCTTACAAAAATACTAAACTTCTGAAAAATAAAAATGGTAACTATTTGGTAAATCGGCTACGAAGACAGTATTTTTCTAGATGTTTAAGACCCCTGAAGCAACATTCAGAGCTTCAGACAGCAACACATTTGAAATCAATAATCACCATTGTCATGTGGGGGAGTGAGGGCAACAGAGCTAGGCGCCTAGCTAGTAAGGGGAAAGGGAATACCTAGTATGTTGCACAACTGAATGCATTCAATCGAAATGTGTCTTCCGCATTTAACCCTACCTCTGAATCAGAGAGGTGCGGGGCGCCTGCCTTAACCCGACGTCATCGGGGAGCAGTTGTTGTTGGGGGTTAACTGCCTTGCTCAAGGGCAGAATGGCAGATTTTTCCACCTTGCCAGCACGGGGATTCGAACCAGACATCTTTCAGTTACTGGCCCAACACTCAACCGCTAAGCTACTGGCCCGATGCTCTTAACCACTAAGCTACCTGCCGCCCATATAGCCTAAAGGAAGCGAAACATTGGTCTGAGAGCTTGCCATGCAAATCTCACCACAACCAGGCCTGTCGTCAGTTAGCCCATCTCACCAGTCCTGAAAGGTTCAGTGGGTTCAGACTCTGCATGGACTACACCGAAAGAAACAGCCTCATAACAAGCAACAAACAAATAAGTAAACTTTGTCCAGTGTGCTCAAAAACACCAACTATTTCTCTCTCCATCTTTTCACCAACTACAGGACTAAAGCACCAATTAGAGAATCCCATTATCAATATGAGAGACCCTTTTTTTCATGAGACCCCAGAGAGAGAGAGAGACAGCACACCACTGAGAGCCAGCCAGCGAGCAGTAGATAGACTTTTCCTGATGAGTGCTTAATTAAAGACAAGAGTCCCCCGCAGATGGGGAAGTAGCACCTCACTGCCTCCGTCTGTGACTACCACTATCGCTCTGCTCAGCAGGCAGGGTCCATGTGGCCAGTCCACACAGCAAGCTGTGTGAAATGGTGCATGGCAGATGTATGTATCGTTCCCGAAGAAGGGGGGGGAATGTCTGCTTTGCTGACGCTATATATTTAATCAATCTTTTTTCATTTGTGATTCATATACTGTATTACAATCTAGTTTGAGTAGTTAGGCTGGGTAGTGGTATAGTCTTCAGAAGTCTTCAAACGGTTGTATAAAATAAGTTGTACACCGACTAATCCCTTTACCCTAATCACTGTTTATTCATCTCCTCCAGACACCGAGCAGCCTGGTGTGATGTAGGGCAGGACCATGGTCGCTCAGCCAAAACTAAGGTGATTAATTGAGCTCATGGGTACTGCCCAGGCCCACAAATGGGATTTGTCTCTCAAGCAGAACATCAGACTCACTGTCTGCCTGCACCTGGAATGAGCATTACAACAAATCCCAGCTTCTGATACCTTGGGCATTCAATGGGGAGTTTGAGGTCAGTGCCAAATGTAGGCTAATCACTATGAAGGGTATAGCCTACTTATTTTTGAGACATAATACTGTAAATACCACTCAGAAGTGTAGAATAAATCAAATGTGACTCGTTTTAGGAAACTAGGTGTCACGTCACTAGTTCACAGGAGCGGCATTTGAACGTAAACATTTCTTTTTTTAATAAAAATGTGTTTTTTGCCAGAATTGCCTTCTGCACCATGTGAACTTTCATGTGCTTTAATAACAACCTTGTATTCCATTCATAAATACGAAGAAAATTGTTAAATTACAAGCCTAGTTGGTTTAGCAACAGAAAAAGGCAGATAAATAATAATTTGCAAATAAATTCATTAAAAATGATACAATGTGATTTTCTAGATTTTATTTTCTCATTTTGTCTGTCATAGTTGAAGTGTACCTATGATGAAAATTACAGGCCTCTCATCTTTTTAAGTGGGAGAACTTGCACAATTGGGGGCTGACTAAATACTTTTTTGCCCCACTGTATACGGGTAAAAGTCTAGCTACACTTTCAGATAGAAGTTTCAAGTTTTGTGAGAAAGTCATTTTTATTGCAAATTAAAGCTTACTGTTAGATAGCTAGCAGACGTTAGCTTGCTGCCTCGCTAGCTAACGTTACGTGTATGATCTGTGTAGTAATATTATTTGAATCAGAAACCATTTGCATTGCTAGTTATAGCCTAATGTTAGCTAGCTAACATTGAACCTAGTTTGTTAGCTTTAGCTACCTGTAGATTCCTACTACAGCTATGATCATGTTGTATTGGTAGTAGTATGAGTTGGGATTATGCCGGTTTATTGTTTAGCTAGCTAGCTACATTTCTAAACAAAAGACCACTTTGGCCAGATTATTACATGACCCATCAAATTAGCCATGTGCGTCTGGGGATGATTACGGCCGTCTATTGGGGGGGGGGGGGGTTATAGCATTTCTTTCACATGACCCATCAATTTAGACAAGTGTATCGGGTAAGCGTCATCTAATAATGATCAAATATTTATCTGGACACTTTCTGTTTATGACATTGCTACAATGCAAGTAACCACTTCACTGTAACATAACGTACCTTCTGTATCCTGTGCATGTGACAAATAAACATAGATTTTATTTGATGTAGCGTGTGTTTACCACATGGCCTCACATGTGAATCCTTAAAGAGATGGGTGGGGCTAAGGCTTAAGAAGGTGTAAACGATGCTGAATGGGTGTAGACAAAGAAGAGCTCTCCAGTAGGTGTACCAAAACATTCAAGGCCATTTTCTCAAAAGTGGGGTTACTTTATCAACTTTCAAAATCAGAATTACTTTCCAATTGTTCCTCAACTGTAGTGTATGATATACCATTTTCTGAGTTACTACTTTTATCCAATGTAAGACCGAATCGAGACGGTCGGTCACAAATGTACCCTCAGTCATTATTGATGCAGCAGGGAAATAATGCCAGAGAAAACAATCTGATTGCTTGCTGCAGGGGCCAGGCACAAAAATACTTTCTTGTGAATTAGCCCACTTTATCATTGCATTATGTTTACTAGCCGACTAAAAACTCAACGATTTACAATGGAGTTGAGCAGCGACTAGTGTGGGCAGACTGGATCTCCGATGTCACATAAAATTACGTTTTTATCAAAAACGACTGATTGTAGCACCCAAAGAATAGCCACCAATTACACAGAACAATGTTGTGTGTAATTATGATGTTGGAAGGCCTAGATGATTATCAAGGACCTCAGCCACCCGAGCCAAGACCGGTTCAGCCCGCTACAATCCAAAAAGCGAGGTGAGTACAGGTGCATCAAAGCAGGGACCAAGACTGTTAAATAGTCACCACTCGCCTGCCTCCACCCAGTACCCTGCCTCGAACTTTAGTCACTGTCACTAGCCGGCTACCACCCAATTAACTCTAACATGCACCATAGAGGCTGCTGCCCTATGTACATAGTCATGGAACACTGGTCACTTTAATAATGTCACATACTGTTTTACCCACTTCATATATATATATATATATATATATATATATATACTGTATTCTAGTCAAGGCCTATCCTATTTAACTATTGCTGTACATAGTGCCTTCGGAAAGTATTCAGACCCCTTCACTTTTTCATATTGTTACTTTACAGCCTTATTCTAAAATGTATTATATATTTTTTTTGTCCCTCAATCTACACACAATACCCCATAATGCCAAATGTATTAAACATTTTAAAATAGAAATAAAATGTACATAAGTATTCAGACCCTTTACTCAGTACTTAATTGAAGAAAACTTTGGCAGCGATTACAGCCTCAAGTCTTCTTGGGTTTGACTCTACAAGCTTGGCACACCTGTATTTTGAGAGTTCAGGTTCAAGTCAGGGCTCTGGCTGGGCCACTCAAGGATATTCAGAGACTTGTCCCAAAGACACTCCTGTGTTGTCTTGCCTGTGTGCTTAGCGTCGTTGTCCTGTTGGAAGGTGAACCTTCGCCCAAGTCTGAGGTCCTGAGCGCTCTGGAGCAAGTTTTCATCAAGGATCTCTCTGTACTTTGCTGTTTATCTTTGCCTCGATCCTGACTAGTCTCCCAGTCTCTGCCTCTGAAAAACATTCCCACAGGATGGTGCTGCCACCACCATGCTTCGCCGTAGAGATGGTGCCAGGTTTCCTCCAGATGTGACGCTTGGCATTCAGGTAAAATAGTTTAATCTTGGTTTCATCAGACCAGAGAATCTTGTTTCTCATGGTCTGAGAGTATTTAGGTGCCTTTTGGCAAACTCCAAGTGGACTGTCATGTGCCTTTTAATGAGGAGTGGCTTCCATCTGGCCGGTCTAATATAAAGGCCTGATTGGTGGAGTGCAGCAGAGATGGTTGTCCTTCTGGAAGGTTCTCCCATCTCCACAAAGGAACTCCAGAGCTCTGTCAGAGTGACCATCGAGTTCTGGCCCTTCTCCCCCGATTGCTTAGTTTGGCCGGGCAGCCAGCTCTAGAAAGAGTCTTGGAAGAAGTTTGAAACCACTTCCATTTAAGAATGATGGAGGCCATTGTGTTCATGGGGACCTTCAATGCTGCAGAATGTTGTGGGTACCATTCCCCAGATCTGTGCCTCGACACAATCCTGTCTCAGAGCTCTACGGACAATTCCTTCAACCTCATGGCTTGGTTTTTGCTCTGACATGCACTGTCAACTGTGGCACCTCATAGACAAGTGTGTGCCTTTCCAAATCATGTCCAATCAATTGAATTTACCACAGGTGGACTCCAATCAAGCTGTAGAAACATCTCAAGGATGATCAATGGAAACAGGATGCACCTGAGTTGAATTTCGAGTCTCATAGCAAAGGGTCTGAATACATATGTAAATAAGGTATGTTTTTTTATTTGTAATAAATTTGCCAAAAATTCTAAAAAACTGTTTTGCTTTATCATTATGGGGTATTGTGTAGATGGTTGAGTTTTTTTAAAGTTTTTTTTAAATCAATTTTAGAATACGGCTGTAACATAACAAAATGTCGAAAAAGTCAAGGTGTCTGAATACTTTCCGAAGGCACTGTATTCAGATTGTCTATCAATTCTGTAGATACACACTCCGGACATTGCTCATCCTAATATTTCTATATTTTTAACTTTTTAGATTTATGTATATTGTTACATATTAGTGCACTGCTGAAGCTAGGCACACAACCATTTCGCTACACCGGCAACTTATCTACTGAATATGTGTATGCGACCAATAAAATGGGATTTGATTCGGAACTCCAGTCAGCCCACACTAGTCACCGCACTAGTCCATCATAAATCGTGGAGTTGAGTTTAACCTTCTAGATGTTCACTCACCACTGGTGCGTTTTTTATGCTACACTACTGCAATAAGGGCATTTTAGTATTTAGAGTGCCTTGTTTTTTTTATATAATGAAATTGATCACGTTGACCTTATCAGGGGAAAAAAAACAAGTACACTATTCAATGTTGTCGTCATGGGAAACTTGTAATGGCATTCATTGAGCAGTGACCACCACAACATTGCCATCACGTGCTATTTGAATTTGATTGTGAAAATATAATAAAATGCATAATTGACTTTCATTTGTGTAGGTTAGACTCTCCGATGGTAAACAATGTGCCCTGTCTTGGTCTGCAGCACTATGCACAACATGTGTGTAGCATACTTTTGAATACTGATGACAGCTTCGGGACAAAAGCATGACAATGTATTACAAAGAAATATAAATAGTTATTTCATATATTTGTGCCACATGTTTGAAATAAACTAACCCAGTCACCTCACGACCTCATCACTGCACGGATTATGTCACGTTAGCTAGCTAGCTAGCCAGCCAAGGTTCACGCGTGCACTAGCTGTCAATGTGCATTGAAAGCAAACCACGCCAATCTCCTACTACTAAAACAGGGGAAAATATAACCAATTTCCTTCTCTTTGATACTTTCTGTTCCCCTTAAAATCCTTCGTTCTCACTCAACAGCAGCCTACATTCATTTCACCTACCAGATATTTGACTTCCGTGCTCGTTCTCCTTTCTGTCACTTCTGGAACACCCACCAGCACTCCTCCAGGTCCTAGCGAGAGTCAATTTAGTTTTGTGCATGGCATTTTCTTTCCGTCTCCTCTGTTGCCTCCCCCAAGTAAGCTGCTATGTTGACTTTACTTCATATATGGGTGCTTGATCTTATCATACAAATTCAACTTTTCTCCTCTATATTAAAGGCCCAGTGCTGTCAAAAACCTGATTGTCTTGTGTTTTATATACATTTCCACACTACAAGGTTGAAATAATATTGTGAAATTATGATAATGCCCTTTAGTGTAAGAGCTGTTTGAAAAGACCACCTGAAATTTCCGCCTGTTTTGGTGGGTTTTGGTTTTGACCTGCTGGTGACGTCACCAGGCTGTAAATTAGTTAATAGACAAATAAGAAAGAGAGTTCCAAACCTCTCTGCCAATAACAGCTAGTTTTCAGGTTTCCCCTCTCTCAGACCCCTCCCAGACAGTCCTAGCTAAATTCTTGTTTGAGAAATTGCTCTTTGCTAAGAATCATTTTTTTTAAACAATTTTAATTGAAAACAATCACAGTAGGGTACTTAATTGTTACCCAGAAATGATTTGATATTGAGATAAAAACGGCTGCATTGGGCCTCAGCAAAACTACCTATGAGAACGGGGTTTATGGGAAATCGTGTTCAAATCTACAAATAAAAGACCAAATTCTTGCCAGAGGGGAATCCAAAAACACCTGTACACAGATAGTTACAGTATGCAGTGAAGCTTTAACATGTATAAACCCTAGAATGTATTGTTGTATTCGTGAATCTACAAACATGCTGATTTTTGTGTTTTCTATTGATAGAAAGTTATCAAAAACTTTTGAACTAGTGTTGCTCTAATTTGGGCAGATACTTATGGGTTTAATAAAAGGAACCGATTGAAGAGAGCTCAGAACAGGACACTATCATTCTTATCTCTTTTGGGACAGAACATACTGTACTCTCAGCTGAATGTCTTAAATGGCCTAGGAAGATAAATTGGGTATTGGCTACAATATCTTCTCATTCACATGCTTAGAGCTATGGAAATACAAAAGGAGTGAATTATTACTCACACAGCACTTTCATCCTGACTCCTTAAACCATTTAAGATGAGAAATTGAGCCTCACAGCTACAGTATATTGGAAGCCTGGGTGTCAAATAAGAACTTCTTAACTGAGAGGGGAAACGGGCGATAACGAAAGTATTTAATGAAGTATGCAGAAGTAAATGTGCCAATTAATAGCTAGAGCAGGTAACTTTTCTCCTCGTTGGAGATTCAGCCCTGAATCTTGTTGAGCATTCGATTAAGTTTAGTGATAAGGGCAGTGACAAATGTCCTCTGACAGAACCTTGGACACTATATCATTCTTATCTCTTTTGGGACAGAACATACTGTACTCTCAGCCGAATGTCTTAAATGGCCTATGAAGATAAATTGGGTGTTGGCTACAATATCTCCTCATTCACAGGCTTATTGGCTTATTGGTTATTGGTTAGGAATGGATGAATAAAAGCTGGAGGATGCTCTACAGTTGGATTTGTTTACAGAGCCTATCAGATTCTCATATCGGTTGTCTTTGATAATGCTGGAGTAGCTGCAGGGTGGACATCATCTCAACACAGAGCTACCAAAGGCAAGGTCAGTACAGACATGAGTCTTCCCTGATTCTATGAACACCGCACAACAGTGTAGAGTTGGTATCTACAGGGAACAATATTATTTTCTCCATTAATGTTCAGAATATTTATTTTTTATTGAGGGTCACCTGGAAATAGGTAACAGGGAGAGTGCCAACGGCTTGAGCTACACACTCTACGAATAGTTCCATATATACTGTTTATGTACTATATCAAAGCCTTCACTATACCTCCACGTGACATTAATTATAATAGCAAGCTGTCATCTAGACATCTTCATGTGTGCATCACAGAACTAAGCATTTAACACAATATGAAAACATTATGTAATGAATGAAGTCCGCTATAGATGGGTTACGGGAATCCATTAAGTATTCAACTCATTTGAGTGAATGGCGATGTGACTCAATGATTTAAACTTGGCAAATGGCACAAAGTGCACACTGAAGCCAACCAATGTTCCCATAGAAGATGTGCTGCTCAACTTACCCTCTGAACACAACAGAAGAGCTGTTTACAAAGAAAGTAATCAATTACTTTCCAGTTGTTGGTTGCGTGTGTAGAAGTAAACAGATTAATAAGCTCAGCATTAGCCTAAGAAACAAGTCACTCAGAGTCGAATAGACTAGAGGGTCGATAAGCAGCACAGTGTTAAATGGGGCCATCATGCATGCACTTATCTTCTCCAAATGTGAATTTAGATGTATAAGGCTTCACTGGTGATACAGTCTGGATTTTCCTTGAGGTCTTAATTTAAATTTGACAATCTAAGAGCCATTATCAGTCCATAGCCCTGCAGTGCCATCAACACCGTGGCCACTTTACCTATCAGTCACCATATTTGTTAGGTAACAATATATCAGACATAAACGGGATGTGTTTCTCTAGGGGGCTATATGGCATGATATCTAGCCATAATTTGTGTCACAGAGAGCATGCTCAATGGAGTAATGTCTGTGTCCCAAATGGCACCCTATTCCCTTTATATGGTGTGTTGCCTTTGTACAGGGCCTATAGGGCTCTGTTCAAAAGTAGAGCACTATAGTGACAATGACATTTTGGTACTCAACCCATGAGTAACAGTAGCTGGTTACCCAGCATGCATCAGCACTGTCTCGAAAAGGAAGGCGCATTTTTTTGGACACTGGCAGAGTCAGACACTGACCCACATGGGTGGTTCTGCCCACACATTTGAGTCTGCAGACTCGCAAATGATAAAAACAGGTGCTGAGAAGGCGGTTGCTATGCAACAATCGGGTGCGATGCACGCAGCAGCCAGGTGGGCTTCAGGAGAAAGGAGTGAGCACACACAGAGGTGGTTAATAAACACCCTTCAAAAACACTGTGGGGAACTCTAAAAGGCTGCCGAAACCACGGGGGGGAGGAGACTTTACCAGGTTAATAGGCAACGTGCAGCTCAGGCTCATCTGGTGGTAAAGAGTCGAGCGTAGTGGTTCTTATTGTCAGAGAAAATCTAAATGGTTTGAAATTCAGAGTAGCATTTAATCCAAAGCGTTATTGTAAATGTACAATGCGGTATTGATTGCTTCAATTCACGCCCATTGTATCATAGAAGGAACATTCTGTATGACCATGCTACAACCCAGACATCTATATTTACGTTGAAACATAAATAGAAAGAAGGGTAACATTTTATAACAAAGTCCTTTAATAAATGATTTGTTAACAGTTTGCTTACCAATTACTAAATGATTATTCCGGCATTTGTGAATGTTAATAAGCAATCTCTAAATAGTAATTGCTGCATTTATCAACACTATTTTAAATGATTTATTCATTATTTGTAATGTCATTAATAAGTTGTTTGATCATAGTATGTTCACAATTTCTAAATGATTAACAATGTTATGAAGGAGTTATTGTCAACTCATAAGATTATTTATAAGGCATTTGTTAATGGTTTATTAATGGTTTGACTCATCATTGACATACATATGTATTCATGTATTTATATATCTTGTGAATGGTATATTTATGAATTGTTAATAAATGCATTTATACATGTGAGTATATGCACTTACTAATACCTCAGTGGATGATTAATGGAGATCCTCATTTATTTCACCTTTATTTAACCAGGTCGGCCAGTTGAGAACAAGCTCTCATTTACAACTGCGACCTGGCCAAGATAAAGCAAAGCAGTGCGACAAAATCAACAACACTGAGTTACACATGGGATAAACAAATGTGCAGTCAATCACACAATAGAAACATCTGTATACAGTGTGTGCAAATGAAGTAAGGAGGTAAGGTAATAAATAGGCCAATAGTAGCAAAGTAATTACAATTTAGTAATTTACATTAGAGTGATATGTGCAGATGAGGATGTGCAAGTAGAAATATATGATCCCTTATTGATGTCAACTTTCGACTCTGTCAATCCCCGTATTCTTATCGGCAGACTCAACAGCCTTGGTTTCTCTAATGACTGCCTAGCCTGGTTCACTAACAACTTCTCAGATAGAGTTCAGTGTGTCAAATCGGAGGGCCTGTTGTCCGGACCTCTGGCAATCTCTATGGGGGTGCCATAGGGTTCAATTCTCGGGCCGACACTTTTCTCTGTATATATCAATGATGTCGCTCTTGCTGCTGGTGATTCTCTGATCCACCTCTACGCAGATGACACCATTCTGTATACATCTGGCCCTTCTTTGGACACTGTGTTATCAAACCTGCAAACGAGCTTCAACGCCATACAACTCTCCTTCCGTGGCCTCCAACTGCTCTTAAATGTTAGTAAAACAAAATGCACGCTCTTCAACCGATCGCTGCCCGCACCCGCCCGCCTGACTAGCATCACTACTCTGGACGGTTCTGAATATGTGGACAACTATAAATACCTAGGTGTCTGGCTAGACTGTAAACTCTCCTTCCAGACTCACATTAAGCATCTCCAATCCAAAGTTAAACCTAGAATCGGCAGGTAGCAACAATGGCGGCGGATAATTTTAGGAAAAGAGGGTCCAGATTGTCTAGCCCAGCTGATTTGCTAATTATTAATAATATTAATAAACTATTTTGCAGCCACTAATCTAAAGTGTGCACTGCCACTAAACAGGCCTACTCTGGGTGTACAAGACATTAAGGACACCTGCTCTTTCCATGACATGGACTGACCAGGTGAATCCAGGTGAAAACAATGATCCCGTATTGATGTCGCTTGTTAAATCCACTTCAATCGGTGTAGATGAAGGGGAAAAGACAGGTTAAATAATGATTTTTCTGCCTTGAGACAATTGAGACATGACTTGGGTGTGTGTGCCATTTATAGGGTGAATGGGCAAGACAAAATATTTAACTGCCTTTGAACGGGGTATGGTAGAGTAGGGGCCAGGCACACTGGTTTGAGTGTGTCAAGAACTGCAATTCCGCTGTGTTTTTCACACTCAATAGTTTCCCGTGTGTACCAAGAATGGTCCACCACCCAAAGGACATCCAGCCAACTTGACACTACTGTGGGAAGCATTGTAGTCAACATGGGCCAGCATCCCTGTGAAATGCTTTTGACACCATGTAGAATCCATACCACGATTAATTGAGGCTGTTCTGAAGGCAAAAGGGGGTGCAACTCAATATTAGGAAGGTGTTTCTAGTGTTTTGTTCACTCAGTGTGTACTTTATAAAAGGTTTATAAACAACTTGTTACTCCCCAAAAGCTGGCCACATTAGTAGACAGTACCTGACGCTCCACCAATGTCAAAAAAACAGCCAAAACTTGCTCATTGCAGGTTTTAGGTTAACTTGGCACCGTAACATAATTAAATAAAAAATGCTATTTAAGTTGATTTTCACTTGTGATTTATCAGGCCTTTGTTAATGGCTGCAGTTATGAAGCTTATGAAATATGTAACTGAAATTGTTCATGCAAGAAGTTCATGCAATAAAGTTGACTCTGGAGATGCTCTGTTAACAAAAATAAATTGTATGCTTTTTTTAACATTGAATGTTTTAGGTTATTTTTAGTCATTGGTGGAGTGTCAGGTCCTGTCTACTAATGCGGCCAGCTTTTGGGGAAAAACAAGTCATTTATAAACCTTTTATAAAGTATACACTGAGTGTATGAAAATCATGATAAAAAAAAAAAAAATCTAGTGCAGTTGGTTCAACAGTTTCATGACCAATTAGATTCCATTTGAGCGTGCTGTTATAATTACATTTAAAGGGGATATTGCCATAGCAATCACACACAGTTTATATCTGAAATCATTATATTCACAGGTAATAAGATCCTGCTCTCTCTTCAGTTTTTGGAGTTGAGATTGGTTGAGCAATCTTCCCTCACCACCATAGTGGAGGCTGTTGAAGGGAGGACGGCTCATAGTAACAGCTGGAATGAAATGAATGGTACCCTAACCTCCATCTTCCCTTACCATCACAGCCACCCCTCTTTACCCAATCCCTTGAGTTTAATTAGGCTCTCTAAGCGCTGTCTGAGTATTGCAACACCTGAGCACACCTGAATGTGCTCTGCTCAAACAGAGAGAATGACAGACAGAAAGAGAGAAAAAGAGGGAGAAATAGAGAGAAAGGGAGAGCGAGAGAGAGGGATAGTGAGAGAGGGGGGGATAGAGCGGGAGGGAGGGAAGGAGGGAGAGATGATTCGTTGTTTTTTTAACAGATGTAGGAAGAAGTTTCCCCAATGTACTGGTACCCTCCAAGGCTATGGCATAGAAGATAATAAAATACATTTATCCACTCATGTGAACATGATAGATTGTCTGTCTACAATAAATGAAATGCAGTGGGTTAAAATCCGATTTTTTTTGTTAAGTCTATGACAAATTTAAATGGGTTTGAAAATGCTATGAAAAACCCTTTACAAGATGACCATCTAGTGGATTTTGTACACATTGCAGCTGGAATGCACTGAGCATGTGTATGATTACACCCTTGATGAAGATGAGCAACAAAGACTGTTTCAAATAAATCATACAAAATACTGAGCTATATTGTATGCAAAACATTTTTGGGAAAAGTATGTTATTTTATACTTATACAGTTGCTCAGAGAACAACATGTTGTTTAACAAGTAATACAAACATATCTTAAAAGGATAGGGGCCAAAATGATTGGCACCCCTGCTTTCATTGCTCTAGCACCCTCCCATTGCGAAGATGGCGACACTGAGCCTAAAATGTTTTATGAGATTAGAAAACACGTTGGGAGGGATCTTAGACCATGGCCTTTTCTCAATTTGATTTGGTCAAATTATATTTGCTCAATACGGTGTAATTGTAGACCACAATTCGGGGCATTCCTTGATACCAGGAAACGCACATTGGTGCCTGCCATTGGTGAGTCCATTGATGCATTTGACTTTTTAGTCATTTAGCAGACACTCTTATCCAGAGCGACTTAGCGCATTCATCTTAAGATAGCTTGGTGGGACAACTACATATCACAGGCCTAGAAAGTACATTTGTCCTCAATAAAGTAGCTATCAGTCAGAGCTAGAAGTGGGGGGGTCAAGTGCAAGTGATGTTTGCAGAGAGCGACAGGGTCACACCAAGATTCTTTGCACTCTAGGAGGGCGACACTGTGGAGTTGTCAAACATGATGGAGAGCTCTTTGAGTGGGCAGACCTTTCCCGGGAGGAAGAGCAGCTTGAGGTTGAGCTTGATGTGGTGGGCTGACATCCAGGTTGAGAGAAAAGGAGACAGAAAAAGAAACAGAGACCCGGAGGGGGGTTGCAGTGAGATTGGTAGGAGAGCAGCCTCTAGTAAAGATGAGGTCAAGCATATTGTCTGCCTTGTGAGTTGGAGGGGATTGGGAAAGGGTGAGGTCGAAAGAGGCAAGGAAGGGAAAGAGAGAGTGGGGAAGAAATGAATCGAAGGGAAACGTCGAGAGGTTGAAGTCGCCAAGTACGTAGAGCGGTGAGCCATCGTCGTGAAATGAGTTTATCAAGGTGTCAAGCTCATTGAGGAACTCTCCAAGGGCCCCTGGTGGGCGATAGATGACAATAACGTTAAGCTTGAGTAGAAAAGTGACATCATTGAATTCATTGGTCTGCTCCTGCACTGTCTCACTCTGGTAATATTAAGGAGACTCACAGATTTCCGATGTTGAAAAAGCACTCCTTATCAAGGAATGCTTTAGATATGATAGGAATTGCAAATGTTTTCTTTGTGTGACTCTCTGTGGTAGTGATGGCAAACAAAGGCTTTCTGAAGGCTTCGCTGTTTTCAACAAATTGTGCTGAAAAACGGTTCATTATTCGGAGCTTAATTATCTGTTCACATCTGTGCACATTAGTGACATTTGCTGGTCAGTAATAAATAAGTGTGTGATTATTTAGAGAGACGTGTTTTTTCTCCACTTTTTCAGCAAAACTGTGGTGCAGCTGTAAATCATTGGCTTTAGTAGCCTGTAATCAGTTGGAATATCGTTTGCATCTTATATCATGCTTCCCTTTTCGCCTTCAAGTTTAAAATACTTAAAAAACTGAATCTATGGCATTATTTAGGACACTCAAGACAGGAGCTTATACAAGACTAAATAAAACTAATTATTTGAACAACAGTGCAGAAAGGGAGGTTTCGCAAAACAATTTTCAAAATACCCTTCAACTGGCATTTCACCTCATACCCTCAAGTTCCTGAATGTTCCATAGTTCCTTACTCGCTAAGCTACTGGTCAGTTGAACATTTTTGTACAAAATCCTAACTATACTGAAAAAAATATATAAATGCAATATGCAAGAATTAATGATTTTACTGAGTTACAGCTCATATAAGGAAATCAGTCAATTTAAATGAATTCCTTAGGCCCTAATCTGTGGATTTCACATGACTGGGCAGGGGCGCAGCCATGGGTGGGCCTTGGGAGCCAGGCCCAGCCAATCACAATGAGTTTCCATGGTTATCAAAACGTCACGCCAGGGTAAGCCTACACGAAACACAGACCTTATACCACGGGTATGACAAAACATTTATTTTTACTGCTCTGATTACATTGGAAACCAGTTCATAATAGCAATAAGGCACCTCGGGGGTTTGAGATATATGGCGAATATACCACGACTAAGGGCTGTCCTAGCACTCCGCGTTGCATCTGAGACAAGTTATTGCTTAAGTAAGTATAGCTGTGTAGCAAATGATACAAATGACAAAAGAGCCTAATCACCACATTGCATTCAGTTGTAGACTCAGCACCCGCAGGTGGAGTAGAGGGAGATGGACACAGATCATCAAATTCAGCGACAGCATCCCTGAATGGTTCCCTGCCTCTCGCAGACCCCACGCTGGTTCACTGTCATCAACATTGTTTACATCACTCACTGAGGCATCACTGCCCAAGTTGAAGCCCTAAAAATGTCTTCACACACTCACGAGCTCAAGTTGCGGGGGGGGGGGGGGGGGGGTATCAGGTAAGTGCTGTGCTAAAACATAACATTGCACTTCTGTGGGTCCCCAGGACAAGGAATAAGAAACACTGGTGTACGATTCATGTGCATTGAGTCACACTTACAAACTTACAAAAAAGTTTGTTCCAAACCTGTAAACTCCTATAATAGGGAATGTTCTCCGATAGCCTGAAAGAAAGTGCGTGGCTGCATTAGTAATTTACACTAATGAATGTTATGTATTAATTCATGATGAAATAGATTATTATTGATTACAGAAAATAATTTTAAAGCAAAATGGAATAGACATGCCTAGTTTATTTCTTACCAGCAGGGGGCATAATTTGTCCACCGAAAGTGTGCCATAACGCATCTGTATATCAATCAATATCATTAAAAAGACAGTGAAATCTTTATTTTTATTGCATAGAGACCTCAGTCAACGCTTTAGATTAAAATATTTCCATTTCCATATACAAACAGTTAAGATCAAGCTTGCACATCAAAGTCCCTGTAGGATATGATAAACCTCAAAACAAAACACACAAATGCAAGATCACATAAATTGGCTCCATATTCCTCACTCCATTCCTCCAAGTATTGCAATCGGTATAGGTACAGTAACAACAATTAGAGTCCCTGCAGTAATTATACTCTTCAAAGAAAGAAATCATACAAAAGAGATGAATAGCAGCTGTGGCACAGCAATGACACTTTTCAAGGCTTTGATATAAAATAGTGCATTAAAAGCTGCATATACAAATGGAAATACTTGGATAGGAATAAAATGAAGTTATCGAATTATAAATCAAAAACATTCCACACTTGAAAATAAACAACATAGCTACAAATACAATATCTTAGTAAACTGAGAAACATTTTGGGAGTGGGACAAAGGCCACCTGTGAAAAATATGATCAGTTTCACAGAGCTGGATGTATGCATGTATCGGTCATAATACAAAAGCACAATTTAAAATGTCTGAATGGTGCAATCAGTGTAACCGCTTTGTTGCATGAGAATCTAATGTCGGAGAGTGACAATACGATACCACTTCCATCAACAGTGGTACGGTAACATTCTCGGCTTCAAATACTGATAAATGGGTCTGGAAATTGCTAGGGAGCTTCCTCATGATGCAATTATCATGATACTTAGGTACCGATAGAATATCTATTGCGATTCGATACTGCGATTCGATGTTCCAAACATATTGCTCACAATACGTCTGCTGCAGAGAGACTAGAGAGCATGAGAAATGTTTTGATCAGTCTGGGAAATAAGTGCTGAAAACATGTTGGCTCACAATTTTAAAAGAAAATGGAGAACAAGCCTTGGATGAAAAATTATTGAGTTCTGGCACAGGTACAGCAGACTTTATTTTTTACTAATCAATACTTTGAGTCAAATATCAATATAATATTGTCCAAAAATATTGCGATATGTACAGTGGTTGCTCCACTAAATGTTTTGTGATTAAGCTGCGGTACTTAGAGGTAGTTTGTGGTTTAGTACGGTACCCTGCATCACCACTTCATTGCTCCAGACCAGCGCAAGGGGGAGTTAGAACACTGATTCTGCTTTTGGGTCCTACTGTGTCTCTAAATGACAATGAATGGGCGACATAAACCTAAATAGAAACTGATAATTGTGCACGACTTCAGTATTACTTACTAAAACTGTTGTTACACTAACGTATTTCTTATTTTATTTTGCTCTTACTGTAGTAGTGTAGCCCACTCCCGACCGGTCACGTTGTGCAGCACCTGAGTGTCGGAAGGTCTAAGACACTGCATAGCAAGCTGTGTTGCTACAGATGCTGGTTCAATACCCATGCCGGTCTCGCCTGGGCAACCCATGAGATGACTGTAGGTTTTTGGTTTCTCTCCCTCTAAAAACAGAAATAAATCATTCTAAATAATAATCTGGCTTTATTTACAAATTAGTAACAATGTCTCACCACATGATAAAAAATGGCCTTTTTCTCTCATTTTACATGATTTGAAAACAAAATAATCTTCAAAATATAGTTGTTTTTTAACAAAGCGATTATTATTATTAATTTAGAGTGATATAAAAGCCCCTTGGATATTCTCAGATATATTAACTCTGTTAAAGGCAGGACAATATACAGTGCCTTGCGAAAGTATTCGGCCCCCTTGAACTTTGCGACCTTTTGCCACATTTCAGGCTTCAAACATAAAGATATAAAACTGTATTTTTTTGTGAAAAATCAACAACAAGTGAGACACAATCATGAAGTGGAACGACATTTATTGGATATTTCAAACTTTTTTAACAAATCAAAAACTGAAAAATTGGGCGTGCAAAATTATTCAGCCCCCTTAAGTTAATACTTTGTAGCGCCACCTTTTGCTGCGATTACAGCTGTAAGTCGCTTGGGGTATGTCTATCAGTTTTGCACATCGAGAGACTAAAATTTTTTCCCATTCCTCCTTGCAAAACAGCTCGAGCTCAGTGAGGTTAGATGGAGAGCATTTGTGAACAGCAGTTTTCAGTTCTTTCCACAGATTCTCGATTGGATTCAGGTCTGGACTTTGACTTGGCCATTCTAACACCTGGATATGTTTATTTTTGAACCATTCCATTGTAGATTTTGCTTTATGTTTTGGATTATTGTCTTGTTGGAAGACAAATCTCCGTCCCAGTCTTAGGTCTTTTGCAGACTACATCAGGTTTTCTTCCAGAATGGTCCTGTATTTGGCTCCATCCATCTTCCCATCAATTTTAACCATCTTCCCTGTCCCTGCTGAAGAAAAGCAGGCCCAAACCATGATGCTGCCACCACCATGTTTGACAGTGGGGATGGTGTGTTCAGCTGTGTTGCTTTTACGCCAAACATAACGTTTTGCACTGTTGCCAAAAAGTTCAATTTTGGTTTCATCTGACCAGAGCACCTTCTTCCACATGTTTGGTGTGTCTCCCAGGTGGCTTGTGGCAAACTTTAAACGACACTTTTTATGGATATCTTTAAGAAATGGCTTTCTTCTTGCCACTCTTCCATAAAGGCCAGATTTGTGCAATATACGACTGATTGTTGTCCTATGGACAGTGTCTCCCACCTCAGCTGTACATCTCTGCAGTTCATCCAGAGTGATCATGGGCCTCTTGGCTGCATCTCTGATCCGTCTTCTCCTTGTATGAGCTGAAAGTTTAGAGGGACGGCCAGATCTTGGTAGATTTGCAGTGGTCTGATACTCCTTCCATTTCAATATTATCGCTTGCACAGTGCTCCTTGGGATGTTTAAAGCTTGGGAAATATTTTTGTATCCAAATCCGGCTTTAAACTTCTTCACAACAGTATCTCGGACCTGCCTGGTGTGTTCCTTTTTCTTCATGATGCTCTCTGCGCTTTTAACGGACCTCTGAGACTATCACAGTGCAGGTGCATTTATACGGAGACTTGATTACACACAGGTGGATTGTATTTATCATCATTAGTCATTTAGGTCAACATTGGATCATTCAGAGATCCTCACTGAACTTCTGGAGAGAGTTTGCTGCACTGAAAGTAAAGGGGCTGAATAATTTTGCACGCCCAATTTTTCAGTTTTTGATTTGTTAAAAAAGTTTGAAATATCCAATAAATGTTGTTCCACTTCATGATTATGTCCCACTTGTTGTTGATTCTTCACAAAAAAATTCAGTTTTATATCTTTATGTTTGAAGCCTGAAATGTGGCAAAAGGTCGCAAAGTTCAAGGGGGCCAAATACTTTCGCAAGGCACTGTATATAATATATATATGTCCTCTTGCTGTCAACTGCGTTTATTTTCAGCAAACTTAACATGTGTAAATATTTGTATGACCATAACAAGATTCAACAACTGAGACATAAACTGAACAAGTTCCACAGACATGTGACAAACAGAAATTGAATAATGTGTCCCTGAACAAAGGAGGGGGGGGTCAAAATCAAAAGTGACAGTCAGTATCTGGTGTGGCCATCAGCTACATTAAGTACTGCAGTGCATCTCCTCCTCATGGGCTGCACCAGATTTGCCAGTTCTTGCTGTGAGATGTTATCCCACTCTTCCACCAAGGCACCTGCAAGTTCCCAGACATTTCTGGGGGGAATGGCCCTAGCCTTCATCCTCCAATCCAACAGGTCCCAGATGTTCTCAACGGGATTGAGATCCGGGCTCTTCCTGGCCACGGCAGAACACTGACATTCCTGTCTTGCAGGAAATCACGCACAGAACGAGCAGTATGGCTGGTGGCATTGTCATGCTGGAGGGTCATGTCAGGATGAGCCTGCAGGAAGAGTACCACATGAGGGAGGAGGATGTCTTCCCTGTAACGCACAGCGTTGAGATCGCCTGCAATGACAACAAGCTCAGTCCGATGATGCTGTGACACACCGCCCCAGACCATGATGGACCCTCCACCTCTAAATCGATCCCGCTCCAGAGTACAAGCCTTGGTGTAACGCTCATTCCTTCAACGATAAACGTGAATCCGACAATCACCCCCGGTGAGACAAAACCGCAACTCGTCAGTGAAGAGCACTTTTTGCCAGTCCTGTCTGGTCCAGCGATGGTGGGTTTGTGCCCATAGGCGGCGTTGTTGCCGGTAATGTCTGGTGAGGACCTGCCTTACAACAGACCTACAAGCCCTCAGTCCAGCCTCTCTCAGCCTATTGCGGACAGTCTGAGCACTGATGGAGGGATTGTGCGTTCCTGGTGTAACTACGGCGGATGCTGTTGCCATCCTGTACCTGACCCACAGGTGTGATGTTCTGATGTACCTATCCTGTGCAGGTGAAGTTACACGTGGTCTGCCACTGCGAGGCCGATCAGCTGTCCATCCTGTCTCCCTGTAGCGTTGTTTTAGGTGTCTCACAGTACGGACATTGAAATGTATTGCCCTGGCCACATCTGCAGTCCTCATGCCTCCTTGCAGCATGCCTAAGGCACGTTCACGCAGATGAGCAGGGACCCTGGGCATCTTGCTTTTGGTGTTTTTCGGAGTCAGTAGAAAGGCCTCTTTAGTGTCCTAAGGTTTCATAACTGCCTAAGCTTTTAGTGTCTTAACGACCGTTCCACAGGTGCATGTTCATTAATTGTTTATGGTTTATTGAACAAGCACGGGAAACACTGTTTAAACCCTTTGCAATGAAGATCTGTGAAGTTATTTGGATTTTTACAAATTATATTTGAAAGACAGGGTCCTGAAAAAGGGACATTTATTTTTTGCTGAGTTATATATATATATTACATATATTACATTACACACACACACTGAACAAAAATATAAAAACGCAACATACAACAATTTCTAAGATTTTACTGAGTTACAGTTCATATAAGGAAATCAGTCAATTAGGATCTAATCTATGGATTTACATAACTGGGAATACAGTTATGCATTTGTTGGTCACAGATACATGCCCTAACTTTTTTTAAGGTATCAGAAAACCAATCCATATCTGGTGACCACCATTTGCCTCATGCAGCGTGACACATTTCCTTTTCATGTAGTTGATCAGGCTGTTGATTGTGGCCTGTGGAATGGTGTCCCATTCCTCTTCAATGCCTGTGCGAAGTTGGGGGGAACTGGAATACGTTGTTGTACACGTTGATACAGAACATCCCAAACATGTTCAATGGGTGACATGTCTGAGTATACAGTATACAGGCTTCCAGGAATTGTGTACAGAAACATGAGGTGATGGCTGCGGACAATGGGCCTCAGGATCTCGTCAGGTATCTCTGTGCATTCAAATTGCCATCAATAAAATGCAATTGTGTTCATTATCCGTAGCTTATGCCTGCCCATACCATAAACCCTCTGCCACCATTGGGCACTCTTATCAGCAGCAAACAGCTCGTACTTTTCTAAATTAACGTTGGAAGCAGCTTATGGTAGAGAAATAACATTAAATTCTCTGGCAACAGCTCTGGTGGACATTCCTGCAAACAGCATGCCAATTGCACACTCCCTGAACTTGAGACGTCTGTGGCATTGTTTTGTGTGACAAAACTGCACATTTTAGAGTGGCGTTTTATTGTTCACAGCACAAGGTGCACCTGTGTAATGACCATGCTGTTTAATCAGCTTCTTGATATGCCACACCTGTCAGGTGGATGGATTATATTGGCAAAGGAGAAATGCTCACACTATGGACGAAAACAAATTTGATAGAAATACGCTTTATGTGCGTACGGGATCTGTTATTTCAGCTCATGAAGCCTGAGACCAACTTTTATTTATAAATGTTTTTGTACTTTTACCCCTATTTTCTCCCCAATTTCTTGATATCCAATTGTTAGTTACAGTCTTGTCCCATCGCTGCAACTCCCCTACAGACTCGGGAGAGACGAAGGTCGAGAGCCATGCGTCCCCCGAAACACGACCCTGCCAAGCTGCACTGCTTCTTGACCCACTGCTCGCTTAAAACCTATAAAATATCAGACCCTTTGTTTCAATTTCCGACTAAAATGACAAACCCAAATCTAACTGCCTGTAGCTCAGGACCTGAAGCAATGATATGCATATTCAAATCAAACTTTGTCACGTGCCAAATTTGTTATTTTATTTGTTCATTTCACCTTTATTTAATCAGGTAGGCAAGTTGAGAACAAGTTCTCATTTACAATTGCGACCTGGCCAAGATAAAGCAAAGCAGATCGACACATACAACAACACAGAGTTACACATGGAGTAAAACAAACATACAGTCAATAATACAGTAGAAAAATAAGTCTATATACAATGTGAGCAAATGAGGTGAGAAGGGAGGTAAAGGCAAAAAAAGGCCATGGTGGCGAAGTAAATACAATATAGCAAGTAAAACACTGGAATGGTTGATTTGCAGTGGAAGAATGTGCAAAGTAGAAATAAAAATAATGGGGTGCAAAGGAGCAAAATAAATAAATACAGTAGGGGGAGAGGTAGTTGTTTGGGCTAAATTATAGATGGGCTATGTACAGGTGCAGTAATCTGTGAGCTGCTCTGACAGTTGGTGCTTAAAGCTAGTGAGGGAGATGTGTTTCCAATTTCAGAGATTTTTGTAGTTCGTTCCAGTCATTGGCAGCAGAGAACTGGAAGGAGAGGCGGCCAAAGGAAGAATTGGTTTTGGAGGTGACCAGAGAGATATACCTGCTGGAGTGCGTGCTACTGGTGGGTGATGCTATGGTGACCAGCGAGCTGAGATAAGGGGGGACTTTTTCTAGCAGGGTCTTGTAGATGACTTGGAGCCAGTGGGTTTGGCGACGAGTGTGAAGCGAGGGCCAGCCAACGAGAGCGTACAGGTCGCGGTGGTGGGTAGTATATGGGGCTTTGGTGACAAAACAGATGGCACTGTGATAGACTGCATCCAATTTATTGATTAGGGTATTGGAGGCTATTTTGTAAATGACATCGCCGGAGTCGAGGATTGGTAGGATGGTCAGTTTTACAAGGCTATGTTTGGCAGCATGAGTGAAGGATGCTTTGTTGCGAATACAACACCTTACCGTGAAATGCTTAATTACAAGACCTTAACCAACAATGCAGTTAAGAAAATATTTACCAAATAAACCAAAGTAAAAAAATAAATAAAAAAAGTAACACAAAATAACAATAACGAGGCTATATATAGGGGGTACCGAGTCAATGTCAGGGGGCACAGGTTAGTCGAGGTAATTTGTACATGTAGATAGCGGTAAAGTGACTATGCGTAGATAATAAACAGAGTAGCAGCAATGTAAAAACAAATTGGGGGGTGTGTGTCAATGTAAATAGTCCACGTGGCCATTTGATACATTTTTCGTCTTATGGCTTGGGGGTAGAAGCTGTTAAGGAGCCTTTTGGTCCTAGATTTGGTGCTCCAGCACCACTTGCCGTGCGGTAACAGAGAGAAGAGTTTATGACTTGGGTGACTGGAGTCTGACCATTTTTTGGGCTTTCCTCTGACACCGCCTAGTACAGGCCTGGGCAACTCCAGGCCTCGGGGACCTGATTGAATTCACACTTTTGCCCCAGCACCAGCTAACACACCTGACTCCAATCATCAACTAATCATAATATTCAATTAAAAATGCAATTAGTTTAAATCAGGTGTGTTTGCTAGGAATAGGGGGAAAGTGTGACACCAATCAGGCCCCCAGAGGACTAGAATTGCCCAGGCCTGGCTAGTATATAGGTCCTGGATGGCAGGAAGCTTGGCCTCAGTGATGTACTGGGCCATACGCACTACCTCTGTAGCGCCTTACGGTTAGATGCCGAGCAGTTGCCATGCCAGGCGGTGATGCAACCGGTCAGGATGCTCTCGATGGTGCAGCTGTATAACTTTGAGGATCTGAGGACCAATGCCAAATCTTTTCAGTCTCCTGAAGAGGAAAAGGTGTTGTCGTGCCCTCTTCAAGACTGTCTTGGTGTGTTTAGACCATGATAGTTCGTTGGTGATGTGGACATCAAGGAACTTGAAACTCTCGACTCGCTCCACTACAGCCCTGTAGATGTTAATAGGGCCTGTTTGGACCGCCTTTTCCTGTAGTCCACGATCAGCTCCTTTGTCTTGCTCACATTGAGGGAGAGGTTGTTGTCCTGGTACCACACTACCAGGTCTCTGATCTCCTCCCTATAGGCTGTCTCATCATTGTCGGTAATCAGGCCGACCACTGTTGTGTCGTCAGCAAACTTAATGATGATGTTGGAGTCCGGTTTCGCCATGCAGTCGTGGGTGAACAGGGAGTACAGGAGGGGGATTAAGCACACACCTGAGGAGCCCCGGTGTTGACGATCAGCGTGGCAGGCATGTTGTTGCCTACCCTTACCACCTGGGGGCAGCCCGGCAGGAAGTCCAGGATCCAGTTGCAGAGGGAGGTGTTTAGTCCCAGGGTCCTTAGCTTAGTGATAAGCTTTGTGGGCACTATGGTGTTGAACGCTGAGCTGTAATCAATGAACAGTATTCTCACATAGGTGTTCCTTTTGTCCAGGTGGGAAAGGGCAGTGTGGAGTGCGATTGAGTCATCTATGGATCTGTTGGGGCGGTATGCGAATTGGAGTGGGTCTAGGGTATCCGGGATGGTGCTCTTGATGTGAGACATGACCAGCCTTTCATAGCACTTCATGGCTACTGACGTGAGTGCTCCGGGCGGTAATCATTTAGGCAGGTTACCTTCGCTTCCTTGGACACAGGGACTATGGTGGTCTGATTGAAACATGTACAGTGCCTTGCGAAAGTATTCGGCCCCCTTGAACTTTGCGACCTTTTGCCACATTTCAGGCTTCAAACATAAAGATATAAAACTGTATTTTTTTTGTGAAGAATCAACAACAAGTGGGACACAATCATGAAGTGGAACGACATTTATTGGATATTTCAAACTTTTTTAACAAATCAAAAACTGAAAAATTGGGCGTGCAAAATTATTCAGCCCCCTTAAGTTAATACTTTGTAGCGCCACCTTTTGCTGCGATTACAGCTGTAAGTCGCTTGGGGTATGTCTCTATCAGTTTTGCACATCGAGAGACTGACATTTTTTCCCATTCCTCCTTGCAAAACAGCTCGAGCTCAGTGAGGTTGGATGGAGAGCATTTGTGAACAGCAGTTTTCAGTTCTTTCCACAGATTCTCGATTGGATTCAGGTCTGGACTTTGACTTGGCCATTCTAACACCTGGATATGTTTATTTTTGAACCATTCCATTGTAGATTTTGCTTTATGTTTTGGATCATTGTCTTGTTGGAAGACAAATCTCCGTCCCAGTCTCAGGTCTTTTGCAAACTCCATCAGGTTTTCTTCCAGAATGGTCCTGTATTTGGCTCCATCCATCTTCCCATAAATTTTAACCATCTTCCCTGTCCCTGCTGAAGAAAAGCAGGCCCAAACCATGATGCTGCCACCACCATGTTTGACAGTGGGGATGGTGTGTTGCTTTTACGCCAAACATAACGTTTTGCATTGTTGCCAAAAAGTTCCATTTTGGTTTCATCTGACCAGAGCACCTTCTTCCACATGTTTGGTGTGTCTCCCAGGTGGCTTGTGGCAAACTTTAACTGACACTTTTTATGTATATTTTAAGAAATGGCTTTCTTCTTGCCACTCTTCCATAAAGGCCAGATTTGTGCAATATACGACTGATTGTTGTCCTATGGACAGAGTCTCCCACCTCAGCTGTAGATCTCTGCAGTTCATCCAGTGATCATGGGCCTCTTGGCTGCATCTCTGATCAGTCTTCTCCTTGTATGAGCTGAAAGTTTAGAGGGACGGCCAGGTCTTGGTATATTTGCAGTGGTCTGATACTCCTTCCATTTCAATATTATCGCTTGCACAGTGCTCCTTGGGATGTTTAAAGCTTGGGAAATCTTTTTGCATCCAAATCCGGCTTTAAACTTCTTCACAACAGTATCTCGGACCTGCCTGGTGTGTTCCTTGTTCTTCATGATGCTCTCTGCGTTTTTAACGAACCTCTGAGACTATCACAGTGCAGGTGCATTTATACGGAGACTTGATTACACACAGGTGGATTGTATTTATCATCATTAGTCATTTAGGTCAACATTGGATCATTCAGAGATCCTCACTGAACTTCTGGAGAGAGTTTGCTGCACTGAAAGTAAAGGGGCTGAATAATTTTGCACGCCCAATTTTTCAGTTTTTGATTTGTTAAAAAAGTTTGAAATATCCAATAAATGTCGTTCCACTTCATGATTGTGTCCCACTTGTTGTTGATTCTTCACAAAAAAATACAGTTTTATATCTTTATGTTTGAAGCCTGAAATGTGGCAAAAGGTTGCATAGTTCAAGGGGGCCGAATACTTTCGCAAGGCACTGTAGGTATTACAGACATCCAGGAAAGGTTGAATATGTCAGTGAACACTTGCCAGTTGGTCCGCACATGCTTTGAGTACACTTCCTGGTAATCCGTCTAGCCCCGCGGCTTTGTGAATGTTTAAAAGGTCTTGCTCACATCAGCTACCGAGAGCATTGTCACACAGTCGCCCAGAGCAGCTGGTGCTCTCATGCATGATTCAGTGTTGCTTGCCTCGAAGCGAGGATAAAAGGCATTTAGCATTTCCCTTTGTAGTCCATAATAGTTTGCAATCCCTGCCACATCTGATGAGCGTCAGAGTTGTAGGATTCAACCTTAGTCCTGTATTGATGCTTTGCCTGTTTGGTTTGTTTAACAGCGTAGCGGGATTTCTTGTAAGTGTCCGGATTAGTGTCCCGCTTTTTGAAAGCGGCAGCTCTAGCCTTGAGCTCGATGCAGATGTTGCCTGTAATGCATGGCTTCTGGTTGGGATATGTACATACACCTACGGTGGGGACGACATCGTCAATGCGCTTATCGATGAAGCCGGTGACTGAGGTGGTATACTCCTCAATGCCATTGGATGAATCCTAGAACATATTCCAGTCTGTGCTAGCAAAACAGTCCTGTACCGTAGCATCCGCGTCGTCTGACCACTTCCGTATTGAGCGAGTCACTGGTACTTCTTGCTTTAGTTTTTGCTTGTACTGTAATCAGGAATCAGGATAGAATTGTCAGATTTCCCAAATAGAGGGCGCCGGAGAGCTTTGTATGTGTCTGTGTGTGGAGTAAAGGTGGTCTAGAGGTCTTTTTCCTCTGGTTGCACTTAGGTAAAACAGATTTTAGTTTGCCTGCATTAAAGTTCCCAGCCACTAGGAGCATTTTCTTATGGGCTTATACAGCTGGTTAAGTGCGGCTACGAATAATATAGATGAGAACTCTCTTGGTAGGTAGCGTGGACTACAGCTTATCATAAGGTACTCTATCTCAGGTGTGTAATACTTTGAGACTTCTTTAATATTAGACATTGTGCATCAGCTGTTATTGACAAATAGACACACATCCACGGCCCTCGTCTTACCAGATGTAGCTTCTCTGTTTTGCCAATGCATGGAAAATCCCGCCAGCTCTATATTATCCGTATCATCGTTCAGTCACGACTTGGTGAAACATAAGATAATACAGTTAATGTCCTGTTGGTAAGGTAGTCTTGATCGTATATAATCAATTTTGTTTTCCAATGATTTCACATTGGCCAATAGAACGGATGGTAGTGGAGGTTTACTCACTCGCCTACAAATTCTTAGAAGTCAGCCTGACCTCCAACCCCTTCAGCTCCGTCTTTTCTTCACGCAAATGACAGGGATTTGGGCACATTCCCGAGAAACCAGTAGATCCTTCGCGTCGGACTTGTTCTGATGTCCAGAAGTTATTTTCGGTCATAAGAGACGGTAGCAGCAACATTATGTACAAAATATGTGATGCAAGATTATAGGTGTAATTTATATGTGGTCCACAAGATGGCAGCAGTGTGTGTGCAACTTTTCAGACTGATCCATTGAAGAATTACATCACTACACAATATGTTGTATCAAGTCTGCCAGGTGTCCTACATGAGTTTGCTCAAATGTGCCGAATAACTATAGAGAACATACAAAAAGGCTATAGTAATAAAAAAATATGCAAGTTTACACACTTCCAGGAATATCATACATAATTAATCATTAGCTTCCCTACAGAAAATACATTAACCTTCACACATCTAGACGGCATAGGCAGGGTGAGTGTGGAGCCAGAGACAGCTTTGGGGTCAAACTGTAGAACCCAGTTCTTACATTTGAATATAAAATTAGATTTTATCAAACAGAACTACGCTACATTTGAACTCTGGGACCCTCAGGATGATAAATCAAAGAAAGATTACTCAATGTAAGTACCTTATTTACCTTTGAGGTGAATGTATCAAACCAGTTGCCGAGATTAACACCATTATCCCAGAAACCCTAGACCCACTCCAATTTGCATACTGCCCAAACAGATCCACAGATGATGCAATCTCTATTGCACTCCACACTGCCCTTTCACAACTGGACAAAAGGAACACTTACGTAAGAATGCTATTCATTTACTACAGCTCAGCGTTCAACACTACAGCTCAAAGCTCATCACTAAGCAAGGATCCTGGGACTAAACACCTCCCTCTGCAACTGGATCCTGGACTTCCTGACGGGCCGTCCCCAGGTGGTGAGGGTAGGTAGCAACACATTTGCCACGCTGCTCCTCAACACTGGTTCTCTCCAGGGGTGCGTGCTCAGTCCCCTCCTGTACTCCCTGTTCACCCACGACTGCAAGGCCAGGCATGACTCCAATACCATCATTAAGTTTGCAGATGACACAACAGTGGTAGGCCTGATCACCAACAACGACGAGACAGCCTATAGGGAGGAGGTCAGAGACCTGGCCGGGTGGTGCCAGAATAACAACCTATCCCTCAACGTAACCAAGACTAAGGAGATGATTGTGGACTACAGGAAAAGGAGGACCGAGCACTCACCCATTCTCATCGACGGGGCTGTAGTGGAGCAGGTTGAGCGCTTCAAGTTCCTTGGTGTCCACATCAACAACTAACTAGAATGGTCCAAAAACACCAAGACAGTCATGAAGAGGGAACGACAAAGCCTATTCCCCCTCAGGAAACTAAAAAGATTTGGCATGGGTCCTGGGATTCTCAAAAGGTTCTACAGCTGCAACATCGAGTTACATCACTGCCTGGTACGGTAATTGCTCGGCCTCCGACCGCAAGGCAGTACAGATGGTAGTGCGTACGGCCCAGTACATCACTGGGGCTAAGCTGCCTGCCATCCAGGACCTCTATACCAGGCAGTGTCAGAGGAAGGCCCTAAACATTGTCAAAGACCCCAGCCACAGACTGTTCTCTCTACTACCGCATGGCAAGCGGTACCAGAGTGCCAAGCCTAGGACAAAATGGCTTCTCAACAGTTTTTACCCCCAAGCCATAAGACTCCTGAACAGGTAATCAAATGGCTACCCGGACTGTTTGCATTGTGTGCCCCCCCCTCCAACCCAACCCCTATTTTACGCTGCTGCTACTCTGTTTATCATATATGCAGTCACTAACTATACATTCATGTACATACTACTTCAATTGGGCCGACCAACCAGTGCTCCCGCACTTTGGCTAAGCAGGCTATCAGCCTGACTACCTGGTGTCTGTTTATAGCCCGTCTTTTTACCGTTTTATTTCTTTACCTTTTTTGCACTATTGGTTTGAGCCTGTAAATAAGCATTTCACTGTAAAGTCTACACTTGTATTTGGCGCACGTGACAAATAAACTTTGATTTTACTGCTTTAATTACATTGGTAACCAGTTTATAATAGCAATAAAGCACCTCGGTGGTTTGTGGTATACCACTGCTAAGTGCTGTATCCAGGCACTCCGCATTGCACCATGCCAAGAACAGCCCTTAGCCGTGGTATATTAGCCATATACCACACCCCCTCGGGACTTATTGCTTAATTATATAGACAACCAACCTTTTCTCACGAGCGCACTGCTGGTTCCAAAACAACCTCTCCTTTGAAGAGTTCTTCAAAACCACCCCTTAAGTCTACAAAGGTAAAAAAAAAAAAAAAAAATGGCAGAGTATATATTCTTAAATTAACCTTAAGGTAATTTTTAAAAACCTTATATTATCCCACAGGATCCAAACCTTTTATTTTTAAGAGTGCAGTCGGTGATAGTTTGCCTTGGGCCAACTCCAATACCAGCAAGTGAAGAAGAGAGCCCATCTCATGAAGCCTGGTGATCAATAATAAATCATAGTTTACAGTAGCAACAACTTGACATGTAGCACATCTAGAACTACTGTAAAATTACTCTCATCAACTGAAAATTAAAAACTACAATAGAAGTGAAACCTACTACACTTTGCTATATTTATGCTCTAATAAATATGACCAATACAACGACTCAAGTTCACCTCAGTCCTATAAAAAAAAAAAAACAGAATGGAGTACACAATAAAATCAGACATGGAAGCTACATTAACATTCATTTATAAAATAGAATAACAACCATGCACACATTGTCCTGCAATTGTCAAAATCCTTAATACTGAAAATGAAGCTGTTTATGAAAGTAATGGAATCAAACTCTTGGAAGACAGATACAAGGATGAGTGTGTCACTAATTGCTTACTGGTACAATTCACAACCCTCAAGCAAATGATTTGTAATGACAAATGTCTGTCTCTTCTGTTAAAGATAAATAGATGAAAGTACATCAAACATGAACTGACCAGAAAGTTATCTAGTTACAACGGATGTATAGCAAGTTGAAAGCAATATGTAATTATTATCAATGACAAATGACATCCTTTAAACAAAAACACATTGTTCTTAGGGTAAAACGTTGAGCCAATTATACTTTTAAGTGGTAGCTGGTAGCTCATTTGTACAGTTGCACATAACACAATTATTTGGCAAAGAAAACCCATTGTATACTGCCAAGTGAAAAGTGGGAGTTCTCTAACATATGGGCATGAGAACCAGGACTGCAAAAACATTACCGGGGATAAGTAAGGCACCTTTAGGATTTCAGGTAAACTGATGTGAGAACATTAGGGTACAGGTACATAATACTGGTTATATTCATAAGGGTACGTCCCAAATGGCACCCTATTCCCTACATAGTGGACTAATTTTGACCAAGGGAATAGGGTGCCATTTTGGGAAGCAACCTATATCCCCCATGACAGGAATCACATGACTCATGGCAGCTGAGAGATTAGTCTACTATTTATGAAGTACAGTGCCACACACAAGTACATTACAACAAACACTCATGCACACTCAACCTACATATCTCCACACACACAAAAACATCATTACAAATATATAACAAAATGAGTATTTGTGTGCTAGTGTCATTGAGAACAACACAGAAACCTTCCCCATAAGGATACAGTACAGGATACACCTGGCTATTGCTAAAATGCACTTTGATGAGATCAGAGATTGCATGACTAATGATGAGACCGTGTGGTATTAGTGCAAAACCTCATTGAGGCGAATCTTTTGGAGTTCATAAGACCATTTTGACAACTGTTTGGAGTTAATACATTTCTTTAAGCAGAGTACACACTAAGTACTTTCATGTTGTGGATGAAAATACATATAAAAGGGATAGTCAAATTAACTTACTGATGCAATGAATGACTCAGTATTTGTTGATACTATACTTATTCTGCAAACATATGAATGAAAAAGTAAATATTGACAACAAAAAAAAACTACATTTTGAATTCAACAATTCTTCCTACGGCCAACGTTGCTCTCCTCAGATATGAAGTACTTTAAAGGAAATTAGGTAAAACCGATAGCTAAAGCTGGTGTCTTAGTCGATATATATGTTTCACTTCAGTGGACATAGTGTGGTCAGTATAATTTCTCTAGTTACCAGTACCTATAGAGAAGCCAACAGTTACCTATAAAGAAGCCAAGGCATCACTAGAGACATATTATTGATCAGATAATGAAGCCTAAATATTGTTCCTCACAAAAGTATTATTCTTTTTTTTAAATGTTTTACAAATAAGGTTGTATTGAACATTGAAGGTAAGCTAACATCTGTGCATATGTACATAGCAGTTTCTTCACACCAGCAGAGAAAATAGAGCAATGACTATTTTGCAAAACTCGTACCATGGTATACTATGAAAAACCCCCAACAGTTTCACATTAGGAAAAGTTGTATTTTGTAGTACATATATATATATATTTTTTTTTACCTTTAACTAGGCAACGTAACTACATACACCTTAAGGTTCTGAAAATGCTACAAATATCACTTTAATTGTTATGAATCAGTGAAAGAGACGCTGAAATAAAATGGCGTTGCCACACATCGTGTTGGACAAAACCAGTGTTCAAAAGTGAACAAAACCACATAGTTTGAGTAAAACAATTTGTTTTTTTTTCTCTTTCTTTTTTGGAAAACTAAATGCACGCCAAGAATTAGAGAAAGCAGTGCCCGATTTACAGAAACAAGCGTATCCCTCTTTCCATCTCAATCTTTCCACTAACCAAACCTGACAAACCTCTGTGGTATCGGTCTCTTTAAGAGGGATTTAAAGTCAGCGGCTTGCTGGCACTGAAGCACATTCACCGTTTAACTACTAAAACAAAGCCTTTGAAAGGTTGATTGTCTTCTGTTAGTAGAGCGTGACAGATCACAAAGACGGGATGAAATGCAAGGGGCAGGCTAACTACATCTATCCTGAGGGCATTCAGCTACCATGTCTTCATTTTTAAAAAAAAACTCATTTATTGTGTGTGTGTGCAGTTGTGTTGAGAGACTAACCATGTAAGATATCGAATAATAAACAACTCACTTCTGTAAACGTATTTTTCTTCCAATCTGTGCAAACTGCGTTGTTTAGTTAAGGGAAAAGAAGAGTGTGAGAAGAATGCAGCAGGTTCATTTGGCAGCGCAGCAGTTGGGGACAGAGACAGCCGGTCTCAAATTGCTCCCCATCCCTCCCACTTGCCCCTCCCATGTTGCATGTCTGAAGGCTCTGGTTAGGTATAAGCAGTGCAGTGGCAAAGCTACAACAATATTGCTTTCCTCCTTACAGATCTGCAAACATTGAAAGGTTAGGGCCAAGGGGAGCCTTAGGGATTGAATAAGGACTTTGAGAGAGAGAGAGAGTAGCTAGTAGGGGTTTAGCTAGTCTAGCTCAGCTCTGCAGCAGTATGGGGTCCTCCAGCTCGTGTAGGAAGGGCAAGGAACTGCTCTGACTCTCTCCTGAATCCGAGTCGTAGGGCGTGTCCGGCAGCTCCGTGAAGCCCCACGCCAGCTGGTCGTCCTCGAAGACGGAGTGCGCCTGAACCAGCACGTCGGTGTAGTCCTCCTCCTCGTGGGATTGGAAGTCCTGAGGGATGTAGAGCATCTCGGGGTAGTTACGGCTGACCAGGTCGCTGGTGGTGGTCAGGGACACCTTGCGGAAGGCGATGAGGTGCATGTGGGAGAACTTAATGTACTTGCAGCGCCTGAAGCCCAGTGACTCCACCGCCACGCGCCAGCTGCGCATCATGAGGGCGTGGCGGTTCTGGTGGGAGGAGTCGGGGGTGATGATGAGCAGCAGGCCGTGCAGTTCCAGCAGCTCATGGGCCTTCTTGCAGCAGATCCAGCGCTGGTAAGGCGAGGGGAAGTAGGAGAGGAGCAGGGAGAAGACCACCACGTTGAAGAGCTGGGCGGGCAGTGCGTCAATGGGGCTACACAGCTGTCTCAGGAAGGCTTCCACTGCGTCACTAGCCAGCTGCAGGGGCTGCTGGAGCTGGAGGTTAAGGAAGTCACACTTGTATACACTCTGGGGTGGGGGGGAGAGAGAGCAGAAACAGATACTTTAGAGTAGCTCCCAAAAGATTATCAAGTTGCAGTATTTTAGACCCACATTTAAAACCCACCGTTCTTATTCCATTTGGCTACCCAAATCACTCTACGCTAATATTCTGCCAGTTCCTTCACAGTAGGTCAGGTTTCATTGCAGTCAAGCATCGAAACACTCACTGCCAAGGGGCGGCATTGTTTTGGGATCTGATATTCACACAATGAACTAACTACCCGTTGAGAAAACCCCTGACATTCTGTCGCGGCCGTAGAGGAGTGAGTAAGACAGTAAGAGTCAGGATTTTTTTTAAGCCGGGACCGAGGGAGTGACTACTGACTGTAAATCGTTCATACCTCGACCGCAGGCACTATGTCAATACCGACTGTGAGGAACTCGTCAAACTTCAGGAAGGGGTTAAAACAGCTGCCAACGTCCAGCAGCCGCATTTTACCAAGCTGGGAGATGGACCTGAAAGTAGAGAAATCAGAGGCATTAAAGAGTTATACTTAACACTGACACACAGGGAGTGTGCTTAATGAGAGCAGTGGCTAATAGAAGTCAATATGAATATTGAATGTCAATTATGAACGTACAACAGAGCATGCTGAAGTTGGGCAAAATAGTCCTGAAAATCATCAGGGTCATCAGGGTTGTAACAGTGCAGTACCTGGGGATGAAGGAGCTATAAGGCTGGGTACTCAGAGTTGCAGCTGAGGTGGCTATGGCAAGCCTGGCACTCTTCTCATCCTTCTCCAACATTCTTCTCATTCCACCATCCAGGAAATACTCCTGACAAACACTGGAAAAACAATCCCAAAACATCATACATCATGGTATTGATGGCTCACAGCTAAAACGACACGGATGTTCTGAAATTCAAACGAGCAGAAGTTATGATTCACCCCACAGCGTTGACATCGAAAAGGCTTGATGAGTCATCGCACCTAACATAGTGCATTGGAGTTCTGAGCTAGTACAGCACAGCCAGAGGGTTATTTGTTTTACCTGCGACACCACTCGATGCGGCCCTCTCCCTCGCAGGTCTTGGCCCAGTGGTTGTCGGCCAGGTTCTTCATGGCCAGGGCATATTCACTCAGAGTCTGCTCATCCTCACAGTGCTCTCGCCAGATCTTCTCAAAATCCCCCACTGTGGAAAGAACATGATACATTTTTTAAAAAGGCAGGAAGAAGGTACAAACAGAGAAAATAAACCAAACACGCCTACCTCACAATATACAGTATGACATAGCAAAACAAATAAGCACAAATGAAAGTGGGCCAGGCAGAGATTTGTTTCCCCATTTCATTTCATCAAATTCAAATTTATCATTAGTAAATGGTAAGAATTTAAATTGAAAGTCCTGTCAGTTTTGTTTCTAAAAATGGCATGCAAGCACTGTACATACAGTACCAGTCAAAAGTTTGGACACACCTAGTCATTCAAGGTTATCTTTACTATTTTTTACATTGTAGAATAATAGTGAAGACATCAAAACTATGAAATAACACATATGGAATCATGTAGTAACCAAAAAAGGGTTAAACAAATCAAAATATGTACGTTTGATTCTTCAAAGTAACCACGCTTTGCCAACAGAAGGAGTATGCTGAGCACTTGTTGGCTGCTTTTCCTTCACTCTGTGGTCCAACTCATCCCAACTTGGTTTGAGGTCAGGTGATTGTGGAGGCCAGGTCATCTGATGCAGCACTCCATCACTCTCCTTGGTCAAATAGCCCTTACAGAACCTGGGAGGTGTGTTGGGTCATTGTCCCGTTGAAATTAATTTTATTTTTTTTAAAAAAGAGTCCCACTAAGCGCAAATCAGATGGGATGGCGTATCGCTGCAGAATGCTGTGGCTGGTTAAGTGTGCCTTGAATTCTAAATAAATCACAGACAGTGTTACCAGCAAAGCACCCCAACACACCTCCTCCTCCATGCTTCACGGTGGGAACCACACGTTAAGATCATCCGTTCACCTACTCTGCGTCTCACAAAGACATGGCAGTTGGAACAAAAAAATCTCACATTTGGACTCATCAGATGAAAGGACATATTTACACCAGTCTAATGTCCATTGCTCATGTTTCTTGGCTCAAGCAAGTCTCATCTTCTCATTGGTGTCCTTTAGTAGTGGTTTCTTTGCAAACATTCGACCATGAAGGCCTGATTAACGCAGTTTCCTCTGAACAGTTGATGTGTTTGTTAGTTGAACTCTGAAGGATTTATTTGGGCTGTAATTGGAGGCTGGTAACTCTAATGAACTTATCCTCTGCAGCAGAGGTAACTCTGGGTCTTCCTTTCCTGTGGCGGTCCTCGTGAGAGGCAGTTTCATCATAGCGCTTGATGGTTTTTGCGATTGCACTTGAAAAAAGTTTCAAAGTTATTTTCTGGATTGACTGACCTTAATGATGGATTGTCATTTCTCTTTGCTTATTTGTGCTGTTCTTGCCATAATATGGACTTGGTCTTTTACCAAATAGGGCTATCTTCTGTATATCAACTGTAACTCTCACAACACAACTGATTGGCTCAAACGCATTAAGAAGGAAAGAAATTCTCAAATTAACTTTTAACAAGGCACACCTGTTAATTCAAACGCATTCCAGGTGACTACCTCATGAAGCTGGTTGAGAGAATGCCAAGTGTGCAAAGCTGTCATCAACACAAAGGGTGGCTACTTTGAATAATCTTAAATATAAAATAGATTTTGATTTGTTAAACACATGTTTAGCTACTACATGTGTGTTATTTCATAGTTTTAATGTCTTCAATATTAAAGAAAAACCCCGGAATGAGTAGGTGTCCAAACTTTTGACTGGTATTGTACATTGTGTAGACAATAAGCCAACATTAAGATACCTACTTGTAAAGTTGTGTTTTTTACATTAATTCAAGAGGAATCACTATCATTCAGCCCCACACAGGCTAACACAACATTGCTTCAACATTTTCTAAAAACAGTTACTCATGTCATCCTTCCGGCATTATAGAGGTATAGCTGAAAACCAGACTTTCAACAGAAGTCTTCACATCTGTTCCTAATATATATATCTTCACCAATTCCCTTCACCAGGTCTTCACAGGCGTACAGCAGAATGTGTTTAGCTTGTGTGAGCAAACATCCTGATAAAGGAAGAAATCCCATGACTACAAGAGGAAAGAAAGCGATAACAGATTGGCAGAAATAAAAACCACAAGACGACCGGTTGGAATAAACAGCAGTGCCCTAGTACAAAGCATGACTACTGTGGTACCCATGCCAAGCAGACCAGATCATGCTTTACTTATTAACTAATCATGGCGTCAGCTGACAGGACAACTGCCCAGTGTCTTGTCTTTCAAGACCAGTTGCTAGGCCAGTCAGTCCTTCTGCTGGTAGAGTGGAAAATACCGGTTGTATGCTGTTTTTAAACTTGTGTGATGAGTGCAACACAGTGGGAAATAGACCTAGGCTATTCATAGATGTCGCTATTTTTCACCAGGCCGGTATCTAGCCAAACCGATGCTAAATAAACCAAATGAAAACATCGCGAGTGGCTATTAGACCTATATTCTGTCCAGGTTGACAACCACATTCCACTATTTGCAGCCGAGCTACACACAGAACGCAGAGCTCCATTACGGTTAGACTAAAACTGAAAATGTGGCCCTGGACATTCTTCCAGTAAGATTAGCCAATGTTACGATCCAAAATAGCTGAAGTTGACACGAGAGACTTGCCTCATAATAAACAATATGTTCAGAATAGGATTACTGGCAGATTCCTCAATTGGTTGTCTCAATAACCCTATATCTGAATGCAAGACTAATTCCTGCAAAGGCCAATAAACTGAATTGAACCAGAAATGCATATCATGTTTTTACACAATCTTTAGGCCTATAAGCTACACTTATCTTTCCTCCCCAATTATATAGGCCTATGTGTAAAACAGCCGAAGTAATAGAACAACTACCCTGGTGTAGAATTTTTTTTTTTACAGAAAAGGGAAATCCAAGAAAATATATGTATATATTTAAAGATCTGCTATCGGGATGGAATGGAAGAGGTATGCATGTCAGAAGTTCGGACATACTTACTCATTATTTATTTTTTACTATTTTCTACATTGTAGGAAAGTGAAGATGTCAAAACTATGAAATAACACATATGGAATCATGAAGTAACCAAAAATGTGTGAAACAAATCAAAATATTTTAGATTTGAAATTCTTCAAAGTAGCCACCCTGTGCCTTGATGACATCTTTGCACACTCTTGACGCTCTCTCAACCAGCTTCATGAGGTAGCCACCTGGAATGCATTTCAGTTCATTTGTAGAATTTCTTTCCTTCTTAATGCGTTTGTGCCAATCAGTTGGGTTGTGACATGGTTGGGGTAGTATACAGAAGATAGCCTTATTAAGTCCATATTATGGCAAGAGCAGCTAAAATAAGCAAAGAGAAACGACAGTCCATTACTTTAAGACATGAAGGTCAGTCAATCCGGAATAGTTCAAGAACTTTGAACGTTTCTTCAAGTGCAGTTACAAAAACCATCAAGCGCTATGATGAAACTGGCTCTCATGCGGACCGCCACAGGAAAGGAAGACCCAGAGATACTTCTGCTGCAGAGGATAAGTTCAGTTGAGTTACGGGCCTCAGAAATTAGAGCCCAAATAAGTTCAAGTAACAGATACATCAACAACTGTTCAGAGGACACCAAGTGAATCAGGCCTTCATGGTCAAATTGCAGCAAAGAAACCACCACTAAAAGGACACCAATAAGAAGAGACTTGCCTGGGCCAAGAAACATGAGGAATGGACATTAGACTGGGGGAACAACAAGTGCTCAGCATGTGGGAACTCCTTCAAGACTTTGGAAAAACATTCCAGGTGAAGCTGGTTGAGAGAATGCGAAGAGTGTGCAAAGCTGTCAAAAGCAAAGGGTGGCTACTTTGAAGAATCTAAAATTTATTTTGATTTGTTTAACCCTTTTTTGGTTACTACATGATTGCATGTGTTATTTCATAGTTTTGATGTCGTCAATATTATTCTACAATGTAGAAAAGAAAAACCCTTGAATGAGTAGGTGTTTTGGACTGGTACTATATATATATGCATGCATGTATGTATGGCCTATAAATATATGTGTGTGTGTGGAGAGAAAACAAGTGTTTACTGGCTGAAAATTGTCAGAACTGCATGTGCTTTATTTCGGTCTTGCCCTGGCTGCGTCAGGGTCGATCATAAGTTAAATGTATGTATCCCTTCATGGGTAGAGTGATGTTTATGGCGGATATTCACTCGCAGTCATTTGCGGCTGTCAAAATATATCTTCCATCTTCCTTTTTGCGAGAACATAACAAGGACTACATGAAATACCGGAGCGCACAAAACATTAAGAATACATTCCTAATATTGAGTTGCACCCGCCACACAGAGCATTAGAAAGTTGTTTTTTTTTTTTTAATTTCAAGGTCACATTGGTCAAATTGTCAAGAAAGGCTACTAAAGTGTGACTTTGTCCTTGTGTTTCTTGGCTAGTTATATTATTTTGTTCACATGCCAGGTTGTTTTTCAATGTTAGTTTAAAGCTACAATATTAAACTTTTTGGCCGATCGTTCCAAATTCACAGAAATGTGTGTTAGAGGTCTGTCACTCATGGAAAGTAAGTCTAAGAAGCAGTAGATTTGTTCTATGCGCTATTTCTATGCTTCCCATTAAGTTCCGTTTGTGCTTCTTTTACCTTCAGTTTTGTATAACAGCTTCAAAAAGCTGAATAGACAAAATGTTTGATTATGCAAAAGATATTTCATGACAGTGTAGATGGTACAATGATGTTCTATACTATAATTGCTTGTTTTGTCACAAACTGAAATTAGGCTATTAGAATTTTTGCAACCAGGAAATTAGAGTGATTTCTGCATAGTGCATCTTTAAGTTTGCTGCAACGGTCTGCTGCTCGGAAGACATTGCAGTGTGAGATTTTTTTCATCACAGACAAGCGAGTGCCCAAGTTACCATGGTAACGGCAAGTCCCTTAAAACGGCAGCTGAACATTTGTCTCACCTAATGATTGCAATTGAATCATGGTTCACTCCTAAAAAAAAAAAAATGCATGAACTTTGTCATTTCTTATCATTAAAACACTCAAATACTTTAATTGTTCTCCTAGATTAATGTGTGCTTCTACATTTCTATTTAGGAGCACATTATGTACTCCTTGTAAAAAATGGCAGCGTAGAGCACTGAACTAAACTCAGCAAAAAAATAAATGTCCTCTCACTGTCAGCTGTGTTTATTTTCAGCAAACTTAACGTGTGTAAATATTTGTATGAACATAACAAGATTCAATAACTGAGACATGAACTGAACAAGTCCCACAGACATGTGACAAACAGAAATTGAATAATGTGTCCCTGAACAAGGGGGGGGGGGGGGGTCAAAATCATAAGTAACAGTCAGTATCTGGTGTGGCCCCTAGCTGCATTAAGTACTGCAGGGCATCTCCTCCTCGTTGACTGCACCAGATTTGCCAGTTCTTGCTGTGAGATGTTACCCCTTCCAACAAGGCACCTGCAAGTTCCTGGACATTTCTGGGGGGGGGAAAATGGCCCTAGCCCTCACTCTCCGATCCAACAGGTCCCAGATGTGCTCAATGGGATTGAGATCCGGGCTCTTTGCTGGCCATGGCAGAACACTGACATTCCTGTCTTGCCGGAAATCACACACAGAACAAGCAGTATGGCTGGTGGCATTGTCATGCTGGAAGGTCATGTCAGGATGAGCCTGCAGGAAGGGTAACACGAGGGAAGAGGATGTTTTCCCTGTAACGCACACCGTTGAGATTGCGCTTGTTGTCATGGCAGGCAGTCCGATGATGCCGTGACACACCGCCCCAGACCATGAAGGACCCTCCACCTCCAAATCGATCCCGCTCCAGAGTACAGGCCTCGGTGTAACGCTCATCCCTTCGACGACAAACGTGAATCCGACAATCACCCCCGGTGAGACAAAACCGTAACTCGTCAGTTCAGTGACGGTGGGTCTGGTCCAGTGACGGTGGGTTTGTGCCCATAGGCGATGTTGCCAGTGATGTCAGATGAGGACCTGCCTTACAACAGGCCTACAAGCCCTCAGTCCAGCCTCTCTCAGCCTATTGCGGACAGTCTAAGCACTGATGGAGGGATTGTGCGTTCCTGGTGTAACTCGGGCAGTTGTTGTTGCCATCCTGTACCTGTCCCGCAGGTGTGATATTTGAATGTACCGATCCTGTGCAGGTGTTGTTACACGTGGTCTGCCACTGCGAGGACGATCAGCTGTCCGTCCCGTCTTAGGCGTCCACAGGTGCATGTTGATTAATTGTTTATGGTTCATTGAACAAGCATGGGAAACAAGTGTTTAAACCCTTTTACAATGAAGATCTGTGAAGTTATTTGGACTTTTATGAATTATCTTTGAAAGACAGGGTCCTGAAAAAGGGATGTTTCTTTTAATGCTGAGTTCATAATTATAAATAAGCAATATCACTCAGCCTTTTGTGGCAGGGTAGCCACTTTGTTGATTCTTGATGTTCAGTAGTAACACTGTTCTTATTATTCTATTTGAACATAAATTGGTTAAAGATGCAGGTTACAGACATGAAATTAAGCAATACACCCCATTAAATCAAATCAATTTTTTTGTCACATACACATGGTTAGCAGATGTTAATGCGAGTGTAGCAAAATGCTTGTGCTTCTAGTTCCGACAAAGCAGTAATAACCAACAAGTAATCTAACAATTCCAAAACTACTGTCTTATACACACACAAGTGTAAGGGGATAAAGAATATGTACATAAAGATATATGAATGAGTGATGGTACAGAGCGGCATAGGCAAGATACAGTAGATGGTATCGAGTACAGTATATACATATGAGATGAGTATGTAAACAAAGTGGCATAGTTAGTGGCTAGTGATACATGTATTACATAAAGATGCAGTAGATGATAGAGTACAGTATATACGTATACATATGAGATGAATAATGTAGGGTAAGTAACATTATATAAGGTAGCATTGTTTAAAGTGGCAAGTGATATATTTTACATCCTTTCCCATCAATTCCCATTATTAAAGTAGCTGGAGTTGAGTCAGTGTGTTGGCCTTGAGATTGAAAAACAGCCTCTGTCTCTCGGTCCCAGCTTTGATGCACCTGTACTGACCTCGCCTTCTGGATGACAGCGGGGTGAACAGGCAGTGGCTCGGGTGGTTGTTGTCCTTGATGATCTTTATGGCCTTCCTGTAACATCGGGTGGTGTAGGTGTCCTGGAGGGCAGGTAATTTGCCCCCGGTGATGCGTTGTGCAGACCTCACTACCCTCTGGAGAGCCTTACGGTTGTGGGCGGAGCAGTTGCCGTACCAGGCGGTGATACAGCCCGCCAGGATGCTCTCGATTGTGCATCAGTAGAAGTTTGTGAGTGCTTTTGGTGACAAGCCGAATTTCTTCAGCCTCCTGAGGTTGAAGAGGCGCTGCTGCGCCTTCTTCACGATGCTGTCTGTGTGGGTGGACCAATTCAGGTTGTCTGTGATGTGTACGCCGAGGAACTTAAAGCTTGCTACCCTCTCCACTACTGTTCCATCGATGTGGATAGGGGGGGTGTTCCCTCTGCTGTTTCCTGAAGTCCACAATCATCTCCTTAGTTTTGTTGACGTTGAGTGTGAGGTTATTTTCCTGACACCACACTCAGAGGGCCCTCACCTCCTCCCTGTAGGCCGTCTCGTGGTTGTTGGTAATCAAGCCTACCACTGTAGTGTCGTCCGCAAACTTGATGATTGAGTTGGAGGCGTGCATGGCCACGCAGTCGTGGGTGAACAGGGAGTACAGGAGAGGGCTCAGAACGCACCCTTGTGGGGCCCCAGTGTTGAGGATCAGCGGGGTGGAGATGTTGTTGCCTACCCTCACCACCTGGGGGCGGCCCGTCAGGAAGTCCAGTACCCAGTTGCACAGGGCGGGGTCGAGACCCAGGGTCTCGAGCTTGATGACGAGCTTGGAGGGTACTATGGTGTTAAATGCCGAGCTGTAGTCGATGAACAGCATTCTCACATAGGTATTCCTCTTGTCCAGATGGGTTAGGGCAGTGTGCAGTGTGGTTGAGATTGCATCGTCTGTGGACCTATTTAGGCGGTAAGCAAATTGGAGTGGGTCTAGGGTGTCAGGTAGGGTGGAGGTGATATGGTCCATGACTAGTCTCTCAAAGCACTTCATGATGACGGAAGTGAGTGTTACGGGGCGGTAGTCGTTTAGCTCAGTTACCTTAGCTTCCTTGGGAACAGGAACAATGGTGGCCCTCTTGAAGCATGTGGGAACAGCAGACTGGGATAGGGATTGATTGAATATGTCCGTAAACACACCAGCCAGCTGGTCTGCGCATGCTCTGAGGGCGCGGCTGGGGATGCCGTCTGGGCCTGCAGCCTTGCGAGGGTTAACACGTTTAAATGTTTTACTCACCTCGGCTGCAGTGAAGGAGAGGCCGCATGTTTTGGTTGCAGGCCGTGTCAGTGACACTGTATTGTCCTCAAAGCGGGCAAAAAAGTTATTTAGTCTGCCTGGGAGCAAGACATCCTGGTCCGTGACGGGGCTGGTTTTCTTTTTGTAATCCGTGATTGACTGTAGACCCTGCCACATACCTCGTGTCTGAGCCGTTGAATTGAGATTCTACTTTGTCTCTATACCGACGCTTAGCTTGTTTGATTGCCTTGCGGAGGGAATAGCTGCACTGTTTGTATTCGGTCATGTTTCCGGTCACCTTGCCCTGATTAAAAGCAGTGGTTCGCGCTTTCAGTTTCACGCGAATGCTGCCATCAATCCACGGTTTCTGGTTTGGGAATGTTTTAATCGTTGCTATGGGAACGACATCTTCAACACACATTCTAATGAACTCACACACCGAATCAGCGTATTCGTCAATGTTGTTGTCTGACGCAATACGAAACATATCCCAGTCCACGTGATGGAAGCAGTCTTGGAGTGTGGAATCAGATAGGTCGGACCAGCGTTGGACAGACCTCAGCGTGGGAGCTTCTTGTTTTAGTTTCTGTCTGTAGGCAGGGATCAACAAAATGGAGTCGTGGTCAGCTTTTCCGAAAGGAGGGCGGGGCAGGGCCTTATATGCGTCGCGGAAGTTAGAATAGCAGTGATCCAAGGTTTTGCCAGCCCTGGTTGCGCAATCGATATGCTGATACAATTTAGGGAGTCTTGTTTTCAGATTAGCCTTGTTAAAATCCCCAGCTACATTACTTCTTACTGGTAATAAATGTCTTGCTTTAGAAAAACAGAAAGCATGCCCATCCAGCGCGAGCATGATGTAATTACACCAAATATTTTCACTGGTAAAAAAAAAATAATATCTGAGCGGGGGGTAGATTTTTGTTTTCCAATTTACCTCCCACAGTGGCTTGTCGACCAAAAAGGAAAAATCTCCCACCCTGGTCATGGAAAGAGCAGGTGTCCTTAATGTTTTGTATACCCAGTGTTTTATTTATTTCACCTTTATTTAACCAGGTAGGCAAGTTGAGAACAAGTTCTCATTTACAATTGCGACCTGGCCAAGATAAAGCAAAGCAGTTCGACACATACAACAACACAGAGTTACACAGAGTAGAGATAGAAATAATGGGGTGCAAAGGAGCAAAATAAATAAATAAATACATTGTAGGAAACGAGGTAGTTTGTTTGGGCTAAATTATAGATGGGCTATGTACAGGTGCAGTAATCTGAGCTGCTCTGACAGCTGATGCTTAAAGCTAGTGAGGGAGATGTGTTTCCAGTTTCAGAGATTTTTGTAGTTCGTTCCAGTCAGTGGCAGCAGAGAACTGGAAGGAGAGGCGTATATAGTCTAGTAGCAGAGTGAACAGTCTATGACTTGTATGGCTGGAGTCTTTGGCAATTTTTCGGGTCTTCCTCTGATACCGCCTGTCACAGAGGTCCTGAATGGCAGGGAGCTCAGCCCCAGTGACGTACTGGGCTGTCTGCACCACCTTCTGTAGCGCGTTGTGGTCAAGGACGGTGCATTTGCCATACCAAGTGGTGATGCAGCCAGTCAAGATGCTCTCAATGGTGCAGCTGTACAACTTTTTGAGGATCCGAGAGCCCATGCCAAATCCTTTCGGCCTCCTGAGGGGGAAGAAGTGCTGCCGTGCCCTCTTCACGACTGGGTGTGTGTGGACCATGTTAAGTTCTTAGGGATGTGGATGCCAAGGAACTTGAAGCTCTCGACCCGCTCCACAATAGCTCCGGTGATGTGGATGGGGGCATGCGCTTCCCTCTTTCTCCCTATAGTCCACGATCAGCTCCTTGATCTTTCTGACGTTGAGGGAGAGGTTGTTGTACAGGCACCACACTGCCAAATCTCTGACCTCCTCCCTGTAGGCTGACTCATTGCAGCAGTCGGTGATCAGGCCTACCACCGTCATGTCGTCAGCAAATTTAGTGATTGTTTTGGAGTTGTGCGTGGCCACGCAGTCGTGGGTCAACAGGGAGTACAGGAGGGGACTATGCACACACTCTTTAGGGGGCCCAGTGTTAAGGGTCAGTGTGGCAGGTGTGTTGCCTACCCTTAGATTCAAGCACAAAGACCAGGGAGGTTTTCAATGACTCACAAAGGTCACCTATTGGTAGATGGGTTAAAAATTACATAGATATTGAATATCATGGAGCATGGTGAAGATATCTCCTGCATCGAAGTTAAGAAGAATGCCTGTATCCTTGTTGTGACTAGATGTACTGATACACCTTCTTTGCGAGACATTGGAAAACCTTCCTAGTCTTTGTGGTTGAATCTGTTTGGAACTCATTGCTCGACTGAGGGACCTTACAATTATCTGTATGTGTTGGGTACAGAGATTAGGTAGTCATACCATGAGGCCAATTGTGACGTTAACACAGTTAAAGTTACAAAGTTGAATGGCTGTGATAGGAGAAAACTGAGGATGGATCAACAACATTGTAGTTACTCCACAATACTAACCAAACTGACAGAGTGAAAAGAAGGAAGCCTGTTCATGCATCCTGTTTGCAACAAAGAACTAAAGTAATACTGTAAAAAAAAGTGGCAAAACAATCCACTTTTTGTCCTGAATTCAACAAAATAAATACCACTACCCATATTTTCAAGCAAGCTGCATCTTGTTGTGGGTATGCTTAATTGTTAAATACTGGAGAGGAGTTGTTCAGGATAAAAAAAAATAAAACAAACAAACAGAATGGAGCTAAGCACAGGCAGAGGAAAACCTGTTTCAATATGCCTTCCACCAGACACTGGGAGATAAATTCACCTTTCAGCAGGACAATAACAAAACACAAGGACAAATCTACACTGGAGTTGCTTACGAAGAAGACAGTGAATGTACCTGATCGACCAAGTTTCAGTTGACTTAAATCTACTTGAAAATCTATAGTAAGACCTGAAAATGGTTGTCTAGCAATGATCAACAACCAATTTGACAGAGCTTGAAGAATTTAGAAAATAATAATGTACAAATGTTGCACAATCCAGGTGTGGAAAGCTCTTAGAGCCTTACCCAGAGAAACTCACAGCTGTAATCGCTGCCAAAGGTGTTTCTACAAAGTATTGACTCAGGGGTGTGAATACTTACGTCAAATAGATATTTCAGTATTGCATATATGTGCTAAAATTTCTAAAAACATGTTTTCATTTTGTCATTATGGGGTAATGTGTGTAGATGGATGAGAACAAAATATATTAATACATTTAAATTCAGGCTGTAACACAAACAAGTAACAAAATGTGGAATAAGTCAAGGGGTATGAATACTTTCTGATGGCACAGTTTCCGGTGTGTGGCAATAAAAACTATTTTCATATTTTTCTCGTTCTTTTCAGTTTCAGAACAAGCCATACAATCCCAGGTGAGCCTGGGAGTGACAGTGCCCATGAGCCAGTATGTTACGATCGAACAACCTTCCCAAATGACTATGACTGTAGGTAAGAGGAGGCTATTATGAATTTTGTTGCCAAATTATACAATAATATCCAAACAAGCCTAGTTGACGTTAGTAAATGCACACTGTAGCTTGAAATATTCCCAGGCGGCCCTGATCTAACGTTACATTAGTCTAGTTTGGTCATAAATAAAGTGAAATGTAGACACCTAGCTACTATTGTATGACAATGTTTTTCTATACAGTCGAGCCTGACATGTTGCCCGTCACTTGCAGTATGTGCGAGGCACCCGAAAATAATAAATAATGCTAGCAAGCTAGCTAATGTTACTTAGCTACTTTAGCGTTCTACTTGGGGCCTTATTTTCGCCAAATTTAATGGCCCGTTTGCTGAGACGGACCGGACCCCTGATTTTTTTTCTAGCGGGTTAAATTAACTGACGTTAGTTAGATAGAGCTAGCGACGCGTAACTACCTTCTCTGTATTTTCTTCGCAGTTTTCTATGGACATTCTTGACAACTCCGGACAGCTTTTCCTGCTCCTTCTTGCACCTCGTTTCTGTCGGAATAAGAACACAGACCGGCTCCAGTTCGGTTTCTGTATCTCCTGTCTCAGCATTGTTCACCGGGTCCATAGTCCTGCGCCGCTTCTCCTTCCTCACTAGAGCAAGGTTTTTATTTTTACAGACTAGCTACAATTCTTCACATTCTAGGTTAACTACCGGTGCCAGCCAGCACACCAGGACCACAAGCGAACAACGTGCGTGCTGATTGGTTCCCCTGGACACACATGCTGCAGTGCTGACAGCTATATGACCAATCACAGAGCTGAAAACAGAAACACCTTCTGCGTTCAGTTGCATGCGTTATTTGCTGTTTAAATCGAAATAATAGCTAAACTTAGAGGTGGCAGCTTTATAATGTAGCCTATTGCTATCTAAAATGTGTGTGCAAATGAGGATGTATGGGTACAGGTTGCTCTGGTTTTAAAATATGTTCACATTAGGTACTGTATGGAGGCCTTTCTCCTGTATGATGTTCCTGGCACAAGAATTAGTCAAATAAATTCCATCCTTTCTGCTTTAGGTTTAACGTTCCTAAATGAAGTCCCTTGGAGCCTCTCTGGCAGCCCCTGTAGAGGCCATGCCTTTAGATACAGGCATTGTAACACACGGGGTTAGTAGCGTAGTTTGTGGCTACATACTGCCACCTTATGGTAGGTAATATTGAGACAGATTCCTCAGACCTTTCAGAGTCCAACATCGGACGACATGTAAGAAAACTTTTTAGAAAAATAAATAAAACATCTTTAAAAAAAAAAAGTAAAACGTTTGCTCAAACAGGGATCTCAATTCAGCAGCTCTGGATGTACCATGTGCGCATAGTATTAGCATAGGCCTGTGGCTCATAAGATCCCATTATCGATTAGAGTGAACTTGACATTCGATTTATAAGATCTTGCTCCAGTCAGTTTCAGAACAGATAGTAATGACCTCACACAAAAGGCATACAACCCAGACTCATCTGTCTGCCAGTGCCCATAATATAGGCTTAGGGGAAAGTGGGGTAAATTGAGCAATTTCTTACATTCAGCATCACTCCGTCAAGGGAAATAAAGTATTCTTTCTAACAAAGATATCTACATACTGTATATTTCAGGATGTTGTGTATCCCTGCAATTTATCAGAATTCATGTAAACATTACAGTTTTGAAAACCTAGCTTGTCCTAAAAAACTGTTCTCTTGGTACAATTTACTCCGGGTATGGGGTAAGTTGAGCTGCGGGACAGGGTAAGGTGACGCTGATCTACAAAATTCTGTACTGAATCAAATATTACCACTATTCACTGGACGTTGATTCAACCAGTTTTTGCCCAGTGGGTAACTTTTTAAAACAGTCTATCTTTATTTCCCAAACATATTTTAACACAATCATAATTGCTTTTTTGTCTTTTAAAATTTTTAAGCATATTTTAACACCGGCTTAACACCCAACAAACACGTTGTACTGTTTGAAACACTTTTAATTCATTTGACTTGGTGAACATCAGTTATTCTGCCCTAACTTGCTTACCACTTTTTCCATGTGGCTTCTTCCTTCACACACTCCATGAAATGATGACCTCTTTCTAAATATTTGGTCAAATTATAAATGTTGTGTATGGTTTCCTAGAAACAAGGGTGGCGCTCAACTCACCCCTTGTGCTCAACTTACCCCACTCTCCACCCCACTCATGTGTGATTGAATAATCCATTTATGATTTAAGTAAAATGCTATCACCAATTCATGTATTCACCAATTCAAACCTCATAGACCTGATTTCTCCCAGGAATGACGGGATGGATGCATTTCCTTGAAAATATAGGTCTTCCATAGATTTAGGGCAGTCTAATAATAATAATGCATTGTATTTAAAGTGCCTTTCAAAAAGAAGCAAGACCAATATACAACAAAAGAAAAGAGATAAAAACAAAACTGTGAGTACTGTGAAAGCTAAATGTCTCTTGTGTTCCAGATCTAGGCATTGGATCTAATGCTTAGTGTACACAGGATGTCCACTCTGCATGTGGCTGCCTCCCAGGGTCACTCTGAGGGCCTCAAGACTTCTAGTGGAGAACACAGGTGCCAGCTGCTCCCTCTCACACACACACAGCTCCGTCTTAGCCGAACAGGTACTCTACAGTTAAGTAGAGAGGCACATAAATAGCACATATGTCAAAAATAACTCAGTACTTGTCGAGACACCCAAAAATATAAAGCTTTTCAGTAGATTGAAGAGATATAACAAATATTTAATGGGATTTCAATGGGCAGTTTTTTAATTAAAAATCTATTTAGTTGTGGTCTAGATTTTGGTCTAGATAAAACTTTGAAAGTAACCAATTGGCTCATACAATGTTGCAATCAAATGTACGAGATAATCCAATACAAAAGTTTGGAGGAATAAAATCATTGCAGTCTCATGGTAAAAAGTTAGGTCAAACCTTTACAGTCACGCTTTCAGCCCTCTAAACTTTGGTTTACATGCTTAAGAACAATTATTAAGTTCAATTATGTTTAAACTGGAGGGGCATTTCTTTGGAAACATTTCAGAACAATGCACATGTTCCTTTCTTTTGAAATTGTTAGGATGTTTTTCATATTCCAAACATCAGTAAGCACTGAGAAATTTGCCTAAAAGCTGTGATTCTAAACCATAACAATCTCACATATGGTAGTAGTACTACCACACAAGGTAGTTGTAACGTCTGTGGGTGGTTCATGTCTCTTTGTATAGGCAATGATGGCTGCTGTAACTTGGCTGGCAAACTCATTGGCAGGATTCAAATTTGAACTTATCCTTTCTCCTTGTTTCCTACAAATAGAAACATGTTTCTACTTTTTCATCCCCTGCTTTTTCCACACAAATGCCAGTTGTTTTACTTTCACACAGTACAAAAGTAAACCAACATTTTCCATTTAAAATGATGAAACCAGGGAGTGTGACTGAGTGTCCAGTCTAAAGGGGCAAGTGTCAGTAATATATAGATTCTTCAGTACTTTTGTATACTTTATCCTGTAGTTCTGAAAGTAGTGCCCATGAGCCAAAGGTGGACACTGAAGATTGTGTACTACCTCACATATGTGCAGATATGTGCACCACGTCATTGCTTGCTCTCTCTGCTCTGTTGTGGGTGCAACACGTGCATCTTGCTAGCTGTCAATCTATGATTTAAATAAAATGTAAAAAACAAATAAAACAAAAGAGCTGTCAATCATATGGCGAGGGACTGAAGCTCATTGGTTGAACTCAAATGACTAGGGGGCTGGCCCAAGTGGGAGAACATTTTGGGAAAATGGTGCCGCACAGCTTTCAAACTAGGGATTTCGTGGCTAGTTTAGGTAAGACAGTAATTCTGCTCATAGATTATGCACTTATGAACTACACATTGACACATCCAGCCCAAAGCGGGAGGTTTAAAAAATATTAAGTAGTCGCTAAAATTAAGGAGCATGTCTTTAAATGGCTTCTGGTTTCAAATTCCCATATCCTTGATTGCCATTAATTTTGGCTTGTGGGACCAAAACCCCGGACTGGAGGTTGTGTTTAAAACAGACAGGTGCTGTAGACGGTGACTTTGTGACTGATCTCCTGCAGAAGTTCTTTGATGGACTTCTCCAGATCCACCAACTGGTTGGCCTTGTCTTCCAAAGTCTTCTGGTTGTCCTCATACGACTTCTCTAAATCTAAGTGGGAACCAAAAAAAGAGAGTCATGCTACCGTCAATCAAGGAACAAGATGTGTAGTATCCCTCCACACACCGGTTTTATAATCAGAACATGTGGAATTTCACACAGTGAATAGGCACACCTGAGAAGAGAATGTTTTCAGGGACTGCGTCATTTTATGTTCAACTCTGCAGTGGAAAAAGTGAGTCAACAGGATATGGAGAGCTCATAGGTATTAATAAAGTTATCATGTTTATATTGTATATCCACTAAGCAGGCACCATTGGCTCCCGAGTGGCGCAGTGGTCTAAAGCACTGCATCTCAGAGCTGGTTCGTTTCCAGGCTGTATCACAACCAGCCGCGATTGGGAGTCCCATAGGGCGAATTAAGAATAAATAAGAATGTAAATAAGAATTTGTTCTTAACCGACTAGCCTTGTTAAATAAAGGTTTAAAAGTGTTTGTGATAATGCCTCAACGTGTTGTGAGGACATGTCATGATTGGACCCCAAGGGTGTGTGTTTTAGGTTGTGATTGTACATACACTACATGCAAGGCCCTTTCCAAGCTGTTCTTGATGTGTGTGTGTATAGGAGTATGCATATGTACCTTTCAGCAGCTGCAGCTTGTCACTGGCCTGTAGCAGCAGATCTTTGGCTTCCTGCTGTAGAAGCTCCGCCCTCTTCTTGGCATTGGCCACGCCCCCGGCCTTCTGTGTGATCAGGTCCTCCACGGTGCTGTACTTATCCTTCAGCTCCGAATCCAGGTCCTGTACACACACACACACACACACACACAGTCATATACAAGGTCTGCAATTTATTTTAAGACGGACGAGGCCTGAAAATGAACCACAAACTCTCACATTTGTCCCAATATAACACAGAGTGGATCACACACACCTTTTTGACCTGCTCAGCCACTTTGTTGATGCTCTCTGTGTCTTTTTCAGTTTGTTCAGAGCTGAGTGAGGTGTTCAGTGTCTTCTCTCTGAGCAGCGTGACATCGCGCTCTAACCGCAGCAGCCTCTGGGTGGCGTTGTTCAGCTTGTACTCAGAGTCCACTGTCTCCGACTCCACCTGTTCCAAGATGTAAAGACGGGAACAGGGTTAATTTCTTCGTCTTTACCGTATTAGCTGTCAAGCAAGATACTTTCAAATATTTGAACTGCGCTTTATTTAGTTTCCCCAGTAGAATGGAACCAATGGATTAGTCCCAAAAGTTCAAACTTACTGTGTGCAGTAAAGTGGAGGATGTTGACTTACTGAGGTCAGGAGGTCATTGGTGCCTTTGATGTCAGTGGTGGCCTGTTTGATGGCCTTGGCCGCTGCGCTCTGGGCACGCTCAGCCTCCTCCAGAACCTGCTTCACCATCTCTGCTGTGTCCCTCACGTTTGTCGCCTCTTTACTGTGGGACACACACACACACACACACACACACACACACACACACACACACACACACAGAGGGGGAAAATAAGAAGCACACCAAGCATAACAGTGTGTGTATGTGTGGAGTACCTGGCTTTGCACACTTGCCTCATCTTCTGCGCTCTGTTCAAGGATGATCTAGAGGTGTATGTGTGTGTTACCTGACTCTGCGTGCCTGCTCCAGTAGGCTCTCGGCTCTCTGGATGTCATCGGAGCTCTGGTTAAGGATGGTCTCCACGTGGGCTAGGTCTCCTACTCTCTCCCTGATCTCGTCTGTCAGGGTTTGGAGCTGGGCTGGTGTGGTGGGCATCTGCATGGCCAGCACCTCGTTGGCCACTGCCTCAATGCTCTCCAGGTCCGCTGCATCCTCTAGGGGGCGCCACAGGAGAGACAAGGGTTACGATGGGGGGACTAAGCTCATGAGACATTTATAAGTTACATTCTTCTAGAATCAAATGGGTGAAATTAAAGTAAAACATTTAATTGAAATGGCGATTGAACAGCTGCAGATTGTACCATTAAATAACGGGTAGTAAACAAATGTAGGAGTTAAAGTACGAGGGCTAAGTGGAAGTTGATTGGAGGAGTACACATACGTGTGAGGAAGTCTCTGATCTGTCGGATGAGGCTGCGCAGCTCCTCGTTGCTCTGGTCCACACGCTGCTTGGTACCGTTGGTCTTCAGCAGCACGTTCTGGGCACTCAGCTTAGCCTCATCCGCCTTCACCTTGGCCTCCGACACCTGATCACACACATGCAGGTTAGGAACCAGAGGAGACGTAGTGGGGGGTATTTCTCGTCTAAAGAGAGTTGGTTCATTTGAATTTAAAGTCTCACCATTTTGGCGAGCTTGTCCACTTCCTCCATGGCCGTGAGGATCTCCTGGTCAAAGTCCTTGGCCTTCTGCAAGGCGTTATTGGCCAGGGTGACCAGACCGCCGCACCCTTCGCCACCGCACCTCCTGTTCCCCTCGAAGTCCACACAGCTCAACCCCCCGCACGGAGAGTCCACACACGACGCATCAGCTGGGCTGCCACACGTCTGCAGAGAGAGGACCAGTAGAATGAGAAGAGTTCAACTTGGATGCAAGATCGTGGTTATCTTTTAGGTAAACCTAACATTCTTCCTGACCCACATAAAGAAAGCTTTGATTTAATGTCTTATTTTTGGTGGTTTTATCTCGCAAACTGGGATTAGATTGAGTCCCATCTGTGTCAAACTCAGTCCCACCTCTGTTATGTCAACATCCGCAAGCCAGTGTCAGGCCTCAGATATGGCCTTGCTTGGACTTACCTTCACGTTGAGTTCTGATAGGTCCAGTGTCTCCAGTTGTCCTGCCAGGTCATCCAGTCTCTTGGCGTGTTCTTCCTGCCTCCTGTGGAACTCCTCCCTGGTGTCGTTCATCTTGTCCTCTGTGGCTTGCCGTAAAATGGCAGAGCTCCCCACAGGGTTGCCTGGGCCGCTAGTTGAGGCGTTGGCGCGAGCATCTGCAGCCAGAGACTGCTGGTAGTACTTGGTGACACTGTCTGTCGCTCCTGTCATTACAAAAACAATGTTGAATGTCACAAAGTTGACAAATGGAAGTATAATGGAGATTGACATTGTATATCTCTTCTATATCACAATCCTCAACATGTACCCTTACCCCGAATGTCAGTGTTCTTGATGAGCTCCACTTGGTCCAGCAGATCCTTGACAGTGCGATCCAGCTTCTGGGTGTCCTCTTTGAGTGAGTCCAGTTTGGTGTTGGTGCTGTTGTCATCAGATGATACCTGGGCCAGCGCCTCCTCAGTGAGGTTCAGCTTGTTGCTCATCTTTTCCATTAGATCTCTTAAGAACATAAATATATCACAAAGAAAGAATACAGTACATAATTGGTTTTGATGAGGCTACATTTTTTTTTGCCATTCATGAATATTGTCATTGACCCATTTTGACCCCACTTACGTGGCCTGCTCCAGTAGCTGCTGTATCTCTGACAGTGGCTGTGTAGCCGGGTTCTGGGCCAGGATAGTTCTTATGGCCCCGGCGCTCTGCTCCATGTTATCTATGGTGTGTTTATAGGGTCCGGTGATGCCACTGGCCTTGATGGTGTTCACCTTGTTGACCAGCCTGTGTGTCTGATTGGTCAGCTGGCCCACGACCAGGTCCCAGTCGGCGAAGCACTGGTGGCACCGTTCGCAGTAGGGGAAGGTGCCAGAGTAGCCACGGGTGCAGACGTCACAGCGGGGACCAGACACGCCCTCCACGCACACGCAGTGACCGTTGGCCTTGTGGCACTGCTGCTCGGCAATGCCTCGCGGGTCACAGTCACATGCTGCAAGGCAACAGGAAACCAGTTACTACAATTTTTAATGCATAACTCAACTCACAAAACATCACTTTTTCCACATGAGCATTTTGTTCCATCCTGATCCTGATCAGTCAGTCACCCTCCAAAGGTCCTGAATGGGAGGAAGACATTTCAAACAGCTTGGTGACATCCCATAACAAGGGGACAACAGCCTACACAGCGGTCTTACAAAGCCAGGGAAGTGCTTCTTAGCAGCCCTCCTCTCTCTCGCTACCTCTTCGAAGGACGCATCTGCCTCGTCAGGTCAAATCAAAATCAAATCAAATCAAATTTTATTTGTCACATACACATGGTTAGCAGATGTTAGTGCGAGTGTAGCGAAATGCTTGTGCTTCTAGTTCCGACAATGCAGTAATAACAAGTAATCTAACTAACAATTCCAAAACTACTGTCTTGTACACAGTGTAAGGGGATAAAGAATATGTACATAAGGATATATGAATGAGTGATGGTACAGAGCAGCATAGGCAAGATACAGTAGATGGTATCGAGTACAGTATGTACAAATGAGATGAGTATGTAAACAAAGTGGCATAGTATAGTATAAAGTGGCTAGTGATACATGTATTACATAAGGATACCGTCGATGATATAGAGTACAGTATATACGTATGCATATGAGATGAATAATGTAGGGTAAGTAACATTTATATAAGGTAGCATTGTTTAAAGTGGCTAGTGATATATTTACGTCCTTTCCCATCAATTCCCATTATTAAAGTGGCTGGAGTTGAGTCAGTGTCAGTGTTAGTGGTGGCTGTTTAACAGTCTGATGGCCTTGAGATAGAAGCTGTTTTTCAGTCTCTCGGTCCCAGCTTTGATGCACCTGTACTGACCTCGCCTTCTGGATGATAGCGGGGTGAACAGGCAGTGGCTCGGGTGGTTGATGTCCTTGATGATCTTTATGGCCTTCCTGTGACATCGGGTGGTGTAGGTGTCCTGGAGGGCAGGTAGTTTGCCCCCGGTGATGCGTTGTGCAGACCTCACTACCCTCTGGAGAGCCTTACGGTTGAGGGCGGTGCAGTTGCCATACCAGGCGGTGATACAGCCCGCCAGGATGCTCTCGATTGTGCATCTGTAGAAGTTTGTGAGTGCTTTTGGTGACAAGCCGAATTTCTTCAGCCTCCTGAGGTTGAAGAGGCGCTGCTGCGCCTTCTTCACGATGCTGTCTGTGTGAGTGGACCAATTCAGTTTGTCTGTGATGTGTATGCCGAGGAACTTAAAACTTGCTACCCTCTCCACTACTGTTCCATCGATGTGGATAGGGGGGTGTTCCCTCTGCTGTTTCCTGAAGTCCACAATCATCTCCTTAGTTTTGTTGACGTTGAGTGTGAGGTTATTTTCCTGACACCACACTCCGAGGGCCCTCACCTCCTCCCTGTAGGCCGTCTCATCGTTGTTGGTAATCAAGCCTACCACTGTTGTGTCGTCCGCAAACTTGATGATTGAGTTGGAGGCGTGCGTGGCCACGCAGTCGTGGGTGAACAGGGAGTACAGGAGAGGGCTCAGAACGCACCCTTGTGGGGCCCCAGTGTTGAGGATCAGCGGGGAGGAGATGTTGTTGCCTACCCTCACCACCTGGGGGCGGCCCGTCAGGAAGTCCAGTACCCAGTTGCACAGGGCGGGGTCGAGACCCAGGGTCTCGAGCTTGATGACGAGCTTGGAGGGTACTATGGTGTTGAATGCCGAGCTGTAGTCGATGAACAGCATTCTCACATAGGTATTCCTCTTGTCCAGATGGGTTAGGGCAGTGTGCAGTGTGGTTGAGATTGCATCGTCTGTGGACCTATTTGGGCGGTAAGCAAATTGGATTGGGTCTAGGGTGTCAGGTAGGGTGGAGGTGATATGGTCCTTGACTAGTCTCTCAAAGCACTTCATGATGACGGATGAACACATTTAGTCTATTGGGATCCTCTTAATCTCATTATAAAGTGTGCCACTCGGGAAAGGAAGGGAGCTCCTGTCGCTTTATGGGATTGAACCTTTATGGGTTTATATTCACGTTAATGCTATGTTTGGTGGTGTTCAGCATGGTTAGCACCCTGTTGTAAGCACCTCTTAAATGTGGACTAGCTATCCTAACTCGTCTAATTATATTTGAGACTTTTTCCATTAGAATTCAAATTGTAATATCCCTGTTAATTAATGGTAGAAACTAATATGCCTTGCCATAGCTTCCATTTTTAAATCTACTGGTAAGCCTATGTCTTTCTGGGTGAGTTAAGAGTAGCCAGGTGATGTTTTGACTTTTCCATTTTTGGAATTTCACCTAGTTTAGATGTAGTCTACTTAAGTTCTGGGGAGCCAAAGATCAATGAACTACAGCCAACTACATTACCCTGGTGACTTTAAGCTTACTACAAGCTTTACGCAGAAGCAAGATTTGGAGTGTTGCAATGTCGTTTTTCGTCACAAAAAGGGGCGGCTCCTTGTAATTCGCTCCAGCTGTCGACGTGATTTTTTACTACCTGAAAATTGAGACACGCAGTTTCATTCCTTCCGCAGCCGCCGAGGCATTGTTGTCGCTTGGTTCCTTGATAGCAAGTTTCCCGATAGCGATGGAACTTACATGCATACATCTCCTGTCCCCAAGTTAATATAGTTGGTTCAGAGTTCATTTTGATATTTCAGCCTGCATTTCCTGATCGCGTATGGTGTGGGTGAACAAAATCAACATGCAGACACGTGTGCGAGTGGTCTGGTTAGGCTTACAAGTGTTTTAACGATGCATCTTTCCTATAACGGCAGAAGATGAAACATTCGTTTCCCAAAACACCACGCAGAGAGAACGTTCGCTAAGTGCGTCATTGAGGCGTGTGTTGATACTGATAGGACTGCTCTCAAATCAGCGTTCTCCTTTCCAACCTTACCTTAACATTAGGAATTGCTGGCCTCCGAGGCAGAGTTGCAAAGAAAAAGCCCTATCTCAGACTGGCCAATAAAAAGAAAAGATTAAGATGGGCAAAAGAACACAGACACTGCGCACATAGGAAGATTGGAAAAATGTGTTATGGACAGACAAATGTAAGTTTGTGTTCGGATCACAAAGAAGAACATTTGTGAGATGCAGAAAAAAATGAAACGCGTTCTCTGGAGTGATAAATCACGCTTCACCATCAGGCAGTCGGACAGACAAATCTGGGTTTGGCAGATGCCAGTAGAACGCTACCTGCCCAAATGCATCGTGCCAACTCTAAAGGAGGGAAAATAATGGTCTAGGCCTGTTTTTCATGGTTCGGACTAGGCCGCTTAGTTCCAGTGAAGGGAAATCTTAACGCTATAGCATCCAATGACATTCTAGAAGATTCTGTGCTTCCAACTTTGTGGCAACAGTTTGGGGAAGGCCCTTTCCTGTTTCAGCATGACAATGCCCCCGTGCACAAAGCAAGGTCCATACAGAAATGGTTGTGTCGAAATCGGTGTGGAAGAACTTGACTGCCCCGCACAGGGCCCTGACCTCAACCCCATCAAACACCTTTGGGATGAATTGGAACGCAGACTGCGAGCCAGGCCTAAATGCCCAACATCAGTGCTCAACCTCACTAATGCTCTTGTGGCTGAATGGAAGCGATGTTTCAAAATCTAGTGGAAAGCCTTCCCAGAAGAGCGGAGGCTGTTAAAACAGCAAAGGGGTGACCAACTCCATATGAATGCCAATAATTTTGGAATGAGATGTTCGACGAGCAGGTGTCCTCATACTTTGTCATGAAGTGTATGTATTTAGCTAGGCTAAAGCCTGCTGCCAGCTAGCTTCTACTAGCAAGGGAAGGCTACTCTTCCATATTTTCACAAAATGAAAACACAAAAAATTTAAAATAATCCCATCACCCTCTTGTGAATGGGATCATGCTACCAAAAGGTGTCCGCTACTCCAAAAATCCCATTCCATCCATGTGCACACACGTAGATCAACAGAGTGAAGCTTGTCGTAACCTTTAGGCGGGGCTGGCTGAGTGAATAGGGTGGGATAGAGAAAGGGTGGAAGAGGAATGGAGAAAGAGGGAGATGTTTGCCCACTTCAAAGCCTCAGTGTGGAGCATGTGGAGAACAAAAGGGCCACCCTACAGACTCTGCAAACAACCCTACATGGACAACCTGACATTCGGGGGTCTCTATTTACATTTTTTTATGGGTCTAATAACAAAGACGTAATTTAACGGTAAAAATGAATGACCTTTGAATGTGGCATGAACATGAACACAACCAGTCACGATGCTTTCCCCTGATGCTCAAACAAATCACATAAAGTAGGCTACCTGTGCATGTTTGTCCACTCCAACATAATCCAAACACTGCAATCCATGAACACTCATTTGATGAATGGAAATAAACATCTGTTTACAAAACACCCCAAAAAAGTGCCTAATGACATTCGGCGATTGCCATTGATTAGGCCTACGTAAAATTTTACCTTTTTTGTAGCCTGAAAAGTCAGGACACCTGAAATGGGTCTGAAACTGTCCGGGGGGAAATGGGATTGTTATCCTAACACATACAGTCAATTTACTAGACTAGGCTACAATGTGTAGGCCTATTAGTATGAACTTCACTTCCACCAGTGACGGTGGTAGAAAAATAGGTGGGTAAACTCTGATTGCCGTTCGTTGAATGCTTTGAGTCTTCACAGATTGTGACATAAAACACAACATTTATTTTGTGACATTAATTACATATATGACCGTTATTTGTAATTATTAAGCATTTAACAATTGAATTATGTGGTTAGAGCATTGGGCTAGTAACCAAAGGTTGCTGGATCGAATCCCGGAGCTGACAAGGTAAAAATCTGTCATTCTGCTCCTGAACAAGGCAGTTAACCTACTGTTTCCCGGTAGGCCGTCATTGTAAATAAGAATTTGTTCTTAACTGACTTGCCTAGTTAAATCAAGGGTAAATGTAAAAAAAATACAATAAAAATGTTTTACTTCTTCGCGATCTTGAAAAATGCACTGTAAGTATAACTATATGTAAAATGTCATTGTTTTGCAAAGCACTGAGCGCTCGAAACAGCTGAGCAAGAAATGGAAAATCAGCAGATAAATCGAATGCATTGGAATAAAGGCATTAGTTATTTTTTTTATCAAGGACGTGTCTCAAATAAATGACGAAAATGAGCACGTGCAAAATTAAAATCTAAGTGTTTCAAGGAGCTCAGCTGAGGCTGAAATTTAGCACTACTGAGTGGACAGCAACATGAGCAGGGAGACGGTTTGTGCAGACACATAGAACTAAATGGTTTAAACCGCGAGAGAGCGGTCAGAATGTTAGTTTGATTTGGAAGCTTTTATTTTCATATTTACCACTGTAAAACATATTTACCACTGCATTTTAAACAAATAGGAGAATGGTTAATTTAGCAGTATTTAGAGACCCCCCCACAAAAAAAAGTTTTGTTCCATTTAGTGTAACTAATGACTCATTCAGGGGAGACAAATGCTACTAATGCTACTAATGCTAATGCCAAGTAGCTAATCGGCTGTACCTGCTCCAAAACGCCTGTAACGCCTACAGCTTGTTCTCCATCTTTTTAAACAGTGAGCCGACATGTTTTCAGCACTTTTGTTTCCATGACGGATCAAAACCTGTTTACTCGTGCTCTCTCGTCTCTGCAGCAGACACATAGTGAGCCATACGCAGTATCGAATCGCAATACATAGAATCGTGAGAATCGCAATATATATCGTATCGGCACCTAAGTATCGTGATAATATGGCGAGGTCCATGGCAATTCACAACTAAGTTTTCTGAGAAAATCCTTCACCTCACTTTTCAATAAACAATTTCCAGAATATAGCCGGATCTATGTTGAAATACCTAAACGTGCCTCTTTTCTTTCATTTCTACACCGCATGTTGTACGTTACAGCACAGATAAGATGATTGTGTGCAGGCAAGGGAGGGCATTTCCAGCGTTTTTTGTGACATGGATCCCCCATATGGCTTCTATTCCTCTGCCTAGGCCTAGGGGTGGAGGGGGGCAGAGATGGTTGTAAACAACACCTTCAATGGTCTACAGTTGGAGCAGTCTTTCATCATGGGCCAACACACACACACACACACACACACACACACACACACACACACACACACACACACACACACACACACACACACACACACTGTTTGGGACAAGGCTTTGATGTACAAGGCGCAGTGGACATGGCTCCTACGGAAGTGTATGTAGGTTTTGCAGGAAGCAAACTGCCTTCAAATCACTGCAAAAGCCACACAAATGGCGGGATGGACAACTGTGCAACGTCACACTCCACATTTATAACATACTAACGAACTGCACCATTTAAAGCTAGTTTTATGTCATGTTTAGCTGTTGGGCTGCTCCGGATTGGGGGGAAATCAATACGAGGTGGTCTGACATAGACATCAACAAAACAAAGAAGATGATTGTGGACTTCAGGAAACAGCAGAGGGAGCACCCCCCCTATCCACATCGATGGGACAGTAGTGGAGAGGGTAGTCAGTTTTATGTTCCTCGGCGTACACATCACAGACAAACTGAATTGGTCCACCCACACAGACAGCATCGTGAAGAAGGTGCAGCAGCGCCTCTTCAACCTCAGGAGGCTGAAGAAATTCAGCTTGTCACCAAAAGCACTCACAAACTTTTACAGATGCACAATCGAGAGCATCCTGTCGGGCTGTATCACCGCCTGGTACGACAACTGCTCCGCCCACAACCGTAAGGCTCTCCAGAGGGTAGTGAGGTCTGCACAACGCATCACCGGGGGCAAACTACCTGCCCTCCAGGACACCTACACCACCCGATGTCACAGGAAGGCCATAAAGATCATCAAGGACAACAACCACCCGAGCCACTGCCTGTTCACCCCGCTATCATCCAGAAGGCGAGGTCAGTACAGGTGCATCAAAGCAGGGACCGAGAGACTGAAAAACAGCTTCTATCTCAAGGCCATCAGACTGTTAAACAACCACCACTAACATTGAGTGGCTGCTGCCAACACACTGACTCAACTCCTGCCACTTTAATAATGGGAATTAATGTCAAATATATCACTAGTCACTTTAAATAATGCTACTTAATATAATGTTTACATACCCTACATTATTCATCTCATATGTATATGTATATACTGTACTCTATATCATCTACTGCATCTTTATGTAATACATGTATCACTAGCCACTTTAAACTATGCCACTTTATGTTTATATACCCTACATTACTCATCTCATATGTATGTACTGTACTCGATACCATCTACTGCATCTTGCCTATGCCGTTCTGTACCATCACTCATTCATATCTTTATGTACATATTCTTTATCCCTTTACACTTGTGTGTATAAGGTAGTAGTTTTGGAATTGTTAGGTTAGATTACTCGTTGGTTAATACTGCATTGTCGGAACTAGAAGCACAAGCATTTCGCTACACTCGCATTAACATCTGCTAACCATGTGTATGTGACAAATACATTTTATTTTGATTTTTGATTTGTTTACCAGGATCACTCAGTTGTGCTCTGCCCAGCTGCTGGGGTTGCTGCGGAGAAAGAGTAGGTCAAAGGGGGGTGAGTGTAACTGGTGTGAAATGATTAGCTAGTTAGCGGTGTGCGCTAGTAGCGTTTCAATCGTTGACGTCACACGCTCTGAGACCTTGAAGTATTTGTTTCACTTTCTCTGTAAGGGCCGCAGCTTCGTGGGGGGCTTCGGTGCTTTGTGGGGGGCAGTTGTTGATGTGTTAATAGGGTCCCTGTTCAATCCCAGGTTGGGGCAAGGAGAGGGACTGAACCAACACTGTTACACAGCCTGCCCGAGAAGTTCATTGTTTAAGTCCTATGTTAAAGCCATCAAAGTCATCTCTACACCTTTTGGTTCGATCACTTTTGGTTTGATAATCACTTTCTAATTTCATTGTCAACAATGTATACAAAAGTTTGAAGTAGATTCAACTACCACAGTGGACACTTCAAACAGTGACTGCACATTTCGACTCAAGGGACTAGCCTACATCAGAAGCCAAATCATGTGTCCTTCAGTGGATAATTCAGCAGGCTGCTCTGCTCCATTGATTTATACTCTGTGACAAAGATTCCTTTGTTTTCAGCAGCAGTCACTGTGTTGGACAGCCGTCCCTCCAACAGGACACCCCATCAGAACAAAGGTGCATTGTGGGGCACCGCCGGGATATTGGGAGGCTTAGACAGACCCCCCCCCCCCCCGCCTGTTTGTCATAGAAACACAGCCGCCGGGTGAGAGAGCACATCTGGCCTTAATATTGGCTCCCACAGTAAGGAGAGGATGCAGTGAGTTTCTCCACCATAGCTGAAACTCCTACACATTCCCATGATACGAAGCTAGGGGAATGTGGCTGCCTGTGATACCGTAGTCATTAACACTAAAGGCCTCCTTTGCGTGTGTTGCAATTTAAAATTGTCGGGTTGGAGCTTTCTCACACACAAATGCACATAGACATGCACACGCGCGCACACATACACCTCAGTGTGTGTCAAGATGTAAATTTAGTCAGTGTGGTGTCAGCACGAATAACTGCAATGCTTCTGATTGAGATGTGCCAACTCACCGTTGCATTTCACTTCAGGTTCTCCCCAGAACAGCTCTCTGCACTCCCGACACGTTTTACCCCCAAAGCCAGGCTTACAGGAGCATTGGCCACTCAGCTGTGGACAAAATACATGCATAAATACTAGAAATGTGACCTTCAGGACCCAACAGAAGATGGGTGTGGTCGTGTGAGAACCCACCTCATTGCAGGAAGTCCCAAATGAGTGGTTGGGGTCACAGTCGCAGGCGTCGCAGCCAGTCTTGCTGGCCATGTTCCAGGTGTCGGGGGCACACTGGTCACAGTGCTGACCCACCACATTCGGTAGACACTGGCACTGCCCGCTGCCCAGATCACAGTGGCAGTCACCCACCACCGGGCATGTGGCTGGATTGGTGCCCAGGTGGTTACAAACACACTCTGAGGGAGAGAAGAGATGTTGCTAGCAGGTTAGCAATTGTACAATGACAACGACTTCACCTCACATTGATACGACAAACACATAACAGAAAGAAAGTGAACTTTTTTTACTCACTTCTGCAGTTTTGTGTGAGGGCATCTCCATAGTAACCCAGCTTGCAGCCGTGGCAGCCCTGACCCTCGGTGTGATAGAGACATTTGAGACATTCACCCGTTCTGACATTACAGGACTCCTGATCCAGCATGTCAATGTTGTTGTTGCACTGGCAGGGTTGGCACTGCCCGCCGTTCTCATGGGGGTTTCCATAGTAACCTGGGGCACACTCCTCACATCTGGCACCTGTAGGGGAGAGGGAACAAGAGGGAAAGGGCGAAGGGGGAAAAAAGTGCTTAATAACCCCTTCACCAAAATGATTGTGTCATCACTCACCTCTACAACAACAATCTATTCACCTATCCACACTATCAGAAATAATGACTGCCTATATATTTACTTCCACAATAACATACTGTATGCCAGGGTTGTGTTCAATTCAGAATTTTGGAATTGACTCCCATTCAACTCATGAGCTGAAATTCTAATTGAATTGGCCACACCCCACAGGATGTAGAATTTGAGTTAGCGTGACAGGAAGTATAATTGAATTCAGTGCAATTCAAAGAAATTACAGTCAGTCGTAGAATGTGTTTCATTTAATTTGACATGTCACACTTCCAGATACCAAAAAATATATAACTTTTCTCTGGAAATAATGTTCAAATACTCTTTTAACCTTTGTGCTTAGAATAGCCAATTTTATTTCCATCGACCATTCAATTTGTTTTGCTTTATTTTGAAGGCTTTAGGGTCAACTTGAGGGTTAAACTAATGCACTCTTGTAAATGTAGTATTTTCCCCACAATGAAGCAAATATAAGTGATTCATGAAATATAATAACTTAGAATATTCACATATAGATTTTGTTTTCCTTGATCATTAATTTTAAGTTTGTCCTGAAAATCAACTGTATATGCAATTGTATATGTATGTACAGTACAAAAGTTTGGATACACCTACTCATTCCAGGGTTTTTCTACATTGTAGAATAATAGTGAAGACATCAAAACTATTAAATAACACATGGAATCATCTAGTAACCAAAAAAGCGTTAAACAAATACAAATATATTTACATTTGAGATTCTTCAAAGTAGCCACCCTTTCTTTTCCTTGACGACAGCTTTGCACACTCTTGGCACAACACATCAGCAATGCACAACAGTCAGTAAGCAGTTACACCAGCGGCCCCGGTGGAAATAAATGAGTAATACCAAAAGATTACCTTGACTTGGAAGAGTTCCAGTGTTGTGTTGGAAAGTCATAGCCAGCTAGCTAACATAGCATCCCTCTGTTTGAGCAGGGTGTTTCAGTAGGCTAAACTAGCTAGCTGCATTTGCTAGCTAAGTAAGTGAAACTGGATTTTTTTTGTTGTCTCTTTCTCTCTCTATTTCTCTCTTGCTGCTCCTTCATTTTGAAAGAAATGTATTTGTTAAAAATGGTTCAACTATTGTCTTTCTCTCTCAACTACTTACCACATTGTATACACTGCTAACCTAGCTATACCTAGCTAATTGTAGATTGTGCTTTCAGTACTAGATTCACTCTCTGATCCTTTGATTGGGTGGGACAACAAGTCACAGTTCATGTTGCAAGAGCTCTGATAGGCTGGAGGACGTTACTGTGTAAGTCTATGGAAGGGGAGAGAACCATGAGCCTCCTAGGTTTGTACTGAATTCAATGTACCCAGAGGAGGACGGAAACTAGCTATCCTCCAGCTACACCATAGTGCTACCCTAAAGGGTGCTGTTGAGGCTACTGTAGACCTTCTTTGCATAATAGTGTGTTTTAAGTTATTTGGATATGATTTATCTATCTAAAAAGGATAACTTTTTACATGTTTTACAATTTAAATTGTTATGAAATTCATTGAGGAGGATGGTCCTTCCCTTCCTTCTCTGAGGAGCCTCCACTGACATCATGGAAAGTTACCCCAAGCTTGAACATGAATGCATACAAATCATCTGCTTCCTAGGGAACAAGTCTGAACATAGGAAGCAGGGAACAAGTATTATAAGTAATCCTGCCATGCTTCGCTAGTTTACTACTGTAGGTGCGCTATAAATCTTGGCAGGTGGTTGTTATTGGCTGCCTACCTCTGTACCCGGGGCTGCAGACACAGAACACCTGGTAAGGGGAGTCCAGACCGCGGTAACATTCACCGGCAAACTGTCGCCCGCTTCCGGGCCCATCCGGACACATACAGAGCCGACAATGGTCCCCTGAACCCAGGACGGGGTCGCCGTAGTAACCATCCAGACACCTGTAGGGAAAAGGCAAAATGTGGTATCTATCACTCTATCATTCACATACATGTCTTTATTATAGACAACAACAAAACAAATCAAAGTTGTCAAGTGGCTTTATGCTACGGGGAGATTTAGGCAATCGGCTGACTTCTAAGGACCAATTCTAATGCCTACCCATCCAGCCATACACCAATGAGACACCTTAACCATTGACGCCTGACTCCTCAACCCACATTGACCCCTGGCTGACCTCTCGCAGTTGTGTCCGGTGGTCTGTTCTCGGCAGCCCAGGCACTTTCCGGAGTAGGGGTCGCACTGCTCTGTGTGGCCATTGCAGGTGCAGAGGCGACAGTTGGGGAAGCCCCAGTGACCCGGCAGACAGCGGTCACACTGACGGCTGTATGCCCCGGGGATACACACACACTGGCCTGTGGCCTCGTGGCAGAACGCATCCTCCGATCCCTGGGGATTGCAATCACAGGCTGGGGGGGGGGGGGGGGTGAGAGGAGGAGGGCAAAGGGAGTGATAAGTACCATATTCAGTGCCTGTAATGATGCATCACTGACAGGGAAGCCTTGTCACTTCAGTCAAACGTACGTCTGCAGCCACTGGGTCCAAACAGGAAGGTGGCAGGGGCACACTTGTCACAGTTCCTGCCTACCACGTTGGGGCGACACTGGCACTGCCCACCGCTGGCGGCACACACCGTGCTGAGGGCGCCCTGCGGGTCACACTGGCATGCTGGAGAAACAGAGACCGGAGGAAACGTTAAAGAAAAAGTGAGGGAATGGGCTTAAAAGTGAGTTGAACACACGATCTGGAATGATCTGTTCAAATGGGGGCAATAGTTGCTGCTGGATACACAAGTAAGGTATTTCACCCAAACAGTTTTGAATATGGTATAGGTACTGACTGTACATAAAACCCTGGTTAACCATTTGTCTCAATATATATTTGCCTCAGTATATATTGCCTTTGACATACTGACAAAGGTTTGTTTCATTAAGGGCGACTGAGGAATTTCATCAACAACACCTTCTTTATCTATCAGACTGACAGGCTCACAAAGGGACCATATCCTTCTCAACAGACGTGTGGAAAGAGAGAGAGGGGTACCAGACATTCCATAGAGGACAGTGAGTCCATGAGTGGATTAGAGAGACGAATGAACTGGTATTCACTAGGTTGTGTCAGGGGAGGGAGATTTTAGGCAGGCATGGGAATGTGTGTGTGTGTGTGTGTGTGTGTGCGTGCGCAAGCTTAAGTACGTGCAACCGTAGAGTGTGAGTTTTGTGTCCCTATATGAACTAAACATCCCAAAGGTTCTTCCTGGATAGCGGGTAATGATATGCTCGGAGCCAGACTCTGCCAAAGCCTGGACTCCTTCAACACTATCCTCTGAAGTCTCTATGCTGTCCTCATAAATCAAAACACGCCTGGGACTTCTGAAACACATCTAAACCACTGTGGCTTAAAGCTCGAATTTAAACAATAACAAAGAAGTCACCCTGTCTGTGTTTGGTAAAAAGCAGAGAGATGGGCCTGGTGTAATGTAACCACTTTAAAAAATATATATTAACAGTGCTATGGATGCAAAGACTGACCGTCCATGATATAAAACGTATAGTCGTAACCATGTTTTGAGGCTATAACCCACTGGGCACAGATGTCATTTCAATGTCTAGCTTTGATTTACCTTTGGCTGAGTTTGTCAACTAATGTGAATTCCGTGTGAAATCAACAAACATCATTGGATTAAAGTTAAAAAGTTTGTTGAGAAAAAGACAAAATGTCCTTGCATTGGTGACTTTTTGCAAATCCAATGACTTTTCCATATTGATTCAACATCATCACATTAGATTTTTTTTTGTTGAAATGATGTGGAAACAATGTTGATTCAACCAGTTTTTTCCCCCAGTGGGACATTGCTTCTTTTACACGCACATTACAAACATTGGAGTAAAACAAGCTTCTATTTTGGCTTCTGATGGGGTACGACAGTTGAACTAAGCTCATGAGGAATTTAGAATTTCTATCCTTCCAGAATCAATGTGTATATATATCATTAATGTACGTCCAAACATGGCTGTAGCAACTAAGGATTCCAACTTTAGTAAGGGGACACCACAGCAACGTGAGGACCTTCAGATCTAAGGGAGGTGAACTGATCTGTGGGCTAGATTATTGCACACAGACCTTGAAGACTGGTTTAGACGTTCTGATCTTTATCATCTACTAAGACTGGGGTAAGACTTAAACGGGACCTACGAAACCACATTGGCTTTGTGAAGACATGCAGCAATGTGCAGAAACTACATCTGTGCAGGAGACCTCAAACAACCTCCACATGGGACCTCAAACAACCTCCACGTGGGACCTCAAACAACCTCCACGTGGGACCTCAAACAACCTCCACGTGGGACCTCAAACAACCTCCACGTGGGACCTCAAACAACCTCCACGTGGGACCTCAAACAACCTCCACGTGGGACCTCAAACAACATCCACATGGCAATTGAGACAAGATAATGTGACTTCCACAGCTGGGAGGATTTTAAATAATATTGGCGGCATTCCTAGAGACAACGAATACAAAGCCAATCAAATAATATCACACTTATTTCAATCCTAACAATTACTTTTCTTCCCCTAGACATCTAACTACAGTATTATGTTGCAAAGTAGGTACCGTCATATACAGTATAGCTTTGTTATAAACGTCTTTACTTTTTGCCGACCATGAGTGAGAAGAGTTCCCCTCGAAGATAGAGAATTGGGTTCTATTTTATATTTGATATTATGCCATACTCTTCTACTCTAAATCAGACCACCTGTGTGAAAACGTTGATACGATAGCAGGAAACCTGCATATGCTATAGCCTGTCAGTTCTCACTCTGTCTGACAGGGAAGGAGATTCACTGCTGCGGCGGGCTGAGAATGTTCCTCTACAGGCATTTCAGGATCCGAGAGGGTCTATAATCAAGCTACAGGTCCATACATGAGGAGATTATAGAGAGATAGAGACGCAGTGTAACTGTTGATGAGTGGCATGGGCCGGAAACCGGAGATGACTGCACTATGCCAGAGACACCGGAGGGGATACAGTACAGAAGGACAGAGGATTGACAGGAAATGAAAGAAAGGGATAGGAAAAGAAAGGAATGGAAACTGCTGCTGTATTAGCGGAGAGACCGAGGCTTTTAGTGTAGACAGTCTATGGGGAGATTGACTGATGATGATTGCCAGACAGAGGTGGCAGGTCAACGTTGGAATTAAATTCAGGCGTTCCAAAACAATGTCCACCACATGCAAACTTTAGGACAAAAAACTAGAGTTTAATATTTTCCAGGTATTTTACAAATGTTCCATCCTGAGAATAAATCACTTTTCTACCGGTTAACCTGCTATTTCCCGCCAAATCTGGAAGTGTCTTTTTTTAAAGCATATTAAGAATATACAGTGCCTTTGGAGAGTATTCAGACCCCTTGACCTTTTCCACAAAAAAGCAGAAATATCACATTTACATAAGTATTCAGACCCTTTACTCAGTAATTTGTTGAGGCACCATTGGCAGCGATTACAGCATCGAGTCTTCTTGGGTATGACACTACAAGCTTGTATTTGGGGAGTTTCTCGCAGCTATTTTCAGGTCTCTCCAGAGATGTTCAATTGGGTTCAAGTCCGGGCTCTGGCTGGGCCACTCAAGGACATTCAGAGACTCCAATCAAGTTGTAGAAACATCTCAAGGATAATCAATGGAAACAGGACGAACCTGAGCTCAATTTCAAGTCTCATTGCAAAGGGTCTGAATAGTTATGTAAATAATTTATTTATTTTTAATACATTTGCAAAAATGTCTAAAAACCTGGTTTTGCTTTGACATTATTGGGTATTGTGTGTAGATTGATGAGGAAAATGTTTTATTTAATCCATTTTAGATTAAGGCTGTAATGTAAGAAAATGTGGAAAAAGTCAAGGGGTCTGAATACTTTCTGAATGCACCACATATACCTATATCAATCTTGAACAGGATTATATATTTTGGTTGCAATTTGAATGGAATTGAGAGACTGTGCGAGAGTGCTCGCGCATGCACTGATTTAAAGCAACCATTTTTGAGTGATAGGCTGTTTTAAATCTCTGCAGCAGCAATTAAAAACATTTTTTTACAAATAACATTACAATTACAATAAAACAAATAATAATAAGGTGACCCCCAAAATCCAGATGGAGATGTGTAAACTGGCAAGCATTCAGTCTTTATATTACTGTAGCATAGGCTACGCTGCAGCAAATGTAGGGCCTACCTGTCACAGGAAACCAAGTTACCATGGTGAGATGAATAGGTCTACGAGCCTAGTGAACCGCGCTCCATACTGAGATGGGCTGTGTTTCCCCACACTGAGTAGACACATTCATGATAATTAACTGGTTTCTCGCAGTTATTTATCCCGTTGAAAAAGGGAGTGGTTTTGGGTGGTAAATCACGGTAACCGGGTTCCCGTCATTCAACCCTAACAAAGACCTTTAGTTAAGAAACAAATACATGAGCAGACCAGTATGTTGAAGAATACTTCAGTGTTGGGAGTGCGGTCCCCATACCTTTAGCTCCCCGGTGCAGCAGAGCAGATACGCTGAAGATGAAGTTGTGGCAGATGTCTGTGGACGGGGTCTTCACTACGCTCTGGCTGTTCTCCAGACAGCGGTAACGCTGGAACGTGTCCCAGGCACTGTTGGTGGCCACGTCACCTCCCACAGAACCTGTGAAGATCTCCAGGTTCTTACAGTGGGGCATCAGCACAATCTACAGACGAGGAAGAGAGATACAGAAGATGGAATGAGATTTAGCATGGAGTCAGTACAGGCTCAATCCTAATACGAAATCCGAGTAGCTGACATTTCAGCGTAAATCTACAATTGACATTGATGGGTATTTTAAGGAAAAGTTGTGTGTGTGTGTGTGTGGGGGGGGGGAACTAACCGAGTCGATAAGTGTATATGGGGACTGGACGTCACTGAGTGCAGAGTAGAGGGGCAGGCTCAGACGAACAGTGTAGTTCATCCCTGCCTCGAAACACACTGGTCTGGGGAGCACCATGTATCTGAGGAGACAAGAAAAAGACGGATTTCAGAAAATAAAACACACTTTTTCAAACACTCCTATGACACACACACTAAATCTGTGTTCCCAGTGTGCTCCAGGGGAACCTCCAAGGTGCATACACAGAGTATACCTAGTACACAGACAGAGGCCATCACTCACTCTCACAAGCATTTTCGCTACACTCGCAATACCATCTGCTAACCATGTGTATGTGACCAATACCATTTGATTTGATTTGACCAGTCACCCACCAGTCCCCCCTCCCACCAACACATACACACAGACAGAGGAGGAGGTGTGTGTTTACCGTGATCCGGGATGAAGGGATATCATCTGGTTGTCGTCATCGGGCATGGTGTTGGCACAGCGACTGTCTGCTGAAATCAAACTGGGCCGCATCACTGTCATCAACACCTCCTCCCACTGGTCTGGTAACTTCGCCAACATAACAGGTACATAGACATAAACAGTTAAACAAGGGTAGGGACATCATCCCATGAAGGTGGAGGGATATGTGATATGTGCTGAGGCTGACCTGAGGCTCGTAGCGGATGAGGACGTCGTACTCCATGGAGTGGGGGATGTTGTCAATGGAGAACTCCAGGTAGGCCCCCTCGGGAACGTTGACAAAACCTATCCCTGTCCAGGTGGGGCTACGGTCCTGCGGGCGAGGTCTCTGCACTACTGTCAAACCCTGGAGGAAGAAGAAAGGGAGGGAAAAATAGAGGGTGAGAAAGACAAAAGGTGAGTAGGTGTAGTGGACATGAATCGACCATGATCACGTGATGAGGTAGGTAACTCACAGGTCCAAACTTGGCATCCTCGGCCTCGTAGGTGTAGTGGTCCAGGGCAATGAAATAGAAGCCTGACTCCACCTGGTCACAGCGCCGGCCAAACATGTGTTCTCTACACGCACACTGGCCAGTCTCCTGAGAACAGCTGGAGTCAGAGAGAGAGAGGACCGAGTTTAAAAGTTTCAACATCATAGTATTTTAAGACTTTTGTGGCTGTATCAAAAGCAGTGGTGGAAAAAGTATACAATTGTCATACTTGAGTAAAAGTAAAAGATACCTTAATAGAAAATGACTGAAGTAAAAGTGAAAGTCACCCAGTAAAATACTACTTGAGTAAAAGTCTAAAAGTATTTGGTTTTCAATACACTTAAGTATCAAAAGTACATTTAATTGTTCAAATATACTTAAGTATCAAAAGTAAGCAAATCAGACGGCACCATTTTCTATAGTTTTTTTTTACGCATAGTCAGGGGCACATTCCAACACTCAGTCCACCAGATCAGAAGCAGTAGGGATGACAAGGGATGTTCTCTTGATAAGTGTGTGTGTAGTGGACCATTTTCCTGTCCTGCTAAGCATTCAAAATGTAACTAGTACTTTTGTGTGTCAGGGAAAATGTATGGAGTAAAAAGTACACTATTTTCATTCGAAATGTAGCGAAGTAAAAGTTTTCCAAAATATAAATAGTAAAGTAAAGCACAGATAACCCAAAAAACAACTTAAGAAGTACTCTAAAGTATTTTTTACATAAGTACTTTACACCATTGATCAAAAGAAGAAAGTATGAAGAATTTGTAAAGTAAATTGGATAACAGACAGGCATTTAGATAAGAGAATTAGAGATGTGAACTTTGAACTCACTCGTTATTGAGGGCTCCACCCAGGTCACAGTCACATGGTCTGCAGCCATCCATATCATTGCTGAGTCCCCAGTGCTGAGGCTGTAGGATACACACACACACACACACACACACACACACACACACACACACACACACACACTGTTAAAAACACTCCTTTAATGACACGTTGTTAACGACCTCCCACTATGTTTCACTGCAAAAGCTGTTTCCCAGCTGTGGACGGATGTACCAGTCTCTTTACAAGATTTACAGCCCTGGTGACGACTAAACCAAGCCACCAAAAAACACTTACAGAACGTATGTAGCAGATGTGTAACTAGCTGGCTAGTGAAGCGTTAGTAGAAATTGGTAATCGTAAGTCAACTGACTCTCACATAGTGTCCGGGCTAACTTTCTGGTCTCTCAGTTTGCACAGTTGACTTTGAGTACAAAGTGTTGTGTACAAAGTAAGTAAATCATAATAGGGTTCCTTACCATACATTGGTCACAGTCTCTCCCTGTGACCAGGCTTTTGCAGAAACAATCTCCTGAGTCTGTATGACACGGACTCCCTCCAGGAACTGTCCCCAGGGTATTACAGGTGCAGGCTGGGAAAAACAACAAAGAGTAGTTATTCTAATAAAATGCTGAAATACACAGCTTGAAAAAGCCTATGCAAGGACTTGGAAAAGACCCGAGACGTGTGCGTGAATGTGTGTGTGTCTTTACCCAGGCAGCCCAGAGGGTGGTCACCCAGGCCATAGTGGGCCTGCTGGCACTGGTCACAGCGCTCTCCCTCCACATTGGGTTTGCAGCGACACTGGCCAGTGATCAGTCCAGACGACACATCAGTCATCCTGTCACAGATCCCGCCGTTCAGGGAGCCCACCGGATCACAGTTACATGCTACGGAGAGATGGGAAACATCAGGAACATTTGAGTTAGGAACTATGATGTAAAATGGGGTATTGTGCATGGAACTAGTAGAGTAGAAACGCTGCAGTGGTGACAAGCTAACGGGATGAAAAAATAAATGGTCAAGGTCAATATCAATGTGAGGTATTTGATATTTTCCTCTTGATGAAGGGAATATACTGTAACTTCTGAAGGTTATTTGAACATCTGCATCAATGATTTGTGTGCTTAACTGTAGCTATCTACAGGCTAACAAAATGACCAAACTTAAAACAAAAGGGTAGGGGAAAAAAGTCTTACAAAGGAATAATGGAAGTTCTCTCACACACCACACATACACCAGGACTCCAAACACTGGAGACAAATGTGAAAAACCCTAACAAGCCCATTATTCACACATCAACGCAGACTGCGATGAGGTTCTCCCTAGATGCTAGGCTGAGGCCAGTTATGCATCTCCAGCGGCCTACCCAGAGAGCCATGAAAGGGGGGGAGGTGACACATGAGAAGGGTCTCTTCTACACCATACAGTGGTTTGGGATTAAAAGACCACACTGCTTTGGCTGACATAGCCTCAAAGCCCAGGTGTTCTCGCTCATATCCAGGTCACAGAGGCAGGATCAAAGATCCAGATCGCAGAGCCAGATCGCAGATCCAGATCGCAGATCCAGATCGCAGATCCAGGCGGGAGGAAGGGAAAATGTGAAACATCTATATTTTCTAAAGAGAGACAGACAGAGTCACGGACGAGATGAGGGGGAGTGGGTGGAGCAAAGTGGCGGAGAAGCGTACAAGGATGGAGGCAGAGGTGAAGAAACAGAGGTTCAAGAGGTGGAGGAGTAACGGGGGAGAATGTAACAAGGATGGCTGGAGGTAGAGAGGTGAAGGCTGGGTTTGGATGGTGGGGTGTGGAGGGGAGGGGAGCCGTAGAGGGGGGTTGGAGTTGGAGGCTCGACCTACGTTCACAGATGCTGGGGTCGCGGATGTCCCTCTCTGGGTGCTGGTAGTAGAAAGGCTTGCACTGTTCACAGTTGTGACCCATGGTGTTGTGCTGGCACTCGTCACACACACCGCCGCTCACATTACCCGTAGAGACGTAAACTGCCATGTCGAAGTGACACGAGCCTGAGTGCTGGTTACAGTTACACTCTGCAGAGAGAGACGAAGGCAAGCAGACAACGTTGATTCACAGTGTTCATAAAAAAGCTAGTTGGACGGTTGTTAACTGACTGAGCAGACACTGCAGCCTGTCATCACAAGCGATCAATTATAAGGGGACCACAAGCTATAATATTTCCCTCTAGTAAAAAAAAGACGTTAGGGTAAAGTGGCATACTTTTACAGGCATTGGTGTTGCGTCCCTTGGCTGGTCTCCAGGGCAGCTCGTGGTAGAAGTCCTGACACTTCTCACAGTTTAGCCCCATGGTGTTGTGGTTGCACATACAGTGGCCATGTACCTTAGGAATATCATTCAGAAATGGAGGCGAGCAACTGAATTAGACATTTACTAAGCACTTAAAAGCAGTCAATATGCCATTACTTCATATCCTATCCATGTGCATAAACTATGAACACAAACGATCTATTGACATCGACCTTAAAATGGTTTCACAGGCCATATTCAAGGGTTTAATAGTATAGTTCAGGGACCTATCAACTGCTGTGCAGAGACCCAGGCCTCTGGTGGAACAGTGGTATTTGAAACAGCTTCCCTTGGCCATTATGGTCCATTACAGCTGAGATATCAGTGCAAAAGCAAGGGGAAACTACAGACAAAAGGAACAGTTGCTCGAGATATTGTTTTTCCTCCAGCTCTATCCACGTATTCCCCTTCCAGATGGCAGCAGGACATGTTTACAGTGTTGGCTAGCTCTCATCTGGTCTGCAGACAAAGGACAATACGTTGACAGACAGACTGACTCGGATCCGGTTAAAATGAGCAAACTAACAATTAAATAATAAAACCTTCAAGATAATAGCAGACGCGTGCCAAGTTTGGTGTCGCTATAACAGCCACTATGCCACTCTTATGGCAGGGTTACGTAGCTTTTATGTTAGGCCTCCCCAGGCAAGGTGTTACTGTATCTAGTTTTGTTTTTAAGACATTTTAATGTGAGGGAATCCGTTTGAAAAACACTGCAAAATGACTGAGAGGAAGAGGAGAGTAAATAGGGTTCATTTCCTCTTTCCTGGTGAATAGACTGTATAATAAAAGTGACCAAAAGGCAGAGTAGCCTTTCCACAGACAGACAGACAGACAGGCCGTAGCAGAGACTAAACAGGAACTGCATTGTTTGCCTTTTTCTCTCCAGAGCATACACACACAGACAAACACGTACACACACAAGACACATGCTGTCCGCAAACACACAAACAGTCTCCCAAGCGCACGCAGATGTCGACCCACACGCTCTCACCAACACAAACACAATTGTTCTTAAACGGCAACACACACACACACACGCACACAAAGTGCACAAATGTCCGCACATAAGGAGACCTGATGAAAACTACAACAACCTTATCAGGGAGAACTCACCATGCCCTCCACTCCATCCCCAGCCCCAGCCCCGGCGACGGGGGTGCACTCGGAGGCGTGTCCGTAGCAGAAGCAGTTACCCCGGACCACCATGTCGTAGATGGCGTAGTAGTACTTCTCCTTGATCTCCATGCGGGAGTCCAGCAGGTTGTCTCCCAGGGTGTGCAGCTTGGTGAACTTCACCCTCAGGTTGGTGATCTTCAACATGTCTGAATCGTTCGGAGACATGTGTTAGCCGTTAGCTTGTAGATTGTTAGCCCTGAGGTCATTATGCGTAATAATTGTGTTTTGCAGTTCTAGTTGGCTAACAGGCAACACATAGCTGGTATTTTCCCCCCAGAAAATGGGGAAGGATCAAAAGAACAGATATAAACCATTAAGTACACGTGTCGTCACTGGAACTTACTTTGGATTCTGGGGCTGTAGGGATCTTCAATACGGAAAGCTGGATCCAAAACTCGGAAGATGACCTACAGAGACAGTCACTGCGATTACACTCGACTTTCATTGTGTTGTGTATGTGATTGGTTATTACTTAGCTACAACAAATGACTTGACATACACTGAGTGTACAAAACATTAAGAACACCTTCCTATTAGTGAGTTGCGCCCCACCCTCCTCAGAACAGCCTCAATGCGCCGGGGCACGGGCCTCACAAGGTGTCGAAAGTGTTCCACAGGGATGCTGGCCCATGTTGACTCCAATGCTTCCCGCAGTTGTGTCAAGTCGGTTGGATGTCCTTTGGTTGGTGGACCATTCTTGATACACGTGGGAAAATGTTGAGCGTGAAAAATCCAGAAGCGTTGCAGTTCTTGACACAAACCGGTGCGCCTGGCACCTACTACCATAACCCCTTTCAAAGGCACTTTTAGAATCCTTCTTTAACCTGTCTCTTCCCCGTCATCCACACTGATTGAAGTGGATCTAACACGTAACGTAAATAACATTTACATTTGAGTGATTCAGCAGATGCTCTTATCCAGGGCAACTTACAGGAGCAATTAGGGTTAAGTGCCTTGCTCAAGGCCACAGACAGATTTTTCACCTAGTCGGCTCAGGGACTCGAACCAGCGACGTTCCAGTTACCGGCCCAAAGCTCTTATCCGCTAGGCTACCTGCCACTTTCACCTGGAGTCACCGGGTCAGTCTATGTCAATGAAAGAGCAGGTGTTCTTAATGTTTTGTAAACTCAGTGTATAAACCTATCATTGATAGAATTTAGACTCTCTCAAAACTCAGTCATTCGGAACACACACCTCTCCCTCTGTCGACGGCTCTATGTCGGAGTAATGCGAATCGCAGATGATGTCATCCACTTTCTGCATGGGCCCCGGGGATATGGCAGGGTATGCCGCCGCGCAGTCGTATGCAAAGTAGCGGTACACCTGCCAGTTCTTCCCAAAGTCAGCCGAGCGCTCGATCACCATAGCAGCAGGCCGGAAGGTCTGTCGTGGAGAAGAAACCATACTTATGCACTTTGATGATATACCCTCACACTGAGGTTACGACCATCAATTTGACCTGGAGTACATCTGGAAAATGGCAAACTTTTTCTAAACTAACATAATTCGCTGTGATCAAAGATGACGCGCCATGAGAGAATACAGGTGTGAACTAGCTAATAAAATGATATACTACAATACCATGATTACAATGAAAGTTGAGTCATACTATGTGGACATGTTGATGTTGAAAGATCTGTGAACAACAGGGGACTTATTCTGGCATTTTACTTAACATCCTTCTTATGAGAAGCTGCTAGCCATTGGGAATGTCTGTTACAGTACATTCATCCATAACTGGAACTTTTGTATTTGTCACACAGGATTGATGACACAGTTGAGTTCAATATTGGCTGTATTTCAATAGTGCTTTCACACAGCATAAATAGGCTGCAATTGTGAGTAATGTTATACAGGCTAGATCTGTGTGGAGCGAACAATCCCGGACGGGAAGGAGGTCTGTTCCACATTCCTCGGGCTCACACACAGCTGGGGGATATGTGTGTGTGGGGGGAGGGGGGGAGACCTCCCAGACCAAGTCTTGTGCTAATCTCCTGAGTAGACAGGCCAGCCAGCATTCCCTTACACATTACCCATGCTCCCCCACAGCGAGCCCTCTGACCCAGCATCTCCATTGGTTACCTTGAAGGTCATGATGAGGTGGGTGAAATGAAACTCCGCCTCCAAGTTCAGTTGGATGGTCACTTTCTCAAGACCTGCGGAGAAAAAGAGGAAGAGGGGGGAAAAGAGACAGAGAGGAAAAGGAGAGAGGGACATTTAAAAAAAAGAGGTGGCCAAAAATGGAAAAGGGGAGGGAGAGATAGATGGGCCAGGAAAGAGAAAGCGTCAAAAGGCAAGTGAAGGATAGAATTACAAAAAGTTATGAAGTCAGAGAGGGTGAAACGGATGGAGAGAGGAAGGAGAAAGGAAAACCAAAAAATGAGTTTACAGGGTTCCACTTGAGCCAAGCATAACACAATCTGGAATGCTTAACACTACACGGCACTTATCCCCTCTTCCCAGTGCTTCCTCTGGACCGGAACACTTGCATTAACTCTTCGACTCTCTCCCTTCCATAGTCTAATCATGGTTGGTTCCATTCTATGATATCAATCTCACGGCTGCCCTTCTGATTCCTGACATCCATCTTCTTTGCCACAAAACGATGCGGTGGGTTTTAAGCATAACCACGGGGCAGTTAAACAGCAAATAACAACATAGCTGTTCCAAATGTCCCCATTTCTTTGGTAAAACTAATGTCAAGCGGCTATGTTTAATGAGTAGCAAAAAGAGCTACAAGAGCAACAACAAGCCACCACGTATTCCAACGGACTATAAGTCATGTTTGCCATACAACAACATAAGGCAACTAAGAAGTAATTATACGCTTTCTAGCAACGATTGTTGAGTGTCAGTTTTACAGAGGGTTTGGGGGAAACCTTTTCTGTGCTTATGTACGTAAGAGGTTGTGTTTTGGTCTGGGTCATACACTGCCAGTATCGGAGCGGATCTAGTACGGTAATGTCTGGATTATGAATGAAAATTCCCTGCCTCTTTTCCAACCCCCATCGGTGGAGTTGGCCGCTATTCCTCCACCAAAACCTCCCCAAACTCCTATCAGATGACTTTCTGGATCCAATATCCTTGCAGCCTTATTTTGGGAGTTAACTCTTTCAAGACAAGGTGTACTTGGGATATCAAAATTCTTTCTTTTTTAAAAAAAAAAGGTACAATGCAGCCGTTTTTATTTCAATATCAAATCATTTCTGGGTCACAATTACCTTCCTGTGATTGTTTTCAATGAAAATGTTCAAAAAGTAACAAAAAGCTTCTTTCTTTTTTTTTTTTTGCAAAAAGCAATTTCTCAAGCAAGAATTTTGTAAGAACTGTATGGGAGTCGTCTGAGTGAGGGACCTAATTGGAGGAGCCTAATGGGAGGGATGTGTAACCGACTCTCTTTGTTATTTGTTATTGGTCTATTAACTGATATCGCCTGGTATTATCCAAATGCTCTAAATGTCACTATTATTTCAACCTCATAGCCTTGGAAATATATGTCAAATATAGGGAAATGACCTTTTTGAACGCACTGCCCTTTTAAAGTTGTGGATGATTTCAATGCTGGTGGCCTCTGGGTAATCATTAAAGGCCAAGTGCTCAGAGAAGAGGCAGGCGAGCCGAGAACGGAGAGGAGAAATAACGCAAGGAAATCAAGACAGCAGCGGCAGCAGTAGAGATACCTCATCCGAAGGGCTTTGACTTCTCAAACACGGCAGAAAGCTAACACTATATGATGCCCCGTCCCCTTATTAGTTCAGCCACGTACTTAGATAACTAGCATGGGAAACTTAGGGGTCGCGTTAATGCAGAATTACACGCTTTTCAAGCAGAAAAAAATATAAAACACATGAGAAATATCTTTCTATGTTCCTTCTTTGATAAACATCTGAAATATGTTAGCCATGCATTGTTTTTGCAAAAAAAATACCTTGCTTTTTCATTGTTAGCTCATTTAATTGTGTGGCTGCCAGCCAAATAGCATTGCAGTTCTGTTGTCATCTGATGAAAATGAAGCTATTTTCTGCCTAATGTGTTGCACTAATGTATTTTCTGTGAAGGAAAACTATACTTGCATGCCCCTGATCACTCTATTGAAGCAAAAAAAAATACGGTTGACCTTCAATATAAAACACGACCCCTGTCAGCTGGACTCACCTGCTCCTGCCTTCTCCCATTGTGCAATTTACAAACAAACACGTGACTCGTTCAACTGTTCTGGGGAAATACGGTGAGCTTCATAATGTAAAATAATGTGACAGGTGAACTGATCAACGCGATCTGCATGATCTCCTAACGTACTGCACAAGTTGACAGCAGGTATTTATTTAAATAGGTAGCCACAAATATTGAAATGTATTGAAAAACTGCAACAAAAAAATTGTTTAAACTGTAATGTATATACGGTATACCGCCCAAGCCTAGTAAGAAGTGAGAACTTCCTTACGAGCATCCATTACACGGTGTACACAGTGTGTCATCCCAACGGCCACCTAGCTAATCATTCCCAATGGGTTCATCCTGTTATTCCAAAGTTTATGACAGGTCAGCCATTACTGCTTTCTCTTTGAAGCCTTCCCTCACATTGATTAAAGCTAAGGGATTGGAGGGTGAAAATATGCCAAGAGGCGGGAGTGAGAGAGTCACCATTAATTGAACTCCTCTGCCTACTAGCCCTCCATCTCCCCCCCCCACGAGGACTCACCATTCTCTGACTGCCACCAGGTTTTCAAGCGGTTGGGGGCGAATGTGGTCACGACGTTCTCCACCCGGTGGCCGGTGGTGGTGTTCACCACGCTTTTGACGTAGACGTCGGTGGAGTCACACAAAAAGCATTTCTTCTCATCCTGAAGAGACCGTGGGGGTTGGGAGAAAGAGAGAGAGATGAGACTGCCAGTGATGCCAAGCAGATTTCTCCCAATCGGGGACAGATAAGGAACAAAGCCCATTCATACAGAAATGAATGAAAATGAGTTATTTTATCAAGAGTAGATACGGATGCTGAAATGAGTGATTGCGCCAAATAGGCCCTTAACAACTTTAAAAATAGGCGCCTATCTTGCCCTGGCCTCATCAGCGAATGCTTATCTGAGGCTGCTGACAATGTACGCTTCATTTGGCCACCAGATGTTCAGAAGACACACAGTGTGTGTGGTGGTTGTGTGTGTGTGTGTGTGTGTGTGTGTGTGTGCGCTAGCGAATGTGTACACACACTTTTAAGGGTACAAATTCAGCACCATCTAGATATCCTTCCAGGGTCTTTTTACCACTTCACTTGAGAAGAAACAACTTTACAATATTCTAAAGCATCTATACATCCAGACCATGAAACATTGAGCCCACAGGCACACACTAGAATTTAAATTCCACTACATATTGTTTGATAAGACATGGAACCTCCACCTTCTCTAGGATTCTGTTGGATCACAATCTGGTTTCTCTCTGCTTCAGTGGTCACACACATTATAAAAAATTGTACGTTCCAAAACTCTTTTGTTGGTCGGAACCTCAATAATGCTGCTAGAGTGATTGTGTGACTGAGGCAGGAAGTGGTCTAGACAACTCAGGGGGTTGTGCGACTCCCAAACATCTCTCCCACTCCTACGCTCACATTGAGAAAGCAGGAGTTTAAAGAAAACATATCTGAAAGGAAGTATTGAAAATAAAAGCACAAGGATTATTTTGAATATACACCATTGATATATTCCACCCCCAACAGACAAGGGATTGACTGTAAACCTTAAGGTGATTATTATAACATCTGAATGCCAAATTGACCACGGCAAGAGCGTTTCCATTTTTAGAATGAATTTATTATCCATATCTCTTAATAAGTAAATAGATTTCCTGTCGCTATCGAAGTCATTCCAAAGGGTAGGTTTAAAAACTTCTTCGGGATTGGTGTCCCTTCCGAGGGACGGTTAAGATAACGTAGGCTAATGCGATTAGCATGAGGTTGTAGGTAACAAGAACATTTCCCAGGACATAGACATATCTGATATACATATAGCTTAAATTCTTGTTAATACAACTGCACTGTCCAATTTACAGTAGCTATTACAGTGAAATAATACCATGATATTGTTTGAGGAGAGTGCACAGTTTGAACATGAAAAGTTATTAATAAACAAATGATGCACATTTGGGCAGTCTTGATACAACATTTTGAACAGAAATGCAATGGCTCATTGGATCAGTCTAAACGTTGCACATTCACTAAATTGCACCTGAACTGTAATAATAGATTATCTCTTGTATTTCAAAGAAGATGGTACAAAAAAATACAAATGAACAGCTAACGAACGGGTTGTTTTTTCTTGGTATTATCTTTTACCAGATCTAATGTGTTATATTCTCCTACATTCCATTCACATTTCCACAAACTTCAAAGTATTTCTTTTCAAATGGTACCAAGAATATGCATATCCTTGCTTCAGGGACTGAGTTACAGGCAGTTAGATTTTGTTATGTATTTTTAGGCTATTTTTTTTTTTTAAGTGGCGGATCCTTTAACAGAGTACATGAAACGTAACCATGCTTTATAATACTTTATAAGTGACATATCATCTATTTAGGCCTATATAGCATTTGCAAAGTCATCAACAGCTAGTTTCAATTCAACCAAGGGGTTCAAATAAAAATAGACAATACATATAGGCCTATTTCAATTGAACCTTTATTTAAGTAGGCAAGTCCATTAAGAACAAATTCTTATTTACAATGATGGCCTACCGGGGAACGGAGAGTTAACTGCCTTGTTCAGGGGCAGAAGGACAGATTTTTACCTCGTCAGCTCAGGGATAAGATCCAGCAACCTTTCAGTTACTAGCCCAACGCTCTAACCACTAGACTGCCTCCCCTGGTTTTCAAGCTTTGGTTGATTTAAAATGTTATCTTCAAGTTAATAATTAATATGTTGGATTCATGTCTCCATCGCAACCAAAAATGTAAGTTAAATAATATGACTAAATCAAATCCAACTTTATTTAAAAGTGCATTAAAGGTTTGATTTGGTCCTATTCATTTAACATATCCATAATACATTTGTAAACAAACTGGAAATCGAATTGTGTTTGGTTGTCAACGCAACCAAATATCAACATTTGAAAAACATGTAGGCTTTCTTCTGCTTGAGTAGTTCTATCTGAGCCACTGTGCCAGTTTGGCTTTAATACCAGTATGTCTACAAATTAATAACTGATATGTTGGATTCATGTATTCATCTCAACCAAAAATATAAGTTAATAAATATAAGGCAGAGGCTCAGATTTAACTATTCAAGCATTAGATTCCTCTCCTTTAAATGTTGATATTTGGTTGCGTTTTCAACCACATGCAATTCAATATTACTTTTGTAATACAGTAAATAGCCTAAAGTCAAGGCTCTCTTACAAACTAATGTAACAGTATTTATTCAACCTTAAAATAAGAAACACATCCCATGGTCACATTTTTCACGTTTTATGCACAGCAATGTGTACACGGTGGTAGGCCTGTTCTAAAATGCATACAACACATGCGAGCGGTTCCATGCACCGAGACGGAAATATCTGTTAGAAATGTAGAAAGAAGAGCGATCTAAAGATGCAACAACTATAATGGGTTGCTAATATGACCAGGATGATGCCTTTGGCTGCTAGACAATGAAAGACAGTTCATTTTAAAACCAATAGAACGGGAGAAGGCATATAGTGTTTCTATGGTGGGATCTAGGCTAGGCTACTTTGAAGCAAGGTAAGAAATGCCTCATAATATGAACTAAAATGTCCAGGTTTCGAACAATCAAAGAACAGGAAAAACAGACGCTAATGATAGGCCTAACCGTCTTCTGGTAGATGGAAAGGCTTCTCAATTAAATGTTTACTAGCTACAAAGTAGCCCACAAAGTAACCTGGCAGAATTATATAATGACTATTTGCATCTATCCAGTGGCCATTTGTTTAGCAAACTCCATCTCTTGCACTACAGAAACGCTAACCAAACAACAGTACTAGGTGCCTGCACACTTGAATTAAAGGTTAACTACACCATTCCCCCTAGACCTCAAAAGTGGTCCCCTGGTGTGGTTTAAGCATTGTAGTGGACTTAGAACATCCAATTTGTTGTTTTTCTGTTAAAAAGTGCGACTGAGAGCAAAACTCTAATACAATCAAATACACCTGAAACCTGTGAATTTGACTTAAGTTGACAGCATAATTTGTTATTTTAAATAGTAGGCCACTGTTTCTCATTAAAAACATTCCACATGGCCTTCCCGGGAAATGTTGGCAAAATTACCCACTTCTCCAGGCACCACTACACCACTGCTTATCTCCCTCCCTACAACAGGCATGAATGAGAGACTCCAACTGCTGCCCGAGTGGACACCACAAGTCAGAGAGCTTGCTTATGATGAATATGGTAGCTACTAGCCAGGCTAACTTTACATAACGCGCTGGTGCCACTGTAACAATAACGGAGCCTTTTGATAACAGCACCACCGTGAGTCTTACTGTATTAGGTTTTAACTGTTGCCAACTTGTCATAACAATATGAGTATGATTAAAAGCCCAGAGTTACTTACTTTTATAGGCCTATAATAACATATTGGACCTAGTTCAAATGCGTTCTTTATTGTGCCTGACACATTTACCTGTAAATGACTGACGATACAGAACGGCTCGGGCCGGTGGAGGCCACATGTGGAGTTGGTGGAGAGCTGGTGTGCTCTGCCAATGAGAAGGTCTCCGGTAGCCGGGTAGCAGCTCCCCTCCGTGCATACATCGCTGAACTCGGGAATGCCTACCTGGGCAAGGACGCACGTCCCTGCGGCTATGCAAAGAGGAGGCAGATTTGAACAATGGAATTTATTCAGGCAGGGTTGTTTGAGTGTTGTTTTATTATCAAATATCTCTCATGAAAGTATAGGAATAGGCTACATTAGCCCACTCTCTTAATTAAAGTGCTCAGAATGGTGTCCCTATGCTAGGCCTACATAATAAAACAGTTTTTGTCGTTGAAAACACAAGCCTATGAACCTTTGATTTAGCCTATATTAATGTCACATGCGCTATTAAATGTCTCGTGCGGAGTTGAAAACAAGAACAAGATGGTTCACAGTAAAACAAAAAAGCCAAACCACTCCACAATAACGTTTAATCAAATTATGACGCGTTTACTATTCAAACCTTATAAGAACTACTGTCCTTATAGGAATATGCAGTATTTTATTAATTACTTGCAACGTTATTATTATGCTCTTTCAGTTCACTCAATGTTGGCCATGCGTTCTTAAGAAAACATTTGAAAATAATTTAACTTACATAGCATGGTCGCAATTTGAAATATAAACATTTTTGTTGATATTTCCACCTCTCCTGTTGCGGGTCCTCTCAGTGGGACTGTGTGTGGTTCCTTATAGTATAGTTTTGCGCCTGACCTTTTTTCTTGTCGCCACTGAACAAACCGAGTTTTTTTCTTCCCCTCTCCTCAAGCATGCGCACAGTAACTAGCCCTCCCCCTATTCAATAATTCCAGTTCAGTCAAGAAAGTAAAAACCACCAAGCTCCAAGTGCTCATCAACTTGTAAGATATGTTTAACTACGAATTATAGGAGTTAAATCATTAGGCCTAGTTGCGGGTTATCTCAAATGTGGCGGATTATTTGGAGCAGAAAGGATCATCCTGACAGCATCTCACTCTGCACACATTGAGAGAGCTTTCAAAACACACACACACGGTCCTCTCTTAGATACGAACCCCCATCTATACCTACTCATCTAGAACAAAGGACGTTTCTCCACCAAGGCAGAAAGCTACCCTATGTCCCTAGGCACAGGTAAACCAGGGGGTACATCTAGGTACTGAAGCCATGCTACTAATTTACTGTACTGGAGGGAAATAAGGCAAAGAGAGCCTTGAACAGTGAGTTTCCCCTCCACCAAGCAGAACTCAAAAGTATGTACCACCACCACCACATGTACCACCACCATCGCATGTACCACCACCACTGCATGTACCACCACCACATGTACCACCACCACCATGTGTACCACCGCCGCCACATGTACCACCACCGCCACATGTACCACCACCACCACATGTACCACCACCACACATACCACCACCACCACATGTACCACCACCACATGTACCACCACCGCCACCACATGTACCACCACCGCCACATGTACCACCACCACACGCACCACCGACACATGTACCATCACCATATGTACCACCACATGTACCACCACCACCACATGTACCACCACCCCCACATGTCCCACCCTGTTATTGGAGCTGTCCTTTGAATCTCAAATTGTAACGTTTTCCCTTGTAACTTTCCTGTACTGTTGTTGGTAATGACAGGCTAGCGCCAAAGACTGAACTATCACCTACGGTGAATAACCTACCACCATAATTATATAACACAGTATGTTGCTGCAAAAGTTCAGAAGGCTGGAGAAGAAACAGGCCAGATGTCCTCATTCAATTACCTGTGAGAAGACAGAGGGGGACTGTGGGAACAGATTCAATAAGATTTTTGAGTCAAAGAAACTAGACCATGTTCACATCCACTAGGCACATTAAAGAAAGAAAGAACTGATTGACCGCATCACATGGCTTTGAAAACATACTTGTGGTATTCATGAACCATTCCTTGTTTTACTGCTGAAAATAACAAAGACGTATGATACCTGAAGGGACATGCGACTGGTCTTGCAACACAGAAAAGGGGTCTCATTTGCAAAAAATAAATGTAGGCCTTTGTTAAATGACACTAATACAGTGAACGCAATCTCTCATTCTGAAATAATTCCTAATAATCCATAGTAAGAAATACCACTAACGGGCTAAACATAGCACAATCTGTCCATTCAAGAACAAACACAACTAAAAAACCTTAAAAGGTTTAAAAGGTTCTCAAATAACCACCGCCCTCTTCTGTAATTAGTTGCATCACACGAACCAGTGGCGACCTTCAATCAGGCAGAGCAATCAATGGTCTGTGAATTCCTCCCGTCTAAAAACACAACCAGGGGGGAGGGAGTGGATTCAGACCCCAGTCTGTGACACGTTCCCGGCGGTGAGTGGACTGACTGTGTCCTGGGAGGAATGAGATGGAACTCACCACTCACTAGGATTTGAGCAAACAAGAGCCCTAGCGATTGTTCATACGCATTCCGTCCATGTCCACGCGTTTACTTTGATGAAAAGCCATATCATTTCTACCTGTGAGGTACCCGGTTTTATTTCATACCCACATTCTGCAACTTCATTTGACTTTTGGGAGAAACGTATAATTCAATGCTACTATGTAAATACTGTAGCCTGGCTCGAGATCTGTTTATGCTTTCTTAGCCAACTCCTCTCTGTCGTGTCGTTAGTCTGACAGTCAGAAGAGTTGGCTAAAGCATATACAGATCTAGAATCTGGCAATAAAGGCTGCTAACTCAGGTCAATTGTATAGAGCACAGAGTCTTACTGAAGCAAAACAAGCATGGCAGTTAGCCATTAACAGCTGGATGGAAATGACATTAGTAGTAAGTGGTGTGTTCTCCTCACCACAAAGCATGGTCAATGAGCTGGAAAGAGGTAGAGAGAGAGAGAAGGAGAGGTAGAGAGAGAAATAGGTAGAGGGAGTAAAAGAGAGGTGGAGAGAGAGAAAGAGAGGCAGAGAGAGTAAAACCGAGAGGGGGGGTCTTATAGTGGATGTGGGGGCTTAATGCAACTGACATTTGGGATTTTACACGTCAATTACAAAATTGACAATGTACATTTAATGCCCACCTGTGCAAAAGGCAAAGAGAGAGTGAACATTCCGGGCCAGAGTAGTGACAAATGGACGCATTCCAAACCCAGCTGGGACCCATTCCAAACCTGAGAGTGTGTTAAATCTCATCACATCCTAAGCCAGGCTGGGGGCAACATTGTTTCAGGCCAATAACAAGCTCAACAAAGACCTGTCAAATCTTACAAAGAGGTCTACTTCCACCAAAGACCAGGGTACAAACTGGAAAATGATTGGAAAGAATGTAGATGCAGAGTAGAGGTAGAATGTAGAGGTAGAATAACCTGAAAAAGGTCAGCAAGAAAACTTTCCCCCTTTTTTCACATTAGACCATGTAAGCAGATAAGTAGGTCAGGTTGGTAAAATAATAATGTGTATTACAAGATAAAGTAAAGAACGAGCACACAAGAGCCTTCTCTCTCAACTGTCAGTTTCATGATCACCAAACGCCTCCCTGTGGAGCGTTAGGAGAACTACACTCTCAAATTCAGCCGCAAAACTCAAGAGCTTTTTATTTTATTTTATTGAACCTTTATTTAACTAGGCAAGTCAGTTAAGAACAAGTTCTTATTTACAATGACGGCCTATCCCGGGCAAACCCGGACGACGCTGGGCCAATTGTGCGCCGCCCTGTGGGACTCCCAATCATGGCCGGGTGTGATGCAGCCTGGATTCGAACCAGGTACTGTAGTGACACCTCTTGCACTGAGATGCAGGGCCTTTTGTGGCGCAGCGGTCCAGATGTCTGTGACCCTGAATCATCTCTTGATCCACCTTGGGGGTGTTAGGAGGTACAGTTAATGTAACCATCCACACGCGCAGTAATCTCCTTTTGGAGGGCTTCTACCATCTCCAGCAACATGGCAACCTCCTTGGCCTTGTCCTCTTTGTTTCTGATGAAGTCTTGGATCTTTTTCTCCAAGTCTGAAGCAACAAAGAGAAAATGAAGACCATGATTAGTCAATTCTTTGAAACAGAGGTGTGTTACTGCTGGTGTGGAACAAAAGCCTGCATACCTCGTGGCTCTACGGGATAGGAGTAGGTTAGCTCTGTTTTAAAGTCCTGAGACGTACCGTCAATTTGTTGAATTTTATCTCGGATGTCTTTTGCAACTTTCTCTGCCTCCACAGTAATGTTCTTCAGGCGTTCGTTGGCCGCTTCATTATTGGTCTGGTTTGTGTTTCCCGTCTTTAGCCTATCAAACAGCGCAGTCACCTTGTCAAGCCCCTGGCAAATAAGTCAGAGAAAAACAAAAACCCATACCTATTTAGCATTATACTCACACTATCACGACATCGTACCAAAGTGGTCAGTGAGTAGTGGTTATCAAGTGGAGACGACGTACCTTCTCTGCGTCAGTAGTGGCACCTATGGCTGCATCTGCATCAGCTTTGGCCTGCTCCGCCTGCTCTCTGTTCATCTCGGTCTTGCTCTTCAGAACCTCAATCTCCTCCAGCATCTCTGGAGTTCTAGTAGAGTTCAAGTTAGTCTCTATGTTGTTCAGTTTCTTCTCAATCTGGGGGCCATGACAAATAGATCAAGTTATGAGAAAGAGTCTGATGGATGTTTAGACGAATAGAAATACGCACCAGCAGGAATGGGTAGAGGGACAGAGACAGAGAGAGAGAGAGAGAGAGAGTTGGAAGGTGTTAAGAGAGAATGACCTCTTTAATCATCTTGTCCGCCACGCCATGGCTTTCCTTAGCCTTCTCCAGGTCTTGCGCGACCTTGTCCTGTGTATTCTCAGTGTCCGTGATGGTTTTCTTGAGATCCGTAACATCAATAGCCCTGGTTCTGTCCCTAATGAATTGACAACCGTGGTACAAATATGGTCATTTAGCCTGCAGGTTTGTACAATGTGACAGTTACGCATATAAAAAACATGGTACTGGCTAACCTGATAGCCTGAGCTTTCTCCAGCAGGTCCTGGGCTGTCTTGGCTTGGTCCTTCAGTTTTTTCAGATCCTCCTTGAACTCAATGAAGTTGGTCAGCACGCCCCGGATGTTCTGGATCATGGAGCGGATGTCATCCGGAGAGCCCGGCAGCTGGATGGCCAGAACAACCTTGACCAAATTCTCTATGTCCTCTGGCGCCACCATCTCATCTGTTAGCAGAGAAGTCGGCCACACAAGTCAAGTCAACAAATCACATTTTTAAGGGATCTTTACATGGACAGTTCAAGCTTATATCCAGCCAACAATCACACTGACCTGTGAGGTAGTCTTTGACCCTATTGATGAGGTCCTTGGTGTCCTTCTTCTCCCTCTTATACTTCTCCTTGCTGTCAGTGATCTTCTTCTGTAGCTCCTCTGCCTGCTCATGAGTGCCTTGGGTCACCTGTTTGGCCTCATTGATCTGAACAGGAGAGATTGAGACTTGTGTCATATACTATTCTGTATTAAATATATATTTTTCCATTTTAAAGCAGAAATAAGTATTTGGGAACATGCCTTGATCTTGGAGTCCTTTAGTTTTTGGAGCAGGTCGATAAGGTCATTCTCTACTTGCTCAGCTGTTTTTGTGGCATTGTGGCTCACAGGGAAGCTGCCCTTGCACGTAGGACCCCCACATTCTCTCTGTCCCAGGAAGTCTCGACACAGCGCACCCCCACACTCTGATTTGGAGCATTCCTCATCGCCTGGGCCTCCACAGATCTAGGAGGAGCCAAAGAGTGTAACATGGTTTATATCCTGACATCCAAAATGGTGCTGGCAACAATTGAAACAGACTGCCATTCACGCTAACGCATCACTCTATTGATGCATGCAGTGCAAGCACTACAATAAGGGACACTCACGTTTTTGTTGAGTTTGGCCACACTCAGAGCCTTGACCTTCTTCTCCAGCCCCTCCATGTCTCCCAAGATGCTGCAGCTGGACAGATGGTCTTTGATTTCCTGCCGTGTGTCCATGGAGTTCTCCAGGGCCCTCTCGGCCTCCTTCACCTTCTTCTCATCAGCCATGAAGTCTGCATGCTGCTTCCGGATCTTCTCCAGGGCCTCTGGATCAGCATCAAAATAAACGTCCACACAAATCAGAAACGATTTACATTTGATCACATTACATTATATAGAGTTGCTCTCTACACACAGTGAAGTTACAGTGAATTCCATTTTATTTTGTAAACAATATGGCCCTATGTACCCTGCATTTCTTTTAGATCTAGTTTTGGAGCCTCGCCGATTTTGTTCCTTAAGTCATCCAACAGCATCTTGAACTCGTGGTGGATGTTGTCGATCTCAGTGTTCAGAAGAGATGATGAGTCCACGATGATGGCGTTGGGGTCTATGGAGTCTTTGAGCTTCCTGTGAGGAAGAAAAATGTGTACAGCTCCAAGATGACTGCTAAACGTACAGTGTAAATCATTTCACCTCATGGCTCAATATTCAGAAATGCTGTTTACATACGAGATTATGACACACAGCTTCTCCACGTCTTTCACCCGAGGTAGGGATCTCCCTGTCAGGTTCCCCAGATAGTCCAGCTTGGAGTGCATCTCCAGCATTCGTTGCAACTGACGACTGTGTCCAGGCTCCAGCTGTTCGCGGTGGGGAGGGATGAAGGTGCGCATCCTCTGGGCGGCACGGTGGACGTCGGTGACATTGTCCGCCCACAGGACGGCACAGGGGTGGCACGGGAGGCAGGCGGGGAAGACTTGGTCATACCCAGGGGCACACTCATCACAGAAGATGCCCATCACACCAACGCGGCACAGACACTCACCCGTCAATGGGTTGCAGGCGGGGCGGTCGGTACCCTCCATGTTACAATCGCAGGCTACGCAGACGTGATAAGGAGGGAAGGGACAAGTGTCAATCATTATTATTTTACGCTGAAACACTATTGTCTCTCTTTGAGGTGCTAGAATCTAAAAGACCCAATACTTAGCCATTTATCAATAATCACTTTCGGCCACAACTTACAAACACACTGCAGGTCAGGGTTCCCAAAGTGATTTTCCCCACACTCATCACACTGTCTTCCTCCAAACTCAGTACGACACTGGCAATGACCAGTCACCTAAAGAGTCAAGTATGAAGACATATAGTTCGGACAAATACATATCTCATTGTACCATGCTTTGACATATAATAGTATAGAACACTGTCAGGTCCATAATTATTGGCAACCCTGATAAAGATTAGCAAAGAAGACTGTATAAAATCAATAACACAAATTCTGAGCTATATTGTATGCTACATTTTATTATTATTATTTTATTGTACACTAATACAATTGCTCAGAGAAAGGGATTTTGTTTAAAGGGGAGGTGCAGTCAAAAACGTGATTTCTCTGTGTTTTATAGACTCTGAGCATACAAAAAAATAGGAACAATCGTAGTATCTAGTTGCACTTTTGTCCTCAGAACAGCCTTAATTTGTTGGGGTATGGACTCTGCAAGGTGTCAAAATATTCCACAGGGATGCTGGCTCATGATGACTCCAATGCTTCCCACAGTTGTGTCAAGTTGCCTGGATGTTCTTTGGGTGGTGGACCATTCTTGTTACGTGGGAAACTTGAACATGAAAAACCCAGTGGCGCTGTAGTTCTTGGCACAAACCGGTGCGCCTGGCATCTACTACCATACCTCGTTCAAAGGCACTTAAATCTTTTGTCTTGCCCATTCACCCACATAAACAATCTATGTCTCAATTGTCTCAAGGCTTAAAAATCCTTCTTTATCTTGTCTCCTCCTTTTCATCTAAAATGATTCAAGTGGATTTAACAAGTGGCATCAATAAGGGATCATAGCTTCACCTGGGTGTTCCTAATGTTTTGTACACTTAGTGTATATTTAAGCAATAAGGCACGAGGTGGTGTGGTATATGGCCAATATACCACGGCTAAGGGATGTTCTTCGGCACGACGCAAAGCTGCCTGGACACAGCCCTTAGAAGTGATATATTGGCCATATACCACAAACCCCAGAGGAGGAGCCTAACGGGAAGGATGTGTTTACCTGAAAACTAGCTGTTTTTGGCAGAGAGGAGGGGAAAATCTCTGTTGTTGGTCTATTAACTTATAACACCTGGTGAAGAAAAAAAAACACCCAGCCAAACAAACTGAAATTTCAGGCAGTCTTTTCAAACAGCACATACACTAAAAGTGCATTATCATCATTTTCACAATATTATTCCAACCTCAGCATGGAAATATACACTGAGTGTAAACAACAGGAACAATGAATGTTCAACAGGAACTGACCAGTTGAATCCAGGTATGATCCCATTATTGATGCCACTTGTTAAATCCACTTCAAATCAGTGCAGATGAAAGGGCGGAGACAGGTTAAAGAAGGATTTTTAAGCCTTGAGACAATTCAGGAATGGATTGTGTGTGTGTGCCATTTAGGCCAGACAAAAGATTTAAATGTCTTTGAACGGGTTTATGGTAGTAGGTATAAACAGTCGCTCAACAGTTTCCTGTGTGTTTCAAGAATGGTCCACCATCCAAAGGACATCCAGCCAACTTGACACAACCTTGTAGAGTCCTTGACCCAATGAACTGAGGCTTTTCTGAGGGCAAAAGGTGGTGCAACTCAATATTAGGAAGGTGTTCGTAATGTTTTGTACACTGTATATAAAACACAGGAAAATCGTAGTTTTGACCTCCCCTTTAAACAAAATCTTTCTTCGAGCAATTGTATTAGTATACTATAAAATATAATTTTCCCAAAAAATGTGGAGCATACAATATAGCTCAGTATCTGCACTATTATTTTATGCAGTCTTTTTTGCTCATCTTTAACTTCTTATGGCTGCAGGGGCACTTTTGAGTAGCTTGGATGAGAGGTGCCCAGAGTAAACGGCCTGCTCCTCAGTCTCAGTCGCTAATATATGCATATTATTATTAGTATTGGATATAGAATACTCTGAAGTTTCTAAAACTGTTTGAATGATGTCTGTGAGTATAACATAACTCATATAACTCATATGACAGGCAAACACCTGAGAAGAAATCCAAACAGGAGGTGAGAAATCTGAGGTTGGTATTCCTTATTGAAATCACATTAGGATATGAATGAATATTCACTTCCTAGGGCTTCCACTAGATGTCAACTGTCTATAGAAACGAGGCTTCTACTGTGTTGTGGGACTGAATAAGAGGGGAATGAGTCAGCTTACTGGCAGAGAGCCATTTCCTGGTCACACGCATAGCACATGATATCTTCCTGCGCTCCGTTCCTCCTCAAGACACAAAGCAATTCTCCGGTTGGAACTTTATTGAAGATTTATAATAAAAACATCCTAATGATTGGTTCTGTACTTAGTTTGAAATGTTTCTTCGACCTGTAATATAACTTTTTGAAGTTTTTGTCCGAAGAAATGGTCGACCAGCACCAGCGTTTGGATAGGTGTACCAAACGCGTTAACAAAAGTAGCTAATTGGACATAAATAACTGACATTATCGAACAAATCAAGCATTTATTGTGGACCTGGGATTCCTGGGAGTGCATTCTGATGAAGATCATCAAAGGTAAGGGACTGTTTATCATGTAATTTCTGGTTTATGTTGACTCCAAAATGGCGGCTAATTGTATTATATTTCTGAGCGTTGTCTCAGATTATTGCATGGTTTGCTTTTTCCGTAAAGTTAAAAAAAAATCTGACACAGCGGTTGTATTAAGGAGAGGTATATCTATAATTCCATGTGTATAACTTGTATTATCATCTACATTTATGATGAGTATTTCTGTTGAATCGATGTGGCTATGCAAAATCACTGGATGTTTTTGGAACTAGTGAACGTAACGCGCCAATGTAAACTCAGATTTTTGGATATAAATATGAACTTTATCAAACAAAACATACATGTATTGTGTAACATGAAGTCCTATGAGTGTCATCTGATGAAGATCATCAAAGGTTAGTGATAAAATGAATCTCTATTTGTGCTTTTTGTGACTCCTCTCTTTGGCTGGAAAAATGTCTGTGTTTATTCTGTGGCTTGGTGGTGACCTAACATAATCGTTTGTGGTGCTTTCGCTGAAAAGCATATTTGAAATCGGACACTGATGGGATTAACAACAAGATTACCTTTAAAATGGTATAAGATACATGTCTGTTTGAGGAATTTTAATTACGAGATTTCTGCTGTTTTGAATTTGGCGCTCTGCACTTTCACTGGCTGTTGTCATATCATCCCGTTAACGGGATTGCAGCCCAAAGAGGTTTTTAACAAGGTTGCCAATCATTTTGGACCTGACTGTATACAGTTGAAGTCAGAAGTTTGCATACACCTTAGCCAAATACATTTAAACTCAGTTTTTCACAATTCCTGACATTTAGTCAGAGTAAAAATGCCCTGTCTTAGATCAGTGAGGATCACCACTTTATTTTAAGGATGTGAAATGTCAGAATAATATGTCAGAAGTTTACATACACTCAATTAGTATTTGGTAGCATTGAATTGTCCAAGCTGTTTAAAGGCACAGTCAACTAAGTATATGTAAACTTCTGACCCACTGGAATTGTGAAATTATAAGTGAAATAATCTGTCTGTAAACAATTGTTGGAAAAATTACTTGTGTCATGCACTTAAACTTCCCGACTTCAACCGCATCTTTATTTATCCATTATCCAAGTATGTCAAATTAAGTGCTAGGGAGTATAGAGGCCATGCCTTGTCACAGTGGTTATTGAAGGAGTTAGCAGGGTCACATTTACACGGTTGGCACCCGGACTCTCCCTGAATGTTCCAGAAGCCGGTGGCACACTCGTCACACAGCGTGCCCACCGCGCCCGCCCGACACGGGCACTGACCCGTCAGCGGGTCACAGAAACACGGGCTGCCCAGAGGGCACTGGGTCACATCCGTTCCCTGCCGGTCACAGGAGCACTCTGGGGAACACGCAAACAAAAATAAAGACAGTAAAACACACATAAATAGCCACATATCATATCCAAAGTCATGGGATTTTGATACTGTGTGTCCCTGCTATACCTTTGCAGTCCTGGGCCAGTGCGTCTCCATAGTAGCCAGGCTTACAGCTCTGACAGCGGGGTCCCTGGGTGTTGTGGAGGCAACGCAAACACTCGCCCGTCACACTGTCACACGCGTCACTGTCAGCAGGGTCGATGTTGTTGTTACATAGACACTCGTCGCAGCCTCCGCCGCCCGGCGCGGTCAGGTCGCCGTAGAAACCAGCGGAGCAGGCATCGCAGCGGAGACCTGAATGGAATGTGGGCGGGGAGGGAAACGTGGTTCAAAGCTCAGTATTGAGCAGCCAGTAGCCAGTAGCTTTCATCAAATGTTGAAAAGAGTGCACATGCAGGAACACACAAACACACCTGTGTGTCCAGCCAGGCAGTCACAAGTCAGGCTACCAGACTCTGGGTCCTTGTTGCAGGTGCTGGCAAAGAACCGTCCACTGGACTGAGTGTCAGGACACAGACAAGGCTTACAGGGCTCCCTGGAGACTGGGTCACCAAAGTAACCCTCCACACAGCTGGAGCAACCAAACACAACATTCATTGTTCAGTCTGATTGACACTGTGTGCACTGCACACTGGCAGATATGTGACTGTAGAAAGAATGATAATCAGAGGAGTCGGCACACGTAGATATGGAACCAGGCTATATATATGGGTTGATTCTAATAGGGAAATGAATAAACGAATGAAAGAGCCTTCACCTCTCACAATTGTATCCGGTGGAGTGCTCCTTGCAGTCCAGGCAGGCTCCAGTGTCCTGGTCACACAGTTCAGCCAGGCCGTTACACTTACAGGGCCGACACAGTGGGAAGCCGTAGTACCCAGACAGGCAACGATCACAGCGTCGCCCGCCCACCTCCATACGACACGGACACTGACCTCTGACCTGGTCACACAGCTCCGCCACTGCACCGCGAGGGTCACACTCACAGGCTGGAGGAGGGGAGGTGGGGTGGAGAGAGAGAGAATATATTTTCTTGTTCAGGAAAAGGTTTGGTCACAATCAAAACACAACAAAGACCTCACAGCACCTTTTCAAACACACACATATATATATACAGTATATATTATGGTATGTAACCATAGAATGTAACCATAGGAAGCCTTTGTCATGGTGACATACGTGCACAGCCGTTGGGTCCGAAGCCGAAGTTCAGGGGGGCGCAGGAGTCACAGCAGCGGCCAACCACGTTGGCCTTGCACTCACAGAGCCCTCCGAATTTACTGCAGTAGGGGCCATGAGAACCCTGAATGTTGCACCTGCAAACTGGAGACACAGGTAATGGCATTACCCATACACACTTTGGCTTTTTTCAAAGTCTCTTACCTTCGCTCAGGGCTCAGAGCTCAAATCTAGCTGAAAACAAGTGCTGATTTCTGTTGCCAGAATGAGTATATACCCACAGTGTACACTGTGATAGCGTTGTTGTTGAGATGTTGTTTAGTGTAGGCCAGGCTTTACTCACGCATGGCACCGTTGTGTATGCGAGCCGACAGGCTTCCAATGAGGCCATAACACACATCAGGCAGGGTCTCCTGCTCAGCAGCCAACTCAAAACAGCGGAATCTTCTGAACGAGTCCAGCTCACTCTGCGAACAGAAGTCCTGCACAGACTCCATCTTAGGGATCAGACCCATCTAGAAACAGGAAGTTCATGGGTTTAACCGGGGTACCTCAGAAGACTACATCTCCCATGACAAATGATATTATGATAGAAATGATAAGGTGATGGTATTCTCACTGAGTCGACAAGGGTATGTGAGCTGGACTGAGGGTTAGAATTGGGCTGCTTCCTAAAAGTGATGTCCACATAATATCTTCTTCCCGCGTTCAGACACACAGGCGTATCCAAAATGGCAACCCTGGGGACAAACACACAATCATAATGTTATCAGACTTAGGGGTAAATACTGCACAATTCACCTCGGGTGTGACCTCAGGTTGATATTGGTGACATACTATGTTAATGAGTGCAGTTGTCTTTTACCTGGCAGCCCCAGGTATGGTGAGGGTTTTCTCCCCTTTCGGGCTAGTGGGACAACCTCCGTCACCAGCCAATAATGAAACAATGCTCACAGAGGCCATCCAGTCATCTGGCGACTTCAGAGAACAAAGTAAGCACAGTGTCCAACTTTGAGGGCACAATAAATACAAGCTCAAACTCACACAGAAATGATTTCACACGAACACACATCACAACACTTACAGCGTGTTTCCATGGTTTCAGATTTGTTTTTAGTTGCTATCGTTGCCCTCACCTCTGGTTCATAGCGGATGACTAGATGGTAGTCGAGGGACGCTGGGAGGTTGTCCACAGTGAACCTAAGCCCAGCACCATCCAGGACCCGCACGAATCCTGGGCCGGTCCAAGTGATTGGTACATCTGGTGTCCTCTCCCGGGGCACAATCTGGAGGGCTGAGCCTGGGTCCAGGGGAATGGACCTCTGATGGAAAGAAACCCAGTGTTAGTTACTAATTAGTACTACGCCAGTACTGTGTAAGTAAGGTATTGAGCCATTGCTAGTACCTGTCCCTGTCTTCTCCTCCTGGCTTGTCTTTTGCTTCTCCTGGTCAGGACCAAGCGGCCATTTTGATATTTGATGTCATAGCCCTGCTGTCTGTAGTATTCCTCACACACAGGCAGGTCTGTGGGTTTCAACTGGGGGAGGAACACACACAGACATCAACTTAGTGTTTTTGAATTGCTGCCAAAATCCAATATCAAAAGTTTGACACTGAAGCTTTCCATCCACAGCCATTTGCCACAAGGCTGGAGGTCAAATGTCATACTCAGGCCTCACCAGAGGGGAGGAGCTTTTTCCCTCCAGTGGGGCAGCGTTCTCTGCCTCATACAGGTAGTAGTCTAGAGCAGCCAGGAAATGTCCCGGGGCAGGATCACCACAGCTCCGGCCCACCATGTTTGGCAGGCACTGACACTGTCCGTCCAATGAAGAGCACCTGTGGACATAACAGACAGGGAGATACAGCCAATCAGGTTGGACAAGGGAGCAAGACAGAACATGCTTAGCCTGGGGTGTATTCTGTTTCAGAGGTGAAACGTTCAGAATGTTTACGTAGAAATGTATTGAGTAGGACAGATGGGATTGATGAGGAGTGTTTCACCTCACTGAAAAAAAACCCAGGTGTTACGTCAGTTAAGTGAAGTAAAGGTCTAGTGTGGCCTAGGTGGTCTAGGCAGCTGCTTCCAGTGCACATGTACTGCTGCAGCATGGGTTCAAATCTGGCCCACTGCTATTTCAGCACACTCTTCTCCATCTTTCAGCTCTGTCCAAGACTTAAAAATATATACGCTACTGTTCAAAAGTTTGGGGTCACTTATAAATGTTCTTGTCTTTGAAGGCCAGCATCCCGGAGTCGCCTCTTCACCGTTGACATTGAGACTGGTGTTTTGTGGGTACTATTTAATGAAACTGCCAGTTGAGGACTTGTGAGGGATCTGTTTCTCAAACTAGACACTAATGTACTTGTCCTCTTGCTGAGTTGTGCATCAGGGCCTCCCACTCCTCTTTCTATTCTGGTTAGAGCCAGTTTGCGCTGTTCTGTGAAGGCAGTAGTACACAGTTGTACGAGATCTTCAGTTTCTTGGCAATTTCTCGCATGGAATAGCCTTCATTTCTCAGAACAAGAATAGACTGAATAGTTTCGGAAGAAAGTTATTTGTTTCTGGCCATTTTGAGCCTGTCATCGAACCCACAAATGCTGACACTCCAGATACTCAACTAGTCTTAAGAAAGCCAGATTTATTGCTTCTTTAATCAGAACAACAGTTTTCAGCTCTGCTAACATAATTGCAAAAGGGTTTTCTAATGATCAATTAGCCTTTTAAAAGTATATACTTGGATTAGCTAACAATGTGCCATTGGAACACAGGAGTGATAGTTGCTGATAATGGGTCTCTGTACACCTACAGTGGGGCAAAAAAAGTATTTAGTCAGCCACCGATTGTGCAAGTTCTCCCACTTAAAAAGATGAGAGAGGCCTGTAATTTTCATCATAGGTAGACTTCAACTATGACAGACAAAATGAGAAGGAAAAAAAATCACATTGTAGGATTTTTAATGAATTTATTTGCAAATTATGGTAGAAAATAAGTATTGGGTCACCTACAAACAAGCAAGATTTCTGGCTCTCACAGACCTGTAACTTCTTCTTTAAGAGGCTCCTCTGTCCTCCACTCGTTACCTGTATTAATGGCACCTGTTTGAACTTGTTATCAGTATAAAAGACACCTGTCCACAACCTCAAACAGTCACACTCCAAACTCCACTATGGCCAAGACCAAAGAGCTGTCAAAGGACACCAGAAACAAAATTGTAGACCTGCACCAGGCTGGGAAGACTGAATCTGCAATAGGTAAGCAGCTTGGTTTGAAGAAATCAACTGTGGGAGCAATTATTAGGAAATGGAAGACATACAAGACCACTGATTATCTCCCTCGATCGGGGGCTCCACGCTAGATCTCACCCCGTGGGGTCAAAATGATCACAAGAACGGTGAGCAAAAATCCCAGAACCACATGGGGGGACCTAGTGAATGACCTGCAGAGAGCTGGGACCAAAGTAACAAAGCCTACCATCAGTAACACACTATGCCGCCAGGGACTCAAATCCTGCAGTGCCAGAAGTGTCCCCCTGCTTAAGCCAGTACATGTCCAGGCCCATCTGAGGTTTGCTAGAGAGCATTTGGATGATCCAGAAGAAGATTGGGAGAATGTCATATGGTCAGATGAAACCAAAATATAACTTTTTGGTAAAAACTCAACTCGTCGTGTTTGGAGGACAAAGAATGCTGAGTTGCATCCAAAGAACACCATACCTACTGTGAAGCATGGGGGTGGAAACATCATGCTTTGGGGCTGTTTTTCTGCAAAGGGACCAGGACGACTGATCCGTGTAAAGGAAAGAATGAATGGGGCCATGTATCGTGAGATTTTGAGTGAAAACCTCCTTCCATCAGCAAGGGCATTGAAGATGAAACGTGGCTGGGTCTTTCAGCATGACAATGATTCCAAACACACCGCCTGGGCAACGAAGGCATTTCAAGGTCCTGGAGTGGCCTAGCCAGTCTCCAGATCTCAACCCAAAAGAAAATCTTTGTAGGGAGTTGAAAGTCCGTGTTGCCCAGCAACAGCCCCAAAACATCATTGCTCTAGAGGAGATCTGCATGGAGGAATGGGCCAAAATACCAGCAACAGTGTGTGAAAACCTTGTGAAGACTTACAGAAAATGTTTGACCTCTGTCATTGCCAACATAGGGTATATAACAAAGTATTGAGATAAACTTTTGTTATTGACCAAATACTTATTTTCCACCATAATTTGCAAATAAATTCATAAAAAATCCTACATTGTGATTTTCTGGATTTTTTTCCCTCATTTTGTCTGTCATAGTTGAAGTGTACCTATATGATGAAAATTACAGGCCTCTGTCATCTCTTTAAGTGGGAGAACTTGCACAATTGGTGGCTGACTAAATACTTTTTTGACCCACTGTATGTAGATATTCCATTAAAAATCAGCAGTTTCCAGCTACAATAGTAATTTACAACATTAACAATGTCTACGCTGTATTTCTGATCAATTTCATTTTATTTTAATGGACAAAACATTTGCTTTTCTTTCAAGAACAAGCACATTTCTAAGTGACCCCAAACTTTTGAACCGTAGTGTAAATATATATATGAAGTAACTGTCTAGATTTCTATGAAATATGACCTATAATGAATTAAAATATGAGTGAAATTGTGAGATTTTCACTGGACAGCCACTTTAAGAAGTCATTATGTACTGTACAATGATGTTTTACACACGTGCTGCTGTAGGCTCCTCCATGGTCACAGTCACAAGGTGAGCAGGTGTGTACAGTGTTCCCCAGACCCCAGTAACCTGGCTAGAGAGAGAGAGCGAGACAGCAAGAGCGAGAGAGTGAGAGAGATCAATCAATCAGGTCGTTGGTGGCAGTAAGTTTGGTGGCAGTAAGTTTATGGTGAGAGCTAAATCAAAATAAATGTGGCAGAAAGAAGCAACTCCATCGCTACAACACTGGTTGTCATGGACACATGGTCCTACCAGACATTGGTCACACAGGGGTCCCATGGCGAAGCGTTGACATACACACTGGCCTGTCACCTGGTCACATGGGTAGGGAGTCAGAACACTACCCAGGAAGTTACACCTGCACCCTAAACACAGAGGACCAATCAGAGAGAGGGGATGAACCACAGGGAGGCCACCATAGATATAGAATGAGTCAAGCAGATCTGGCTCTTGGTAAAGATTCTTACTCTGGCAGCCAGTGGGGTCCTCCTGGCTGAACCCGTAAAAGCCAAATTTACAGCGATCACACCTGTCCCCCGCCACGTTCTCCTTACACACGCAGCGGCCCGACACGGGGTCACACAGGCCGTTATCCAGGGATCCCGTCAGGTCACAGTCACATGCTGGAGCAGAGGGAGCCAATGAGATCCACCGTTAGAACAGGATGGAGAGAGATTGAATGATGTCATCGATGCACAGCTTCATATAGGATGACATCAATGCAGGCGTCTTTGACTGCACTTCATGGGAGTAGTACAAGACTTACAGGGACAACTTCATATAAATCATTGGCAGATTATTTGCAGAGACCAAAAGCCCAATCTAGATCTAAACCTGCTAGAAGCTGACTTACAGATACAGCCCCGAGGGTCTTCCATGGAGAGCTGGGGGTCCTGATAGAGATAGGGTCGGCAGCGTTCACACTGGGGACCCATGCGGTCATGTCGGCAGCCGTCACACACCCCCCCGCTGACCCCCCCACTGGCCTGGTACTGGTCTATGTCGAAGTGACACGTCTCCGAATGACCGTGACAGTTACACCCTAAGTGAAGAAACAAACACCAATTTAATACTTATACAATGTAATACACTCCCAATTATACTATTTTCCACATAAGCATCTCGGGTTTGAATTCCAGTCAATTCATGCATAAACACCAGTCAAATAGTAAATAGCCCATTAAAAGTGCATTACTTCTGCAGACATGTGGGTCAGATTGGCCGGCCGGCCTCCAGGGGACATCGTTGTAAAAGTCCTGGCATCTCTCACAGTTTGTGCCCACAGTGTTGTGTTGGCATACACAGCGCCCGTGAATCTAAGAGAGCAAGATCAGAGATATACGCGGTGGTAAACAATACTCGAAGAAACAAACGAAAAAATAAGGAACAAAAAACCCGTTCAGGATTCAATGTGGCCATTATGGATACAGTACAACTGCTACATTCCCTTTCTGCGCCATTCTCACCACGCCAGGCTCATTTAAGACGTCACCCCGGGTGCCATCCACGGGCATACACATGCTGGCATGGCCATTACAGAAGCAGCTGCCGCGCACCACCATTTCGTACAGGGCATAGTAGTACTTCTCCTGAGGGTTCCTCTTCTTCCGCCCCAGTAGGGTGTCACCCAGGGTGAACAGATGGGTGAAGTTGACCCGCAGGTTGGTCAAGGTGATCTGCTCTGAAGGGGAGAACATTTCAAATGGGTGAAAGTGTGTGTGTTTTTATCTTTATTTTTTAAATATATGTATAATTCTACATTGTTCCACCAATGGTAATAATGCAATGAAAAGTATGGGAGCTGTGTCTAACCTTGAATATGGGGAGCATATGGGTTCTCTATGTCAAAGCTTGGATCTAGAGCCTTCAACACCACCTGCAATGGAATCACAGATAAGTTTGGTTATTGCGTTTTACATGTGTGTGTGTGTGTGTGTGTGTGTGTGTGTGTAAGCCACTCTAGATAAGTGTCTGCTAAATGACCAAAATGTGAACGCGTGTGTGTTTGTGTATCTCACCTCTCCGTCAGTAGATGGCTCTGAGGCAGAGTATCTGCTGTCACAGACGACGTCATCGGTGCTGTCAGCCGGCCCCTGTGAGACCCCGGGGAAGTGGGAGGCACAGTCCTCGGCAAAGTAACGGAACACCTTCCAACTGTATCCGTAGTCTTTGGACCTCTCCACCAGCATGGCGGCAGGACGGAAACTCTTCAAGGTCAACAAAAGGAAATATTAGCACACCGCAGGAAGTGGCAGTGCAGACAAAGCCAAAATGGTTAAGAACACTGTGTTATGGTTTGGCTGTGAGAGGTCTTAGACAAGGGGTGTTAGATACCTTGAAAGTGAGGACAAGATGGCTGAACTGGAACAGAGTCTCCAGATCCAGCCGGATACTGACTTGATGAACCCCTACAGTTATGGATGGATAGTGGTATCAGTGAATGTTGTAAGAATACATTTACTGGTGTCAAGGACAAGGTCTTTTGTATCAGGTGTAGTCCAAAAGTCCCTAAAAAGGGATTTCCCATAGCTGTCATCGTATAGTAAGCTCTAGCCGAGCCATTCTTAAGGTGTTGGAGCATTCTTGCTCACCTCTTGATATGATCAGACTTGGTTTAAATACATGCGTCAAATACTTTCAAGTGATGTAGTTCGCCCTGTCGGTACTCAGGCTAAAGCTCACCTCAAATACTTTCACGTGATGTAGTTCACCCTGTCGGTACTCAGGCTAAAGCTCACCTCAAATACTTTCACGTGATGTAGTTCACCCTGTCGGTACTCAGTTTAAAGCTCACCTCAAATACTTTCACGTGATGTAGTTCACCCTGTCGGTACTCAGGCTAAAGCTCACCTCAAATACTTTCACGTGATGTAGTTCACCCTGTCGGTACTCAGGCTAAAGCTCACCTCAAATACTTTCACGTGATGTAGTTCACCCTGTCGGTGCTCAGGCTAAAGCTCACCTCAAATACTTTCACGTGATGTAGTTCGCCCTGTCGGTACTCAGGCTAAAGCTCACCTCAAATACTTTCACGTGATGTAGTTCACCCTGTCGGTACTCAGGCTAAAGCTCACCTCAAATACTTTCACGTGATGTAGTTCACCCTGTCGGTACTCAGGCTAAAGCTCACCTCAAATACTTTCACGTGATGTAGTTCGCCCTGTCGGTACTCAGGCTAAAGCTCACCTCAAATACTTTCACGTGATGTAGTTCGCCCTGTCGGTACTCAGGCTAAAGCTCACCTCAAATACTTTCACGTAAGTAACATTATGTTTTTGACCCAGGCCTGGCTATCATACAAACAACATCTGGAGCGAGACCCACCGTTCTCAGACTGCCACCACTTCATCTTGCGCTCAGGGCCAAAGGTGGTGATGACGTTCTCAATCTGGTGGCTGTTTTGGTTGTTGTAGAGGTTGTAGGGCTGCCTGGAGTCACATTTGAAACACTTCTGCTCATCCTGAGAGAGACAAAAAGGGACATTTTCCATTTTGTTACTCAAAATAAAAGAGTGGTTTTACACATCTAATTGGTTTGTCATGGCAACAACTCCAATAACTGAGTGAGCGATTAAGTTGCAGTTTTTGTTCTACAATTAGTTCTTAACTGCCCCCCCCCCCCCCCCCAAAAAAAGGAGGCAGTATTTTACAAACAAAAGTAACTTATAAAGCCATAAGACCACAAATCATACTAAAGTGTATAGAACTTCCTTGCGATGGTAGGCGTGTGAGGACAAGGATTCACAAACAATGGAATAATCCCATTAAATCAACTCAGTCTTGACAAGGTATGAACCAGAGGGCACCTTAAGACTCTACTGTTGTTCACAACTGTCAATCGGTAGTTAGAGAACAACATTTGTCATGCATCTGTTCTGACTAACTAATAAGAAATTGAATCAAATAAAATAACCAAAATGAACTAGAAAATGACATGCAAAAGAGGAACACACCCCACATACCTATCACCCTGTCAAGGGAGAACAGGGGGAAGAGCTGCGAGAGAGAAAAGGATAAGTAGAAGGAGAGACAGAAAGTGAGGGAGAAAGGCAGATAGTGAAAAAGACAGAAAATGGAAGGGGAAGCAAGAGGACTATACACGCAATCATCATAGCGAGAGCAGAGAAATTAGTCCCAGAGCATGTTCAGGGAAAAGACAGGTAATGACCTATAAATGTAGCAGATCAAGACACGTCTGCAGTGAGAGGCATTTTAAGGGCGAGCCACAGAGCTGTCAATCAAACGGAGAGAGTTGTTCTAAAACAACACTTTATATACTATTCTAACCTTCAACGTCTGGCTTAAAGCCTGTTGAAATTCTGTAGATAATACTGACCAGGTTTGGGTATGTTACTTTCTAAATGTAATCAGTTACAGTTACTAGTTACCACGTTTCTTTCTAAATCTGATAGTTACTTTTGGATTATTTTTTCCCTTAAGAAGCATTAGAAGACAAAAAGGATCCATCAAACGCATTTGGTGTGTCATCATAGCGGTCGCTGACTTGTGGTCAGACTCACTCAGGTGAAATAAACTTACACTTGCAAACTTTTTCAATGCTGAGCTAAATTTCATAGAGAAAACTAAGGCGTCAATGTATTTATTTTTTCTCGCCAACATCCTTTTTGAATTTAAAAGTAATCAAATAAGTAATCATCTAGTTTTGTAAAGTATCTGTAATCTGATTACCGTATTTTTTGCTGGTAAATTCACTGATGAACGTTACAGTTTTTTGTAATCAGGTTACATGTAATCAGTTACTCCTCAACCCTGGTACTGGCAAGCCTGATGTCTTTTTGAGTGGGATCACAGCTATAGTACCTGCACGCGTTTGTCAATCTGTCTGTCTGCGTTTGTGGAACATCTCTGTTAGGACATTACTACTGTGTACAGAGAGACAGGTAAACATATGCAGACAACACAGCCTTCAACACCACGTCTCTAGTTTGTATTTAGGAACGGCGCACCACAGAGCCCCCCTATCAAGGTTTAAGTCCTGACCTCCAGGTATCCGAGGATGCAGTAGTTCTGGGGCCCGTTCCGTCCACAGGTGGAGGAGGCGGAGAGCTGGGCAGCACGGCCCACCATCAGGTCCCCCAGCTGGGGGTGGCAAGAGTTGACATCACAGTCTTCCTGGAGGAGGGCCCCGGGTACCAGCACTGGAACAGAGAAACTGAACTGTCAGAGGCGTCAAGAAAGTAAACATTTTTTCTTTTGCTTTAACCTGTTTCGTGTTTGTTTATAGATTATAGATTAACACTAAATGTAAGACAGGATTCCGAATGAAAAAGTATGATGTCAAGGCTGCACTATAATAGCTAGATTATGGAAGATAATATTATGAGCATTGTGCTATTTGTTTTGGAAGGGTTTAAACCCTATGCTCACAAATGAACAGCATAGTGAACCAGACAAAAGGATAGACAATTTGACTATAATTACAGTATGTGTAAGCTGTCCATATGTAAACATTACAGGTCATTATTAAAGACTTGTGTGCTGTTGATTATATCCAGACACTGTAATCATACACAAGCCAGATGTTGTTCTTCTTTTCATTTTCTAAGTAAACATTTTAAGTCAATTACAAATTGTTTTAAAGACATGCAGTCTTTGATGAGGCCTTTAAGAAAATAATTATTTTATTCAACAGAAATAAAAACGAATAAAAAAAACTAAAATAATACAACTTCATTAGACGACCAAAGTCACTTTTTATAACACTCAACATTTCTACTTGACGATAGTGAAGTTGTCCATACATGACTGAAATGATATCCACCATGTTGAATATTAGGGAAAATATGCAAATAAAAATGTCTCCCGCAAGAGAAAGCAAGTGCCAGCAAGTGGAAATATTCTCCATCGGTGTGCAGCAAGTGATCACACGCTTGTGGAAAAGAGGACTCATGGACTATAATGGCAAAGAGATTCTTCCTGCCAAAAACAAGACAATTTAATCCTGCCCCTGTTGAAACAAATAGCTCTGAGGATCTGTTTTTTCCCTTTTCTGCTACATGTGATTTGCCTGTCATCAATTCAAATAGTGCCAAAGGAAGGTGCATGCGACTTACACACGAGCAGGAACAGAGAAACCATCCTGCAGGTCGTTGGCTGCCAGACCTACTGAGTGATAGAAAACAACCCAGAGTGTGAAAACACAATATGTTTCCTAGATGTTACTGCACTGTTGGAGCTAGAAACATAAGCATTTTCCAATAAACGTTGATTTGACTTTGAAGACAGAGTCACCATGTTCAGTTCACTTGGACCCAGATTAAGCCTATTCCTTGACAAAGAAGCAACACTCAATAGAGATGCTCTAATGGAGGTGCTTTTTAGTCCAAGAATGAACAAGGGTCCAGTGAACCAGGCCAAAGTGGTTATCACTGTCAAGGAGAAGGGAGGGAGAGGGTCTGTCAAAATGTAATTAGTCAGGTTTTGGTCATAGGTCAGACATTGAACAACACATGAACTGCTGAAATGAACAGAGTTTTTTTTTTTTTTAAACAGAGACTTAGAGTGGAGAGTTGATGTTCTGGACCTTTCTACCAGTACAAGTAGGTGAGGGTATTCACGTTATCAGAGATAAATCAAGGTTTCACCAACATGCTGATAAATAGGTCCAGACATGCAGGGCAGGCCATTATTTTGGCTATCATGGCTATGCCCATATAGGATGACAACGCCCCCATCCACAGGACACGAGTGGTCACTGAATGGTTTGATGAGCACGAACATTATGTAAACCACATGCAATGGCCATTTCTGTCTCCAGATCTAAACTCAATTGAACACCTACAGTATGAGAGACACCAAATGATGGAATTACTCGTGGAAGAATGGTGTCTCATTCCTCCAATATAGTTCCCAGACACTTGTATCTATGTCAAGGTGCATTGAAGCTGTTCTGGCTCGTGGTGGTCCAACGCCCTATTAAGACACTTTATGTTGGTGTTTCCTTTATTTTGGCAGTTACCTGCAAGATAATCCTGCAGCAATAGGATTTGAACGTTTAGTCCAAAAGGTTACTTGATCGGTGGTTAGGCTATTAGCTGGACAAAAGTAGGCTACATGCAAAGTGCAATGCTGTTTAACACATGAAACTGTGTGTTAGTGTGGGTTTTCAGTGAATTTATGTAAATCATCTGCCTTTTGCTGCAGCGCAGAGTGATCAAATTAATAATCCTAAACCACCACATGTTTAGGCAATGTATTGTAAACACAACGTGGCTGCAACAGTCAAGTTTACACATACCACAGAAGCCATTTGCTTCATCAGGAAATATTCCGATCATTCTGGTGATGTGATATTAGCTCGGCTGCAAATACCGTTGGTGGTGTGACTGATTTGACCGTCTCCCTAATTGCATGGGCTACTTTTCTCACATCGTGGGTCGTATAGCCAATTCACAATGGGAGACTTTCAATGCATGGCAGCAAAATAATATGCCCAAGGGACTACATTGGAATGTACAATGCCGTATATCACTGTTCCCTGCAAAAGTGAACCCTCAAGGGAGGAATGAACCTCAATGGGAATGTATGGGCCTCAAGAGATAGTATGCGGATTTACTCTTAGGCTATGCTTCGACTTGCATCGTGGAACCAATCCATACAGTAACTCAAATCTCAGGTGAAAAACAGTCGCTAGAATTTAACGTGAAGCCAGCTAACCAACATAATGTAGCTGACATTGCCTGAATGCACATCAAGCAGTCATTTAACATCACATATTAAAGATTGTTGGCAATAATGTAGGTTTTAATGGACAGTATACTGTAGAACAAAGTATGTACATATTTCCTTGGCATTATGTTATCGCTAATTGCATGAAAACAGAATATGGTTTTCCATATGATCTTCTCCAACTGCGTGAATCGAATGAATGTCCCACAAAAGCCCTCAAAGAGGCAGTGAAACAAGACGTCTTATCTCAAATACATCACACCAAATGACTGCCAACAACTCGGGGGAAAATAGTATGAAACCTAGATTTGAGATCTATGGGATACCTATATTTGATAAGTGATCTACTGCACCAGATTTGCCTCAAGCCAATTTCCCAATAGAGTATCTGATAAAAAAGAGGGATGATTCAAGAACAAAACGCATGTCCCATTCAAAGCTTATTACAGATCAGTATCATAAGATCGGTGCAACGTTACAGTAGCTTTCTCATATCATAACGCAGACAGTAGTAGTACTTACAGTATGAGCAGTCTTCCCTGTACGCTTCCAGAATCAGCGCTTACCTGCTCCAGACCCTGACTGTGATTAGAGCGGTAATGACATGGCGTCTCAGCATGTAAGAGCACACCTGAGCACCATACAGAGAGAAAGAGAGGGGGGGGGGAGAGAGAGAGAGAGCAGGCCAAACGAAGCCCCCGGGGGTGCAAGTGAAGGAGAAGAAGGATTAGGTTTCATTCAAAGCTGACACATCCCTCTCTGAGTTATAGCTGAGGTACAGTACAGCAAGGGGGAGGGATTTACCTGGACAAAGACAGGGAACACAGAGTGCACACAGAGTTTTACTGAGGTATGCTCACCTTCCCTGGCTGTAGTACAGTATGAGTTACTGAGGTATGCTCACCTTCCCTGGATGTAGTACAGTATGAGTTACTGAGGTATGCTCACCTTCCCTGGCTGTAGTACAGTATGAGTTACTGAGGTATGCTCACCTTCCCTGGATGTAGTACAGTATGAGTTACTGAGGTATGCTCACCTTCCCTGGCTGTAGTACAGTATGAGTTACTGAGGTATGCTCACCTTCCCTGGATGTAGTACAGTATGAGTTACTGAGGTATGTTCACCTTCCCTGGATGTAGTACAGTATGAGTTACTGAGGTATGCTCACCTTCCCTGGCTGTAGTACAGTATGAGTTACTGAGGTATGCTCACCTTCCCTGGATGTAGTACAGTATGAGTTACTGAGGTATGCTCACCTTCCCTGGCTGTAGTATAGTATGAGTTACTGAGGTATGCTCACCTTCCCTGGCTGTAGTACTAGTACATTCTAGTTTATTTACTTTTATGTTGGTGTGGTTCCCAATCAGAGGCAGCTGTCTATAGTTGTCTCTGATTGGGGATCAAGTTGTCCTTTTTCGTTTGGGTTTTGTGGGTAGTTATTTTCTGTTTAGTGTTTACACTTGACAGGACTGTTTCGGTTTTCACTCTTTGTTATTTTGTACGAGTGTTTTGAGTAATACATTTATCATGAACACTTACCACGCTGCGCTTTGGTCCATGCCTTCTGACGAGAGACGTGACAGAACTACCCACCACAAAAAGACCAAGCAGCGAGGTCAGGAGGAATGGATGTGGGAGGACATTTTGAATGGGAAAGGATCCTGGACGTGGGAGGACATTTTGAATGGGAAAGGATCCTGGACGTGGGAGGACATTTTGAATGGGAAAGGATCCTGGACGTGGGAGGAGATCCTGGCTGGGAAGGGATCGCCTCCCATGGAAGCAGACGGAGGCAGCAATTTTACAAGGGGTCACGGCTAGCACGGAAGCCCGAGAGGCAGCTCCCCCCAACATTTTTTGGGGGGCAGCACACGGGGAGATTGGCGGAGACAGGGTTTAGACCTGAGCCAACTCCCCGTGCTTACCGTGGGGAGCGTGTGACTGGTCGGGCACCGTGTTATGCGGTGATGCGCACCATGTCTCCAGTGCGCAGTCACAGCCCAGGGGGGCTATATTCCAGCTCCTCGCATTGGCCGGGCTAGAGTAACCATCCAGCTAGGACGGGTTGTGCCAGCTCTATGCTTGAGACCTCCAGTCCGCCTCCATGGCCCAGTGTATCCGGTGCCTGCTCCACGCACCAGGCTTCCAGTGCATCTCCCCAGTCCGGTGAGACCTGTCCCGGTTCCACGTACCAGGCCTCCAGTATGTCTCCCCAGCCTGGTAAGCCCTGTGGCAGCTCCACGCACCAGGCTTCCAGTACGTCTCCTCAGTCCGGTGAGACCTGTCCCGGCTCCACGTAAGAAGCCTCAGTGATGATCCATGGTCCGAAGCCTCCAGTGATGATCCATGGCCCGGAGCCTCCAGTGATGATCCATGGTCCGAAGCCTCCAGTGATGATCCATGGCACAAAGCCTGTAGTGATGATCCATGGCCCGGAGCCTTCAATGATAATCCATGGCACGAAGCCTCCAAAAATCATATTTGGAAGCTTTCAAAATAACATGCCTGGTACAATATTCAAATCATAAAAGGAAAAAGGCATACTGCCACCTGCTGGACAACATCAAAATGTTTTTTTCTTGGTCCATGGCCCGGAGCCTCCAGTGATGATCCATGGCACGAAGCCTCCAGTGATAATCCATGGCCCGGAGCCTTTTGGTCCGACTCTCCTTCTGACAGCACTGTCACAGCACTGAGCACTGTCAGGGCATTTATTAACAAATTATAAAGATATGGAACAGTTGAAAATCTCACGGGTAGAGGATGCAAATGCATTTTGCCCCCCAGGATAGGGAGGAGGATCGTGAGAGAATCAACAAAATCCCCAAGAATCACTGTAACGAATTGCAGGCCTTGGTGGCGTCTTGAGGTCACCAGGTTTCAAAAAGCACCATCAGACGCCACCTCCACAGGCTCTTTGGAAGGGTTGCCAGAAGAAAGCCCAGAATGACCCCAAGACACAGATGCAAGCGCTTGGAGTTTGTCAAACGTCCTTTAAATTATGATTGGAAGAAGGTGCTCTGGTCGGATGAGACCAAAATCAAACATTTTGGTAACATACAGCATCGGCAAGTTTGGCGTCGAAACAGAGATGCATACAAGGAGAGGCACCTCATACTCATGGTGAAATATGGAGGGGGGTCAGTGATGTTTGGGGCTGTTTTAATTCCATAGGTCCAGGGGCACTAGTTAAGATTGATGGCATAATGAACTCTACCAAGTACCAGGACATTTTGGCTGACAATCTGGTTGCCTCTGCACATACTTGGCCGTATGTGGACTTTCCAACAAGACAATGACTCTGTGACAACAAAATCAATGTTCTGCCATGGCCATCTCAGTCGCCGGACCTCAATCCAATCGAGTTGAAGAGGGCAGTTGATAAGCGCAAACCCAAGAATGTGAAGGATCTTGAAAGGATCTGCATAGAGGAATGGTCCAAAATCCCTCCAAATGTGTTCCTTAACCTTGTCAAACATTACAGGAAAAGACCGTGCTGTTATCCTTGCCAGAGGTGGTTGCACTAAGTACTAAATGAGGAGTGGCGATAATTATGAAACCTTGATTTTGGTTAAATTGATTTTGTATTAAATAATTGTACGATTTTGGTAAATTCCATTGAAACATGAATAAAGTACAGTATTTCTCACATGTTGGCATTTTGAGTTTATCTCTATAATTATTTTGTTTATATTTTTTTAAGTATTGTTTGTGCATTGCCAGTCAGGGGTCCCAGGAGTTTTGGAGCCCACTGTATATGTGTGTGTGAGTTATTTACAGTGTGAAAAGTACTTAAGTAGATTAAAAACATGAGCTGGTGAACACACAGAAAAATAGTTTGTGTGGGGAAATAAACGATAAACTATCAAAATAAAGAAAGTCGCTCACTCCGTATATAAACTCCCAGTAATTTATTGGGTATTTGCCCACGTTTCTGCATCACTGTGTCTTCTGCAGGGAAAGTTTCTAAAACCATCCTATGGAAGAGATACATAGATGATGTCTTTGTGCTCTGGGAAGGAAGTCAGCAGGAACTAAATGAATTCCAAACTCTACTAAATGAGAGCTCTGAATACCTCAAATTCACCATGCAGACTGATGAGAGAAAAATAAACTACCTGGACTTGTGGATCATCAAAGAGAATGACATTACACACAGACTTATACACAAAGCCCACAGACTGCAATACCTTGCTATGTGTGAATAGTAGGCATCCCCTTCCCCTCAAGAATGGTCAACCATACAGTCAGTTATGCAGGATTAAACAAATCTGTGGCCACCAGACAGATTTTGACAGCAATGCTAAAAGAAATGACAGATCAATTCAAAATGAGAGGCTACAAGGACAAAACTCTTGATGAGGCAATGATGAAAATATCTCAAAACTGAATATTGACTTTGATCTCAGGCCCTTCTTATGAACAATTCCTTCTTTTATGAACAAGTCTTATAAATTGAAATAATCTTTCTACAGCTTATTAGTGTACACCTAATATGTTCCCCTTGTTGATGATGCTCATTATAGATTAAGGTTGAACCAAAAGTTTACATGTAACAAATATGAAATGAAATACGAAACAATTAAATATGTGAAATTGAATTAAACAATAATGTATGTGGATGCTAATATGATGTTTCTATACGATAACAATAGCCTAATATATTAAATATGCAGACGGTATTTTAACAGTTTCACTAATTCATAACTTAATCATTATGACACACTTTCTTTATTTTGATATAAAGTATTTAAGTAAAAATACTTTAAAGTACTGTATCTGTACTTTATTATTTATGTTTTTGACATATTTTACTTTTACAACAATTCTAAACAATACGATGTCCTTTTTACTCCATACATTTTCCCTGACACCCAAAAGTAGTCAATACATTTTGAATGATTAGCAGGACAGAAAATGGTCCAATTCCCACACTTATCAAGAGAACATCCCTGGTCATCCCTACTGACTCTGATCTGGTGGACTCACTAATCACTAAACACAAATTCTTTGTTTTTAAATGATGTCTGAGTGTGACTCTGGCTATCTGGTTTGCTTAATTTAAGGAATTTTAGATTCATACATTTACTTTTGATACTTAAGTATATTTAAAACCAAATGCTTTTAGACTTTTACTCAGACTTTTACTTAGTATTTTATTGGCTGACTTTCACTTTTACTTAAGTCAATTTCTACTAGGGTAACTTTACTTTTACTAAAGTATGACAATTGAGTACTTTTCCACCACTGGTAATTTACATTTCAGTCAATTCTGGCGACTAAACCACACTGTGCTTCATCAAATAGCAGAACCAAATGACCTGGTTTGAAGTTGAGATGACATGGTGCAAGTGATCAGTGCCGTTCGAGATTCTACATTGACTACAGCCATTGTGAATATCTCCACAGATCTCCACAACCTACAGTATGCATGCTATCTTGAACATGCACATTTTATATGATTAACTTTACATATGAATACATGTATAGTTATAGTAACCTCAAAATGTGGCCATGAATCTGTTACTTATGTTAAGGTTGAATAAATACTGTTACATTAGTTTGTAAGAGAGCCTTAACTTTAGGCTATTTACTGTATTACAAAAGTAATATTGAATTGTGTTTAGTTGACAAAGCAACCAAATTTCAACATTTAAAGGATATATTTACTGCTTGGATAGTTCAATCTAAGACTGGCTTAATTCCATTCTTTAACTTTCATTTTTGGTTGAGTTGGAGACCTGAAGCTAACATATAATTTATGAACTTGTTTTGTCGACAAATTAACAGGCTATTTATTGTATTTCAAAAGTGAAATTGAAATGTGTTTGGTCGACAACATCAATTTAGGCATCAGGCATGTCACTTCCCCTATTGACGGTGCTAATACCGAATGGGACCAAAATATTGTGGGTTTAGCGTTGACTCAAAACGAATGCACGACAAGAAAACACACACAACTACTACTATTAAAGTATAGAAGTTAAAATACCTGTAGCTATGTTCCTACTTGGACATAATCAAAAACATTGACGCCACAGTGATTCTCCTTCTAAGAGGATGCTATAATAAATAGATAATTGCGATTTTCAGATTTATTTGAGTACTGGGAATTTATTTGCTGTGCATATATGCTGATAAATTGAATATGAAACTAAAATTGTGAATTTTTATCAAAGGCGTCTGTGTGGCGTCAGCTGCGAACGTTCCACACAGATGTTCAATGAGCGATCGAGTTCTACTAAACTCACTAGGCCTACTCTCATTTTAATTCATTCAAAACCACGACTGTAATGAAAATAAAAGCCAATAAACGGAATAATTACTGTCAAACGATTTCTATTTCTATTCAATTGTTGAATTAGGCCTATTGTATTTAGTTTGACATTTCATGCCTATTCAAGTGGTTTTGACAAACTTTTATGATGTGGACGGCTACTATGTCATAATGTACATGATGTCATAATGAAGCATTCTTTTGTTAAAATACATTCCATAGACAGGTCATTGATGCTCTTCCTGAACTGAGGTAGGACCTAATAATCTCAAATACACTACTTTTATCTTATGACAACTTTATTTGATCAATAACTGTCAGAAAAACTGTTTTGTGATTGGTGACAAAAAAAAACGTTTTTATTTTTTAACTAGGTCTTGTGGTCTTGTGTTTCTGTTTTCAAGAATATATTGTTTAAACTGTATAGTCAAATCCTACGTGTGCAAATTTTCTGGAAATCCAAATTGAAGGTAGGCCTTAGTCTGAGAATCTTTCATTTTTATGAATTTATGAACATTTTGGAAGGAATTGGAATGTCCATTGAAAGTGGAAAAACACTAGTTTATAAAAACAACTTTGATCAAATTCTATTGTAATATATGTAATTTATTCTGTATACTTTTTCTCAAACGTGCTTTTTCTTGATGTTTGCTCCTCCACTGTGACTCTCACAGCCATGAAAGACAGAGGGAAGTCCAGGACTAGGACACAAGAGACCAGTCAGAACAGTTCTGAGAACAGCCTGACAGACATCCTCAATGTCCGGTGTGCCAGTGATATTGTCCTACAGCCAATGCCGCCAGGGAGAAAGAATAGCCGATCCCACTTCCACAACATGGATGTGACTAAAGAGAGGGCTGACATGGGAAGGCTTCCAATGGCCACTCCACCCATCAGGCTTCCAATGCTCACTGTGACCTCTCTCACTGTCCAAAGGAACAAAAACACCCTCAAGGTGCCTCGCATGCCTCGTCTGCAGCTGGAGGGACAGATGGGTAGCAAGCGTCTGGGTCCGGTCAAAACCAAAACCGGAGGGAGCACATTGACCTCCAGCCACAAGAAGGAGCCAGAGGTTAAATCCAGCAGACCACAGACACCAGGAAGCATCCCTAGGAGGCCCAATGTATGCTCCACTGCAGCCAAGGCAGTAGCTCCTTTATCTGGGACTACATGCAGCCAGTCTGAGGTCAGGATCCAGGCCAATCCTCTCCAGAGGTCTAACATCCAGGACCAAAGGCCCCGCTCTCCTCCTGCTCAGGCCAGACGGTCTCTGTCCGACGGCAGCCTCTTGCAGCCGCCATGTTCTCCTGTGGATGTCCTCCAGCCGGAGGTCCAGGCCAGCAGAAGCCTGGCTCGACCCAAGACCGGGATAGCTAGGATAACAAGACATACTGATGGCAGCACTCTGAGGTTCCCTAACCAGACCTTAGAGCTTATAAACTCCATGGGTAGGAGGGAGAGCACCAATTCATTCCCTGTGCTGCCAACCATTGCAGTGTCAGCCTCACCTGCCCAGATAGCCATCCCATTGCCTAACCCAATGGTCAGCCATGTGCCTGACCTTCTGGTGCCTACTCCATCTGCATCTCCGGTTCCTTCCAGCCGAGTGCCTGCCCCACCTGCCTCCCCAGTGCCAGCCCGGCCTGCCAACGTCAGATCACGGCGTGTGTCGAAGAGGATCCAGCTCTTACAGATCCGGTCTGCTATGCTGGACCAGCAGCTACCAGAACAAGTGGGTGACAAACAAATCATATTACCCTCTGAGCCGCTGTCCTTCAGTAGCACTGAGAGGATGTTCCTCTGTGGTCCACCTTTAGTCTGCCACCGAGCTAACGTAGGAGGAGATGATGGCTGTCACCCCCTGCCCAGACCTACGCCCAGCCACACAGGTCACACCGACCATTCCGCTTTAATTACCAGTAGGAGAGCTGTGCAAGCGGGCGAGAAGTTCCCCTCTGAAATCCTCTTGACCCCCCTGGCAGAACAACCTCCTATCAAGCAGGGGCACATGCCCGCCTCCCGTGCCAAGGCCGAGCGGGAATGGGAGAATAGCCAAAGAGGGCGCAGGAAGAGAGTGAAGCCCATTCACTGGGACGTTAACTTTAAGTCTGGGCCTTTCTTCCCAGTGTGTGTCTCTCCATCACTGCCCTCGATCTTGGAGGTGGATGAAGAGTCTCTTTCTGAAGAGATGGAGTAAAGACAGTTGTAGGGTGTCGCACACACACACACCCAAATCTTCATTTTTTATTAACTTTATTTAAATAGACAAGCTAGGTAAGAACAAATTATTATTTACAATGACGGCCTACCCCGAACAAATCCTAACCCGGACGACACCCACAGCGGCCCTTAGTCCACTGTGCCAATCGGGAGCCCTATTGAGACCTCATGGCCTCCCATGGACAAGAGAGGATCAGCCAGCATCTGCCCTGCCTGCCATCCTAGTACCTCCACTGCCCTTTCAACCCCAAACCACAAATGGCAGGTGACAGAAATGATCCAGCGCCCACCGATCCAGGCTGTTCTGCATGAGCAGCAGCAGCTACTGTCGGAAGTACTGTTGGAACAGACTTTTCCTATGAGATCCAACGGGAGCCACAAGCTGTCAAAGTACTTTCATCCCTGGGGTGTGGAGCTTCTCGAACAGTGTTCTCTTCCTGAAGATGGACTGCTTCAACCCCTTAGGAGTATCCAGAGTATCTAGTACGCTGGTGTGATGATAGAATATGTCCCTCAGTATCAACTAGAGATTAATATTAATTCACTTGTTATTCTAGTCAGGAAAATGTTAATTTATCATCACCATGTTCCAAAGAATTATATTTCTATAAAGTTTTATTGCAGTTGAAAATGATCTGTGGTGTGTGTTGTTGGTTTCTTGTGAGCTATGAAGTATACCCTTTTAGTAGAATGTTTATTTCTTCATTGGATTTGTTAATTTGTTGACCAAAGAGTAGAGGTAAGTGCTGAGCGGACTAATATAAGTGAAGTGATTCAAATTTGTATTAATCCGAAGGTGGCACATCTGACTCACACCTTAGTGTCATAATTCTTCACGTTTTCAATGTATAGCAACACTGACAAATTCTAAGGTGGAACTATTTGTACTACAGCATTGGAAATGAGGATCTATCCAAACACAGTGTTCATGAAATGCGAGAATGCTGAACAACATTTTCTGACCAATTGGCTTGTTTGTCGTAATATTTGGCCAAAGTTTTCTTCGCTTGAGTCAATAAGTCCTGTCTCAACTTGCACATGTAAAGGAAGCAGACAGCTGCAGATGAAATATAACTGCTGGGTTCTGCGGTAACCAGGTCTCTCTTGCCAAAATAACCCACTTTTGCAAGAAAGACCTGGATAGTGCCACGTAACACAACGCTTATAAAATTCTTCATTTTATACAAATAAAAATGACCCCTTTATCTGGAATATATGTAGTTTTGCCTTATGTTTGTGAAATGTGAAGGACATATGCTTAGCCTTCAAACTGTGCTTAGTTTAAATACCGTTGGTTGGACTGCGAGGCAGTGACTGTATCGTTTTTCTTTTGATCTGAAGCCTGACACTGTACGACACTTCGTGTCTCATCCTACATCATTTGAATAAAGCTTCCTCAGCATGATTTTATTCTAACATTACCCATGTTGTTTTTTCAACCCTCACAAACAAATGTTGATCCCCATGTAATGACAGGTGATATTCCACAGGGGGGCACTAAAGGTCTGTAACGAAAGGAGGTTGAACAATTTGTACCTTGAACACCATCTAAACTAACACACAGCCTCAACTATTTAAATGACAGAAAATGTCATATCTGCTCTCACACAGTACATTAATACATGATGATCCCTTGGGTTTTTCACAGTCCATCATAATAAATACTTTTTGGCAACTTATCTACTGTTGTCTAAGGTTCATTCCGAAATGCATTCTCTCCACCAAAGCCCAAAGCTTACTAGCATTATAAAGATATCACTCAAGTTAAAAAGGTGTTACCACATTTTTGTATAGATTTATATGGGGGCCAGTGCAAAGACTCACATTACACTGTAAGATCAGTCATGCATCGTACCCAGTTTCTCTCTAGAAACATGCATGAGAAAGCTATGACTAAGCAGGGAAGTATATCTGAATCAATTGTTCTAGAACTGGTTCAAGAAATTAGAGCAAGAGATAGAGCAAAGCATAGAAGGATGTTGGGTTACATATGAACACTTTCCATCATACTCTCAGGAAGGTTAGGTTAGTTAGGCTACATGTGATCGTGCGTCACCATAACTGAAACACAGCCTTCTTTCTTTCACGGTTTCACATCATGGTGCCAGTATTTGCATAAACTGTGAAACATTTGCATACAGTTTCAATTTCCCTGGCTGGCAGCGAATTTGTTAATCAGCTGTGTGCTCTCAGTTTACGCTCACTAGCAGAATATGTCTGCCTCAGCTGCTGTGCTAATCTTCTATCACAGAGAGGACTGACAACCAGAGGTGTTTCCAGAGGCCAACAACACAGAGCAGGTTAAAGAAGCTTCAAACCTAACCACACACACACATACATTTAGACCCCATCATAGCACTGAGACTGCACTTGTGAAGGTGGTAAATGACCTGATAATGGCATCAGACCGAGGCTTTGCATCTGTCCTCATGCTCCTAGACCTTAGTGCTGCTTTTGATACCATCGATCACCACATTCTTTTGGAAAGCCAAATTGGTCTACACGGACAAGTTCTGGCCTGGTTTAGATCTTATCTGTCAGAAAGATATCAGTTTGTCTCTGTGAATGGTTTGTCCTCTGACAATTCAACTGTACATTTCGGTGTTCGTCAAGGTTCCGTTTTAGGACCACTATTGTTTTCACTATATATTTTATTTTTATCTCTTGTGGATGTCATTCGAAAACATAATGTTAACTTTCACTGCTATGCGGATTACACACAGCTGTACATTTCAATAAAACATGTTGAAGCCCCAAAATTCCCCTCGCTAGAAGCCTGTGTTTCAGACATAAGGAAGCGGATGGCTGCAAACGTTCTACTTTTAAACTCGGACAAAACAGAGATGCTTGTTCTAGGTCCCAGGAAACAAAGAGATCTTCTGTTGAATCTGACAATTAATCTTAATGGTTGTACAGTCGTCTCAAATAAAACTGTGAAGGGCCTCGGCGTTACTCTGGACCCTGATCTCTCTTTTGACGAACATATCAAAACTGTTTCAAGGACAGCTTTTTTCCATCTACGTAACATTGCAAAAATCAGAAACTTTCTGTCCAAAAATGATGCAGAAAAATGAATCCATGCTTTTGTTACTTCTAGGTTAAACTACTGCAATGCTCTACTTTCCGGCTACCTGGATAAAGCACTAAATAAACTTCAGTTAGTGCTAAATACGGCTACTAGAATCCTGACTAGAACCAAAACATTTGATCATATTACTCCAGTGCTAGCCTCCCTACACTGGCTTCCTGTCAAGGCAAGGGCTGATTTCAAGGTTTTACTGCTAACCTACTAAGCATTACATGGGCTTGCTCCTACCTATCTCTCTGATTTGGTCCTGCCGTACATACATACACGTACGCTACGGTCACAAGACGCAGGCCTCCTAATTGTCCCTAGAATTTCTAAGCAAACAGCTGGAGGCAGGGCTTTCTCCTATAGAGCTCCATTTTTATGGAATGGTCTGCCTACCCATGTGAGAGACGCAGACTCGGTCTCAACCTTTAAGTCTTTACTGAAGACTCATCTCTTCAGTGGGTCATATGATTGAGTGTAGTCTGGCCCAGGAGTGTGAAGGTGAACGGAAAGGCTCCGGAGCAACAAACCGCCCTTGCTGTCTCTGCCTGGCAGGTTCCCCTCTTTCCACTGAGATTCTCTGCCTCTAACCCTATTACAGGGGCTGAGTCACTGGCTTACTGGTGCTCTTTCATGTCATCCCTAGGAGGGGTGCGTCACTTGAGTGGGTTGAGTCACTGATGTGATTTTCCTGTCTGGGTTGACGCCCCCCCCCCCCTTGGGTTATGCCGTGGCGGAGATCTTTGTGGGCTATACTTGGCCTTGTCTCAGGATGGTAAGTTGGTGGTTGAAGATATCCCTCTAGTGGTGTGGGGGCTGTACTTTGGCAAAGTGGGTGATGTTATCTCCTTCCTGTTTGGCCCTGTCCGGGGGTATCATCGGATGGGGCCACAGTGTCTCCTGACCCCTCCTGTCTCAGCCTCCATTATTTATGCTGCAGTAGTTAATGTGTCGGGGGGCTAGGGTCAGTTTGTTATATCTTGAGTACTTCTCCTGTCTTATCCGGTGTCCTGTGTGAATGTAAGTATGCTCTCTCTAATTCTCTCTTTCTTTCTCTCTCTCCGAGGACCTGAGCCCTAGGACCATGCCTCAGGACTACCTGGCATGATGACTCCTTGCTGTCCCCAGTCCACCTGGCCGTGCTGCTGCTCCAGTTTCAACTGTTCTGCCTGTGATTATTATTACTTGACCATGCTGGTCATTTATGAACATTTGAACATCTCGGCCATGTTCTGTTATAATCTCAACCCGGCACAGCCAGAAGAGGACTGGCCACCCCTCATAGCCTGGTTCATCTCTGGGTTTCTTCCTAGGTTTTGGCCTTTCTAGGGAGTTGTTCCTAGCCACCGTGCTTCTACACCTGCATTGTTTGCTGTTTGGGGTTTTAGGTTGGGTTTCTGAACAGCACTTTGAGATATCAGCTGATGTACAAAGGGCTATATAAATAAATTTGATTTGACATACACACACACAAACTGTATGCTAATGAATATTTGGATGCACTTGCAGGAACATACAGTATGAAAGAAAAACAGCAATGTCTGAATGCCGAGGTGAGAACGCACTAACAGAGTTCATACACTAATTGTGTACAGAGCTGCAAGCATGTGTCTTATTTAATCTTATTCAATGATATTACTACATGTTAAAGAGGACGAGTGTCTTATTTCATCTTATTCAATGATGTTACTACATGTTAAAGAGCATGAGTGTCTTATTTCATCTTATTCAATGATATTACTACATGTTAAATAGCATGAGAGTGTGGAGACCAATGCCAGGTTGGATGTGTGAATAGAAGAAAATAGAATAGAATAAGGCAAACAAGCCACCCACTGGGCACACCACGTCATTTCAATGTGGATAATTTGTTAATATTTGGTTGAGATGTTGATCATTGAGATTACAACCTATATTCACCCACTCAAAAAGACATCCAAAGGATGGTTGAATTTCCAATGTGTTATCACTATGCTTTCAACCATCTAAAAGCAGAACCAAATTCCAATGGAAAAACAATGTCTGGTTTTTGGTTCAGTTGTCACCCAAATGTCTATCACTGTGCTTTCAACCATTTAAAAACACAGCACAGTTCAAATGGGAATTCAATGTCAGGTATTTTTTTATATATATACAGCAGTACAGCAGGTCAGCCACCAGCGGGAGGGAGACTCGTCGAGGCCTGGTGACAGACGGAGTATGCGAGGCAATGGCTCCATCTACTGGACGTGCCAGGTCTCGACAGGCTCTCCGCCCAGGACTAATTGGGGCTGACTGGGGAGTTTGTGAGTAATCAAGGGCTGATTGCTTACCAGCTGTACAAGCCCCATAAAGCTGCCAGAAGGGCAGCACACAAGGGAGGACTGGGGGAAGTAAGGTCACTCCCGTGTAGTTGGAGACGGTGCCCAAGCTAAGATGAGGGAGTTTGTGTGTGGGACAGGATACAGCAAGACCCGGCGCCCAGAAGACGGTATCCCGGCGAGGCTCTCATGGGGGAGACCTATCCTTTTCTTTTTTAAATTTTTTAATAAACACCATATCGGATTACGGAGGCCCGAAGGAAGGCCGTGAAACAGGAAGTGGAGCCTATGCTGAGGATGGGGGTCGTTGAACAGTCCCACAGTGCATGGTGCAGCCCCATCGTGTTGGTGCCCAAACCGGACGGTAGCCTCCGCTTCTGTACTGATTTCCGGGGGGTGAAGGAGCTCATCGACCGATTGGTAAAGGCCCGGTATATCAGCACCCTTGACCTGACCAAAGGATATTGGCAGGTACCGTTGGCATCCTCCTCCCGGGAGAAGACGCCGTTGTCGACACCAGACGGGTTGTACCAGTACCGGGTGCTCCCGTTCGGTCTCCACAGATCCCCGCCCACCTTCCAGAGGCTGATGAACAAGGTACTTCGACCCCACCAGCAGTACGCAGTGGCCAATTTAGATGACATCATCATCCACAGCCAAGGTTGGGAAGAGCACTTGACCGCCTCCAGGCGGTATTGGACGCGCTCAGACAAGCCGGGTTGACCGCAAACCCCAAGAAGTGCAAACTAGGTTTCGAGGAAGTGGAGTACCTGGGGTATTTGATCGCACTGGGGAATGTCAAGCCCCAGAAGAGGAAAGTTCACGCGGTGCCCATTCAACACACCAAGACAGTTCAAGTCCTTCCTGGGACTGGCAGGACACTATAGGCGATTTATCCCCAACTTTGCGGCTATAGCTTCCCCCCTCACCGATCTAACCAGGGGCCGCCTCCCAAAAACAGTGAAATGGACGAACGACACAGAAGCGGTGTTCAGCTGTCTGAAGGAAGCGCTGTGCTCTCATCCGATTTTGTTTTTTTACAGTTTCACTAATTCATTCTAAATAACTTAATCAATATTACACACCTTGGTTTCACTAATTGCACTTTGTCTACATAACCTGGTTCAAGTATTCATGACATTACCCTGAAGATGCTGAAATGTTGGTAAATACCCAATAAATTACTGGAAGTTTATATATGGAGTGTGCAACTTTCTTTATTTTTATATAAAGTAGTTAGGTAAAAATACTGTCTGTTCTTTACTATTTGTTGATGTACTTTACTTAATGTAGTATCTGGGATCTACATCTGTTTATATTTGTTACTGTGCTCTTACTAAGCAGTAATGCATTACGGCAGTGTTACGTTACTACACCTAATAGGAAATGCACGTGCGCACTGGGGTGCCGGGAACTGTAGAGCACGAGGGGTTTTGACTTAACGAAAAACTAACTGTACTCCCGTCTCCTGCCTGGTTATTTCTCCACAACACAAATATTACACTTAACAACATTTCTAAAGAATATGATGTACTTTTTACTCTGTACATTTTCCCTGACACCCAAAAGTACTCATTACATTTTGAATGCTTAGCGGGACAGAAAATGGTCCAATTCCCACACTTAACAAGAGAACATCCCTATACACAAATACTTTGTTTTTAAATGTCTGAGTGTGACCCTGGCTATCTGATTCGCTTCATTGAAGGAATTTTAAATTCATACTTTTGATACTAAAGTATATTTTGGCAACTACATTTACTTTTGATACTTAAGTATATTTAAAACCAAATGCTTTTAGACTTTTACTCAAGTATTTTATTGGCTGACTTGTACTTGAGTCATTTTCTACTAGGGTAACTTTACTTTTACTCAAGTATGACAATTGAGTACTTTTCCACCACTGGTAATTTACATTTTAGTCAACTCTGGCGACTAAACCACACTGTGCTTCATCAAATAGCAGAACCAAATGACCTGGTTTGAAGTTGAGATTACATAAAAGTACATGGTGCAAGTGATCAATGCCGTTTGAGATTCTACATAAACTACAGCAATTGTGAATATCTCCACAGATCTCCACAACCTGCAGTGTGCATGCTATCTTGAACATGCACGCTTTATATGATTAACGTTACATACGAATAAATGTATAGCTACAGTAGCCTCAATGTGGCCATGGATCTGTTACTTATTTGAAGGTTGAATAAATACTGTTACATTAGTTTGTAAGAGCCTTAACTTTAGGCTATTTACTGTATTACAAAAGTAATATTGAATTGTGTTTAGTTGACAACGCAACCAAAAATCAACATTTTAAAGGATATATTTACTGCTTGGATAGTTCAATCTAAGACACTGACTTAATTCCATTCTTTAACTTTTATTTTTGGTTGAACTGGAGACGTGAAGCCAACATATAATTTATGAACTTGTTTTGTCGACAAATTAACAGGCTATTTATTGTATTTCAAAAGTGAAATTGAAATGTGTTTGGTGGACAACATCAATTTGGCTTCAGGCATGTCACTTCCCCCACAGTGATTCTCGTTCTAAGAGGATACTATAATAAATAGATAATTGCGATTTTCAGATTTATTTGAGTACTGGGAATTTATTTGCCTAGCATATATGCTGATAAATTGAATATGAAACCAACATCGTGAATGTTTTTCAAAGGCGTCTGTGTGGCGTCAGATGCGAACGTTCCACACAGATGTTCAATGAGCGATCGAGTTCTACAAAACTCACTAGGCCTACTCTCATTTTAATACATTCAAAACCACTACTGTAATGAATATAAAAGCCAATAAACGGAATAATTATTGTCAAACTATAATCTCTAGTCAATTGTTGAATTAGACTTATTGTATTTAATTTTACATTTGAATCCTACAGACGAAGAACCATATGTGACATAAAAAAAAGAGATATACATGAAAAATCATTATTGGACACCCTTTTTCTACAGGGAACCGGTTTCACAAGCTTTCCACGCGCTAATTAACAATCATTTTCAATTTAAAGATAGGCTCTCGTGGAATAACCGTTCATGTGCACCACTCAGAATGCACGGACAAGCGCACAACTTTTTTGTTGCTGATGAAAATCGCCGAAATGTGGGAAAGAAACATAAAACAAAACTAAAAGAATGGAAAGACAGGCAAAGGAAGATCTTACGGGATGCGGGTAAACCCTATTCAAATCGTAAGGGTCAAGAAAAAAACTGTGAAAAGCTGTCCAAAAGAGGTATGTGGAAGAACCGTATATCAAACAATCAAGCTAACTAGCTATACAGTAACTTACATGTATGTTAGCTAAAGTTCGTTGGCTACTAACTTATACATTATCGTTACAAATGTTATTGCTAGATTATAGAAGAAACATAGCTAGCTACTTTTTCCTCCATCCACCGGATGATTCGACATGGCTACAGTAGCTAGCCTTTTCTAACTAGGGGGCAGTATTTTCATTTTTGGATAAAAAAGGTTCCCGTTTTAAACAAGATATTTTGTCACAAAAAGATGCATGACAATGCATTTTACAGCTTTGGATAGAAAACACTCTGACGTTTCCAAAACTGCAAAGATTTTGTCTGTGAGTGCAACAGAACTGATGTTACAGGCGAAACCCTGATAAAAATCCAATCAGGAAGTGCCGCATTTTTTAAAACCGCCTCATGCCAATGACTCCTTATATGGCTGTGAATGAGCTACGAATGAGCTTACGTTTTCTACGTATTCCCCAAGGTGTCTACAGCATTGTGACGTATTTTTATGTTGAAGAATAGCCGTAAGGTACCACATTTAGCAAGTGGTCACATGGTGGCTCCCGCAGAAAATCTTGCGTAAGGTACACAAGTAGCCATTTTTTCAATCGCTTCTTATGAGAAAACAATTGCCAAGACGGATATATTATCAAATTGTTATGTGAGGATTGATTCTAAACAACGTTTGCCATGTTTCTGTCGATATTGTGGAGCTAATTTAGAAAAAAGTTTGCCGTTGTAGTGACTGCATTTTCTGGTCGATTTCTCAGCCAAACATGACGAACAAACGGGAGCTATTTCGCCTACAAAAATAATATTTTTGGAAAAAAGGAACATTTGCTATCTAACTGGGAGTCTCCTGAGGGAAAACATCTGAAGTTCTTCAAAGGTAAATGATTTAATTTGATTGCTTTTCTTATTTTCTTGAAAATGTTGCCTGATGCTAGCAGAGCCTAGCCATAGCATTATGCCATGATAAACTTACACAAATGCTTGTCTAGCGTTGGCTGTAAAGCATATTTTTAAAATCTGAGATGACAGTGTGATTAACAAAAGGCTAAGCTGTATCTCAATATATTTAATTTGTGATTTTCATGAATAAGAACATTTTCTAGGAAGATTTATGTCCGCTGCGTTATGCTAATTCATTTGAGGCTACGTTACACTCCCGCATGCGGGATGGGTAGTATCAAGACTAGCTAGTTATATGTAACGTTACACTGTATCCTGCAGGGAAGAGCGTGTTCCACGACGTGCAGAAAGGATTGTGGAAAGTTGACTGATGAGCGCAAGCTGCATCTGTTCAACAGTTTCTACACTGTCCCATACGAGAAACAACAAGCGTTGATTCTCTCCGGCTTAGAACAGGTTAGAAATAAAACAAAACGCCTATTATTATAATAGCTATATTGAACACTTGCATAGTTTAACTTTGACAGTAATGACACGTACATTAACATTAACTTTAAAAGTGCAGTGTTACACAATGGTGCAATAAACTCATTGTGTGTATAGGTTGGGAGTGTGTGAAAGATGGAGGTCCTGATCAAGCAATACCTTGAATGTGCTACAGTATATTAAATTCTGAATTTATCATTGTCAATTTTTATTGCAGCATGAGGTGAAACGGAGACGTAAACCTGAGGATACAAAGGAGAATAAACGACGGAAACAAACCTTCAAATACCATGTACAGCAAGCAGGCCAGAGATTGAATGTGTGCACGGTCACTTTCATGTCTGTGTTCCAGCTAACCAACAGCCGTCTTCAGGCAAGTGAAAATATGAATTAATGTCTATATGAATATCAATTACAAACATATTTTATTCTCTGTACTAGTTTTTAAGAACCTGCTAATTGAAATGTAATTGTTTTGGTCAGGTTGTTCAGGAAAAGTTAGGAGTTCAAACTGAGGCAGGTGAGGTTGCAGGGTCTCCAGATCAGGCTACTGAGGCTCGGTCTCCTTTAGAAGAGGGAAGCATAGAATAGGTAATGCGGTATGGATTCCAGCCTGGATTATTTCACTATAGCAGTGCTCTAAACAATCTTCTAAACATTAACATAGAGTATCAAATGGATAAATAGCGAATTCTGAAACAAAAATATAAAAATGTTTATTACTTTTAAACAAAATGATGGTAACTAAGCTGTCCAACTACAAACTGAGCATTGAGGACTGAGTGCCGATTACCTTCCCCCTCCCACCGGACGGCACTGGCCTAATTCTCGCCGCCCTACAGGACCCCCCGGCCACAAACGGCAATGGCGTGACCGTGATTTGTACCCCGGTTATAGCGACACAGTTGCACTCTGAGGCAGGTCCCTAGCCCATTGAGAGAATACAAGTTTAACAACATCTTGTTGTCTCCTTACAGGCCACATCGGATACATGCTACAGTGAAAGAGGGCATCGAGGAGCACATTCTATCTTTCCCAAGAACCCAGAACCACTACTCTCGGATGAAGGGGGATGTACACAGAGAATTTGTTGCGAATGTACCGACTCTACAAAGAGAAGAATACCACATCATCTGCAAAATACTGGGTTTATAGGGACATTTTCAAACAGCAGTCTCAATTTCGGCCAACCCAGGAGTTAAACCTGTGGCAAATGTGACGCATTCTTCACTAAGATGTCAGCAGCAACATCTGAAGAGGAGAAGAGGAAGATTGCAGTTGAAAGTGAGTTGCACCATCGAAAAGCCGAAAAGGCCTACACACAGCTTCAAAGTTGACACTGAGTGGGCTAAAGCCAATGCTGACCGCCATGTCATTTCTGTGGATCTACAGGGGGTGATGTACACCCCTAATCTGGAAACACTCCAATGTCTACTACCAGCGGCAGCTGACAAATTTTAACCTTTGCATCCAGGAACTTGGAAAAGAAGATCCTGCATGCATGTGTGTTTGGCATGAGGGGATTGCACACCGATGGTCCATTGAGGTGGCAAGCTGCATATTGAAGTGGGTGAAGACAAAATTCACGCCACTCACCAAACCAGAGGTGCGCAAGTTGATCATCTTCAGTGACAGATGCTGTGGGCAGAATAACAACTGGCGGATGCTTAATCTGATGTCGATGCTCGTCTCTATGGTTTACTTTACCCAAGTTAAGCAGAAGTTCATGGTCTCTGGTCATTCTTTTCTTCCTTGTGATCGATCTTTTGCCACCATCGAGAAGAGGCGCAAGGTGTCAGTCCTTCATACACCTGATGATGTTTCAAAGATGATACTTGAAGCACAACCAGCAAAACCATTCAAGGTGATGAGGATGCAATGTGAAGACTTCAGGCACCTCCCAGATTCTGTCCTCAAGCGACCAGCTGGACTACAGATCACCTCAGTGACGTGGTTAAAAGTCACAGGTATTGCACAGAGAATAGTTTACTAACATCCCATCAACATGCAACATGTTGTTCTAACAATAAAATATCCTAATGCTTGACAGTGAAAGTTGTTTATTGATGTCAGGAACTTGAAATGTTTCTGTTCTAATTTCAGTTGAGGATCCTTGGAATCTGTACGCCAGACAGAGCCACAGTCTATTTGAGGGATGGAAATGGAAATTGTGGCTGATCTCCAAACCAAAACAAGGAGCTACACCTCAACCTCCCTATTTTGCAAGCCACTACCCTAGAGCATATGAGAGTCCTCTGCCCATCAAAAAAAACAAGTACCAAGATCTGATGACCATGCTCAACGACTTGCCAGCTCTTTTTATAAATCACTGCAGTGAATCATTTGTTGTTAATCCAAGCTACATAATTTACCGTTTTTTTTCTGTGAGTTTATGACCCCCTGAACCTGTATAGTATGTTGAATCTGAATACATTTCAGAAGACATGTCACCCCTATTGTAGGAAATTAAATGTATAGTAGGTGTTTTCTATGTGAATCAATTTGTGTATGATTTGAGCCAGCACAATATATTGACTTAATTTAATTTTAAGATACATTGTGTTCTGTTGAGAATCATTTTGTGTGATCATTTGAACCTTTTTTTTATCTGAATTAATTTAAAACAAATAAGTCATCACATACAGTATGTGAGTATTCATTTGATCTGGATTCCCCTTTTTTATTCATTACAATATAGAGTACGTCTCTCTGTGACCACATTTAGCATTAACTCTAAGCAGTTAAGACGTATTTACTGCTGTCACCTCAGTACAGAAGGACATGTCTTGCCTTTAGCATGGGTTTAACGCAATTCAAAACGTAATTGCTGATCATACATAGTGTTAAACGCAAAGGGAATGGTTTTCTGAACGTTTTGTAATATTGACCTTAGAGACCTGCATAATGGACATGCATATTGGCACATCACATTGATCCATATTTGATATGTAAAAGTTGTGCTTGTTTTGATTGAATTCATTGAATTGTATTCTATTTTTGTAGTTATTCTATGGTATGTTCACATTGAGGGCTTCATCAGTGCTAAAGTTGATAGACCACCTTTAAATGAACCTCCATACAAATGAATTAACAACATATTGCATTTCAGTTATTTACATGAAGGGCATCTGTACTTGAAAGTACTTAAAACATATCAGGTGTTAAAAAAGGACATCTTACAAGAATCATGCAAAATGTCACATATACTGTTCTTCCACAAACTGAAATCATCACTGGAGATAAACTGTTCTTCCACATTCTAAAAATTGAAACGGCAATAAAAAAAAGTATTTTTTGAAATAACAAAAAAAAATCTAAATTGTTTTTGGAAGATATGGGTATGGTGAATTATTTGTCAACCATAAAACACCTAATGTGGTACACACAATTAATAATATAAAAATAACTGATTATCTTAAAATGGAAAAATTGTCACAAATATGGTTCCTCATCTGTACGATTCAAATATGAAATTAAATAGTAAACAATTAAACATGTGAAATTGAATTAAACAATAATGTATGTGGATGCTAATATGTACAATATTCAATTATGATTCGATATGATAACAATAGCCTAATATATTTAATATGCCATAAACAATAGTTTTATTTAACAGTTTCACTAATTCATTCTAATTAACTTAATCATTATGACACACCCCTCACTATTGTCATTGGTTGCACTAATTGCACTGTTTCTCTACATAACCTGGTTCAAGTATTCTAGACATTACCCTGAAGAAGGCACAGTGATGCTGAAACGTTGGTAAATACCCAATACATTACTGGGAGTTTATATATGGAGTGTGCGACTTTCTTTATTTTGATATAAAGTATTTAAGTAAAAATACTTCAAAGTACTTTATTATTTATGTTTTTGACGTATTTTACTTTTACTTAACATTTCTAAAGAATATGATGTACTTTTTACTCCATATATTTTCCCTGACACCCAAAAGTATGCATTACATTTTGAATGCTAAGCAGGAAAGAAAATAGTCCAATTCCCACACTTATCAAGAGAACATCCCTGGTCATCCCTACTGCCTCTGATCTGGCGGACTCACTAATCACTAATGCTTTGTTTTAAATGATGTCTGAGTGTGACCCTGTTTGCTTAATTTAAGGAATTTTAAATTCATACTTTTACTTTTGATACTTAAGTATATTTTAGCAACTACATTAACTTTTGATACTTAAGTATATTTAAAACCAAATACTTTTAGACTTTTACTCAAGTAGTATTTTACTGGCTGACTTTTACTTGAGTCATTTTCTACTAAGGTAACTTTACTTTTACTCAAGTATGACAATTGAGAAGTTGAGATTACATTAAAAGTACATGGAGCAAGTGATCAATGCCGTTCGAGATTCTACATAGACTACAGCAATTGTGAATATCTCCACAGATCTCCACAACCTACAGTATGCATGCTATCTTGAACATGCACGCTTTATAAGATTAACGTTACATACATACTGTATAATTACAGTAACCTCAAAATGTGGCCATGGATCTGTTACTTATTTTAAGGTTGAATAAATACTGTTACATTAGTTTGTAAGAGAGCCTTAACTTTAGGCTATTTACTGTATTACAAAAGTAAAATTGAATTGTGTTTAGTTGACAAAGCAACCAAGTATCAACATTTAAAGGATATATTTACTGCTTGGATAGTTCAATCTAAGACACTGGCTTAATTCCATTCCATTTAACTTTCATTTTTGGTTGAGTTGGAGACGTGAAGCCAACATATAATTTATGAACTTGTCTCTATGGTTTACTTTACCCAAGTTAAGCAGAAGTTCATGGTCTCTGGTCATTCTTTTCTTCCTTGTGATCGATCTTTTGCCACCATCGAGAAGAGGCGCAAGGTGTCAGTCCTTCATACACCTGATGATGTTTCAAAGATGATACTTGAAGCACAACCAGCAAAACCATTCAAGGTGATGAGGATGCAATGTGAAGACTTCAGGCACCTCCCAGATTCTGTCCTCAAGCGACCAGCTGGACTACAGATCACCTCAGTGACGTGGTTAAAAGTCACAGGTATTGCACAGAGAATAGTTTACTAACATCCCATCAACATGCAACATGTTGTTCTAACAATAAAATATCCTAATGCTTGACAGTGAAAGTTGTTTATTGATGTCAGGAACTTGAAATGTTTCTGTTCTAATTTCAGTTGAGGATCCTTGGAATCTGTACGCCAGACAGAGCCACAGTCTATTTGAGGGATGGAAATGGAAATTGTGGCTGATCTCCAAACCAAAACAAGGAGCTACACCTCAACCTCCCTATTTTGCAAGCCACTACCCTAGAGCATATGAGAGTCCTCTGCCCATCAAAAAAAACAAGTACCAAGATCTGATGACCATGCTCAACGACTTGCCAGCTCTTTTTATAAATCACTGCAGTGAATCATTTGTTGTTAATCCAAGCTACATAATTTACCGTTTTTTTTCTGTGAGTTTATGACCCCCTGAACCTGTATAGTATGTTGAATCTGAATACATTTCAGAAGACATGTCACCCCTATTGTAGGAAATTAAATGTATAGTAGGTGTTTTCTATGTGAATCAATTTGTGTATGATTTGAGCCAGCACAATATATTGACTTAATTTAATTTTAAGATACATTGTGTTCTGTTGAGAATCATTTTGTGTGATCATTTGAACCTTTTTTTTATCTGAATTAATTTAAAACAAATAAGTCATCACATACAGTATGTGAGTATTCATTTGATCTGGATTCCCCTTTTTTATTCATTACAATATAGAGTACGTCTCTCTGTGACCACATTTAGCATTAACTCTAAGCAGTTAAGACGTATTTACTGCTGTCACCTCAGTACAGAAGGACATGTCTTGCCTTTAGCATGGGTTTAACGCAATTCAAAACGTAATTGCTGATCATACATAGTGTTAAACGCAAAGGGAATGGTTTTCTGAACGTTTTGTAATATTGACCTTAGAGACCTGCATAATGGACATGCATATTGGCACATCACATTGATCCATATTTGATATGTAAAAGTTGTGCTTGTTTTGATTGAATTCATTGAATTGTATTCTATTTTTGTAGTTATTCTATGGTATGTTCACATTGAGGGCTTCATCAGTGCTAAAGTTGATAGACCACCTTTAAATGAACCTCCATACAAATGAATTAACAACATATTGCATTTCAGTTATTTACATGAAGGGCATCTGTACTTGAAAGTACTTAAAACATATCAGGTGTTAAAAAAGGACATCTTACAAGAATCATGCAAAATGTCACATATACTGTTCTTCCACAAACTGAAATCATCACTGGAGATAAACTGTTCTTCCACATTCTAAAAATTGAAACGGCAATAAAAAAAAGTATTTTTTGAAATAACAAAAAAAAATCTAAATTGTTTTTGGAAGATATGGGTATGGTGAATTATTTGTCAACCATAAAACACCTAATGTGGTACACACAATTAATAATATAAAAATAACTGATTATCTTAAAATGGAAAAATTGTCACAAATATGGTTCCTCATCTGTACGATTCAAATATGAAATTAAATAGTAAACAATTAAACATGTGAAATTGAATTAAACAATAATGTATGTGGATGCTAATATGTACAATATTCAATTATGATTCGATATGATAACAATAGCCTAATATATTTAATATGCCATAAACAATAGTTTTATTTAACAGTTTCACTAATTCATTCTAATTAACTTAATCATTATGACACACCCCTCACTATTGTCATTGGTTGCACTAATTGCACTGTTTCTCTACATAACCTGGTTCAAGTATTCTAGACATTACCCTGAAGAAGGCACAGTGATGCTGAAACGTTGGTAAATACCCAATACATTACTGGGAGTTTATATATGGAGTGTGCGACTTTCTTTATTTTGATATAAAGTATTTAAGTAAAAATACTTCAAAGTACTTTATTATTTATGTTTTTGACGTATTTTACTTTTACTTAACATTTCTAAAGAATATGATGTACTTTTTACTCCATATATTTTCCCTGACACCCAAAAGTATGCATTACATTTTGAATGCTAAGCAGGAAAGAAAATAGTCCAATTCCCACACTTATCAAGAGAACATCCCTGGTCATCCCTACTGCCTCTGATCTGGCGGACTCACTAATCACTAATGCTTTGTTTTAAATGATGTCTGAGTGTGACCCTGTTTGCTTAATTTAAGGAATTTTAAATTCATACTTTTACTTTTGATACTTAAGTATATTTTAGCAACTACATTAACTTTTGATACTTAAGTATATTTAAAACCAAATACTTTTAGACTTTTACTCAAGTAGTATTTTACTGGCTGACTTTTACTTGAGTCATTTTCTACTAAGGTAACTTTACTTTTACTCAAGTATGACAATTGAGAAGTTGAGATTACATTAAAAGTACATGGAGCAAGTGATCAATGCCGTTCGAGATTCTACATAGACTACAGCAATTGTGAATATCTCCACAGATCTCCACAACCTACAGTATGCATGCTATCTTGAACATGCACGCTTTATAAGATTAACGTTACATACATACTGTATAATTACAGTAACCTCAAAATGTGGCCATGGATCTGTTACTTATTTTAAGGTTGAATAAATACTGTTACATTAGTTTGTAAGAGAGCCTTAACTTTAGGCTATTTACTGTATTACAAAAGTAAAATTGAATTGTGTTTAGTTGACAAAGCAACCAAGTATCAACATTTAAAGGATATATTTACTGCTTGGATAGTTCAATCTAAGACACTGGCTTAATTCCATTCCATTTAACTTTCATTTTTGGTTGAGTTGGAGACGTGAAGCCAACATATAATTTATGAACTTGTCTCTATGGTTTACTTTACCCAAGTTAAGCAGAAGTTCATGGTCTCTGGTCATTCTTTTCTTCCTTGTGATCGATCTTTTGCCACCATCGAGAAGAGGCGCAAGGTGTCAGTCCTTCATACACCTGATGATGTTTCAAAGATGATACTTGAAGCACAACCAGCAAAACCATTCAAGGTGATGAGGATGCAATGTGAAGACTTCAGGCACCTCCCAGATTCTGTCCTCAAGCGACCAGCTGGACTACAGATCACCTCAGTGACGTGGTTAAAAGTCACAGGTATTGCACAGAGAATAGTTTACTAACATCCCATCAACATGCAACATGTTGTTCTAACAATAAAATATCCTAATGCTTGACAGTGAAAGTTGTTTATTGATGTCAGGAATTTAAAATGTTTCTGTTCTAATTTCAGTTGAGGATCCTTGGAATCTGTACGCCAGACAGAGCCACAGTCTATTTGAGGGATGGAAATGGAAATTGTGGCTGATCTCCAAACCAAAACAAGGAGCTACACCTCAACCTCCCTATTTTGCAAGCCACTACCCTAGAGCATATGAGAGTCCTCTGCCCATCAAAAAAAACAAGTACCAAGATCTGATGACCATGCTCAACGACTTGCCAGCTCTTTTTATAAATCACTGCAGTGAATCATTTGTTGTTAATCCAAGCTACATAATTTACCGTTTTTTTTCTGTGAGTTTATGACCCCCTGAACCTGTATAGTATGTTGAATCTGAATACATTTCAGAAGACATGTCACCCCTATTGTAGGAAATTAAATGTATAGTAGGTGTTTTCTATGTGAATCAATTTGTGTATGATTTAAGCCAGCACAATATATTGACTTAATTTAATTTTAAGATACATTGTGTTCTGTTGAGAATCATTTTGTGTGATCATTTGAACCTTTTTTTTATCTGAATTAATTTAAAACAAATAAGTCATCACATACAGTATGTGAGTATTCATTTGATCTGGATTCCCCTTTTTTATTCATTACAATATAGAGTACGTCTCTCTGTGACCACATTTAGCATTAACTCTAAGCAGTTAAGACGTATTTACTGCTGTCACCTCAGTACAGAAGGACATGTCTTGCCTTTAGCATGGGTTTAACGCAATTCAAAACGTAATTGCTGATCATACATAGTGTTAAACGCAAAGGGAATGGTTTTCTGAACGTTTTGTAATATTGACCTTAGAGACCTGCATAATGGACATGCATATTGGCACATCACATTGATCCATATTTGATATGTAAAAGTTGTGCTTGTTTTGATTGAATTCATTGAATTGTATTCTATTTTTGTAGTTATTCTATGGTATGTTCACATTGAGGGCTTCATCAGTGCTAAAGTTGATAGACCACCTTTAAATGAACCTCCATACAAATGAATTAACAACATATTGCATTTCAGTTATTTACATGAAGGGCATCTGTACTTGAAAGTACTTAAAACATATCAGGTGTTAAAAAAGGACATCTTACAAGAATCATGCAAAATGTCACATATACTGTTCTTCCACAAACTGAAATCATCACTGGAGATAAACTGTTCTTCCACATTCTAAAAATTGAAACGGCAATAAAAAAAAGTATTTTTTGAAATAACAAAAAAAAATCTAAATTGTTTTTGGAAGATATGGGTATGGTGAATTATTTGTCAACCATAAAACACCTAATGTGGTACACACAATTAATAATATAAAAATAACTGATTATCTTAAAATGGAAAAATTGTCACAAATATGGTTCCTCATCTGTACGATTCAAATATGAAATTAAATAGTAAACAATTAAACATGTGAAATTGAATTAAACAATAATGTATGTGGATGCTAATATGTACAATATTAAATTATGATTCGATATGATAACAATAGCCTAATATATTTAATATGCCATAAACAATAGTTTTATTTAACAGTTTCACTAATTAATTCTAATTAACTTAATCATTATGACACACCCCTCACTATTGTCATTGGTTGCACTAATTGCACTGTTTCTCTACATAACCTGGTTCAAGTATTCATGACATTACCCTGAAGAAGGCATAGTGATGCTAAAACATTGGTAAATACCCAATACATTACTGGGAGTTTATATATGGAGTGTGCAACTTTCTTTATTTTGATAAAAAAAAGTATTTAAGTAAAAATACTTCAAAGTACTGTATCTGTACTTTATTATTTATGTTTTTGACATATTTTACTTTTACTTAACATTTCTAAAGAATATGATGTACTTTTTACTCCATATATTTTCCCTGACACCCAAAAGTATGCATTACATTTTGAATGCTAAGCAGGAAAGAAAATAGTCCAATTCCCACACTTATCAAGAGAACATCCCTGGTCATCCCTACTGCCTCTGATCTGGCGGACTCACTAATCACTAATCACAAATGCTTTGTTTTAAATGATGTCTGAGTGTGACCCTGTTTGCTTAATTTAAGGAATTTTAAATTCATACTTTTACTTTTGATACTTAAGTATATTTTAGCAACTACATTAACTTTTGATACTTAAGTATATTTAAAACCAAATACTTTTAGACTTTTACTCAAGTAGTATTTTACTGGCTGACTTTTACTTGAGTCATTTTCTACTAAGGTAACTTTACTTTTACTCAAGTATGACAATTGAGAAGTTGAGATTACATTAAAAGTACATGGAGCAAGTGATCAATGCCGTTCGAGATTCTACATAGACTACAGCAATTGTGAATATCTCCACAGATCTCCACAACCTACAGTATGCATGCTATCTTGAACATGCACGCTTTATAAGATTAACGTTACATACATACTGTATAATTACAGTAACCTCAAAATGTGGCCATGGATCTGTTACTTATTTTAAGGTTGAATAAATACTGTTACATTAGTTTGTAAGAGAGCCTTAACTTTAGGCTATTTACTGTATTACAAAAGTAAAATTGAATTGTGTTTAGTTCACAAAGCAACCAAATATCAACATTTAAAGGATATATTTACTGCTTGGATAGTTCAATCTAAGACACTGGCTTAATTCCATTCTTTCACTTTCATTTTTGGTTGAGTTGGAGACGTGAAACCAACATATAATTTATGAACTTGTTTTGTCGACAAATTAACAGGCTATTTATTGTATTTCAAAAGTGAAATTGAAATGTGTTTGGTCGACAACATCAATTTAGGCATCAGGCATGTCACTTCCCCTATTGACGGTGCTAATACTGAAAGGGACCAAAATATTGTGGGTTTAGCGTTGACTCAAAACGAATGCACGACAAGAAAACACACACAACTACTACTATTATAGTATATAAGTCAAAATACCTGTAGCTATGTTCCTACTTGGACATAATCAAAAACATTGACACCACAGTGATTCTCGTTGTAAGAGGATGCTATAATAAATAGATAATTGCGATTTTCAGATTTATTTGAGTACTGGGAATTTATTTGTCGTGCATATATGCTGATACGTTGAATATAAAACTAAAATCATGAATGTTTTTCAAAGGCATCTGTGTGGCGTCAGCTGCGAACATTCCACACAGATGTTCAATGAGCGATCGAGTTCTACGAAACTCACTAGGTCTACTCTCATTTTAATTAATTCAAAACCACTACTGTAATGAAAATAAAAGCCAATAAACTGAATAATTACTGTCAAACTATTATTTCTAATCAGTTGTTGAATTAGGACTATTGTGTTTATTTTTACATTTCATGCTTATTCAATTGGTTTTGACAAACTTTTATGATGTGGACGGCTACTATGTCATAATGTACATGATGTCATAATGAAGCATTCTTTTGTTAAAATAAGACATTCCATAGACAGGTCATTGACTCTCTTCCTGAACTGAGGTAGGACTTATAATTTAATGAAATAATCTCAAATACACTACTTTTATCTGATAAGAACTGTATTTGATCAATAACTGTAAGAAAAACTATTATGTTTTGTGATTTGTGACAGAAAAAGTATTTTTTTAAACTAGGTATTGTGGTCTTGTGTTTCTGTTTTCAAGAATATATTGTTGAAACTGAATTGTCAAATCCTAAATGATCTGTGAATCTTTCATTTTTATGAATTTATGAAAATTTTGGCAGGAATTGGAATGTACTTTGAAAGAAGAAAAACACTAGTTTATAAAAACAACTTTGATCAAATTCTATTGTAATATAGGTAATTTATTCAATATTCTTATTCTCAAACATGTTGTTTGCTCTTCCACTGTGACTCTCACAGCCATGAAAGACAGAGGGAAGTCCAGGACTTGGACACATGAGACCAGTCAGAACAGTTCTGAGAACAGCCTGACAGACATCCTCAGTGTCCGGTGTGCCAGTGATATTGTCCCACAGCCAATGCCACCAGGGAGAAAGAATAGCCGATCCCACTTCCACAACATGGATGTGACTAAAGAGAGGGCTGACATGGGAAGGCTTCCAATGGCCACTCCAACCATCAGGCTCCCAATGCTCACTGTGACCTCTCTCACTGTCCAAAGGATCAAAAACACCCTCAAGGTGCCTGGCATGCCTCGTCTGCAGCTGGAAGGACAGATGGGTAGCAAGCGTCTGGGTCCGGTTAAATCCAAAACCGGAGGGAGCACATTTACCTCCAGCCACAAGAAGGAGCCAGAGGTTAAATCCAGCAGACCACAGACATCAGGAAGCATCCCTAGGAGGCCCAATGTATGCTCCACTGCAGCCAAGGCAGTAGCTCCTTTATCTGGGATTCGATGTAGCCAGTCTGAGGTCAGGATCCAGGCCAATCCTCTCCAGAGCTCTAACATCCAGGACCAAAGGCCCCGCACTCCTCCTGCTCAGGCCAGACGGTCTCTGTCCGACAGCAGCCTCTTGCAGCCGCCATGTTCTCCTGTGGATGTCCTCCAGCCGGAGGTCCAGGTCAGCTGAAGCCTGGCTCGACCTAAGACCGGGATAGCTAGGATAACAAGACATACTGATGGCAGCACTCTGAGGTTCCCTAACCAGACCTTAGAGCTTGTAAACTCCATGGGTAGGAGGGAGAGCACCAAATCTTTCCCTGTGCTACCAACCATTGCAGTGTCAGCCTCACCTCCACAGATGGCCATCACATTGCCTACCCCAATGGTCAGCCATGTGCCTGACCTCCTGGTGCCTACTCTATCTGCTTCTCCGGTTCCTTCCTGCCGAGTACCTGCCCCACCTGCCTCCCCAGTGCCAGCCCGGCCTGCCAACGTCAGATCACGGCGTGTGTCGAAGAGGATCCAGCTCTTACAGATCCAGTCTGCTATGCTGGACCAACAGCTACCAGAACAACTGCGTGACAAACAAATCATATTACCCTCTGAGCCCCTGTCCTTCAGTAGCACTGAGAGGATGCTCCTCTGTTGTCCACCTTTAGTCTGCCACCCAGCTAACATAGACGGAGATGATGGCTGTCACCCCCTGCCCAGACATATGCCCAGCCACACAGGTTGCACCGACCACTCCCCTTTACTGACCAGTAGGAGAGCCGTGCAGGCGGGCGAGAAGTGCCCCGTTGAAATCCTCTTGACCCCCTTGGTCCCACTGGCAGAACAGCCTCCTATCAAGCGGGGGCACATGCCCGCCTCCCGTGCCAAGGCCGAGCGGGAATGGGAGAATAGCAAACGAGGGCGCAGGAAGAGAGTGAAGCCCATTCACTTGGACGTTAACTTTAAGTCTGGGCCTTTCTTCCCAGTGTGTGTCTCTCCATCACTGCCCTTGATCGTGGAGGTGGATGAAGAGTCTCTGTCTGAAGAGATGGAGCAAAGCCAGTTGTAAGGGGTCGCACACACACACACACAGATATTCATTTTTACTTTTAAAAAATAGCGAAGTTAGTTAAGAACAAATTCTTATTTACAATTACGGCCTACCCCGGCCAAACCCTAACCCGGGCGACCCTGAGCCAATTGTGAGCCGCCCTACAGGACCAGTGCCTTAGACCGCTGCGCCAATCGGGTGCCTTTTTGAGACCTCACGGCCTCCCAGGTACCAGAGAGTATCAGCCAGCATCATCCCAGCATCTGCCCTGCCTGCCATCCAAGTACCTCCACTGCCCTTTCAATCCCAAACCACAAATGGCAGGTGACAGAAATGAACCAGCGCCCACCAATCCAGGCTGTTGTGCATGAGCAGCAGCAGCTACTGTCGGAAGTACTGTTGGAACAGACTTTTCCTATGAGACCCAACAGGAGCCACAAGCTGTCAAAGTACTTTCATCCCTGGGGTGTGGAGCTTCTCGAACAGTGTTCTCTTCCTGAAGATGGACTGCTTCAACCCCTTAGGAGTATCCAGAGTATCTAGTACGCTGGTGTGATGATAGAATATGTCCCTCAGTATCAACTAGAGATTAATATTAATCCACTTGTTACTCTAGTTAGGCAAATGTAAATTGATCATCAGAATGTTCCAAAGAATTCTGTTTCTATAAAGTTTTATAAGTGAAGGTCCGATTCAGATTTGTATTAATCCGAAGGTGGCACATCTGACTCACACCTTAGTGTCATAATTCTTCACGTTTTCAATGTATAGCAACACTGACAAATTCTAAGGTGAAACTATTTGTACTACAGCTTTGGAAATGAGGATCTATCCAAACACAGTGTTTATGAAATGTGAGAATGCTGAACAACATTTTCTGACCAGCAGGCTTGTTTGTCGTAATATTTGTCCAAAGTTTTGTTCGCTTGAGTCAATAAGCCCTGTCTCAACTTGCACATGTAAGGGAAGCAGACAGCTGCAGATGAAATATAACTGCTGGGTTCTGCGGTAACCAGGTCTCTCTTGCCAAAATAACCCACTTTTGCAAGAAAGACCTGGATAGTGCCACATAACACAATGCTTATATAATTCTTCATTTTATACAAATAAAAATGACCCCTTTATCTGGAATATATGTAGTTTTGCCTTATGTTTGTGAAATGTGAAGGACATATGCTTAGCCTTCAAACTGTGCTTAGTTTAAAATACCGTTGGTTGGACTGCGAGGCAGTGACTGTATCGTTTTTCTTTTGATCTGAAGCCTGACACTCTACGACACTTCGTGTCTCATCCTCCGTCATTTGAATAAAGCTTCCTCAGCATGATTTTATTCTGACGTTACCCATGTTGTTTTTTTTTCAACCCTCAAAAACAAATGTTGATCCCCATGTAACGACACGTGATATTCCACAGGGGGGCACTAAAGGTCTGTAAGAAAGGAGGTTGAACACTGTACCTTGAACACCATCTGAACTTACACACAGCCTCAACTATTTAAATGACAGAAAATGTCATATCTGCTCTCACACAGTACATTAATACATGATGATCCCTTGGGTTTTTCACAGTCCATCATAATAAATACTTTTTGGCAACTTATGTATTGTAGTCTAAGGTTCATTCCGAAACGCATTCTCTCCACCAAAACCCAAAGGGATCATTATAAAGATATCTATCAAGTTTAAGAGGTGTTACCACATTTTTGCAGAGATTTATATGGGGGCCAGCTCAAAGACTGACATTGCAGTCTAAGATCAGTCATGCATCGTACCACGTTTCTCTCTAGAAACAGGCATGAGAAAGCTATGACTAAGCAGAGAAGTATGTTTGAATCAAATGTTCTAAAACTGGTTCAAGAAAGAAGAGCGAGAGATAGAGAGCAAATCATAGAAGGATGTTGGGTTACATATGAACACTTTCCATCATACTCTCAGGAAGGTTAGGTTAGTTAGGCTACATGTGATCGTGCGTCACCATAACTGAATCATGGCCTTCTTTCTTTCACGGTTTCATGGCATGGTGCAAATATTTGAGTAAAACTGGGAAACATTTGCATACATTTCAATTTCCCTGGCCGGCAGTGAAGGGGTTAATCAGAGGTGTGCTCTCAGTTTACGCTCACTAGCAGAATCTGTCTGCCACAGCTGCTGTGCTAAGGCTAATCTTCTATCACAGAGAGGACTGACAACCAGAGGTGTTTTGTTGATGTTCAATTACTGGAGAGTCGAGACCAAATCACGGACGCTGGACAGAGTGGATTTCAGTTGTAACAAAAGGCAGTTTTAATGAGTCAAAAGATATCTTGTCCTGCCGTTTTACGTGCACGGACCTAGTTCATATAACTCATTAAGTGAGTCACGTGAAAAAGGGACCTAGACATTGGTCACAGCAGATTTTATACATAGAATGATGTAGGTGGAGTCTTGTCGTGGTGGTCTTCTGACTGGTCCTGAAAAGTAGGAGGCGGGCCTGCTCCAGCCAGAGCAGGAGCCTCATTGGTGCACAGCAGAGTCTTGTTCTGAGCACCCGACCAGTAGAGGGGGTTCCATTGTTCTCTACCAGCATTTAAGAGTTAAGTACTGTTCAAGGTATGAGCATGTGCACTGGCATTCAGCAGGGTCAGTGCAATAACCCAAAACACTAATTTACACTGACAAGAGTTCATACACTAATTGTGTGCAGCGCTGTAAGCATGTGTCTTATTTAATCTTATTCAATGATATTACTACATGTTGAAGAGCATGAGTGTCTTATTTCTTCTTATTCAATGATATTACTACAAGTTAAATAGTATGAGAGTGTGGAGACCAATGCCAGGTTGGATGTGTGAATAGAAGAAAATAGAATAGAATAAGGCATGACTCAAGCAATTAAGCCACCCACTGGGCACACCACGTCATTTCAATGTGGATAATTTGGTAATATTTGGTTGAGACGTTGATCATTGAGATTACAACCTATATTCACCCACTCAAAAAGACAGCCAAAGAATGATTGAATTTCCAATGTGTTATCACACTTTTAGATCATTTCAACCATCTAAAAACACAGCACAGTTCAAATGGGAATACAATGTCAGGTATTTATACGTGTTATGAGCTGGTGCACACCCAGAAACACCCAGCACACCCAGAAAAATGTGTTTGTTTGGGGAAATAAACGATAAACTATCAAAAGAAATAAAGTCGCTCACTCCGTATATAAACTCCCAGTAATTTGGTATTTGCCCACGTTTCTGCATCACTGTGCCTTCTTCAGGGTAAGTTTCTAAAATCCTCCTATAGAAGAGATACATAGTTAATGTCTTTGTGCTCTGGGAAGGAAGTCAGCAGGAACTAAATGAATTCCAAACTCTACTAAACGAGAGCTCTGAATACCTCAAATTCACCATGCAGACTGATGAGCGAAAAATAAACTACCTGGACTTATGGATCATCAAAGAGAATGATGCAGTACACACACACTTATACACAAAGCCCACAGACCGCAATACAGCTATGTGTGAATAGTATGCATCCCCTTCCCCTCAAGAATGGTCTACCATAGTCAGTTATGCAGGATTAATATGAAATGAAATACGAAACAATTAAATATGTGAAATTGAATTAAACAACAATGTATGTGGATGCTAATATGATGTACTATATTCAATTATGTTTCTATATGATAACAATAGCCTAATATATATATATGCCATAAACAATTGTTTTTTTTAACAGTTTCACTAATTAATTCTAATTAACTTAATCATTATGGCACTAATTGCACTGTTTGTCTACATAACCTGGTTCAAGTATTCATGACATTACCCTGAAGAAGGCACAGTGATGTTGAAACTTTGGTAAATACCCAATACATTTCAGGGAGTTTATTTTGATATAAAGCATTTAAGTAAAAATACTTTAAAGTACTATATCTGTACTTTACTATTTTTGTTTTTGACATATTTTACTTTTACTTAACAACATTCCTAAAGAATATGATGTACTTTTTACTCCATACATTTTCTCTGACACCCAAAAGTACTCATTACATTTTGAATGCTTAGCAGGACAGAAAATGGTCAAATTAACACACTTATCAAGAGAACATCCCTGGTCATCCATACTGCCTCTGATCTGGCTGACTCACTAATCACTAAACACAAATGCTTTGTTTTTAAATTATGTCTGAGTGTGACCCTAGCTATCTGGTTTGCTTAAGTTAAGACATTTTAATATCATACTTTTACTTTTGATATTTAAGTATATTTTAGCAACTACATTTACTTTTGATACTGAAGTATATTTAAAACCAAATACTTTTAGACTTTTACTCAGGTACTATTTTATTGGCTGTCATTTTCTACAAAGGTAACGTTACTTTCACTCAAGTATGACAATTGAGACCTCCGGCAATGGCGAAGCTCTAACAAGACGCGTCTGCGTAGCGTCCTCAAACAATTTTAAGGCATTTTGATACGGCTCAGCTGTTCATTAATGAGTTGGAAGTTAAAACATCTATTGTATCGCCAAAGCAAAAGATGCCCAATATGTCAAAGCCTCAGACGAGGCATGGAAAAATGCCCATCTCTAACAGATCTTCTTTGGCTTCGGCGGATGCTAGCTCGGAAGAAGCACCAGCATGGTTCAGGATGGAGATGGATAAGTGTATAACAAAAATCCAAGAGACACTTTCTGAACACCTCAGCAAAATTGATGTACTGGTCGATAAACTCCACGAAGACCAGATAGTCACAAAGGGACGAGTGACAAAGTTAGAAAAAGCCCATGCTGACCACCAGGCTGCCATCCTGGACGTCCGCGAGGAAGTGGACCAAAAATACTAGAAGTTAGAAGACGCCATCTCTAAACTTGAGGAGAAATTTGATTATTACAAAAATTTCCAAAGGAGCTCGAATTTCAGACTTCAAGGTTTCCCGGAGGCCGTGGAGGGAAGAGATGCGATCTCCTTTCTACAGGAATGGATTCCCAAAATTCTGGATCTACCCCCTCCCGCGCACCCACTGGAGATCGAGAGGGCCCGTCGCACCCTATGGAGGCAGCTGCCTGGCCAGGTTGCACCCAGGGCATTTGTCATTACATTTCTACACTACCAGGACACTGTTTACGTCCTCTATGCTGCCCGAGCAAAGGGAGAGCTCAAGTATGGAGATGCCAGTATCATGATCTTTCCAGATCTTTCTCCCACACTACACAAGAGGAGGATGGCTTTCTCCCCACTGAAGAGACTTCTGCGTCAGGCTTGGCTTGGCATACGGCCTGAGCTACCCAGCGACTTTGTGGATCGAAACCAAGAATGGTGAGCGCACATTTGACTCTGTGAAGATGGCTGAAACAGACATGAGGAAAGAACTTCCTGACTTGTTCACGTCTACTACACCCTGAGGAACTGTCTTTTGAGCTTGGATACAGTGGATAGTGAACTGTTAGCACATGATGAAACAACGAAATTACTCATATGATCGACTGGCTGGATGGCTGGCTAGATGGCTAGCGTGATAATGACTAGCGAGGTAAAGTTGGATCATAGTTAATGTTGCCTGTGCTACTTAGCCAGCTCGCTAAGTTTACAAGGGTGTAGCTATAGCTACTATACGTCCACACTTATCCAGACAGTTACATTTTTTCTGTATACTTTCATTTTATGCAGAGAGGTCCAGTCGGGTTTGGTTAAATAGTTATGTGGCTTTTGACTGGGTTTCAAGCCAAACTATGTTTATATTACTTCAGGGAATTTTAGCTACTATTACATTTACTGGTGTTATATAAATAATATAATATCAAGCATTACTAGCAGACCAAAGCTCTGGTTAAACCGGATGCCCTCAGATAACTCTGGGCCCAGTGTCCTCAGTCAAGTTTAGAGCCTACGTGCAATAACATGATTATCCAAAGGACACACAGCTGCCATCACGCAAATATACTCCCCTGTAAACTACAAAGAACATCCTGCAACACTAACGAGCTTAGAGTGCCAAACTATCTCACTGACTTTGACCCTTGCATGCACTCCTGCAAAGACAGGAAACACCTGAGCCTAAAGCAGACATTACCAGTCCCTAAATCCACGCTTCCTTGACACACATACATTTCATGAGCACTGTACACTCACACTCTACCCCCCCCTACTGGTCGGGTGCCAAGAGCAAAGGACTTTGCTGTGCACCAATGGGGCTCCTGCTCTGGCTAGAGCAGGCCCGCCTCCAACTCTTCAGGACCAGTCAGAAGACCAACATGACGAGACTCCACCTACATTATTCTGTGTATACATTCTGCTGTAAACTCTGGCTAAGCACCCCTTTCTGGGCTGACTCCTTCTGAGCCAAAGGAATAGGGTCTGTGCACGTTAAATTGCAGGACAAGATATCTTTTGACTCAATAAACTGCCCTTTTGCTATACTTGATTACACTCTGTCCAGCGTCCATGATTTGTTCTCACTCTCCTGTTTTACAACACCAACATATGCTAGCGTTACTGATACCGAGACTGGGATAAGCTACTCGCTGACCGCCTAATTGCCAACTAGCTGATAGCTTTACACTTGTGTATGTGTATGAGTGTGTGTGTGTGTGTGTGTGTGTGTGTGTGCGTGCGTGTATATATAATATTTCTGGGGGGACGGTGAACTCAGGAGGATGGTTATTGTTTAACTACTTGTCCCTATTTTATATTTGAGAGATCGTCTGTTAAAGGTTTTCATTTATACATCACAGCTTGATGTCTTTTTTCCTGACCTGCTGGGGTGCGTTTGTGGTCATCGCTTTTGTCACCTCGCGGCACAGGTCTCAGGGCGCATTGGGGAATGCCGATTGGTTGACATTTGGGTGTGCGTGTAAGCTTTGTTGGTGACGTTGAATGCTCCTGTAAGGAAGTGCTATTTCTTATGCAGGTGACCAGCCTACTGCTATTACATTGCTATAACTGAGACAACGTATTTTCACAGTAAAACATGTTAGGTCCCATACAGGATAGCTCCCACACCCACACACACAGCACACACACATTACACACACTAACTGCCGAGGACACACAGATAAGACATACACCCACACATTGGGAGGAAGAGACAGCCTTGACTTGCAGAAACCAGCGCACACACCTAATCTCCTTTCTAGCCGAACATTGTGTGACTGAGGACAGCGCACACACCTAATCTCCTTTTTTAGCTGAACATTGTGTGACAAAGAACGGGACTCAGAGGGATGACGGACGGCCCAACAGGGCCAATCCAAGAAGACTACACCTCAGCCTGAACCAACCAAAAGACCCGATCTTCTAGAACCAACCTACTTTCTGTTCTGTATATGACACATGTGCAAACTGTTAGCGGGGCTTCTTTTCTGCTGGTTCCTTATGAGCTGAATGAAATGGGCCCGTATACGTTGTACCAGATATCTTTACTCATAATTAAACTGTCGCTTGTCATACAATTTACCACCTTGTCTGAATCGATCCTTGACCGGCTCACCCTCCTACATATCCCATTATCAACAGAATCTTGGTAGCAGAGAGATGGTTTACTAACGACCCAGTCCAGAGTGGTTGATGTGGGTGTGAGGGGGCGAGTTGGTGAAAGGACGGTTCCCGGAGGACAGGTGAAAACTTTCGGGGGAGGACAACAATTCTGCTCAACTCGGGAAACTGATCTCTGGTCGACCACAAAATAAGGTAAGCAAAACCTGTTAAATCGAACTTTGCATATTGTCGTATAGTCATACCAAATTACGATCAGTAGTACCGAGTGTGGGTAAGAATTTTTGTGTAAATTTAACATAAATAATTGACTTGAAATTGACAGTGAAGTAAACATATGTGGTAATTAGAATATCCCGATAGTCCGGCTTGTGTCCGGTCCGGTAGTGTCCGGTCAGGGATAAGTAATAGTAGATATAGAATATTCCGATAGTCCGGCTTGTGACCGGTCCGGCTGCGACCGGTAAGGAATAAAAATAGTCAATATAGAGTTGCAACCGATAGTCCGGCTAGGGTCCGGTCCGGCTTGTGTCCGGTAAGGTGATCTATAATTGGGCATAGACTTAACCGATAGTCCGGCTTGTGTCCGGTCCGGCAGCGACCGGTAAGGTGGTCTACAAAAGTTTAATATATAGTGGACCGATAGTCCGGCTAGTGTGTCCGGTCTGGCAGCGCCCAGTAAGGTCCTTGAAATGAGAATGATGAAATAGTATATGAACAGTGAAATGATGTGATAAATGTATAATTGTGAGACGTCGCAAAATATGTTGTGTTAATTCTATATGTATGTAAGAATGTTCGTGTATTGACTATAGTATAAATGTAAACGGAGTTTCACAAGACCCTGTTATTATTTCCTAAATTCTAAAAGTATTATCCAATCATTAAACCATTATTGTTGAAAATTCTGGATATATGACGGAGAAGCTCTGAGTTAAGGCAGAGTACGAGTAATAGTGTCTCCTAAGAATACATCACTGGTGCAAGCCAGTGACGAGCTAAGTATATTCAGATAGTGTGCAAAATATTTCTAAAACTCAAAATGGCGACTCCGCAACCTCCCAAATTAAAATGTCGATGTCATCTACAAAATAGCTTCCAACTATCTACTCAGCAAACTGGATTATTATGCAGTCTATCACAGTGCCATCTGTTTTGTTACCAAATCACCTTATACCACCAACCACTGAAACCTGTATGCTCTAGTCGGCTGGCCCCCGCTACATATTCGTTGCCAGACCCACTGGCTCCAGGTCATCTATAAGTCTATGCTAGGTAAAGCTCCGCCATATCTCAGTTCACTGGTCACGATAACAACACCCACCCATAGCACACGTTCTAGCAGGTATATCTCATTGATCATCCCCAAAGCCAACACCTCATTTGGCCGCCTTTCCTTCCAGTTCTCTGCTGCCAGTGACTGGAACGAATTGCAAAAATCACTGAAGTTGGAGACTTATTTCCCTCACCAACTTTAAACATCAACTATCTGAGCAGCTAACCGATCTCTGCAGCTGTAAATAGTCCATCTTTAAATAGCCCACCCAATCTACCAACATCCTCTCCATACTGTTTTTATTTGATTTACTTTTCTGCTCTTTTGCATACCAGTATCTCTACTTGCACATCATCATCTGCTCATTTATCACTCCAGTGTTGATCTGCTAAATTGTAATTATTCGCTCCTATAGCCCATTTATTGCCGAACTCCTCATGACTTGGCACACACTGTATATACACTTTCTTTTTTCTACTGTGTCATTGACTTGTTTATTGTGTTATTAGCTTGTTTACTGTTTACTCCATGTGTAACTCTGTGTTGTTGTCTGTGTCACACTGCTTTGCTTTATCTTGGCCAGGTCGCAGTTGCAAATGAGAACTTGTTCTCAACTAGCCTACCTGGTTAAATAAAAGGTTAAATAAAAATATTTTAAAAAATTACCATTGTGAATATGTATGGGCCGAACCAACACTTTGGACTCGTAGACTTATGGAGATTTCACAACCAAAGGGTTAAATAATGAATACTCATTTTACTACCCTGTCCATAACAGTCACTCTAGAATAGACGTATTTCTTATTCCTGCAGCCAAGGGAAGTTTAACTACTGCGTGCAAGTACTTACCATGATGTACCCGTTTGTAGAGCACAGCCACCCTCAAGAAGATGGAGGTTTGGCAAATACTTACTAAATAATCCCACATTTGTAACATTTATGAACACTCAAATAGACATGTTTTTTTTTAGCACCAATAACAACTCTGCCTCCTCCCTAATTTTATGAGAAGCTCTCCTTGCATATCTGAGGGGGCAAATCATAACCTTTATGAAACATTGTACAAGTCTGAAGGGGATGCCCCTGCCACAATGCATGAGTTTTTGAACAAACTCAATTTACAAACTTTAGTGATGAGGATAGAGAGCACTTGGAGAAAGAGATTACATCAGAGGAAATTAGGGAATCCATTTTCAACACTGCTGGGGGAAAATCACCAGGGTTAGACGGATTCCCTATTGAATTCTATCGATCCTTAATTCCCAAACTAATTGAGCCTCTTTGCTGTATGTTTAATTATGCCATAGAGACAGAAAAGCTCCCAGACACACTTGAATAGGCACTGATCACAGCTTTGTTAGAACATGGGAAAGAGCCTATGCTTTGTGGGTCATACAGACCAATATCTCTATTGAAAACTTCAGAAAGATTCTTGAATTTCTGTGGAAAGGGAAACCCCTCAGAGTGAAACACACAACTTTATGCAAACCAGACTCAGAAGGAAGACTCACTCTACCTGACTTCCAGTTGTATTACTGGGCATCTCAGTTAAACTGCGTGGATATGGCAAGATACAACAACAAGTTCACCCTCTGGGAGACAGATAGAGCAGTGTCTGGAAAGAGGTAGAAGGTTTCATTTCCAACATGTACTCTAGGCTTCAAGCTCTGTCGGGGATTGATGAACCTCTGAAAGCTTGCATGAAATGGCATGATGACCTTGGTCCCATTTTTGAGGATGAGAAATGGGGAAAGCTATTTTTAGATGCTCAGCGTCTTTCATTTAACACAAGGCACAAGTTGATGCAATTCCATTTTTTACATAGGGTCTACTTTACACCAGAGAGACTGTACAAGATCACTTCGAAATATTTAACATTTTGCCCAAGGTGTAAAATGAGTGTGCACAATTATGTATATGTTTTTGTCCTGCCCTGAACTAAGCAATTATTGTAAAGACATTATTCAGATCTTATCACAGGTCACTAACATGACGGTACCACTAGATCCTTCCCTTATTATTCTAGGAAATGATTCTGTTCTACCAGTTATTATTTGTAGCAAAACCAGATTCATTAAATTGGTAGTCATTGCAGCCAATAAATGCACAGGTATTATATGGAAGAGTGACACTCCGCCAAGCAAGCAGATGTGGCTAAAATAACTATCTTCCTATATTCCATCTGAAAGAATAACATACAATTGACGTAATAAACGCTTTGAATTTACTGGTGTCTGGGGGGACTTTCAGCAGTTTCTAGAGACGTCACCTTAGCTGCCTCAATACTACTTTCTTCATTAATCTATTATTATTATTTGTTTTTGTGTTGAATCATTTATTTTCTAGCATGGAATGTGAAGGTCATTCTGTTTCTTTTTTTGTTGTTAATCAGTGAAGTTAATACCGGTAGAGGGGAGGGAGGGGGGTGTTCCTGTGTTGGGGAGGGAAGGGTTTTGCACAATGTTTCGTGTAGGTGGAAGGAATAACGGGGTATTATCTGTGTCATATTTTGATGATTGTTAAATTGTAAAAAAAAGAAAAGAAGAAATGCCAATAAATATATTGTACAAAAGAAAGTATGACAGTTGAGTACTTTTCCCACCACTGATTATTCACATTTTAGTCATTTAGCTTACGGTCACACTGGTCACCCGTAGGAATCGCACCCACAACCCTGGCGACTAAACCACACTGCTTCATCAAGTATCAGAACCAAATGACCTGGTTGAAGTTGTGATTACATTAAAAGTACATGGTGGAAATGATCAATGCCATTCGAGATTCTACATAGACTACATCAATTGTGAATATCTCCACAGACCCCCACAACCTGCAGTGTGCATGCTATCATGAACATGCACGCTTTATATGATTAACGTTACATACAAATAAATGTATAGTTACAGTAACCTCAAAATGTGGCTATGGATCTGTTACCTGTTTTCAGGTTGAATAAATACTGTTACATTAGACTGTAAGATAGCCTTAACTTTAGGCTATTTACTGTATTACAAAAGTAATATTGAATTGTGTTTAGTTGACAACGCAACCAAATATCAACATTTAAAGGATATATTTACTGCTTGGATAGTTCAATCTAAGACACTGGCTTAATTCCATTCTTTAACTTAAATTTTTGGTTGAGTTGGAGACATGAAGCCAAATAAAATGTATGAACTTGTTTTGTCGACAAATTAATAGGCTATTTATTGTATTTCAAAAGTGATATTGAAATGTGTTTAGTCGACAACATCAATTTAGGCATCAGGCATGTCACTTCCCCTATTGGCTGACGGTGCTAATACCGAATGGGACCAAAATATACAAGAAATCCAGTTTTTCCAATTTAGCAACTTTGTCGCTATATTTAGCGACTATTCAGACTCCTCTAGAGACAGATTTTCAAAAAAGCGACTAGCGATAAATCTAACAACTTTTTCTTGTGTTTATTGGAGACTTTTGGAGACTCTGACATGAAAGCACGTATGGCTCTTTTCAACCCAAAAGCACTCACAGGCGACCCAGTCCTCGCGCAGCAGTCCCTCCCAGCTGCAGTCGGAGCAGGAGATGTTCACCCGTTCCGTGTCCAGACTGCAAATTAATCGTGCATGCGGGAAGCCACCGCTAAATGTAAAATGTTCTTTGTCTAAAATAAATCACTGCATTTGACTAACACAGCCTCAGTCACTTACTCACCTTGTCTACTGTGTGTGTGCCTCTCTGTGACATAAGCTAAACATCTAGCTGGCTAGCTCATCATGTAAAAACTAACTAACTGTACACTCAAAAATACAGAAAGGAGTGGGAATCAAACCCTGAATTCAAAGGCTGGTTGAAGCCGTTTATTGGAGATGATTCACAGGCATTCTGCAAGTCAATTATTGTAAGGCTGATTTCTACGCCAAACTTAGTGGGGGGGAAAAAACACATGCCAACTCAAAAACATACTCAAAATTCCACCCCAAAACAAGCTGCCATTTATGGTTAAACAAATTGACAAAAAAGGCTGAGGCCACCATGGCATTAGCTATTGCTGAACACTGACTGTTCCATGCTGGCATGTGACCACATTGGAGAAACATGTAGAGCTGCTTTCTCAACTACCCACTTCAAAATGCAGCTTTTTGGCACATCAGCTGCTTACTCATTTAATTAAGTCAGCTCCCTCAGTTGCTGAACCTGCCATACATAGAGAGAGAGAGAGCCTTGACCAAAATGACGATGGCCCACTCTTTCTATGAGCCAGCACAGCCTGTGTGTGTGTGGAGGGGGGTCTGGAAAAACAAACAATTAACCTGAATTAGGGCCAGACTAGTTATCATAATTTTCTCACGTTGCCGTTGAACGTTTTTTCTATTGTCTCTTTTTGGTCCATTTAGATTGTTAATGTAGATTGTATACAAAAAAAATGTAAAAAATGTTATGATAAAAAATGTTCATGTTTTACTGTGACTTGTTGTAGGCTCCTAATTGAACCACAAGGTTATAAATCAAACAAAATAAGAAAACTAAACTAATAAACAAAATAAAAAACTAAGTAAGTCTCTTTTGGGTCACTTTTGCCAGTCCCAAGCCCGGATAAAGGGGGGAGGGTTGGAATTGTGACATAAAAAAAAAAATCACCAGAAGTTCATTTGTAGTTCTAAACATATTTAGGGTGTTTTTGACTCACTTTCTGTCTCTACCACAACGTTATTCCTCTCTCCTAAAGCGTCCATCACAATTACATGCACATGGCCAATTATGCATATTATGCGACTTCTAGCGACTTTTAGGACAGCCAATAGCTACTTTCCTTACTGAGGACTTGGCAACCCTGAAGAAAACACACACAACTACTACTATTATAGTATAGAAGTCAAAATACCTGTAGCTATGTTCCTACTTGGACATAATCATAAACATTCACGCCACAGTGATTCTCATTCTAAGAGGATGCTATAATAAATAGATTATTGCGATTTCCAGATTTACTTGAGTACTGGGAATTTATTTGTCGTGCATATATGGCTAAGATCAAGAGCAAGATCGACTGCATTTCACGCGGGATCCTCAAAGTGGTGCGATGTCGTCATCGGCCACGTCAGTCAGCGGCTGCTGGACTGAAGAATACGCTTCGTTTTAATTGGACAGGAAAGGAACATTTGATGGAGAGAGTTCGTTTTGGAAAGGAAGTTCTGTTTGGACCTCTACGCCTGACAGCAGACGATGTGCACTGCCTGCAACAGAACACACCCGAGAAGTTCTACGATGTGTCGTTCTACACCATCACCCGGCTGGAGGAAGTAAGAGGGCTCTTCCGTGCGAACGCGACAGCACCCGCCCTCGTGGATTTTAAAGTTGAGTCCATGTGCAGGCACAATATGAGGGTGCTAACGGTGCATATGTTCAACCCATGGGTCACTGAAGAAACTTTAGTGTGCTACCTCAGCCGGTATGTGACCATCTTGTCAGGAGTGAGAGACATTAAGGACGCCCTAGGCATCTGGACAGGGAAGAGGCAGTTTCGTGTGCTGCTAAAGGAGGACGAGAGCGGCCATGATGGATACCGCCACCCTCCTGCTTTGTTTTCCATTGGTGCAGACAGGGGCTACCTCATGTATGCTGGACAGCCTCGTTTCTGCAGGAAGTGTAGCACGTACGGGCACCTCGCGGATGCCTGCACACAGACAAGGTGCAGCAACTGTGGAATTATTGGACATACAATGAGGGATTGCACCGTGCCCAAGCGCTGCAGTTTGTGCAACTCGGAGGACCACCTGTTCCGTCACTGCCCGAGAGGTGAGCGGGAAAAGAGCGGAGAGCGGGAAAAGACCAGATGAGGGAGAAGGCATGGAACTACGCGCTATTGAGGAGGTTGTGGATGAGCTAGTGATGGAGAGAGAACTGCTAGAGTCAGAGGAGAGCGGGAGTGAGACGCCATCATCTCACGAGGAGAGACGAGAAGCGGACAGCAGTTGGAATAAACAAGTGGAGGAGGAGAAGGGAGAGCCCACCGCGCCCGCGGCTACCCGAGAGCTGGACAACGGTGAGAGAGAGGAGAAAGTGCTCGGTGAAAAGGAAGCAGATGAGCCCTGTTTCCCCACTCATCCGCATGGAGGCGATGGAGAAGTCCGCTTTGGGGGGGGAATCGCTTCAGTTGTTTTGAAAGCGGGAAGTCTGAGGAGAAAAGCGAGGGAAACCTGGGCAGCGCAGAGGAGACTCTGCTATCCCTGTCAGGCGCGGCCTCCATCGAGAGCAGCGGTCTGGCACCCAGTGGGGTTCCAGCACCCACACAGATGGAGGGGGAGCATGAGGAGGAGGACAGTGTTTTCCCGACCCCTATCTTGGTGGACAGTCCTCCGACTGGAGACCATCGTTTCCCAGACAGGCCGCCTAATGAGTTAATGTACTTAAAGTGAGTTTGGAAAATAATGTCATATTTAGATAGTTGTCTTTTTCCCTCTTTACCTCATGTCGTCTATTATTAACCTAGCTAGCATCAATGTTAGAGGGCTTGGGAACCCAGTTAAAAGGGCGACTGTTTTTTCCCCATTTGTCCTCCATTCGCTTCTCTGTGTGTTTTTTACAAGAAGTACATTTAAAAGATCAAAATGCCGTGGAGAGGTTTACGCGGGAATGGGTTCAGGGAGAGTCGAGGTGGAGTGTCGGAGGGGTGCATTCTACAGGGGTTGGTGTTCTATGTGGGAATAGGGATTTAAAAATAGTAGGACGTTTTTCGGCAGTACACGGGGGGGTTTTAATAGTAGATATCGATTGGAAGGGTAAATGTTTTAGATTTATTAATGTATATGCACCATCGACACCCAAGGAAAGGAGGGAAATGCTTAACGACCTAGACGCTATTTTTATGACAAACAGACAGGTGTTTATGGGGGGAGATTTTAATGTGTCATATGACCGAGGTAATCTAGGCGGGCATCTTGTAAAAAGTCTTATAGGTAAATATCATTTGGTTGATACTTATAGAATGGCGCATGCGGATGATCCCGGTTTCACTTGGGGAAACAGCAGGGGCTCGAGGAGCCGAACTTTGCAAAGACAAAGTACGTAATAACCACACAGAATTTTATAAATTGCAGAATGAACTAAAAGATCTACACATCCAAGGAAATGTAAATGGTGGTGGATTAGATTAGGACAAATTGGGTATCCTGCTGAAAAAGCAACACACATTATTTGAAAAGAAAGCTCGAGACTTCATTTTTAAAAGTCAGCAAGATAAATGGGAAAATGATGAGAAGTGCTCGGCATATTTTTTCAAGCAAATTAAATCGCGGGGAAAGAGGAGGACTATTTCTGTCATGTACTGTCATGTTGTGTCTTGTCTCTGTCCTTTCCCTTCACCCTGTCTCCCTCTGCTGGTCGTTGTTAGGTTACCTTTTCTCCCCCTCTTTCCCCCAGCTGTGCCTTGTCTCCTCCTAACCACCTCGTCACCCCTTTCCCCACCTGTTCCCTTTTTCCCTCTGATTAGGTCCCTATATCTCTCTCTGTTTCTGCTCCTGTCCTTGTCGGATTCTTGTTTGTTGTGTTTCATGCCTGAACCAGACTGTCGTCATGTTTGCTGTAACCTTGTCTTGTCCTGTCGGAATCTGCCGGTCCGTCTGAGCCTACCTATGTTTGGTAATTAAAGAAGCTCTGTTTAAGTTAATTCGCTTTTGGGTCCTCATTCACGCACCGTAACAATTTCGGCTTTATTGGACCAAGATGGGGAGATGGTTGAGGATGGAGATGGCATGATTGGTGTAGCTACACACCACTTTTCTCAGCTATTTCAAAAACAAACAATTGATTATGAGAAAGGGACTACATTTTTAAAATGCGTGGATGTGCATATACCTTTGGATATTAGAGACCAATTAGAAGGGGAATTGAAATTAGATGAAATGTATATGGCACTGAAGAGCATGAAAGATAACAAAGTACCAGGAGTGGATGGGCTCTCTAAAGAGTTTTACATTGTTTTTTGGGATATAATTGGATGTCATCTGTTGGAAGTGTTTAGAGGTATATTTGGTTTAGAGCATATGGGAGGTTTGATGTGTGAGGGGGTAATCTCTCTACTGTATAAAAAGGGAGACTCCAAGACATTAGCAAATTGGAGACCTTTAACAATGTTGTGTGTTGACTATAAATTATTAAGCAAAGCCGTAACTAATCGCCTATCTTCTGCCATGGCATATGTTGTTGGTTTAGACCAAACATGTGGTGTGGTGGGGAGAAGATTAACCTGGAACTTGCAATTGCACAGAGACGTTCAAGCCTATTTAGAGGAAAGGCACCTGCCAGCTATTACTGTGAATTTGGACCAGGAAAAAGCCTTTGACATGGTAAACCATGAGTTTTTGTTTAGAATTATGGAAAAATTTGGGTTTGGAAATAATTTTATGAAATGGGTAAAAATTCTGTATAGTAATGTGGGTAGCAGGGTAAATATTAATGGGAATATTGGAAATGTTATCAAGCAATTACGAGGTGTCAGACAGGGTGACCCTCTATTGTATGTTTTATATATTGAACCTTTCGCATGCGCAATTAGGAAAAATTATAACATCAAAGGCATCTTTTTACCTGGAGGGGATATGCTAAAAATATCGCAATATGCGGACGACACAGTTTTATATTTACAAGATGACCTGAGCTTGAAAGAGTCTATCAAAGTCATTGATGAATTCTCTGCTGCGTCTGGGTCGAAGATAAACAAGAATAAAACAGAAATAAAATATTTGGGACAGTGGAAAAGGAGAACGGACCAGTTATGTGGTTTGACTGTGTGCACAGGACCAATGGTTGTGCTCGGCATATCTTTCGGAAATGAAATTAAAGATGACATGTTTAATTGGAAAGAAAAACTATTATCAATTAATAAAAGATTGGGACTGTGGAAAGTCAGGCGACTATCTTTTAGTGGGAAGGTGTTAGTGCTGAAGGCGGACATTCTGCCTTCATTACTTCACCTTGCCTATGTGTTTCCCATGCCGGTGTCACTAAGAAAAACTTTCATATACGGGTACTGTTTAATTTCTTTTGGGGGGGATATGAGTACATCCGTAGAGATCGGATGTACCAGCCTATAGAGGCTGGTGGAAGGGTTTTCCCTCATATTCCTCTCAAGCTAGATGCGTTGTTCTACTCAAACATTTGTTGTCTTTTGTCGTCTTCTGTACACAAATGTCACATTTTAATAACATTCTGGCTGTCTGTACCGTTAAGATTCATGGTGAAGTGGGATAATAGTAAGCCAAAAGCTGAAATTATCCCGTTACATTTTAAGAAAATAGTGGAATGGGCAAGGAAAACCCCTGTCTGCAAAGTAAAGGAAAATGTAATCAACCAGAGATTACTATACGCAAAATTAATAGAAAATTGACGTCCTAGAGACGGATTACCAATATCGCCTTCCACCTGGATACGGACACAATTAAAAGGGTTAGACAACAGACTGAAAGATTTTAATTGGCTTGTTTTACACAGACGTCTTCCGGTCCGTTCAACTTTATACGATCATAATTTGACCCTAAATAAATTCTGTCCCATGGACAATTGTTTCACAATCGAAACAATTCCACATGTTTTATGGGAATTTTCTTTTGCTCAATCAGTTTGGAGAAAAAGTCAACAATTTTTTGAGATTTTAAAAAACATTGATTATGAAGGGGTTGCCAAACTTGAAATAAAAAATGTGGAAAGGGTGCAATTATTAGCATTAGTGACTCTGGTGTCCCTTATCAAGACCAAACTTTGGGAGGCCAGATGTGGTGCAGTTAATGACATGCTCAAGTGGTCACCGACGGGATTGGTTCAATTTATAAAACAGGAAGTTTGGAAAAGAATACAATTCGAAATAGATACAGAGATGGAGATTGCATCAGTAAAACAGAGATGGAAAGGGATTTACCCGTCATTGTAAATGTGTTTATAACCGATATATAATTGTATTACATAGGTACAATTGAAATGTAAACTAAGCCTTTGTAGATATTTGATATACACAGGTTTATCCAGAGTGCATTTTGGCATATGTATATATTTTTATTTATAGAATTGTTTGTATTGTTTTTGGAGATTGTTAGAGGCATGTTAATCTTGAATATAGGCCAATAATACTGGTCAGGTTCTGCAGAACAGCACTTTTTTTTTAGGAGTTTTGATATTCTTATATTGTTATGGTACTTTTTGATACTGTTTGTGAGTTTCCATGTTATGTAAAACGTTATGCACTACATTTGTAATTGAATGTGAAATGAAAATAAAAATTATTAAAAAAAATTGTTTTTTAAATAAATAAAAATATGCTGATAAATTGATTATGAAACTAAAATCAGGATTTTTTTTCCTAAGGCGTCTGTGTGGTGTCAGCTGCGAACGTTCCACACATATGTTCCTACTCATTTTAATAAATTCAAAACCACTACTGTTGTCACGACTCCGACCGAAGGTGGCTCCCCTTCTCGTTCGGGTGGCGCTCGTTGTCGCCGGCCTACTAGCTGCCACTGATTCTTTTCTCCCCCTCCTTATGTGTTTATTGAGTACATCTGTTTTGAGTTGGTTATAATTATTGAGGCTTTATTAGTCAGCCGGCCCGCCTGGTTCTTTGTGCCGGATTGATTATTGTAACCCTGGTGTTTGCATTAGATGTACATGTTTGTGTATTTAGTGCTAGACTGTTTTCGTTTACCTGTGTCTGGGGCATTTGGTTTAAGTGGGGTGACCGTAGTTCACCGTATGTGCATTAAAAAAAGCACTTTATTGAACTTGAGCTTTCCTGCGCCTGATTTCACCCTCATGACACCAAGGACCTTACAACTGTATTGAAAATAAAAGCCAAAAAACTGAATAATTACTGTCAAACTATTATTTTCATTCAATTGTTGAATTACCCTATTGTATTTAGTTTGACATTTCATGCCTATTCAAGTGGTTTTGACAAACTTTTATGATGTGGACGGCTACTTGTCATAATGTACATGATGTCATAATGAAGCATTCTTTTGTTAAAATACGACATTTCATAGACAGGTCATTGACGCTCTTCCTGAACTGAGGTAGGACCTATAATTTAATTAAATAATCTCAAATACATTCATTTTATTTTATGAGAACTTTATATGATCAATAAATGTCAGAAAAACTGTTATGCTTTGTGATTTGTGACAAAAAAAGTATTTTTTTAAAACAAGGTCTTGTGTTTTTGTTTTCAATAATATATTGTTGAAACTGTAGTCAAATCCTGTGTGTGCAAATGATCTGGAAGTCCAAATTGAAGGTAGGCCTTAGTCTGTGAATCTTCCATTTTTATCAATTTATGAACATTTTGGCAGGAATTAGAATGTCCTTTGAAAGTGGAAAAACACTAGTTTATAATAACGTAATGGCCTGGATCCTGACCTCAGACTGGCTGCATGGAGTCTCAGATAAAGGAGCTACTTCCTTGGCTGCAGTGGAGCATACATTGGGCCTTCCTGGTGTCTGTGGTCTGCTGGATTTAACCTCTGGCTCGGCTCCTGCTTGTGGCTGGGGGTAAAAAAAACTCTGGTTTTGGTTTTGACCGGACCCAGACGCTTGCTACCCATCTGTCCCTCCAGCTGCAGAGAGGCATGAGAGGTACCTTGAGGGTGTTTTTGTTCCGTTGGACAGTGAGAGAGGTCACAGTGAGCATTGGGAGCCTGATGGGTGGAGTGGCCATTGGAAGCCTTCCCATGTCAGCCCTCTCTTTAGTCACATCCATGTTGTGGAAGTGGGATCGGCTATTCTTTCTCCCTGGTGGCATTGGCTGTAGGACAATATCACTGGCACACCGGACACTGAGGATGTCTGTCAGGCAGTTCTCAGAACTGTTCTGACTGGTCTCTTGTGTCCTAGTCCTGGACTTCCCTCTGTCTTTCATGGCTGCGAGAGTCACAGTGGAGGAGCAAACAACAACAAAAAGCATGTTTGAGAATAAGAATATAGATTAAATTACATATATTACAATGGAATTTGATCAAAGTTGTTATTATAAACTAGTGTTTTTCCACTTTCAAAGGACATTCCAATTCCTGCAAAGATGTTCATGAATTCATAAAAATGAACGATTCACATACTAAAGGCCTACCTTCAATTTGGACTTCCAGATCATTTGCACACGTAGGACTTGACTATACAGTTTCAACAATGTTATTCATGAAAACAGGAACTCAAGACCGCAATACCTAGTTTAAAAAAATATTTTTTTGTCACAAATCACAAAACATAATAGTTTTCCTTAGTTATTGATCAAATAAAGTTCTCATAAGATAAAAGTAGTGTATTTGAGATTATTTCATTAAATTATAGGTCCTACCTTAGTTCAGGACGAGCGTCAATGACCTGTCTATGAAATGTCTTATTTTAACAAAAGAATGCTTCATTATGACATCATGTACATTATGGCATAGTAGCCGTCCAAATCATAAAAGTTTGTCAAAACCACTTGAATAGGCATGAAATGTAAAATACAATAGGCCTAATTCAGCAATTGAATAGACATAATAGTTTGACAATAATTATTCAGTTTATTGGCTTTTATTTTCATTACATTAGTGGTTTTGAATTTATTAAAATGAGATTAGGCCTAGTGAGTAGTAGAACTCGATCGCTCATATGTCACGAATATTACCGAAGGCGGCTCCCCTTCTTGTTCGGGTGGCGGTCGTCGTCGCCGGTCTACTAGCTGCCACCGATCCTTTGTTCCGTGTTTGTTTGGTTTTGTCTAATTGTTTTCACCTGTTCATTGTTTGGTTGTTAGGGTGGTGTTATTTAAGTTCGTTTAGCCCGCTTCTGTTTGTGCGGGCTTGTTATTCTGTATTTGTGAGAGGTGTTAGTGTTTTGTTGGGTTTTCTCGCTGTCCTGGTATTTTTACTTAAGGGTACTTATTGTAGTAATAGTTACGCCTGTGTAGGGTATAACTATTTTGTTCTTTTTGATTTTGGACATTAAAGCGTGTTTTTTCCCACATCCTTTGCTCTCTGCGACTGACTCCACACCCATTCACTCATTGAGCGTTACATCATTGAACACCTGTGTGGAATGTTCGCAGCTGACGCCACACAGACACCTTTGAAAAACATTCACGATTTTAGTTTCATATTCAATTCATCAGCATATATGCACGGCAAATAAATTCCCAGTACTGAAATAAATCTGAAAATCGCAATGATCTATTTATTATAGCATCCTCTTAGCACGAGAAACACTGTCAATGTTTTTGATTATGTCCAAGTAGGAACATAGCTACAGGTATTTTGACTTCTATACTATAATAGTAGTAGTTGTGTGTTTTCTTGTTGTGCATTCGTTTTGAGTCAACGCTAAACCCACAATATTTGATGTTGTCGACCAAACAAATTTCAATATCACTTTTGAAATACAATAAATAGCCTGTTAATTTGTCGGCAAAACAAGTTCATAAATTATATGTTGGCTTCAGGTCTCCAACTCTTGGTTGCGTTGTCAACTAAACACAATTAAATATTACTTTTGTAATCTTACAAACTAATGTAACAGTATTTATTAAACCTTAAAATAAGTAACAGATCCATGGCCACATTGAGGTTCCTGTAACTATACAGTCGTGACCAAAAGTTTTGAGAATGACACAAAAATGTATTTTCACAAAGTCTGCTGCCTCAGTTTGTATGATGGCAATTTGCATATACTCCAGAATGTTATGAAGAGTGATCAGATGAATTGCAAAGTCCCTCTTTGCCATGCAAATGAACTGAATCCCCAAAAAACATTTCCACGTCATTTCAGCCCTGCCACAAAAGGACCAGCTGATATCATGTCAGTGATTCTCTCATTAACACAGGTGTGTGTTGACGAGGCCAAGGCTGGAGATCACTCTGTCATGCTGATTGAGTTCGAATAACAGACTGGAAGCTTCAATAGGAGGGTGCTGCTTGGAATCATTGTTCTTCCTCTGTCAACCATGGTTACCTGCAAGGAAACACATGCCGTCATCATTGCTTTGCACAAAAAGGGCTTCACAGGCAAGAATATTGCTGCCAGTAAGATTGCGCCTAAATCAACCATTTATCGGATCATCAACAACTTCAAGGAGAGCGGTTAAATTGTTGTGAAGAAGGCTTCAGGGCGCACAAGAAAGTCCAGCAAGCGCAAGGGCCGTCCCCTAAGGATGATTGATTCAGCTGCAGGATCGGGGCACCACCAGTACAGAGCTTGCTCAGGAATGGCAGCTGCAGGTGTGAGTGCATCTGCACGCACAGTGAGGCGAAGACTTTTAGAGGATGGCCTGGTGTCAAGAAGGGCAGAAAAGAAGCCACTTATCTCCAGGAAAAACATCAGGGACAGACTGATATTCTGCAAAAGGTACAGGGATTGGACTGCTGAGGACTGGGGTAAAGTCATTTTATCTGATGAATCCCCGTTCCGATTGTTTGGGGCATCCGGAAAAAAGCTTGTGCAGAGAAGACAAGGTGAGCGCTACCATCAGTCCTGTGTCATGCCAACAGTAAAGCATCCTGAGACCATTCATGTGTGGGGTTGCTTCTCAGCCAAGGGAGTGTGCTCACTCACAATTTTGACAAAGAACACATCCTCCGAGAGCAACTTCTCCCAACCATCCAGGAACAGTTTGGTGACGAAAAATGCTTTTCCAGCATGATGGAGCACATGCCATACGGCAAAAGTGATAACTAAGTGGCTCGGGGAACAAAACATTGATATGTTGGGTCCATGGCCAGGAAACTCCCCAGACCGTAATCCCATTGAGAACTTGTGGTCAATCCTGAAGAGGCGGGTGGACAAGCAAAAACCCACAAATTCTGACAAACTCTAAGCATTGATTATGCAAGAATGGGCTCCATCAGTCAGGATGTGGCCAAGAAGTTAACTGACAGCATGCCATGGGCAGATTGCAGAGGTCTTGAAAAAGATGGGCCAACACTGCAAATACTGACTCTTTGCATACACTTCATCTAACTGTCAATAAAAGCCTTTGAAACTTATGAAATGCTTGTAATTATACTTCAGTATTCCATAATAACATCTGACAAAAATATCTAAAGACACTGAAGCAGCAAAATTGTGGAAATTAATATTTGTGTCATTCTCAAAACTTTTGGCTACGACTGTACATTTATTTGTGTGTAACGTTAATCATATAAAGCGTGCATGTTCAAGATAGCATGCACACTGCAGGTTGTGGGGGATCTGTGGAGATATTCACAATTGCTGTAGTCTATGTAGAATCTCGAATGGCATTGATCACTTGCACCATGTACTTGTAATGTAATCTCAACTTCAAACCAAGTAATTTGGTTCTGCAATTTGATGAAGCACAGTGTGGTTTAGTCGCCAGGGTTGTGGGTGCGATTCCCACGGGTGATCAGTGTGACCGTATGCTAAATGACTAAAATGTAAATAACCAGTGATGGAAAAAGTACTCAACTGTCATACTGAGTGATGTCACGACTTCCGCTGAAGTCGGTCCCTCTCCTTGTTTGGGCGGCGTTCGACGTCACCGGCCACCGGCCACATAGCCGATCCACTTTTCATTTTCCATTTGTTTTGTCTTTGTCTTACATACCTGGTTTAAATTCCCCAATTACTTATTCATTAATTAACCCTCTGTTCCCCCATGTATGTTTGTGAGTAATTGTTTGTATGTAGTACGGCCCGTTAACCTTTCTGATCTCCCCATCCCGGATCCGGGTTCGTGAATACATACTCAAGCTCATTACCATAACGCAACGTTAACTATTCATGAAAATCGCAAATGAAATTAAATAAATATGCTAGCTCTCAAGCTTAGCCTTTTGTTAACAACACTGTCATCTCAGATTTTCAAAATATGCTTCTCAACCATTGCAAAACAAGCATTTGTGTAACAGTATTGATGGCTAACGTAGCATTTAGCATTAGCATTCAGCTGGCAACATTTACACAAAAAAACAGAAAAGCATTCAAAAAAATAATTTACCTTTGAAGAACTTCAGATGTTTTCAATGAGGAGACTCTCAGATAGCAAATGTTCAGTTTTTCCTGAAAGATTATTTGTTTAGGACAAATCGCTCCGTTTTCTGCGTCACGTTTAGCTATGAAAAAACCCCTGTATCCAGGATTGTGTAAATCTATCAGCAAGCTCATTAGCATAACACAACGTTAACTATTTATGAAAATCGCAAATGAAATAAATATGCCATCTCTCAAGCTTAGCCTTTTGTAAACAACACTGTCATCTCAGATTTTCAAAATATGCTTCTCAACCATAGGAAAACAATAATGTGTAAAAGTAGCTAGCTAGAGTTAGCATTTCGCGTTAGCATTTCGCGTTAGCATTAGCGTTAGCATCCAGCACGCAACATTAACAAAAACATAAAAGCCTTCAAATAAAATCATTTACCTTTGAAGAACTTCTGATGTTTTCAATGAGGATACTCTCAGTTAGATAGCAGATGCTCAGTTTTTCCAAAAAGATTCCTTGTGTATTAGAAATAGCTCCGTTTTATACATCACATTTGGCTACCAAAATAAATCCATAAATTCAGTCCTCAAAACGCAAACTTTTTTCCAAATTAACTCCATAATATCGACTGAAAACATGGCAAACGTTGTTTAGAATCAATCATCAAGGTGTTTTTCACATATCTCTTCATTGATACATCGTTCTTGGACACATGCTTTCTCCCCTGAATCAAATGGTAAAGTAGAAGCAGCTGGCAATTGCGCACCGAATTCGACGCAGGACACCAGGCGGACACTTGGAAAATGTAGTCTCTTATGGGCAATCTTCCAATGATATGCCTACAAATACGTCACAATGCTGCTAAGACCTTGGGCGAACGACAGAAAGTGTAGGCTCATTCGTTGCGCAATCACAGCCATATAAGGAGAGAATGGAAAACAGAGCTTCAGAAATTCTGCTAATTCCTGGGTGATGCATCATCTTGGTTTCGCCTGTAGAATGAGTTCTGGGGCACTTACAGACAAAATCTTTGCAGATTCTGAAACTTCAGATTGTTTTCTTTCCAAAACTGTCAATATGCATAGTCGAGCATCTTTTCGTGACAAAATATCGCGCTTAAAACGGGAACGTTTTTTATCCAAAAATGAAATAGCGCCCCTAGAGCTCTAACAGGTTAATGTGGGCTCTCTTTATTGTATCACATTTGTATATGTTGAGTAAAGTACGTTTCTTTACTCATATCTGCTGCCCTTCGTCTGACTCCTGACTCCTACACCAGCTACACAGACCGCATTACAAGTAAGAGTATTCTTACCATAGTATAATTTTTTGGGGGGAATTTTACCCCTTTTTCTCCCCAATTTCGTGGTATCCAATTGTTGTAGTAGCTACTATCTTGTCTCATCGCTACAACTTCCGTACGGGCTCGGGAGAGACGAAGGTTGAAAGTCATGCGTCCTGTATATGGTAATGGATATATTGTAAAACACAGAATCCCACATGATCCATATGTCCAGGTAGTTTACTTTTCCCTCATCAGTCTGCAAGGTGAATTTGAGTTTTTCAGAGCTCCTGTTTTGTAGAGTTTGGAATTCATTTAGTTCCTGCTGACTTCCCTCCCAGAGCACAAAGACATCATCTATGTATCTTTTCCATAGAAGGATTTTAGAAACTTACCCTGAAGGCACAGTGATGCCGAAACATTGGTAAATACCAAAATAAATTACTGGGAGTTTAGATAAGGAGTGTGCAACTTTCTTTATTTTGATCTAAAGTATTTAAGTAAAAATACTGTTTCTGTACTTAAGTACTTGGTTTTTTTTTTTTTACATATTTTACTTAACAACATTCCTAAAGAATGTTGTCATACCTACTGCCTCTGATCTGACGGACTCACTAATCACTAATGCTTTGTTTTAAAATTATGTCTCTGGTTTGCTTAATTTAAGGAATTTGAAATTCATACTTTTACTTTTGATACTTAAGTATATTTAAAAACAAACACTTTTAGACTTTTAATCAAGTAGTATTTATTGGCTGACTATCAATTTTACTTGAGTCATTTTCTACTAATGTAACTTTACTTTTATTCAAGTATGTCATTTGAGTACTTTTTCCACCACTGGTTATTTACATTTTAGTCATTTAGCATACGGTCACACTGGTCACCCGTGGGAATCACACCCACAACCCTGGCAACTAAACCACACTGTGCTTCATCAAATTGCATAACCAAATTATTTGGTTTGAAGTTGAGATTACATTAAAAGTACATGGTGCAAGTGATCAATGCTGTTCGAGATTCTACAGACTACAGCAATTGTGAATATCTCCACAGATCTGCCACAAACTACAGTATGCATGCCATCTTGAACATGCACGCTTCATAAGATTAACGTTACAAATGTATAGTTACAGTAACCTCAAAATATGGCTAAGACACTGGCTTAATTCCTTTCTATAACTTGTTGGTTGAGTTGGAGACATGAAGACGAATAAAATGTATTAACTTGTTTTGTCGACAAATTAATAGGCTATTTATTGTATTTCAAAAATTATATTGAAATGTGTTTAGTCGACAACATCAATTTAGGCATCAGGCATGTCACTTCCCCCATTGGCTGACGGTGCTAATACCGAATGGGACCAAAATATACAAGAAAACCAGTTTTTCCAACTTAGCAACTATTCAGACTCCTAAAGATAAATTTTTTTTAAAGTGACTAGCGATAAATCTAGCGACTTTTTCCAGGGTTATTGGAGACCGATCGTTCTTACTCTTCTCAATGTGGGCCCCACCCCCGTCCCAAAGCACTCACAGGCGGCCCAATACTCGGGCAGCAGTCCCTCCCAGCTGCAGTCAGAGCAGGAGATGTTCACCTCTCCAAGTACAGACTGCAAATTAATTGCGCATGCGGGAAGCTGCCGCTGGCTGAATAAATATAAAATGTTCTGTGTCTAAAATAAATCACTGCATTTGACTCACACAGCCTCAGTCACTTACTCACCTTGTCCACTGTGTGTGTGCCTCTCTGTGACGTAAGCTAAACATCTAGCTTCATGTCTCAGTCCAAACTCTACACTCAAAAATACAGAAAGGAGTGGGAATCAAACCCTGAATCCAAAGGCTGGTCGAAGCCGTTTATTGGAGATGATACACAGGCATTCTGCATGTATTGTAAGGCTGATTTCTACGCCAAACTTAGTGATGCAAAAAAACACATGACAACTATGAGGATTCTGTGTTATGCACTATAGCCCGTTACCATATATGTGATTGAATAATATCTGCTGTTGGCTTGTGTGGATGTATGTAGGTGTTATGCAACATAGCTGACTTGAAACATTGTTAACAGTTTCAGGGCCATGGGCCTTCCTCATGATGGAAAAATACAGAATAACATAAAAACGGACACATACAGAACGTGGTGTAGCAAACCACAGACTGTTAGAACTCAAACTTAACAATAACAGAAACCAGATATGTGATAACGGTATCTAGGGAACGAGCGCATAGATACTCGACACAGCAAGTTACATCTATCAACTGGAGCGCCCGGGGGCTGGTACCAGCTCGTACGACAACAATCAACGATTGGGCGTGGTTTAAACTCACCCAGCCTGTCTCTACTTTGACAGGCCGGCTCGGAAGCAAGAACTACTACTGTCAGGATATACAGTGCCTTGCGAAAGTATTCGGCCCCCTTGAACTTTGCAACCTTTTGCCACATTTCAGGCTTCAAACATAAAGATATAAAACTGTATTTTTTTGTGAAGAATCAACAACAAGTGGGACACAATCATGAAGTGGAACGACATTTATTGGATATTTCAAACTTTTTTAACAAATCAAACTGAAAAATTGGGCGTGCAAAATTATTCAGCCCCCTTAAGTTAATACTTTGTAGCGCCACCTTTTGCTGCGATTACAGCTGTAAGTCGCTTGGGGTATATCTCTATCAGTTTTGCAAATCGAGAGACTGAATTTTTTTCCCATTCCTCCTTGCAAAACAGCTCGAGCTCAGTGAGGTTGGATGGAGAGCATTTGTGAACAGCAGTTTTCAGTTCTTTCCACAGATTCTCGATTGGATTCAGGTCTGGACTTTGACTTGGCCATTCTAACACCTGGATATGTTTATTTTTGAACCATTCCATTGTAGATTTTGCTTTATGTTTTGGATCATTGTCTTGTTGGAAGACAAATCTCCATCCCAGTCTCAGGTCTTTTGCAGACTCCATCAGGTTTTCTTCCAGAATGGTCCTGTATTTGGCTACATCCATCTTCCCATCAATTTTAACCATCTTCCCTGTCCCTGCTGAAGAAAAGCAGGCCCAAACCATGATGCTGCCACCACCATGTTTGACAGTGGGGATGGTGTGTTCAGGGTGATGAGCTGTGTTGCTTTTACACCAAACATAACGTTTTGCATTGTTGCCAAAAAGTTCAATTTTGGTTTCATCTGACCAGAGCACCTTCTTCCACATGTTTGGTGTGTCTCCCAGGTGGCTTGTGGCAAACTTTAACCAACACTTTTTATGGATATCTTTAAGAAATGGCTTTCTTCTTGCCACTCTTCCATAAAGGCCAGATTTGTGCAATATACGACTGGTTGTTGTCCTATGGACAGAGTCTCCCACCTCAGCTGTAGATCTCTGCAGTTCATCCAGAGTGATCATGGGCCTCTTGGCTGCATCTCTGATCAGTCTTCTCCTTGTATGAGCTGAAAGTTTAGAGGGACGGCCAGGTCTTGGTAGATTTGCAGTGGTCTGATACTCCTTCCATTTCAATATTAATCGCTTGCACAGTGCTCCTTGGGATGTTTAAAGCTTGGGAAATCTTTTTGTATCCAAATCCGGCTTTAAACTTCTTCACAACAGTATCTCGGACCTGCCTGGTGTGTTCCTTGTTCTTCATGATGCTCTCTGCGCTTTTAACGGACCTCTGAGACTATCACAGTGCAGGTGCATTTATACGGAGACTTGATTACACACAGGTGGATTGTATTTATCATCATTAGTCATTTAGGTCAACATTGGATCATTCAGAGATCCTCACTGAACTTCTGGAGAGAGTTTGCTGCACTGAAAGTAAAGGGGCTGAATAATTTTGCACGCCCAATTTTTCAGTTTTTGATTTGTTAAAAAAGTTTGAAATATCCAATAAATGTCGTTCCACTTCATGATTGTGTCCCACTTGTTGTTGATTCTTCACAAAAAAATACAGTTTTATATCTTTATGTTTGAAGCCTGAAATGTGGCAAAAGGTCGCAAAGTTCAAGGGGGCCGAATACTTTCGCAAGGCACTGTATTATAATATCTTTGTCAGGAACAAGTCAGTTCTCTGTTTGCCCTGCGAGGTGGGACAGAGAGCCCGTATATAGAAAAATTGCATTTACCACTTATTGCTTAGCTAATAAAAAATGCATAGTATACAATCGGTGACTCATTGTCATATTTATCCTGATACCAGATTCGAATTGACGCAAATCGAACACAACTCAAAAACAAAAGGCATACATAGCCTTATAACAGTTCCACCCAAAACAAGCTGCCATTTATGGTTAAAAAAATTGACTCTGCAAAAAAGGCTGAGGCCACCATGGCATTAGCTATTGCTGAACACTGTTCCATGCTGGCATGTGATCACATTGGAGAAACATGTAGAGCTGCTTTCTCAGACTCCACTACTGCTACCCACTTCAAAATGCACAGGACAAAGTGCACAGAAATGATTAATGGTGTTCTAGCACCATACTTTCTGAAAAAGTTGGTCGCAGATGTGGGTGACCAGCGTTTCAGCCTCCTCCTCGATGAGTCCACGGATGTAATTGTTTCTAAGTACCTGGGGGTTGTGATAAGGTAATTTAGTGACACCAAGCGGACACTTGTATCAACATTTCTGGGGCTTGTTGAGTTGGAGGGAGGAGATGCCAAATCTATAGCCCGTGCTGTTGTGGCTTTCCTCGAGAAGTGTTGTCATAAAAAAGAGAAACTCCTGGGGATAGGGACTGACAATGCCTCTGTTATGACGGGGATTAACAATGGGGTCCATAAAGTGCTGAAGGAGGAGTATGGCCTCAAATATCTGGTTCTTATTCGCTGTGTGTGCCACTCTCTGCAGCTTGCTGTAAGTCATGCTTCCAATGACACCATCCCCGTAGTGTGGAGTACTTGGTACGAGAGACATTTATAACTGTTTTTCAGTGTCTCCAATGTGCAGGGAGGCCTACAAGGCCATATATGAGACCATCAAATGTGGGGAGAGACTTTTACAGATAACCAAAGTGTGTGCCACACGTTGGCTCTCCATTGAACCCGCGGTTTCACGCATATTAGACCAGTGGGAGGAGCTTAGGCTGCATTTCGCTGTCACCATGTTCAGTGAACAGTGCTACATGGCTGAGGTTTTATACTCCATGTACAGTGATCCTCAAAACATATTATATCTGACTTTTTTGACATCAGTGCTGGGTGAGGTACAGTTGGCCATCAAGGCTTTTGAGGGAGAGCAAGTAGATCCTCTTAAGCTACTTGACAGCTTGGTTAGCCTGATAAGGTCTGTGAAGCAGCAGGGTGCTGAATCCACTGGCAAATGTTGATGTACTCAAAAGGGCCAAAAAAATTGATGGATACATCAGTCCCAAACCGTACCTTGGTTACCTTTTTGAGTCAAAAGCAGCTGAACTCCACCTTGCTCCTGAGGCTGAAAACAATGTCTGAAAGCGGTGTGTAGCCTTCACCATCTCCCTCACTAATTAATGAGTTGAGGGTAAATGGAATGAGACAAAAAACACACCGGGCTTCTGGAGTGAGAGTTGGATGTTCAGGGATGCAGCTGATATCAACCTAGTTGAGAACAAGTTCTCATTTACAACTGCGACCTGGCCAAGATAAAGCAAAGCAGTGCAACACAAACAACACAGAGTTACACATGGAATAAACAAACATACAGTCAATAATACAATAGAAAACGTCTGTATATAAAGTGTGTGCAAATGAGGAAAGATTAACGGAGGTAAGGCAATAAATAGGCCATAGTGCCGAAATAATTACAATATAGCAATTAAACACTGGAATGTGCAGAAGATGGGTGTACAAGTAGAGATACTGGGGTGCAAAGGAGCAAAATAAATCAATTAGATAACAGTATGATGATGAGGTAGTTGGATGGGCTAATTACAGGTGGGCTATGTACAGGTGCAGTGATCTATGAGCTGCTCGGACAGCTGGTGCTTAAAGCTAGTGAGGGAGATATGAGTCTCCAGCTTCAGTGATTTTTGCAGTTCGTTCCAGTCATTGGCAGCAGAGAACTGGAAGGAAAGGCGACCGAAGGAGGAATTGGCTTTGGGGGTAACCAGTGAAATATACCTGCTGGAGCGCGTGCTACGGGTGGGTGCTGCTATGGTGACCAGTGAGCTGAGATAAGGCAGGGCTTTACCTAGCAAAGACTTATAGATGACCTGGAGCCAGTGGGTTTGGCGACGAATATGAAACGAGGGCCAGCCAACAAGAGCATACAGGTCGCAATGGTGGGTAGTTGACAAAACGGATGACACTGTGATAGACTGCATCCAATTTGCTGAGTAGAGTGTTGGAGGTTCTTTTGTAAATGATATCGCCGAAGCCAAGGATCAGTAGGATAGTCAGTTTTACGAGGGTATGTTTGGCAGCATGAGTGATGGATGCTTTGCTGCAAAATAGGAAGCTGATTCTAGATTTAATTCTGGATTGGAAATGGTTAATGTAAGTCTGGAAGGAGAGTTTAGTCTAACCAGGCACCTAGGTATTTGTAGTTGTCCACATATTCTAAGTCAGAACCGTCCAGAGTAGTGATGCTGGGCAGGTGTGGGAAGCGATCGGTTGAAGAGATAACGGTAGTTGTTGTAAAATTGTTAGATTACTTGTTAGATATTACTGCACGGTCGGAACTAGAAGCACAAGCATTTTGCCACACTCGCATAAACATCTGCTAACCATGTGTATGTGACCAATAACATTTGATTTGACTACAAAGTGAAAATGCACTGACTGAAGGAAGCAGGAAACATGCTTAACGTGTGAGCCTCTTTTGTCCCACCTTTCCCTTGGTTATTGGCTGTTTGGCCCGAATCGCTGACATCTCTCCTGGAAAACATGTCATTTTCGAAAAAGACATTGTAATTAAGAATAGGTCCATGTGTATGTAAGGTATAGGCATACCGGTCAGATTTTCTTCATAGAAATTGCCTTCCACTGATGATCCTGATGGCCCTGGGACATAACCATCTTCACTGTTGTCAATACTGGTTATTGAGTCATCAGTCTTGTATCCAAGTATAGCTTTGGTCAACTGTACTGCAGAAAAAAAGTATTTGGACACTGGCATATTTTGATTAGTTATGGCTCTGTGCTCCTCTACTTTACATTTTGTTATAATACAATGAATATGGGATGAAAGTGCAGACTTGCCTATCTTTGATTTTCAAAGCTGATTCACAAGAACTTACAGTATGTGCTGGTGTTAAATGACACTAACTTACATATACACGGTCTGTTCTGATCAACGGCAGTGCATCATCCAACACATGGACTATCGACCCAGAGGTACTGGCAGCCTCGGTGTCTGACATCTAACGATAGAATAAAATGAAATTAGTAATGTGCAAATTAGGCAATTGAATATGATTCAACCATCCCCAGTATCCTCATTCTAGCAACTGACAAACCTGAGCTTCGGGATTTATTATTTCCTTTTCAAATCTAGCCTACAAGTTGAATTATGTTTCTTTTAGTTTCCATGCGTCTTCTTAGACTCTGCAGTGCCTGCGTAAAGGAAGACAAGTTGGGCTGGGGGACACCAATGACTGTTATCATTGACTGAATGAGGTCCAACAAAAATCTATTACAATTTCCTTTTTTAAACGACTTTCAAGGAAAAAAGCAAGTATAAGCATAACATAAGCATATTATACAAGTTCCTGGATACAACTAAAGCTGATATGCTTTTATGGATGGACTAAACGAGAAACAGTATGAGTGATATGGCTAAAGGAAGGCATGTGAATTGGCACAGTCCTAACAAATGTTACACTTTCCACAATCCTTATTCCTGTTGTGGTGTAGCTCCCTCCAGTAACCACGAGCACAACCGTGCCTTGATTTTTTAACTATAGCGGCTTTATTCTATAGATTTAGTCAGAATTATCACCTTCCGTGAGAACTATAAAATAAATGAAAATACATTTAAGCACACTCTTACAAACTTATCTTACGAGTGACTTATTAGCTTGGGATAACTGAAGTGCTTACATACATAAACAATTTAGCCGACGCTGTAACTGTTTCAGATTAAACACGAATAAAGGAAAAATAACTAATTGGCTGCTTATTACAGAAGGGAGGAAATCAAACTTCACCCTTATTATTCCTGGCATGAATTCACACTTCATCCTTAATTATAATAACGTTACCATCCTAACATACACACTTCAACCTTTACGAACTTCACCCGATGACATGGAAATTTAGCTAACAGAGCGCGGGTTTGCCTTCCCTCCAAAAGTGTGTTGCTACAATAAGGATCCCCGTTACAACAGTTATTAGCTACGTAGTTCCGCTTGTCTTATCATTTCCCACGCACAGCGAACAAGGTAAACAATTCAAACAAAAAACAACGACATAGACTTACAGGTGAACTGTCAGATACATGTGGTGTTTCACTCTTTTACATGCAAAGCTAAAATAACTTGCAACGTATTTATCTTTGGGTGAGAAAGGGCGATAAAAAAACTGCCAAAACTTAAAATAATTTAATAAGGGGATGTATTTAAATATTTCGGCACACATGCATGCTTATGACTTGACAAAACAGATGAAAATGAACTGGCTTTTCTAGCTAGCTTGTAAACCAATTCAAGTTACACTGGCAATATTATTTTCCAATGCATGTAACATTGGGTTAACCAAAATCATATATTCTGAATCAAGGACATGTTTACCAATTATGCTAAACTAGCACGCTAACCGCTAGCTAGCACGCTACTCATTAGCAAGCAGTAAATAAGTATAAGGTAAATAAGTATAAGTACAAAGTAACAATTGCACATTAATAAATTGTTTGGATAAGCCTACCAATTTCAAACTCATGGTGAAGTATATCTGATACAATGCGGCTTTCGGCCATTGTCAATGTATGTTGTATTCCACCGAAAGACATACATGAGCTAACATTAATTACAAATAAAGACAATGGGAACATGCATTGCTTGCCAATACACCACATACAATTATAGTTAAAATATTGGTTAATAGCTTACCTTCTTGCATGAATGTGAACGTCTGCAACCATCCTCCTCATCCTTACAAAAACGTGCTGCACAGCTACTTTTGTTGTGATCATGCTCAGGCAGAGACAGGCTTGCCAGGTCATTTCCCATTTCTAGTAAATTCAGTAAAAGTTTTCAGGCTTTGAAACAGTTATCACAATCTCTTCAAATTACAGGGAAATTGATGGATTATTTAAACATACCATGTTGGTAACGGTGCAATATAGAAGTAGTATAAAAACGTGCACCCAGCGACCAAAACTTTTCAGCTGCAGCAAAGTTTTAAAACGACCTCAATAAAAGAAAAACAATTGCATAAATGGCAACCCTGGGGAGAGATTTGTCACTGCTGCATGGTGGAGGGGGAACTGTGTTGACCTGTGAAATTGTTGGTAGTTTGGTACTTTTGTGCACTCTGCAGTGGGGGAAGGGCAGAGTCACGAGTGAAAATTATGGAGAGTAGACAATGATTCCACCAGGCCAGATTTCTGAAAATGTGTGCAATAATATTACTGTCACCTACATTTCCTTAGACAATTTGGGTTTGTAGCTTACACAGTTAGTATCAGTGAGGTGTTCAGTGCAGCTACTTGAATGGTCTGTAGACTTGCTGACACAAAAGTAGTTTATGGCAGGTTAAGATTCTAACTAGCAACCTAACCCCTCAGCAATCAGGTTCACTACCTGCACACAGACCAAACAGCCTAGTGATATTAACAGCCATCTCTTACTATAGGCACTCAGCTACTCTCACCATCTCTCTTTCTCTCTCATAACAGGCCTTTTTAAAAAAAATCCTATTCACATTTACCCTCCACTAGACCCCTGGTTTCACAAGGTGGAATAAAATGTACTGATAATAAGTGATTTCAGGTTTGTACTGCTGTGAAGACGTAGGCCGTTACATCAAGATTGATCTCTTTGCAAAAAGCCTCAAGAAAACTCATAATAAACTTGGGTAACTGATGTTCATATCTTAAAGGACAAATCCCTATAAGCTTTTGTCAGGAATCAGGATTAGATTAATAAAGCCAACGCAACCTCATGTTTTACAAATGGTAGGCTACCTTATGGTAGGACTAGTTATAAAATTACATTATAGGCAGACACTGTACTATAGGCCTATTTCTTTGCCGGATTATGGCCTGGTCATGGATAAAAAGCACCTGTTCAAAATGAGGTAAAGCTGAGGGAACATAAGGCGGTCCCCAGGATTTCAGCTCCCTGTGTTAGCTGTTGTAATCCTCTTTCTGCATTTATTTGTAGATAGACTCACCCCAACAGGGAGTTATGAGTTGGGAGATATAATAAAAATGTCTGCTTAATGCTTTAGAGGGAGCAGAAGAAAAGTGTATCCAAGCTGGGGTACCCCTTGCTAGAATTGTTAGTTGTAGCAGCAGTAGTAGCCATGTAATGGCAGCAGTGTTGTAGTCAAGTCACTAAAGCATAAATCCGAGTCAATACACAAGACCCTATGGCTAACTCTGAATTGAGTCAAAGTCGTCAATGTCTGAGTCGTGTCACAAGTCCCTGCGTTTGAATCCCGGTCCAAGATTTCAAGTCTAAGACAATGGGTCCATATTAACTTAATATTAAGTTGTTAACCCAGTCAGATAGTGGCGGGGGGAATTTGATCAATTATTTTTTCAATTTATGTGCCAACAAATGTTTATATGCTACAGGCTGACCAGATAACATGATTGAACATGGTGTGAGTGCACAGCTTCTCTATCTTTGATGTAATCTAAACAGAAACTGTAAGACACAGACAAACACAGATACACTTTTATAAACGATACTGATGTCAGATATTAGTGGCTAATGTTCACATTCTGTGGAGGTCAACTGCTCCTAAATCTGTGTGTACGTGGTTTGGTTTGAAGCTTCTCTAACCAGCTCTGTGTTGTTGTCCTCTGGAAACACCTCTTTTCAGCGCTGCAGTCGGACATAGACCGTCTGGCCTGAGCAGGAGGAGAGCGGGGCCTTTGGTCCTGGATGTTTGACCTCTGGAGAGGATTGGCCTGGATCCTTCTAACCAGCTCTGTGTTGTTTGTCCTCTGGAAACACCTCTGGTTGTCAGTGCTGTGATAGAAGATTAGCGCAGCAGCTGTGGCAGACAGATTCTGCTAGTGAGCGTAAACTGAGAGCACACGGCTGATTAACCCCTTCACTGCCGGCCAGAGAAATGTATGCAAATGTTTTCCAGTTTATGCAAATACTTGCACCATGACGTGACCAGAAGGCCATGTTTCAGTTATGGTGACGCACGATCACATGTAGCCTAACTAACCTAACCTTCTTTCTTGAACCAGTTCTAGAACAATTGATACAGTCATACTGCTAAGTCATAGCTTCTCATGCATGTTTCTAGAGAGGAACTGGGTACGATGCATGACTGATCTTACACTGCAAGTTGAGCCTTTGCACTGCCCCCATATAAATCTCTACAAAAATGTGGTAACACCTCTTAAACGTGATGGATATCTTTATAATGCTAGTAAGCTTTGGGCTTTGGTGGAGAGAATACGTTTTGGAATTAACCTTAGACAACAATACATAAGTTGCCAAAAATTATTTATTATGATGGACTGTGAAAAACCCAAGGGATCATCATCTATTAATGTACAGTGTGAGAGCAGATATGACATTTTCTGTCATTTAGATAGTTGAGGCTGTGTGTAAGTTCAGATGGTGTTCAAGGTACAATGTGTTCAACCTTTCGTTACAGACCTTTAGTGCCCCCCTGTGGAATATCACGTGTATCACATGGGGATCAACATTTGTTTGTGAGGGTTGAAAAAACAACATCATGCTGAGGAAGCTTTATTCAAATGACAGAGGATGAGACACGAGGTGTCGTACAGTGTCAGGCTTCAGATCAAAAGAAAAACGATACAGTCACTGCCTCGCAGTCCAACCAACGGTATTTTAAACTAAGCACAGTTTGAAGGCTAAGCAAAAGTCATTCATATTTCACAAATGTAAGGCAACACTACACATATTCCAGATAAAGGGGTCATTTTTATTTGTATAAATGGAAGATTTATATAAGCATTGTGTTATGTGGCACTATCCAGGTCTTTCTTGCAAAAGTGGGTTATTTTGGCAAGAGAGACCTGGTTACCGTGTAACCCAGCAGTTATATTAAATCTGCAGCTGTCTGCTTCCCTTACATGTGCAATTTGAGACAGGGCTTCTTGACTCAAGCGAAGAAACCTTTGGTCAAATATTATGAAAAACAAGCCTATTGGTCAGAAAATGTTGTTCAGCATTCTCGCATTTAATAAACACTGTGTTTGGATAGATCCTCATTTCCAATGCTGTAGTACAAATAGTTTCACCTTAGAATTTGTCAGTATTGCTATACATTGATAACATGAAGAATTATGACACTAAGATGTGCCACCTTCGGAATAATACAAATTTGAATTGGAACTTCACTTATATTAGTCCGGTCAGCACTTACCTCTTCTCTTTGGTCAACAAATCAACCAATCCAATGAAGAAATAAACATTCTACTAAAAGGGTATACTTCATAGCTCACAAGAAACCAACAACACACACCACAGATCATTTTCAACTGCAATAAAACTGTATAGAAACAATTCTTTGGAACACGGTGATGATAAATTAACATTTTCCTGACTAGAATAACAAGTGAATTAATATTAATCTCTAGTTGATACTGAGGGACATATTCTATCATCACACCAGTGTACTCGATACTCTGGATACTCCTAAGGGGTTGAAGCAGTCCATCTTCAGGAAGAGAACACTATTCGAGAAGCTCCACACCCCAGGGATGAAAGTACTTTGACAGCTTGTGGCTCCTGTTGGGTCTCATAGGAAACGTCTGTTCCAACAGTACTTCCGACAGTAGCTGCTGCTGCTCATGCAGAACAGGCTGGATCGGTGGGCACTGGATCATTTCTGTCACCTGCCCTTTGTGGTTTGGGGTTGAAAGGGCAGTGGAGGAACTAGGATGGCAGGCATGGCAGACGCTGGGATGATGCTGGCTGATCCTCTCTGGTTCATGGGAGGCCATGAGGTCTCAATAGGGCTCCTGATTGGCGCAGCGGTATAAGGCACTGGTCCCATAGGGCGGCTCACAAGAATTTGTTCTTAACTAACTCCACAATTTAAATAAAGGTTAAAAAAATGAAAGGAAGATATGCGTGTGTGTGTGCGACCCCTTACAACTGTCTTTGCTCCATCTCTTCAGAAAGAGCCTCTTCTTCCACCTCCAAGATCGAGGGCAGTGATGGAGAGACACACACTGGGAAGAAAGGCCCAGACTTAAAGTTAACGTCCCAGTGAATGGGCTTCACTCTCTTCCTGCGCCCTCGTTGGCTATTCTCCCATTCCCGCTCGGCCTTAGCACGGGAGGCGGGCATGTGCCCCCACTTGATAGGCTGTTCTGCCAGTGGGACCAAGGGGGTCAAGAGGATTTCAACGGGGCACTTCTCACCCGCCTGCCGAATGGGACCAAAATATTGTGGGATTAGCGTTGACTCAAAACGAATGCACGACAAGAAAACACACACAACTACTACTATTATAGTATAGAAGTCAAAATACCTGTAGCTATGTTCCTACTTGGACATAATCAAAAACATTGACACCACAGTGATTCTCCTTCTAAGAGGATGCTATAATAAATAGATCATTGCGATTTTCAGATTTATTTGAGTACTGGGAATTTATTTGTCGTGCATATATGCTGATAAATTGAATATGAAACTAAAATCATGAATTTTTTTCAAAGGCGTCTGTGTGGCGTCAGGTTTTCAGGTTTTGATTTGTTAAAAAAGTTTGAAATATCCAATAAATGTCGTTCCACTTCATGATTGTGTCCCACTTGTTGTTGATTCTTCACAAAAAATACAGTTTTATATCTTTATGTTTGAAGCCTGAAATGTGGCAAAAGGTCGCAAAGTTCAAGGGGGCCGAATACTTTCGCAAGGCACTGTATGTTCCCTCAGTTCTACCCCATTTTGAACAGATGCTTTCATCCATGACCAGGCCATGTTTTGGCAGTTTTGCTGCACTAGGCAAGACAATTGCAGACATTCTCCAATCCGGCAAAAGAATAGGCCTAAACACTGTACAGTGTCGGCCTATAATGCCATTTTATAACTAGGCCTAACGTAAGATATCCTACCATTTTTAAAACATGCAGTTGCGTTGGATTTATTAACCTAGTCCTGATTCCTGACAAAAGCTTATAGGGACTTGTCCTTTAAGATATGAACATCAGTTATCCATCAGCTACCCAAGTTTATTACAGGCTTTTTGCAAATAGATCAATCTTGATGTAACGGCCTACGTCTTCACAGCAGTACAAAGCTGAAATCACTTATTATCAGTACATTTTATTCCACCTTGTGAAACCAGGGGTCTAGTGGAGGGTAAATGTGAATAGAATTTAAAAAAGGCCTGTTATGAGAGAGAAAGAGAGATGGTGAGAGTAGCTGAGTGCCTATAGTAAGAGATGGCTGTTACTATCACTAGGCTGTTTGGTCTGTGTGCAGGTAGTGAACCTGATTGCTGAGAGGTTAGGTTGCTAGTTAGAGTCTTAACCTGCCATAAGCTACTTTTGTGTCAGCAAGTCTACAGACCATTCAAGTAGCTGCACTGAACACGTCACTGATACCTGACTGTGTAAGCTACAAACCCAAATAACACCAAGGAAATGTAGGTGACTGTCACGGTTTTCGTCCTCCTCTTCTGAGAAGGAGTAGGAAGGATCGGACCAATACGCAGCGTGGTAAGTGTTTGTCATATTTTTAATCAAAACTGAACACTACACAAACTGAAAACGAAACAGTTCTGTGTGGAAAACACAGACACAGAAAACAATCACCCACAACCAAAATGGGGAAAACAGGCTACCTAAGTATGATTCTCAATCAGAGACAACGATCGACAGCTGCCTCTGATTGAGAACCATACCAGGCCAAACATAAAAAAAAAAACATAGACTACCCACCCCAACTCACGCCCTGACCAAACTAACACAAAGACATAATAAAGGAACTAAGGTCAGAACGTGACAGTACCCCCCCCCCCCCCCCCCCCCCCTAAAGGTGCGGACTCCGGCCGCAAAACCTGAACCTATAGGGGAGGGTCTGGATGGGCGTCTGTCCACGGTGGCGGCTCTGGCGCGGGACGTGGACCCCACTCCACCATAGTCTTGGTCCACTTAAGTGGCGCCTTTGGAGCGGCGACCCTCGCCACCGCCCTCGGACTGGGGACCCTTGCAGCGGGCCCCTAATAGATGGGAGACTCTGGCAGCTCTGGACAGGCGGGAGACTCTGGCAGCGCCGTAGTGAAGGGCGACTCCGGAAGCGCCGCAGTGAAGGGAGACTCCGGCAGCTCAGGACAGACGGGCGGCTCCGGCAGCTCCTGACTGACGGGCGGCTCCGGCAGCTTCTGACTGACGGGCGGCTCCGGCAGCTACTGACTGACGGGCGGTTCCAGCAGCTCAGGACAGACGGGCGGCTCCGGCAGCTCAGGACAGACGAGCGGCTCCGGCAGCTCAGGACAGACGGGCGACTCCGGCAGATCTGGACAGAAGGGCGGCTCCGGCAGCTCAGGACAGACGGGCGGCTCCGGCAGCTCACGACAGACGGGCGACTCCGGCAGCTCAGGACAGACCGGCGACTCTGGAAGCGCTGGACAGACAGGCGACTCTGGAAGCGCTGGACAGGAGGGAGACTCTGGAAGCGCTGGACAGGAGGGAGACTCTGGAAGCGCTGGACAGGAGGGAGCACCTGGAGGGAGGAGACGGAAAGACAGCCTGGTGCGTGGGGCTGCCACCGGAGACCTGGTGCGTGGAGGAGGCACCGAATGGACCGGACCGCAATGGAGATCTTGAGCACCGAGCCTGCACAAACTGTCCTGGCTGGATACTCCTCGTAGCCCAGCAAGAGCGGTGGGTTGGAATAGACCGCACTGGGCTGTGCTGGCGAACCGGGGACACCTTGCGTAGAGCTGGTGCCATATAACCCGGGCCGAGGAGACGCACTGATTGAGAACCATACCAGGCCAAACAGAGAAATACAACATAGAAAAAATGACATAGACTACCCACCCCAACTCACGCCCTGACCAAACTAACACAAAGACATAGTAAAGGAACTAAGGTCAGAACTTGACAGGGACAGTAATAATATTGCACACATATTCAGAAATCTTCAAGTTTTTATACTACTTCTATATTGCATGATATTTTTTTTTTATCCATTAATTTCCCTGTAATCTGCTGAGATTTTGATAGTTTTCAGGTTTTGAAGGGAGTTTTCACTGGATTTACTAGAAATGTGAAATTGACCTGGCAAGCCTGTCTCTGCCTGAGCATGATCACAACAAAAGTAGCTGTGCAGCACGTTTTTTAAGGAAGAGGAGGATAGTTGCAGACGTTCGCATTCATGCAAGAAGGTAAGCTATTAACTAAACTGTTAACCAATATATTAACTAAAATGGTATGTGGTGTATTGGCAAGCAATGCATGTTCCCATTGTCTTTATTTCTAATTTCTGTTAGCTCATGTATGTCTTTCGGTGGAATCCAACATGCATTGACAATGTCCGAAAGCTGCATTGTATCAGATATACTTCATCATGAGATTGAAATTGGTAGGCTCATCCAAACAATTCATTAATGTGCAATTGTTACTTTGCATGTTTTTACCTTATACTTATTTACTGCTTGCTAATGATTAGCGTGCTAGCTAGCGGTTAGCGTGCTAGCTAACGGTAATTGTGCTAGTTTAGCATTATTGGTCAAAATGTCTTTGATTCAGAATAAATAATTGTGGTTAACCCAATGTTACATGCATTGGAAAATAATATATATAATAATAATATTGCCAGTGAATTCAATAACTTGAATTGGTTTACAAGCTAGCTAGAAAAGCCAGTTCCTTTTCATCTGTTTTGTCAAGTCATAAGCATGCATGTGTGCTGAAATATTTAAATAAATCCCCTCATTTAATTATTTTATTGAAGTTTTGGCAGTTTTTTTATCACCCTTTCTTACCCAAAGAGAAATAAGTTACTAGTTATTTTGGCTTTGCACGTAAAAGAGTGAAACACCACAACAGGAATAAGGATTCTGGAAAGTGTCAAATTTGGTAGAACTGCCAATTCACATGCCTTCCTTTAGCCATATCACTCATACTGTTTCTTGTTTAGTTCATCCATAAAAGCAGATGTGCTTTAGTTGCATCCAGGAACTTGTATAATGTGCTTATGTTATGCTTATACTTGCTTTTTTCCCCCAGCTCATCCCCTTTGTTGTGTGCCGAGCAATCTTGTCATTCTTTTAAGTGTCAACCATTCTTTTAGAAACTTGTCTTCCTTTACTCAGGCACTGCAGAGTCTAAGAAGACGCATGGAAACTCTATAAGAAACATAATTCAATTTGTAGGCCAGATTTGAAAAGGAAATAATAAATCCTGAAGCTCAGGTTTGTCAGTTGTTTAGAATGAGGATACTGGGGATTGTTGAATCATATTCCATTGCCTAAGTGGCACATGACTAATTTAATATTATTGTATCCTTAGATGTCAGACACCGAGGCTGCCAGTACCGTATACATAAGTTAGTGTCATTCAACACCCGCACATACTGTAAGTTCTTGTGAATCTGCTTTGTAAATCAAAGACAGGCAAGTCTGCACTTTCATCCCAAATGATTTGTATTATAACAAAATGTAAAGTAGAGGAGCACAGATCCATAACTAATCAAAATGTCCAAATACTTTGTGTTATCTCTCTAGTTATCTAAGATGCTTTTTTCTGCAATACAGTTGGATACAAGACTGATGACTCAATAACTAGTATTGACAACAGTGAAGATGTTATGTCTCAGGGCCATCAGGTTCATCAGAGGAAGGCAATTTCTCTGAAAAAAATCTGACCGGTATGCCTATACCTTACATACACATGGACCTATTCTTATCTGATATGTCAGTGCATTTTCACTCTGTAGTCAAATCAAATGTTATTGGTCACATGCACATGGTTAGCAGATGTTTATACGAGTGTAGCGAAATGCTTGTGTTTCTATTTCTGATTTTGCAGTAATATCTTACAAGTAATCTAACAATTTCACAACAACTACCTTATCTCTTCAACTGATCACTGCTCACACCTGCCCGCCAGCCCAGCATCACTACTCTGGATGGTTCTGACTTAGCATATGTGGACAACTACAAATACCTAGCTGTCTGGTTAGACTGTAAACTCTCCTTCCAGACTCACATTAAGCATCTCCAATCCAAAATGAAATCTAGAATCAGCTTCCTATTTCGCAGCAAAGCATCCATCACTCATGCTGCCAAACGTACTCATGCTGCCAAATGATCCTTGACTTCGGCGATGTCATTTACAAAATAGCCTCCAACACTCTACTCAGCAAATTGGATGCAGTCTATCACAGTGCCATCTGTTTTGTCACCAAAGCCCCATATACTACCCACCATTGCGACCTGTATGCTCTCGAAGGCTGGCCCTCGCTTCATATTCGTCGCCAAACCCACTGGCTCCAGGTCATCTATAAGTCTTTGCTAGATAAAGCCCCGCCTTACCGCTCACTGGTCACCATAGCAGCACCCACCCGTAGCACGCACTCCAGCAGGTATATTTCACTGGTCACCCCCTTAGCCAATTCCTCCTTCGGCCACCTTTCCTTCCAGTTCTCTGCTGCCGATGACTGGAACGAACTGCAAAAATCACTGAAGCTGGGGACTCATATCTCCCTCACTAGCTTTAAGCACCAGCTGTCCGAGCAGCTCATAGATCACTGCACCTGTACATAGCCCTCCTGTAATCAGCCCATCCAACTACCTCATCCCCATATTGTTATCTATTTTATTTATTTTACTCCTTTGCACCCCAGTATCTCTACTTGTACACTCATCTTCTGCACATCTATCACTCCAGTGTTTAATTGCTATATTGTAATTATTTCGCCACTATGGCCTATTTATTGCCGTACCTCCGTTATCCTACCTCATTTGCACACATTATATAGACGTTTTCTATTGTATTATTGACTGCATGTTTGTTTATTCCATGTGTAACTCTGTGTTGTTGTTTGTGTTGCACTGCTTTGCTTTATCTTGGCCAGGATGCAGTTGTAATTGAGAACATTTTCACTCTGTAGTGTCAACTTATGGCCGTACTGTGCTGGTCCAGATCAATCCTGTCTTTATCAGTTAGTGTATTTCCAACCATGCCAGCACAGAACGGTTCGGTTTGGATTGGACACAAGTCAGCCTACCTGGTTAAATAAAGGTGAAATAAAAAAATAAAAAATACACACAAGTGTAAAGGAATGAATAAGAATATGTACATGTAAGTATATGGATGAGGGAGATACAGTAGATGGTATAGAGTACAGTATATACATATGCGATGAGTAATGTAGGGTATGTAAACAGTTTAGTAAGTGGCATTGTTAAAAGTGACTAGTGATACATTTATTACATCCAATTTTTTATTATTAAAGTGGCTAGAGATTTGAGTCAGTATGTAAGCAGCAGCCACTCAATGTTAGTGATGGCTGTTTAACAGTCTGATGGCCTTGAGATAGAAGCTTTTTTTTCAGTCGTTTAGCTCAGTTACATTAGCTTTCTTGGGAACAGGAACAATGGTGGCACTCTTGGAGCATGTGGGTACAGCAGACTTGGATAGGGATTGATTGAATATGTCCGTAAACACACCAGCCAGCTGGTCTGCGCATGCTCTGAGGACACGGCTAGGGATGCTGTCTGGACCGGCAGCCTTGCGAGGGTTAACTAGTTTGAATGTTTTACTCACGTTGGCTGCGGTGAAAAAGAGCCCGCAGGTTTTGGTTTGGTCAGTGTATTGTCCTCAAAGCGAGCAAAGAAGTTGTTTGAGTTTGTCTGGGAGCAAGACGTCAGTGTCCACGACGGTGCTGGTTTTCTTTTTATAATCCGTGATTGACTGTAGACCCTGCCACATACAGTGGGGAGAACAAGTATTTGATACACTGCCGATTTTATAAAATGCAAATTAATTACTTAAAAATCATACAATGTGATTTTCTGGATTTTTGTTTTAGATTCCGTCTCTCACAGTTGAAGTGTACCTATGATAAAAAATTATGGACCTCTACATGCTTTGTAAGTAGGAAAACCTGCAAAATCGGCAGTGTATCAAATACTTGTTCTCCCCACTGTAGGTCTCATGTCTGAGCCGTTGAATTGCGACTCTACTTTGTCTCTATACTGATGCTTAGCTTGTTTGATTGCCTTGCGGAGGGAGTAGCTACACTGTTTGTATTCGGTCATGTTTCCGGTTGCCTTGCCATGATTAAAAGCAGTGGTTTGCGTTTTCAGTTTTGTGCGAATGTTGCCATCAATCCACGGTTTCTGGTTGGGAAAGGTTTTAATAGTCACCGTGGGTACAACATCACCGATGCACTTGCTAATAAACTCGCTCACCGAATCAGCGTATACATCAATGTTGTTGTCTGAGGCTATCCGGAACATATCCCAGTCCACGTGATCGAAGCAATCTTGAAGTGTGGAATCAGATTGGTCGGACCAGCATTGAACAGACCTGAGCACGGGCGTTTCCTGTTTTAGTTTCTGTCTATAGGCTGGGAGCAACAAAATCGAGTCGTGGTCAGATTTGCGACTCGTTAATCATAAGACATACACCCCCGCCCTTCTTCTTTCCAGAGAGATGTTTGTTTCTGTCAGCGCGATGCGTGAAGAAACCGGGTGGCAGTACCGAGTCTGATAACGTATCCCGAGTGAGCCATGTTTCCGTGAAACAGAGAATGTTACAATCTGATGTCTCTCTGGAATGCAACCCTTGCTTGAATTTCGTCTACCTTGTGGTCAAGAGACTGGACATTGTCGAGTAGTATACTCGAGAGTGGTGAGCGATGTGCCCGTCTACGGAGCCTGACCAAAAGACCGCTCCGCCTTCCTCTTCTGGGGCGCAATTGTTTTTGGTCGCCTTCAGGAATCCGATCCATTGTCCTGGGTGGTGGTCCAAACAGAGGATCCACTTTGGGAAAGCCATATTCCTGGTCGTAATGTTGGTATGTTGACGTTGCTCTTATATCCAATAGTTCCTCCCGGCTGTATGTAATAAGACTTACGATTTCCTGGGGAACAGTGTTAGAAATAATACATAAAAAAAAAAAATTCTGCATAGTTTCCTAAGAACGCGAATCGAGGCGACCATCTCTGTCAGTTAGTGTATTTCCAACCATGCCAGCACAGAACGGTTCCGTTTGGATTGTACAGTGGTGTGAAAAAGGTTAGGATCCACCCTGATGGAGTCTGCCTTCATTTCAGCATGGTATTGTGCGTTCCCCTCTCACTACATGGTTGTAGGGTTTGTGTGGCTGTAGCCGTCCCTCTCATACCATATTCAATAGGCTTGAATGGCACAGCTGTTATAAACCTGCATTTTGAGTTGCTCCAACAGTTATCGCTTATGGATTGGTTCATAGGTTGGATTGGGTGAAACTGACATGATTCCCACTGATGTTTTCCAGGAGAGATGTCGGCGATTCGGGCCAATGACCAAGGGAAAGCTGGGACAAAAGAGAGGTTCACACGGTAAACATTTTTACTACTGTCTTCAGTCAGTGCATTTTCACTCTGGCAAAACATGCTGACTCTAATTTGTTGTGCATTGATTTAACTTGCTGCAATTTGATTTTGTTTTTTGTCTTTTACAAACTATTATGTCTGAAGAAATGGATGCTGCGGCCACTGATTGCGCATCAGAGAATGACTCTGAGAGGAGTCATCTGAAGAATCCTATGAAGAAAATCTGACCGGTATGCCTATACCTTACATACACATGGACCTATTCTTAATTACAATGTCCTTTTCAACATGTTTTCCAGGAGAGATGTCAGCGATTCGGGCCAAACAACCAATGACCAAGGGAAGACTGGGACAAAAGAGAGGCTCACACGGCAAGCATGTTTCCTACTGCCTTCAGGCAGTGCATTTTCACTCTGTAGTGTCAACTTATGGGCCGTACTGTGCTGGTCCAGATAAATCCTGTCTTTATCAGTTAGTGTATTTCCAACCATGCCAGCACAGAACGGTTCGGTTTGGATTGGACACAAGTCAAGACGTTAGATCTGGAACTAGTGTGTCAGGATAGATGATAACACAGAAGGATTACTACGCTTTACATTTTTTCTCTTGAGGGAGGGAACTTGATATAATAGGTATTGCTTTTATTAGAAGGTTTACATTGCAAACAGATTGTTGGGCTTAGATTCCATACAGATTGAGTCTGCCTTGATGTCAGCATTGCACATTCTCCTCTCACATCCTTATCTATGTAGTTATTTAGTTGGGATTGTTAGTTTAATTTCAACACAGTCTCTGCAGATACAGCTGTAACCTTGTAGAGTTAATACAGAGAGATGTTCAAGTACTGTATTGTAGTCAACCTTTATTTAATGTAGTCATTCATAATGCCATCTCTATACAAAGGTGACAAAGGAACAAAAAGGTATTGGTCGACAATAGAGGTGGATGCAGTTGAAGATTCCTTGATGAACTTTATCCGAATGGGGAAAAATGCCTGGAAAACAAGACTGTGAGAAATGCATTGCTGCTTCTCCCCAAGCGCTTTTAAACAGGGACTGGAGAGCAGTACAGTTCTATAGACACAACAGAATAGTTGCAGATCAGAGAAAATAAGTGTATGAGATGCTTCTGGCTATCTCATAGGCAGATGACAAATGTCGTCTATCTCACTGTTCAGGGGAAGTTTTTCCTGGTGGATGGTTCACGAGGTGAGATCTTGCATGGAGCCCCAGATCGAGGGTGATTGACCGTCATCTTGAACTTCTTCCATTTTCTTTTAATTGCGCCAACAGTTGTTGCCTTCTCACCAAGCTGATTGCATATTGTCCTGTAGCCTATCCCAGCCTTGTGCAGGTCTACAATTTTATCCCTGATGTCCTTACACAGCTCTCTAGTCTTGGCCATTGTGGAGAGGTTGGAGTCTGTTTGATTGAGTGTGTGGATAGGTGTCTTTTATACAGGTAACGAGTTCAAACAGGTGCAGTTAATACAGGTAATGAGTGGAGAACAGGAGGGCTTCTTAAAGAAAAACTAACAGGTCTGTGAGAGCCGGAATTCTTACTGGATATATTGAATCCATTACTAAAATGGTTGTTCCAGTTTAAATACTTTAATGAAGAACTACACTAAAGCCGTTGAGTTGCCTTCCGTGTTGCTTCATTCTGGCATTCTACATGGATATTTTCAGTCATAAAATAGAAATAATGTGTCAAATATAGAGATTTTAAAATGGTTAATTATTTTATGCTTTCATTAGGTACAACTTAGGCAGTTGGATAGCTTTTATAGATTTCATAGGAGACATTCTCTCGATGGCTGATGGCAATGCATTGAGTGGCTGCTGCCAACATACAGACTCAATCTCTAGCCACTTTAATAATGAATTATTCGATGTAATAAATGTATCACTAGTCATTTAAACTGTGCCACTTTATATAATGTTTACATACCCTACATTTCTGTCATTTAAATAGTTGAGGCTGTGTGTTAGTTTAGATGGTGTTCAAGGTACAAAGTGTTCAACCTCCTTTCTTACAGAACTTTAGTGCCCCCCTGTGGAATATCACGCATCGTTACATGGGGATCAACATTTGTTTTTGAGGGTTGAAAAAAACAAACATGGATAATGTTAGAATAAAATCATGCTGAGGAAGTTTTATTCAAAAGACGAAGGATGAGACATGACGTGTCGTACAGTGTCAGGCTTCAGATCAAAAGAAAAACAATACAGTCTCTTCCTCGCAGTCCAACCAACGGTATTTTAAACGAAGCACAGTTGGAAGGCTAAGCAAATGTCATTCATATTTCACAAATGTAAGGCAACACTACATATATTCCAGATAAAGGGGTGGTTTTTATTCGTATAAAAGGAATAATTTATATAAGTGTTTCTTATGTGGCACTATCCAGGTCTTTCTTGCAAAAGTGGGTTATTTTGGCAAGAGAGACCTGGTTACCGCAGAACCCAGCAGTTATATTTCATCTGCAGCTGTCTGCTTCCCTTACATGTGCAAGTTGAGACAGGGCCTCTTCGCGTCAGATGTACCTCCTTCGGAATAATACAAATTTGAATCGGAACTTCACTTATATTATTATTCCGATCAGCACTTACCTCTACTCTTTGGTCAACAAATCCAATGAAGAAATAAACATTCTACTAAAAGGGTATACTTCATAGCTCACAAGAAACCAACAACACACACCACAGATCATTTTCAACTGCAATAAAACTTTATAGAAACAGAATTCTTTGGAACATGGTGATGATAAATTAACATTTGCCTAACTAGAATAACAAGTGGATTAATATTAATCTCTAGTTCATACTGAGGGACATATTCTATCATCACATCAGCGTACTAGATACTCTGGATACTCCTAAGGGGTTGAAGCAGTCCATCTTCAGGAAGAGGCTCACAATTGGCCCAGTGTCGTCCGGTTTAGGGTTTGGCCGGGGTAGGTCGTCATTGTAAATAAGAATTTGTTCTTAACTAACTTCACAATTTAAATAAAGGTACAAAATAAATTAAATTAAGACGTGTGTGTGCGACCCCTTACAACTGGCTTTGCTCCATCTCTTCAGAAAGAGACTCTTCATCCACCTCCAAGATAGAGGGCATTGATGGAGAGACACACACTGGGAAGAAAGGCCCAGACTTAAAGTTAACGTCCCAGTGAATGGGCTTCACTCTCTTCCTACGCCCTCGTTGTCTATTCTCCCGCTCGGCCTTGGCACGGGAGGCGGGCATGTGCCCCCGCTTGATAGGAGGCTGTTCTGCCAGTGGGACCAAGGGGGTCAAGAGGGTATCAAAGGGGCACTTCTCATCCGCCTGCACGGCTCTCCCACTGGTCAGTAAAGGGGAGTGGTCGGTGCGACCTGTGTGGCTGGGTGTATGTCTGGTCAGGGGGTGACAGCCATCTCCGCAGACTAAAGGTGGACCACAGAGGAACATCCTCTCAGTGCTACTGAAGGACAGGGGCTCAGAGGGTAATATGATTTGTTTGTCACCCAGTTGTTCTGGAAGCTGCTGGTCCAGCATAGCAGACTGGATCTGTAATAGCTGGATCTTCTTCGACACACGCCGTGATCTGGTGTTGGCAGGCCGGGCTGGCACTGGGGAGGCAGGTGGGGCAGGCACTCGGCTGGAAGGAACCGGAGATGCAGATGGAGTAGGCACCAGAAGGTCAGGTACATAGCTGACCATTGGGGTAGGCAATGGGATGGCCATCAGGGGAGGTGAGGCTGACACTGCAATGGTTGGCAGCACAGGGAAAGAATTGGTGCTCTCCCTCCTACCCATGTAGTTTATAATCTCTAAGGTCTGGTTAGGGAACCTCAGAGTGCTGCCATCAGTATGTCTTGTTATCCTAGCTATCCCGGTCTTGGGTCGAGCCAGGCTTCTGCTGGCCTGGACCTCCGGCTGGAGGACATCCACAGGAGAACATGGCGGTTGCAAGAGGCTTCCGTCGGGCAGAGACCGTCTGGCCTGAGCAGGAGGAGAGCGGGGCCTTTGGTCCTGGATGTTAGACCTCTTGAGAGGATTGGCCTGGATCCTGACCTCAGACTGGCTGCATGGAGTCCCAGATAAAGGAGCTACTGCCTTGGCTGCAGTGGAGCATAAATTGGGTCTCCTAGGGATGCTTCCTGGTATCTGTGGTCTGCTGGATTTAACCTCTGGCTCCTTCTTGTGGCTGGAGATCAATGTGCTCCCTCCGGTTTTGGTTTTAACCGGACCCAGAGGCTTGCTACCCATCTGTCCCTCCAGCTGCAGACGAGGCATGCGAGGCACCTTGAGGGTGTTTTTGTTCCTTTGGGCATTGAGAGAGGTCACAGTGAGCATTGGGAGCCTGATGGGTGGAGTGGCCAATGGAAGCCTTCCCATGTCAGCCCTCTCTTTAATCACATCCATGTTGTGGAAGTGGGATCGGCTATTCTTTCTCCCTGGTGGCATTGGCTGTAGGACAATATCACTGGCACACCGGACACTGAGGATGTCTGTCAGGCTGTTCTCAGAACTGTTCTGACTGGTCTCTTGTGTCCTAGTCCTGGACTTCCCTCTGTCTTTCATGGCTGTGAGAGTCACAGTGGAAGAGCAAACAATATGTTTGAGAATAAGAATATAGAATAAATTACATATATTACAATAGAATTTGATCAAAGTTGTTTTTATGAACTAGTGTTTTTCCACTTTCAAAGGACATTCCAATTCCTGCCAAAATGTTCACAAATTCATAAAAATGAAAGATTCACAGACTAAGGCCTACCTTCAATTTGGACTTCCAGATAATTTGCTCACGTAGGATTTGACTGTACAGTTTCAAGAATATATTAAGACCACAATACCTAGTTTAAATAAATACTTTTTTTTGTCACAAATCACAAAACATAACCGTTTTTCTTACAGTTATTGATCAAATAAAGTTCTCATAAGATAAAAGTAGTGTATTTGAGATTATTTCATTAAATTATAGGTCCTACCTCAGTTCAGGAATAGCATCAATGACCTGTCTATGGTATGTCTTCATTTAACAAAATAATGCTTCATTATGACATCATGTACATTATGACATAGTAGCCGTCCACATAATAAAAGTTTGTCAAAACCACTTGAATGGGCATGAAATGTAAAATTAAATAAAATAGACCTAATTCAACATTTGAATAAGATAGTACTTTGACAGTAAATATTCAGTTTATTGGCTTTTATTTTCATTACAGTAGTGGATTTGAATGTATTAAAATGAGAGTAGGCCTAGTGAGTTTCCTAGAACTCAATCGCTCATTGAACATCTGTGTGGAACGTTCGCAGCTGACGCCACGGACGCCTTTGAAAAACATTCACGATTTTAGTTTCATATTCAACTTATCAGCAATAATGCACGGCAAATAAATTCCCAGTACTCAAATAAACCTGACAATCGCAATTGTTTATTTATTAGAGCATCCTCTTAGAATGAGAATCACTGTGGTGTCAATGTTTTTGATTATGTCCAAGTAGGAACATAGCTACTGGTATTTTGACTTCTATACTATAATAGTAGTAGTTGTGTGTGTTTTCTTGTTGTGCATTCGTTTTGAGTCAAAGCTAAACCCACAATTTTTTGGTCCCATTCAGTATTAGCACCATCAGCCAATAGGGGAAGTGACATGCCTGAAGCCTAAATTGATGTTGTCAACTAAACACAATTCAATATTACTTTTGTAATACAGGTAATAGCCTAAAGTTAAGGCTCTCTTACAAACTAATGTAACAGTATTTATTCAACCTTAACATAAGTAACAGATTCATGGCCACATTTTGAGGTTACTGTAACTATACATGTATTCATATGTAAAGTTAATCATATAAAATGTAGAGATAGCATGCATACTATACTGTAGGTTGTGGAGATCTGTGGAGATATTCACAATTGCTGTAGTCAATGTAGAATCTCGAACGGCACTGATCACTTGCACCATGTCATCTCAACTTCAAACCAGGTCATTTGGTTCTGCTTTTTGATGAAGCAGTGTGGTTTAGTCGCCAGGGTTGTGGGTGTGATTCCCACGGGTGACCAGTGTGACCGTATGCGAAATGACTAAAATGTAAATAACCAGTGGTGGAAAAGTACTCAATTGTCATACTTTTTTTTTTACAATATATTTATTGGCATTTCTTTTTTTGTTACAATTTAACAATCATCAGAATATGATACAGATAATGCCCCGTTATTCCTTCCACCTAAACAAAACACCATGCTACATGGGAGCACATCGTGCAAAACCCTTCCCTCCCCAACACAGGAACACCCTCCTCCCTCCCCTCTACCGGTATTAACTTCACTGATTAACAACAAAAAAAGAAACAGAATGACCTTCACATTCCATGCTAGAAAATAAATGATTCAACACAAAAACAAATAATAATAATAGATTCATGAAGAAAGTAGTAATGAGGCAGCTAAGGTGACGTCTCTAGAAACTACTGAAAGTCCCCCCAGACATCAGTAAATTCAAAGGGTTTATTACGTCAATTGTATGTTATTCTATCAGATGGAATATAGGAAGATAGTTATTTTAGCCACATCTGCTTGCTTGGCGGAGTGTCACTCTTCCATATAATAGCTCTGCCAATTTAATGAATCTGGTTTTGCTACAAATATAATACATTTGTACAGTAATCTAATCAGACCTACATACTTAGGTCCAATATTCTTCCTCTGTAAAACTTCAAACAGATAGTTCCATTCTATGCGGTCAAAAGCTTTTTCCGGTCATTCTCTACATAATGCATAATATTAAATAATCTTCTGATATTATCAGAAGATGAGCGGTTTCTTACAAAGACTGTTTGGTCCGTATCAACCAAGTCAGGTAGAACCTTATCCAGTCTAAGAGCAATGAGTTTCGCAAGAATCTTATATGAAGTGTTCAATCGAGATAGATATTGGTCTATACGACACACAAAGCATAGGATCTTTCCCAGGTTTTAACAAAACTGTGATCTGTGTCTGGGAGCTTTTCTGTCTCTTCGACATAATTAAACTTACTGTAAAGAGGCTCAATTAGTTTGGGTAAAAAGGATCGATAGAATTCAATAGGGAATCCGTCTAACCCTGGTGATTGTCCCCCAGCAGTGTTGAAAATGGATTCCCTAATTTCCTCTGATGTAATCTCTTTCTCCAAGTGCTCTCTATCCTCATCATTAAAGTTTGTAAATTGAGTTTGTTCAAAAACTCATGACTTGTACAATGTTTCATAAAACTTCCTGAAGACTGGATAAATTTCCTCAGGACTGTGAACAACTGTGTTACTGGGTAGCTTAATAGAGCTAATAACTCTACTAGCATCCTCTCGTCTTATCTGGCCAGGAAGCAACTTTCCTGCTTTATCTCCATGTTCGTAGTGGTTTTGTTTTGTTCTCCTGAGAGCATTTTCCACTTCATGGGTCGTCAGGGTGTTATATTCCAATCGCTTTGAGTCTAATTTTTGTAGAGTTGAGTCGTCAAATGTTACAGTATGTTCATTTTCCAGATCTGTAATTTCATTCTCCAACGAATCTACTTGAGCCTTATACATCTGACAAGCATCTGAACTAAAGGATATGATTTGCCCCCTCAGATATGCAAGGAGAGCTTCTCATAAAATTAGGGAAGAGGCAGAGTTGTTATTGGTGCTAAAAAATAAGTCTATATGAGTGTTCAGAAATGTTACAAATGTGGGACTATTTAGTAAATATGTACCAAACCTCCATCTTCTTGAGGGTGGCTGTGCTCTACTGACGGGTACTGAAGCCAGCAGGGCAGAATGATCTGATATACATCATGGTAAGTACTTACAACCAGTAGTTAAACTTCCCCTGGCTGCAGGAATAAGAAATACGTCTCTTCTAGAGTAACTGTTATGGACAGGGGATTAAAATGAGTATTCTTTAACCCTTTGGTTGTGAAATCTCCATAAGTCTACGAGTCCAAAGTGTTTCATTTCTGTTTTTAACATTTTAGCTGCCTGTGTGAGGTTGATACTATTAGAGGAAGATCTATCACTGGAAGGGTCCAGTACCAAGTTAAAATCCCCTGCCATTATCTCTGATGGGCACATTAACTTTAAAAAGATGTCTTGGTAAAATGTAGGATCATCATGGTTAGGACCATACACAATCACAATGGTAATGGGCTCAGTATTAATGAAACCTTGAATGATCACAAACCTTCCCCCTTTGTCTTTATTCTGAGATTGTATCTGAAAGGGGCAATGCTTATTAATGAGTATGGCCACCCCTCTTGCCCGAGATGTGAAAGATGAATAGTACACTTGGCCCACCCATTCTCTTCAGTTTGTCATGCTCAGAGTCAGGTGTGTCTCCTGAAGAAGAGCTATATCAACCTTATGCTGCTTTAGATAATACAGAATGCGTTTGCGCTTGACTGGGCATTTAGTACCCTTAATGTTAAGTGTCATAAAAGTATAGTTATTAGGTGCAGACATCTTTAAAGAAAATAAGAAATAGGGAAAAGGAAAGAAACAAAATTGCATTGAGTGTATACAACTTGAAAATTTAAAGTAGTAAACATCTCGTGAGCTAATACCCTGACCCTACCACAAACCCACCCAACCCCCTCCCCAACTGAGGGAGTGAAAGTACCCATATCCTTAGATGCTAGTCTTTAAACTAGATGTACCTACTATGCATAGCATCGCTCTAATTAGGTTAATTCTAAATTATATGTATATGGAATTGGAACTACATTGACTGTTCCTTGTAGCATAAAAATATTGTTAGTCAAGTAACAAAATACACTACCTGGACTTATGGATCATCAAATAGAATGATGCAGTACACACAGACTTATATACAAAGCCCACAGACCGCAATACCTTGCTATGTGTGAATAGTATGCATCCCCTTCCCCTCAAGAATGGTCAACCATACAGTCAGTTATGCAGGATTAAACAAATCTGTGGCCACCAGACAGATTTTGACAGCAATGCTAAAAAAATGACAGATCAATTCAAAATGAGAAGCTACAAGGACAAAACTCTTGATGCTGCAATGATGAAAATATCTCATAAACCAAGAGAGGAATTACTTAAAACTCAACCAGAGAAGAAAAACAACGCAACCATCTTTTGCACTAAATACACCAAGGGTTCGGAGAAAATGAAAGCAATCCTGAAAAAGGACTGGCATATTCTGCAATCAGACAAAAATAATAATTGCACACCTCTTCAAGGAATCCCCGCTGGTGGTCTATAAGCGTGGTCACAATATTGGAGATAGCTTGGTGAGATCTGACATGCCCCCTGAGCTCACTCAGACACTCTTGACACCTATCCCAAATGGGAACTACAAATGTGGATCATGCGCACAGTGCAATAGCATTATAAAAACATCCTTCTTCAGACACCCACATACAGGTCGAAACATCCCTGTTAGGGGTAATCATCTCATGCAAGACCACGGGAGTAATCTATCTCATCATCTGTTCGTGTGGAAAAGCCGACAAAGGGAGCCTTACAGGATATCCTCTCTAAAAACATTGACCCCTAGTGGTCTGAATATTGACTTTGATCTCAGGCCCTTCTTATGAACAATTCCTTCTTTTATGAACAAGTCTTATAAATTGAAATAATCTTTCTACAGCTTATTAGTGTACACCTAATATGTTCCCCTTGTTGATGATGCTCATTATAGATTAAGGTTGAACCAAAAGATTACATGTAACAAATATGAAATGAAATACGAAACAATTAAATATGTGAAATTGAATTGAACAATAATGTATGTGGATGCTAATATGATGTACTATATTCAATGATGTTTCTATACGATAACAATAGCCTAATATATTTAATATGCCATCAACGATTGTTTAAAAAAAAAAAATCTAATTAACTTAATCATTATGGCATTAATTGCACTGTTTCTCTACATAACCTGGTTCAAGTATTCATGACATTACCCTGAAGAAGGCATAGTGATGCTAAAACATTGGTAAATACCCAATACATTACTGGGAGTTTATATATGGAGGGTGCAACTTTCTTTATTTTGATAAAAAAAAGTATTTAAGTAAAAATAATTTAAAGTACTGTATCTGTACTTTATTATTTATGTTTTTGACATATTTTACTTTTACTTAACATTTCTAAAGAATATGATGTATTTTTACTCCATATATTTTCCCTGACACCTAAAAGTACTCATTACATTTTGAATGCTTAGCAGGACCGAAAATGGTCCTCAATTCCCACACTTATCAAGAGAACATCCCTGGTAATCCCTACTGACTCTGATCTGGCGGACTCAAAATCACTAAACACAAATTCTTTGTTTTTAAATGATGTCTGGGTGTGACTCTGGCTATCTGATTTGCTTAATTTAAGGAATTTTAAATTCATACTTTTACTTTTGATACTTAAGTATATTTTAGCAACTACATTTACTTTTGATACTTAAGTATATATAAAACCAAATACTTTTAGACTTTTACTCAGGTAGTCTTTTATTGGCTGACTTTTACTTTTTTTTTTAGTCATTTTCTACTAAGGTAACTTTTACTCAAGTATGGCAATTGAGTACTTTTTCCATCACTGGTTATTTACATTTTGGTCATTTAGCATAAGGTCACACTGGTCACCCGTGGGAATCGCACCCACAACCCTGGCGACTAAACCACACTGTGCTTCATAAAATAGCAAAACCAAATTACTTGGTTTGAAGTTGAGAATACATTAAAAGTGAAATTGAAATGTGTTTGTTCGACAACAGCAATTTAGGCATCAGACATGTCACTTCCCCCATTGGCTGACAGTGCTAATACCGAATGGGACCAAAATATTGTGGGATTAGCGTTGACTCAAAACGAATGCAAGACAAGAAAACACACACAACTGCTACTATTTTAGTATAGAAGTCAAAATACCTGTAGCTATGTTCCTACTTGGACATAATCAAAAACACTGACACCACAGGGATTCTCGTTCTAAGAGGATGCTATAATAAATAGATAATTGCGATTTTCAGATTTATTTGAGTACTGGGAATTTATTTGTCGTGCATATATGCTCATAAATTGAATATGAATGTCACGTTCTGACCCTAGTTCCTGTGTTATTTGTTTGTCTTAGTTGGTCAGGACGTGAGTTGGGTGGGCATTCTATGTTTTGTGTTTCTAGGTTGGTTTTCTGTGTTCGGCCTAGTATGGTTCTCAATCAGAGGCAGGTGTCGTTAGTTGTCTCTGATTGAGAATCATACTTAGGTAGCCTGGATTTCACTGTTGTTTTGTGGGTGATTGTTTCCGTGTCTGTGTTTGTTCGCCACACGGTACTGTTTCGGTTTTGTTCACGTTTATTGTTTTGTATTCATTGAGTGTTCAGTTTGTTTTATTAAACGATATGGACACTTAGCACGCTGCGCGTTGGTCCTCCGATCCTTCTCGCTACTCCTCCTCAGAAGAGGAGGAGGAAAACCTTTACAATGAAACTAAAATTGTGGATGTTTTTGTGTGGCGTCAGCTGCGAACGTTCCACACAGATGTTCAATGAGCGATCGAGTTCAACTAAACTCACTAGGCCTACTCTCATTTAAATTAATTCAAAACCACTACTGTAATGAAAATAAAAGCCAATAAACTGAATAATTACTGTCAAAGTATTGTTTTTATTCAATTGTTGAATTAGGCCTATTGTATTTAATTTGACTATTCATTCCTATTCAAGTGGTTTTGACAAACTTTTATGATGTGGACAGCTGCTATGTCATAATGTACATGATGTCATAATGAAGCTTTCTTTTGTTAAAATTTGACATTCCATAGACAGGTCATTGATGCTCTTCCATATCTTAGGTAGGACCTATAATTTAATGAAATAATCTCAAATACACTACTTTTATCTCATGACAACTTTATTTAATCAATAACTAAGAAAAACATATGTTTTGTGATTTGTGACAAAAACATTTCTTTAAACTAGGTATTGTGGTCTTGTTTCTGTTTTCAATAATATATTGTTGAAACTGTATAGTCAAATTCTACGTGTGCAAATTATCTGGAAGTCCAAATTGAAGGTAGGCCTTAATCTTTCATTTTTATTAATTTGTGAACATTTTGGCAGGAATTGGAATGTCCTTTGAAAGTGGAAAAACACTAGCTTATAATAACAACTTTGATCAAATTCTATTGTAATAATGAAATTTATTCTATATTGTTATTCTCAAACATGTTGTTTGCTCCTCCACTGTGACTCTCACAGCCATGAAAGACAGAGGGAAGTCCAGGACTAGGACACAAGAGACCAGTCAGAACAGTTCTGAGAACAGCCTGACAGACATCCTCAGTGTCCGGTGTGCCAGTGATATTGTCCTACAGCCAATGCCGCCAGGGAGAAAGAATAGCCGATCCCACTTCCACAACATGGATGGGACTAAAGAGAGGGCTGACATGGGAAGGCTTCCAATGGCCACTCCACCCATCAGGCTCCCAATGCTCATTGTGACCTCTCTCAATGCCCAAAGTAACAAAAACACCCTCAAGGTGCCTGGCATGCCTCGTCTGCAGCTGGAGGGACAGATGGGTAGCAAGCGTCTGGGTCCGGTTAAATCCAAAACCGGAGGGAGCACATTTACCTCCAGCCACAAGAAGGAGCCAGAGGTTAAATCGAGCAGACCACAGACATCAGGAAGCATCCCTAGGAGGCCCAATTTATGCTCCACTGCAGCCAAGGCAGTGGCTCCTTTATCTGGGACTCCATGCAGCCAGTCTAAGGTCAGGATCCAGGCCAATCCTCTCAAGAGGTCTAACATCCAGGAACAAAGGCCCTGCTCTCCTCCTGCTCAGGCCAGACGGTCTCTGTCCGACGGCAGCCTCTTGCAGCCGCCATGTTCTCCTGTGGATGTCCTCCAGCCGGAGGTCCAGGCCAGCAGAAGCCTGGCTCGACCCAAGACCGGGATAGCTAGGATAACAAGACATACTGATGGCAGCACTCTGAGGTTCCCTAACCAGACTTTAGATCTTATAAACTCCATGGGTAGGAGGGAGAGCACCAATTCTTTCCCTGTGCTGCCAACAATTGCAGTGTCAGCCTCACCTGCCCAGATGGCCATCCCATTGCCTACCCCAATGGTCAGCTATGTACCTGACCTTCTGTTGCCTACTCCATCTGCTTCTCCGGTTCCTTCCAGCCGAGTGCCTGCCCCACCTGCTTACCCAGTGCCAGCCCGGCCTGCCAACGCCAGATCACGGAGTGTGTCGAAGAGGATCCAGCTCTTACAGATCCGGTCTGCTATGCTGGACCAGCAGCTACCAGAACAAGTGGGTGACAAACAAATCATATTACCCTCTGAGCCCCTGTCCTTCAGTAGCACTGAGAGGATGTTCCTCTGTGGTCCACCTTTAGTCTGCCACCCAGCTAACGTAGGCGGAGATGATGGCTGTCACCCCCTGCCCAGACCTACGCCCAGCCACACAGGTCGCACCGACCACTCCCCCTTATTGACCAGTAGGAGAGCCGTGCAGGCGGGTGAGAAGTGCCCCGTTGAAATCCTCTTGACCCCCTTGGTCCCACTGGCAGAACAGCCTCCTATCAAGCGGGGGCACATGCCCGCATCCCGTGCCAAGGCCGAGCGTGAATGGGAGAATAGCCAACGAGGGCGCAGGAAGAGAGTGAAGCCCATTCACTGGGACGTTAACTTTAAGTCTGGGCCTTTCTTCCCAGTGTGTGTCTCTCCATCACTGCCCTCGATCTTGGAGGTGGATGAAGAGTCTCTTTCTGAAGAGATGGAGTAAAGACAGTTTTAAGGGGTCGCACACACACACACACTCACTCACACACGTACACATATCCTCATTTTATTTTTTTGACCTTTATTTAAATTGTGAAGTTAGTTAAGAACAAATTCTTATTTACAATGACGACCTACCCCGGCCAAACCCTGACGACACTGGGCCAATTGTGAACCGCCCTATGGGACCAGTGCCTTATACCGCTGCGCCAATCAGGAGCCCTATTGAGACCTCATGGCCTTCCATGGACCAGAGCGGATCAACCAGCATCATCCCAGCATCTGCCCTGCCTGTCATCCTAGTACCTCCACTTCCCTTTCAACCCCAAACCACAAAGGGCAGGTGACAGAAATGATCCAGCGCCCACCGATCCAGGCTGTTCTGCATGAGCAGCAGCAGCTACTGTCGGAAGTACTGTTGGAACAGACTTTTCCTATGAGACCCAACAGGAGCCACAAGCTGTCAAAGTACTTTCATCCCTGGGGTGTGGAGCTTCTCGAACAGTGTTCTCTTCCTGAAGATGGACTGCTTCAACCCCTTAGGAGTATCCAGAGTATCTAGTACGCTGATGTGATGATAGAATATGTCCCTCAGTATCAACTAGAGATTAATATTAATCCACTTGTTATTCTAGTTGGGCAAATGTTAATTTATCATCAGCATGTTCCAAAGAATTCTGTTTCTATAAAGTTTTATTGCAGTTGAAAATGATGTGTGGTGTGTGTTGTTGGTTTCTTGTGAGCTATGAAGTATACCCTTTTAGTAGAATGTTTATTTCTTCATTGGACTTGTTGATTTGTTGACCAAAGAGAAGAGGTAAGTGCTGACCGGACTAATAGAAGTGAAGTTCCGATTCAAATTTGTATTAATCCGAAGGTGGCACATCTGACTCACAATTTAATGTCATAATTCTTCATGTTTTCAATGTATAGCAACACTGACAAATTCTAAGGTGGAACTATTTGTACTACATCATTTGAAATGAGGATATATCCAAACACAGTGGTTATGAATTGCGAGAATGCTGAACAACATTTTCTGACCAATAGGCTTGTTTGTCGTAATATTTGGCCAAAGGTTTCTTTGCTTGAGTCAAGAGGCCCTGTCTCAACTTGCACATGTAAGGGAAGCAGACAGCTGCAGATTTAATATAACTGCTGGGTTACACGATAACCAGGTCTCTCTTGCCAAAAGAACCCACTTTTGCAAGAAAGACCTGATAGTGCCACATAACACAACGCTTATATAATTCTTCCTTTTAAAATTAGCCCTTTAACTGGAATAGATGTAGTGTTGCCTTACATTTTCTGAAATGTGAATGACATTTGCTTAGCCTTCAAACTGTGCTTCGTTTAAAATACGTTGGTTGGACTGCGACGCAGTGACTATATCGTTTTTCTTTTGATCTGAAGCCTGACACTGTACGACACTTCGTGTCTCATCCTCCGTCATTTGAATAAAACTTCCTCGGCATGATTTTATTCTCACATTACCCATGTTTTTTTTTCAACCCTCGCAAACAAATGTTGATCCCCATGAAAAGACATGTTATATTCCACAGGGGGGCACTAAAGGTCTGTAAGAAAGGAGGTTGAACACTTTGTACCTTGACACCATCTGAATTTACACACAGCCTCAACTATTTAAATGACAGAAAATGTCATATCTGCTCTCACACAGTACATTGGGTTTTTCACAGTCCATCATAATAAATACTTTTTGGCAACTTATGTGTTGTTGTCTAAGGTTCATTCCGAAACGCATTATCTCCACCAAAGCCCAAAGTTTACTAGCATTATAAAGATATCCATCAAGTTTAAGAGGTGTTACCACATTTTTGTAGATATGTATCTGCGGGCCAGTGCAAAGACTCACATTGCATTGTAAGATTAGTCATGCATCGTACCCAGTTCCTCTCTAGAAACATGCATGAGAAGCTATGACTAAGCAGAGCAGTATGGCTGTATCAATTGTTCTAGAACTGGTTCAAGAAAGAAGGTTAGGTTAGTTAGGCTACATGTGATCCTGCATCACCATAACTGAAACATGGCCTTTCTTTCACTGTTTCACATCATGGTGCAAGTATTTCCATGAACTGGGAAACATTTGCATACATTTCAATTTCTCTGGCCGGCAGTGAAGGGGTTAGTCAGCTGTGTGCTCTCAGTATACGCTCACTCTCAACTCATAACTCCCTGTTGGGGTGAGTCTATCTACAAATAAACGCAGCAAGAAGATAACAGCTAACACAGGAAGCTGAAATCCTGGGGTCCGTCTTATGTTCCCTCAGTTCTACCCCATTTTGAACAGATGCTTTCATCCATGACCAGGCCATGTTTTGGCAGTTTTGCTGCACGACATTCTCCAATCCGACAAAAAAAATAGGCCTATAGTGTACAGTGTCGGCCTATAATGTCATTTTATAACTAGGCCTACCATAAGATAGCCTACCATTTTTAAAACATGCAGTTGCGTTGGATTTATTAACCTAGTCCTGATTCCTGACAAAAGCTTATAGGGACTTGTCCTTTAACGTATGAACATCAGTTATCCATCAGCTACCCAAGTTTATTACAAGTTTTCTTGAGGCTTTTTGCAAAGAGATCAATAGTGATGTAACGGCCTACGTCTTCACAGCAGTACAAAGTTGAAATCACTTATCAGTACATTTTATTCCACCTTGTGAAACCAGGGGTCTAGTGGAGGGTAAATGTGAATAGGATTTAAAAAAGTCCTGTTATGAGAGAGAAAGAGAGATGGTGAGAGTAGCTGAGTGCCTATAGTAAGAGATGGCTGTTAATATCACTAGGCTGTTTGGTCTGTGTGCAGGTAGTGAACCTGATTGCTGAGAGGTTAGGTTGCAAGTAAGAATCTTAACCTGCCATAAACTGCTTTTGTGTCAGCAAGTCTACAGACCATTCAAGTAACTGCACTGAACACCTCACTGATACTGACGGTGTGAGCTACAAACCCAAATTGTCTACGGAAATGTAGGTGACTGTCACGGTTTTCTTCCTCTTCTGAGGAGTAGGAAGGATCGGACCAATACGCAGCGTGGTAAGTGTTCGTCATATTTTTTATAAAAACTGAACCCTACACAGATTGTAAACGAAATAGTTCTGTGTGGAAAAAACAGAAAACAATCACCCACAACCAAAATGGGGAAAACAGGCTACCTAAGTATGATTCTCAATCAGAGACAACGATCGATCAACAGCTGCCTCTGATTGAGAACCATACCAGGCCAAACACAGAAATACAACATAGAAAAAAAGAACATAGACTACCCACCCCAACTCATGCCCTGACCAAACTAACACAAAGACATAATAAAGGAACTAAGGTCTGAATTTGACAGTGACAGTAATAATATTGCACACATATTCAGAAATCTTCAAGTTTTTATACTACTTCTATATTGCACCGTTACCAACATGATATATATTTTTTAAATCCATTAATTTCCCTGTAATCTGCTGAGATTGTGATAGTTTTCAGGCTTTGAAGGGAGTTTTGACTGGATTTACTAGAAATGTGAAATTGACCTGGCAAGCATGTCTCTAGGCCTGAGCATGATCACAACAAAAGTAGCTGTGCAGCACGTTTTTTAAGGAAGAGGAGGATGGTTGCAGACGTTCGCATTTATACAAGAAGGTAAGTTATTAACTAAACTGTTAACCAATATGTTAACTAAAATTGTATGTGGTGTATTGGCAAGCAATGCATGTTCCCATTGTCTTTATTTGTAATTAATGTTAGCTCATGTATGTCTTTCGGTGGAATTCAACATGCATTGACAATGTCCGAAAGCCGCATTGTATCAGATATACTTCATCATGAGATTGAAATTGGTAGGCTCATCCAAACAATTCATTAATATGCAATTGTTACTTTGCATGTTTTTACCTTATATTTATTTACTGCTTGCTAATCATTAGCGTGCTAGCTAGCGGTTAGCGTGCTAGCTAACGGTTAGCGTGCTAGTTTAGCATAATTGGTCAAAATGTCTTTGATTCAGAATACATGTTTGTGGTTAACCCAATGTTACATGATTTGGAAAATAATATTGCCAATGTAACTTGAATTGGTTTACAAGCTAGCCAGAAAAGCCAGTTCCTTTTCATCTGTTTTGTCAAGTCATAAGCATGCATGTGTGCTGAAATATTTAAATAAATCCCCATATTCAATTATTTTATTGAAGTTTTGGCAGTTTTTTTTATCACCCTTTCTTACCCAAAGAGAAATAAGTTGCTAGTTATTTTGGCTTTGCACTCAAAAGAGTGAAACACCACAACAGGAATAAGGATTGTGGAAAGTGTCAAATTTGGTAGGACTGCCAATTCACATGCCTTCCTTTAGCCATATCACTCATACTGTTACTGGTTTAAACCATCCATAAAAGCAGATGTGCTTTAGTTGCATCCAGGAACTTGTATAATGTGCTTATACTTGCTTTTTTTTTACCTTGAAAGTCGTCTTAAAAAAGGAAATTGTAATAGATGTTTGTAGGACCTCATTCAGTCAATGATAACAGTCATTGGTGTCCCCCAGCCCATCCCCTTTGTTGTGTGTCTAGCAATCTTGTCATTCTTTTAGAAACTTGTCTTTCTTTATGAAGGCACTGCAGAGGCTAAGAAGACATATGGAAACTCTAAAAGAAACATAATTCAACGTGTAGGCCAGATTTGAAAAGGAAATAATAAATCCTGAAGCTCAGGTTTGTCAGTTGTTTAGAATGAGGATACTGGGGATTGTTGAATCATATTCAATTGCCTAAGTGGCAAATGACTAATTTAATATTATTGTATCCTTAGATGTCAGACACCGAGGCTGCCAGTACCGTATACGTAAGTTAGTGTCATTCATTGCTCCATCTCTTCAGAAAGAGACTCTTCATCCACCTCCAAGATAGAGGGCAGTGATGGAGAGACACACACTGGGAAGAAAGGCCCAGACTTAAAGTTAACGTCCCAGTGAATGGGCTTCACTCTCTTCCTGCGCCCTCGTTGGCTATTCTCCCATTCCCGCTCGGCCTTGGCACAGGAGGCGGGCATGTGCCCCCGCTTGATAGGAGGCTGTTCTGCCAGTGGGACCAAGGGGGTCAAGAGGGTATCAAAGGGGCACTTCTCATCCGCCTGCACGGCTCTCCCACTGGTCAGTAAAGGGGAGTGGTTGGTGCGACCTGTGTGGCTGGGTGTATGTCTGGTCAGGGGGTGACAGCCATCATCTCCGCAGACTAAAGGTGGACCACAGAGGAACATCCTCTCAGTGCTACTGAAGGACAGGGGCTCAGAGGGTAATATGATTTGTTTGTCACCCAGTTGTTCTGGTAGCTGCTGGTCCAGCATAGCAGACTGGATCTGTAATAGCTGGATCTTCTTTGACACACGCCGTGATCTGGTGTTGGCAGGCCGGGCTGGCACTTGGGAGGCAGGTGGGGCAGGCACTCGGCTGGAAGGAACCGGAGATGCAGATGGAGTAGGCACCAGAAGGTCAGGCACATGGCTGACCATTGGGGTAGGCAATGGGATGGCCATCAGGGGAGGTGAGGCTGACACTGCAATGGTTGGCAGCACAGGGAAAGAATTGGTGCTCTCCCTCCTACCCATGGAGTTTATAAGCTCTAAGGTCTGGTTAGGGAACCTCAGAGTGCTGCCATCAGTATGTCTTGTTATCCTAGCTATCCCGGTCTTGGGTCGAGCCAGGCTTCTGCTGGCCTGGACCTCCGGCTGGAGGACATCCACAGGAGAACATGGCGGCTGCAAGAGGCTTCCGTCGGACAGAGACCGTCTGGCCTGAGCAGGAGGAGAGCGGGGCCTTTGGTCCTGGATGTTAGACCTCTTGAGAGGATTGGCCTGGATCCTGACCTCAGACTGGCTGCATGGAGTCCCAGATAAAGGAGCTACTGCCTTGGCTGCAGTGGAGCATAAATTGGGTCTCCTAGGGATGCTTCCTGGTATCTGTGGTCTGCTGGATTTAACCTCTGGCTCCTTCTTGTGGCTGGAGATCAATGTGCCCCCTCCGGTTTTGGTTTTAACCGGACCCAGAGGCTTGCTACCCATCTGTCCCTCCAGCTGCAGACGAGGCATGCGAGGCACCTTGAGGGTGTTTTTGTTCCTTTGGGCATTGAGAGAGGTCACAGTGAGCATTGGGAGCCTGATGGGTGGAGTGGCCAATGGAAGCCTTCCCATGTCAGCCCTCTCTTTAATCACATCCATGTTGTGGAAGTGGGATCGGCTATTCTTTCTCCCTGGTGGCATTGGCTGTAGGACAATATCACTGGCACACCGGACACTCCTGAGGATGTCTGTCAGGCTGTTCTCAGAACTGTTCTGACTGGTCTCTTGTGTCCTAGTCCTGGACTTCCCTCTGTCTTTCATGGCTGTGAGAGTCACAGTGGAAGAGCAAACAATATGTTTGAGAATAAGAATATAGAATAAATTACATATATTACAATAGAATTTGATCAAAGTTGTTTTTATGAACTAGTGTTTTTCCACTTTCAAAGGACATTCCAATTCCTGCCAAAATGTTCACAAATTCATAAAAATGAAAGATTCACAGACTAAGGCCTACCTTCAATTTGGACTTCCAGATAATTTGCTCACGTAGGATTTGACTGTACAGTTTCAAGAATATATTAAGACCACAATACCTAGTTTAAATAAATACTTTTTTTTGTCACAAATCACAAAACATAACCGTTTTTCTTACAGTTATTGATCAAATAAAGTTCTCATAAGATAAAAGTAGTGTATTTGAGATTATTTAATTAAATTATAGGTCCTACCTTAGTTCAGGAATAGCATCAATGACCTGTCTATGGAATGTCTTATTTTAACAAAATAATGCTTCATTATGACATCATGTACATTATGACATAGTAGCCGTCCACATAATACAAGTTTGTCAAAACCACTTGAATAGGCATGAAATGTAAAATTAAATAAAATAGGCCTAATTCAACATTTGAATAAGATAGTACTTTGACAGTAAATATTCAGTTTATTGGCTTTTATTTTCATTACAGTAGTGGTTTTGAATGTATTAAAATGAGAGTAGACCTAGTGAGTTTCCTAGAACTCAATCGCTCATTGAACACCTGTGTGGAACGTTCGCAGCTGACGCCACGGACGCCTTTGAAAAACTTTCACGATTTTAGTTTCATATTCAACTTATCAGCAATAATGCACGGCAAATAAATTCCCAGTACTCAAATAAACCTGACAATCGCAATTGTTTATTTATTAGAGCATCCTCTTAGAACGAGAATCACTGTGGTGTCAATGTTTTTGATTATGTCCAAGTAGGAACATAGCTACTGGTATTTTGACTTCTATACTATAATAGTAGTAGTTGTGTGTGTTTTCTTGTTGTGCATTCGTTTTGAGTCAAAGCTAAACCCACAATTTTTTGGTCCCATTCGGTATTAGCACCGTCAGCCAATAGGGGAAGTGACATGCCTGAAGCCTAAATTGATGTTGTCAACTAAACACAATTCAATATTACTTTTGTAATACAGGTAATAGCCTAAAGTTAAGGCTCTCTTACAAACTAATGTAACAGTATTTATTCAACCTTAACATAAGTAACATTTTGAGGTTACTGTAACTATACATGTATTCATATGTAAAGTTAATCATATAAAATGTGCATGTTCAAGATAGCATGCATACTGTAGGTTGTGAAGATCTGTGGAGATATTCACAATTGCTGTAGTCAATGTAGAATCTCGAACGGCACTGATCACTTGCACCATGTCATCTCAACTTCAAACCAGGTCATTTGGTTCTGCTTTTTGATGAAGCAGTGTGGTTTCGTCGCCAGGGTTGTGGGTGCGATTCCCACGGTTGACCAGTGTGACCGTATGCTAAATGACTAAAATGTAAATAACTAGTGGTGGAAAAAGTACTAACTTGTCATACTTTTTTTTTTAGAATATATTTATTGGCATTTTTTATTTTTTTAACAATTTAACAATCATCAGAATATGATACAGATAATGCCCCGTTATTCCTTCCACCTAAACAAAACACCATGCTACATGGGAGCACATCGTGCAAAACCCTTCCCTCCCCAACACAGGAACACCCTCCTCCCTCCCCTCTACCGGTATTAACTTCACTGATTAACAACAAAAAAAGAAACAGAATGACCTTCACATTCCATGCTAGAAAATAAATGATTCAACACAAAAACAAATAATAATAATAGATTCATGAAGAAAGTAGTAATGAGGCAGCTAAGGTGACGTCTCTAGAAACTACTGAAAGTCCCCCCAGACATCAGTAAATTCAAAGGGTTTATTACATCAATTGTATGTTATTCTTTCAGATGGAATATAGGAAGATAGTTATTTTAGCCACATCTGCTTGCTTGGCGGAGTGTCACTCTTCCATATAATAGCTGTGCCAATTTAATGAATGTGGTTTTTGCTACAAATATAATACATTTGTACAGTAATCTAATCAGACCTACATACTTAGGTCCAATATTCTTCCTCTGTAAAACTTCAAACAGATAGTTCCATTCTATGCGGTCAAAAGCTTTTTCCGGTCATTCTCTACATAATGCATAATATTAAATAATCTTCTGATATTATCAGGAGATGAGCGGTTTCTTACAAAGCCTGTTTGGTCCATATCAACCAAGTCCGGTAGAACCTTATCCAGTCTAAGAGCAATGAGTTTCGTAAGAATCTTATATGAAGTGTTCAATAGAGATATTGGTCTATACGACCCACAAAGCATAGGATCTTTCCCACGTTTTAACAAAACTGTGATCATTGTCTGGGAGCTTTTCTGTCTCTATGGCATAATTAAAAACTTACTGCAAAGAGGCTCAATTAGTTTGGGTAAAAAGGATCGAAAGAATTCAATAGGGAATCCGTCTAACCCTGGTGATTTTCCCCCAGCAGTGTTGAAAATGGATTCCCTAATCTCTTTCTCCAAGTGCTCTCTATCCTCATCATTAAAGTTTGTAAATTGAGTTTGTTCAAAAACTCATGCATTGTGGCAGGGGCATCCCCTTCAGACTTGTACAATGTTTCATAAAACTCCCTGAAGACTGGATAAATTTCCTCAGGACTGTGAACAACTGTGTTAATGGGTAGCTTAATAGAGCTAATAACTCTACTAGCATCCTCTCGTCTTATCTGGCAAGGAAGCAACTTTCCTGCTTTATCTCCATGTTCGTAGTGGTTTTGTTTTGTTCTCCTGAGAGCATTTTCCGCTTTATGGGTCGTCAGGGTGTGATATTCCAATCGCTTTGAGTCTAATTTTTGTAGAGTTGAGTCGTCAAATGTTACACTATGTTCATTTTCCAGATCTGTAATTTCATTCTCCAACAAATCTACTTGAGCCTTAAACATCTTACGAGCATCTGAACTAAAGGATATGATTTGCCTCCTCAGAAATGCAAGGAGAGCTTCTCATAAAATTAGGGAGGAGGCAGAGTTGTTAAAAAATGTCTATATGAGTGTTCAGAAATGTTACAAATGTGGGAGTATTTAGTAAATATGTACCAAACCTCCATCTTCTTGAGGGTGGCTGTGCTCTACTGACGGGTACTGAAGCCAGCAGGGCAGAATGATCTGATATACATCTTGGTAAGTACTTACAACCAGTAGTTAAACTTCCCCTGGCTGCAGGAATAAGAAATAAGTCTCTTCTAGAGTAACTGTTATGGACAGGGGAGTAAAATGAGTATTCTTTAACCTTTTGGTTGTGAAATCTCCTTAAGTCTACGAGTACAAAGTGTTTCATTTCTGTTTTTAACATTTTAGCTTCCTGTGTGAGGTTGATACTATTAGAGGAAGATCTATCACTGGAAGGGTCCAGTACCAAGTTAAAATCCCCTGACATTATCTCTGATGATGGGCATATTAACTTTAAAAAGATGTCTTGATAAAATGTAGGATCATCATGGTTAGGACCATTCACAATCACAATGGTAATGGGCTCAATATTAATGAAACCTTGAATGATCACAAACCTTCCCCCTTTGTCTTTATTCTGAGATTGTATCTGAAAGGGGCAATGCTTATTAATGAGTATGGCCACCCCTCTTACCCGAGAGGTGAAAGATGAATAGTACACTTGGCCCACCCATTCTCTTCAGTTTGTCATGCTCAGAGTCAGTCAGGTGTGTCTCCTGAAGAAGAGCTATATCAACCTTATGCTGCTTTAGATCATTCAGAATGCGTTTGCGCTTGACTGGGCATTTAGTACCCTTAATGTTAAGTGTCATAAAAGTATACTTATTAGGTGCAGACATCTTTAAAGAAAATAAGAAATAGGGAAAAGGAAAGAAACAAAATTGCATTGAGTGTATACAACTTGAAAATGTAAAGTAGTAAACATCTCGTGAGCTAATACCCTGACCCTACCACAAACCCACCCAACCCCCTCCCCAACTGAGGGAGTGAAAGTACCCATATCCTTAGATGCTAGTCTTTAAACTAGATGTACCTACTATGCATAGCATCACTCTAATTAGGTTAATTCTAAATTATATGTATATGGAATTGGAACTACATTGACTGTTCCTTGTAGCATAAAAATATTGTTAGTCAAGTAACAAAATACACTACCTGGACTTATGGATCATCAAATAGAATGATGCAGTACACACAGACTTATATACAAAGCCCACAGACCGCAATGCCTTGCTATGTGTGAATAGTATGCATCCCCTTCCCCTCAAGAATGGTCAACCATACAGTCAGTTATGCAGGATTAAACAAATCTGTGGCCACCAGACAGATTTTGACAGCAATGCTAAAAAAAAATGACAGATCAATTCAAAATGAGAAGCTACAAGGACAAAACTCTTGATGCTGCAATGATGAAAATATCTCATAAACCAAGAGAGGAATTACTTAAAACTCAACCAGAGAAGAAAAACAACGCAACCATCTTTTGCACTAAATACACCAAGGGTTCGGAGAAAATGAAAGCAATCCTGAAAAAGGACTGGCATATTCTGCAATCAGACAAAAATAATAATTGCACACCTCTTCAAGGAATCCCCGCTGGTGGTCTATAAGCGTGGTCACAATATTGGAGATAGCTTGGTGAGATCTGACATGCCCCCTGAGCTCACTCAGACACTCTTGACACCTATCCCAAATGGGAACTACAAATGTGGATCATGCGCACAGTGCAATAGCATTATAAAAACATCCTTCTTCAGACACCCACATACAGGTCGAAACATCCCTGTTAGGGGTAATCATCTCATGCAAGACCCCGGGAGTAATCTATCTCATCATCTGTTCGTGTGGAAAAGCCGACAAAGGGAGCCTTACAGGATATCCTCTCTAAAAACATTGACCCCTAGTGGTCTGAATATTGACTTTGATCTCAGGCCCTTCTTATGAACAATTCCTTCTTTTATGAACAAGTCTTATAAATTGAAATAATCTTTCTACAGCTTATTAGTGTACACCTAATATGTTCCCCTTGTTGATGATGCTCATTATAGATTAAGGTTGAACCAAAAGATTACATGTAACAAATATGAAATGAAATACGAAACAATTAAATATGTGAAATTGAATTGAACAATAATGTATGTGGATGCTAATATGATGTACTATATTCAATGATGTTTCTATACGATAACAATAGCCTAATATATTTAATATGCCATCAACGATTGTTTTTTAAAAACATTTTCACTAATTAATTCTAATTAACTTAATCATTATGGCACAAATTGCAATGTTTGTCTACATAACCTGGTTCAAGTTTTCATGACATTACCCTGAACAAGGCACAGTGATGCTAAAACATTGGTAAATACCCAATACATTACTGGGAGTTTATATATGGAGGGTGCAACTTTATTTTGATATAAAGTATTTAAGTAAAAATACTTTAAAGTACTGTATCTGTACTTTATTATTTATGTTTTTGACATATTTTACTTTTACTTAACATTTCTAAAGAATATGATGTATTTTTACTCCATATATTTTCCCTGACACCTAAAAGTACTCATTACATTTTGAATGCTTAGCAGGACCGAAAATGGTCCAATTCCCACACTTATCAAGAGAACATCCCTGGTCATCCCTACTGCCTCTGATCTGGCGGACTCACTAATCACTAAACACAAATGTTTTGTTTTTAAATGATGTCTGGGTGTGACTCTGGCTATCTGATTTGCTTAATTTAAGGAATTTTAAATTCATACTTTTACTTTTGATACTGAAGTATATTTAAAACCAAATACTTAGACTTTTACTCAGGTAGTATTTTATTGGCTGACTTTCACTTTTATTTGAGTCATTTTCTACTAAGGTAACTTTACTTTTACTCAAGTATGACAATTGAGTTATTTTTCCATCACTGGTTATTTACATTTGAGTCATTTAGCATACGGTCACACTGGTCACCCGTGGGAATCGCACCCACAACCCTGGCGACTAAACCACACTGTGCTTCATCAAACAGCAAAACCAAATTACTTGGTTTGAAGTAGAGAATACATTAAAAGTACATGGTGCAAGTCATCAATGTCGTTCGAGAATCTACTTAGACAACATCAATTGTGAATATCTCCACAGATCCGCCACAACCTATAGTACGCCACAACCTACCTATGCTGTCTTGAACATGCACGCTTTATATGATGAACATTACATACGAATAAATGTATAGTTACAGTACCCTCAATGTGGCCATGGATCTGTTACTTATTTTAAGGTTGAATAAATACTGTTAGATTAGTTTGTAAAATGGCTATTTACTGTATTACAAAAGTAATATTGACTTGTGTTTAGTTGACAACGCTTCCAAATATCAACATTTAAAGGATATATTTACTGCTTGGATAGTTCAATCTAAGACACTGGCTTAATTCCATTCTTTCACTTTCATTTTTGGTTGAGTTGGAGACGTGAAGCCAACATATAATTTATGAACTTGTTTTGTCGACAAATTAACAGGCTATTTATTGTATTTCAAAAGTGAAATTGAAATGTGTTTGGTCGACAACATCAATTTAGGCATCAGGCATGTCACTTCCCCCATTGGCTGACGGTGCTAATACCAAATGGGACCAAAATATTGTGGGATTAGCGTTGACTCAAAACAAATGCACGACAAGAAAACACACACAACTGCTACTATTTTAGTATAGAAGTTAAAATACCTGTAGCTATGTTCCTACTTGGACATAATCAAACACATTGACACCACAGTGATTCTCATTCTAAGAGGATGCTATAATAAATAGATCATTGGAATTGTCCGATTTATTTGAGTACTGGGAATGTATTTGCCGTGCATTATTGCTGATAAATTGAATATGAAACTAAAATCGTGAATGTTTTTCAAAGGCGTCTGTGTGGCGTCAGCTGCAAACATTCCACACAGATGTTCAATGAGCGATCGAGTTCTACTAAACTCGCTAGGCCTACTCTCATTTTAATTAATTCAAAACCACTACTGTAATGAAAACAAAAGCCAATAAACTGAATAATTAAATACAATAGGCCTAATTCAACAATTGAATAAAAACAATACTTTGACTATGTCATAATGTACATGATGTCACAATGAGCATTATTTTGTTAAAATACGACATTTCATAGACAGGTCATTGATGCTCTTCCATATCTGTGGTAGAACCTATAATTTAATGAAAAAATCTCAAATACACTACTTTTATCTTATGACAACTTTATTTGATCAATAACTGTAAGAAAAACTTATGTTTTGTGATTTGTGACAAAAAAAAAAAAAATTAAACTAGGTATTGTGGTCTTGTGTTTCTGTTTTCAAGAATATATTGTTGAAACTGTATAGTCCAATCCTACGTGTGCAAATTATCTGGAAGTCCAAATTGAAGGTAGGCCTTAGCCTGTGAATCTTTCATTTTTATGAATTTGTGAACATTTTGGCAGGAATTGGAATGTACTTTGAAAGTGGAAAAACACTAGTTTATAATTACAACTTTGATCAAATTCTATTGTAATATATGTAATTTATTCTATATTCTTGTTCTCAAACATGTTGTTTGCTCTTCCACTGTGACTCTCACAGCCATGAAAGACAGAGGGAAGTCCAGGACTAGGACACAAGACACCAGTCTGAACAGTTCTGAGAACAGCCTGACAGACATCCTCAGTGTCCGGTGTGCCAGTGATATTGTCCTACAGCCAATGCCGCCAGGTAGAAAGAATAGCCGGTCCCACTTCCACAACATGGATGTGATTAAAGAGAGGGCTGACATGGGAAGGCTTCCAATGGCCACTCCACCCACCAGGCTCCCAATGCTCCACCACTTCCGGCGCCGACAGAGATGGCCGCCTCGCTTCGCGTTCCTAGGAAACTATGCAGTGTTTTGTTTTTTTACGTGTTATTTCTTACATTAGTACCCCAGGTCATCTTAGGTTTCATTACATACAGTCGAGAAGAACTACTGAATATAAGATCAGCGTCAACTCACCATCAGTACGACCAAGAATATGTTTTTCGCAATGCGGATCCTGTGTTCTGCCTTTCACCCAGGACAACGGAGTGGATCCCATGCAGCGACCCAAAAAAACGACTCAGAAAAAGAGGGAAACGAGGCGGTCTTCTGGTCAGACTCCGGAGACGGGCACATCGTGCACCACTCCCTAGCATCCTTCTCGCCAATGTCCAGTCTCTTGACAACAAGGTTGATGAAATCCGAGCAAGGGTAGCATTCCAGATGGACATCAGAGACTGTAACGTTCTTTGCTTCACGGAAACATGGCTCACTGGAGAGATGCTATCGGAGTCGGTGAAGCCAGCTGGTTTCTCCACGCATCGCGCCGACAGAAACAAACATCTTTCTGGTAAGAAGAGTGGCGGGGGCGTATGCCTTGTGACTAACGAGACATGGTGTGATGAAAGAAACATACAGGAACTCAAATCCTTCTGTTCACCTGATTTAGAATTCCTCACAATCAAATGTAGACCGCATTATCTACCAAGAGAATTCTCTTCGATTATAATCACAGCCGTATATATCCCCCCCCAAGCAGACACATCGATGGCTCTGAACAAACTTTATTTGACTCTTTGCAAACTGGAATCCATTTATCCGGAGGCTGCATTCATTGTTGCTGGGGATTTTAACAAGGCTAATCTGAAAACAAGACTCCCCAAATTTTATCAGCATATCGATTGCGCAACCAGGGGTGGAAAAACCTTGGATCATTGTTACTCTAACTTCCGCGACGCATATAAGGCCCTGCCCCGCCCTCCTTTCGGAAAAGCTGACCACGACTCCATTTTGTTGATCCCTGCCTACAGACAGAAACTAAAACAAGAGGCTCCCACGCTGAGGTCTGTCCAACGCTGGTCCGACCAAGCTGACTCCACACTCCAAGACTGCTTCCATCACGTGGACTGGGACATGTTTCGTATTGCGTCAGATAACAATATTGACGAATACGCTGATTCGGTGTGCGAGTTCATTAGAACGTGCGTTGAAGATGTCGTTCCCATAGCAACGATTAAAACATTCCCTAACCAGAAACCGTGGATTGATGGCAGCATTCGCGTGAAACCGAAAGCGCGAACCACTGCTTTTAATCAGGGCAAGGTGACTGGTAACATGACCGAATACAAACAGTGCAGCTATTCCCTCCGCAAGGCTATCAAACAAGCTAAGCGTCAGTACAGAGACAAAGTAGAATCTCAATTCAACGGCTCAGACACAAGAGGCATGTGGCAGGGTCTACAGTCAATCACGGACTACAAGAAGAAAACCAGCCCAGTCACGGACCAGGATGTCCTGCTCCCAGGCAGACTAAATAACTTTTTTGCCCGCTTTGAGGACAATACAGTGCCACTGACACGGCCTGCAACGAAAACATGTGGACTCTCCTTCACTGCAGCCGAGGTGAGTAAGACATTTAAACGTGTTAACCCTCGCAAGGCTGCAGGCCCAGACGGCATCCCCAGCCGCGCCCTCAGAGCATGCGCAGACCAGCTGGCCGGTGTGTTTACGGACATATTCAATCAATCCCTATACCAGTCTGCTGTTCCCACATGCTTCAAGAGGGCCACCATTGTTCCTGTTCCCAAGAAAGCTAAGGTAACTGAGCTAAACGACTACCGCCCCGTAGCACTCACTTCCGTCATCATGAAGTGCTTTGAGAGACTAGTCAAGGACCATATCACCTCCACCCTACCCGACACCCTAGACCCACTCCAATTTGCTTACCGCCCAAATAGGTCCACAGACGATGCAATCTCAACCACACTGCACACTGCCCTATCCCATCTGGACAAGAGGAATACCTATGTGAGAATGCTGTTCATCGACTACAGCTCGGCATTCAACACCATAGTACCCTCCAAGCTCGTCATCAAGCTCGAGACCCTGGGTCTCGACCCCGCCCTGTGCAACTGGGTACTGGACTTCCTGATGGGCCGCCCCCAGGTGGTGAGGGTAGGCAACAACATCTCCACCCCGCTGATCCTCAACACTGGGGCCCCACAAGGGTGCGTTCTGAGCCCTCTCCTGTACTCCCTGTTCACCCACGACTGCATGGCCACGCACGCCTCCAACTCAATCATCAAGTTTGCGGACGACACAACAGTGGTAGGCTTGATTACCAACAACGACGAGACGGCCTACAGGGAGGAGGTGAGGGCCCTCGGAGTGTGGTGTCAGGAAAATAACCTCACACTCAACGTCAACAAAACTAAGGAGATGATTGTGGACTTCAGGAAACAGCAGAGGGAACACCCCCCTATCCACATCGATGGAACAGTAGTGGAGAGGGTAGCAAGTGTTGAGTTCCTCGGCATACACATCACAGACAAACTGAATTGGTCCACTCACACAGACAGCATCGTGAAGAAGGCGCAGCAGCGCCTCTTCAACCTCAGGAGGCTGAAGAAATTCGGTTTGTCACCAAAAGCACTCACAAACTTCTACAGATGCACAATCGAGAGCATCCTGGCGGGCTGTATCACCGCCTGGTACGGCAACTGCTCCGCCCACAACCGTAAGGCTCTCCAGAGGGTAGTGAGGTCTGCACAACGCATCGCCGGGGGCAAACTACCTGCCCTCCAGGACACCTACACCACCCGATGTTACAGGAAGGCCATAAAGATCATCAAGGACATCAACCACCCGAGCCACTGCCTGTTCACCCCGCTATCATCCAGAAGGCGAGGTCAGTACAGGTGCATCAAAGCTGGGACCGAGAGACTGAAAAACAGCTTCTATCTCAAGGCCATCAGACTGTTAAACAGCCACCACTAACATTGAGTGGCTGCTGCCAACACACTGACACTGACTCAACTCCAGCCACTTTAATAATGGGAATTGATGGGAAATGATGTAAATATATCACTAGCCACTTTAAACAATGCTACCTTATATAATGTTACTTACCCTACATTATTCATCTCATATGCATACGTATATACTGTACTCTATATCATCGACTGCATCCTTATGTAATACATGTATCACTAGCCACTTTAACTATGCCACTTTGTTTACATACTCACCTCATGTATATACTGTACTCGATACCATCTACTGTATCCTGCCTATGCTGCTCTGTACCATCACTCATTCATATATCCTTATGTACATATTCTTTATCCCCTTACACTGTGTATAAGACAGTAGTTTTGGAATTGTTAGTTAGATTACTTGTTGGTTATTACTGCATTGTCGGAACTAGAAGCACAAGCATTTCGCTACACTCGCATTAACATCTGCTAACCATGTGTATGTGACAAATAACATTTGATTTGATTTGATGCTCACTGTGACCTCTCTCACTGTCCAAAGGAACAAAAACACCCTCAAGGTGCCTCGCATGCCTCGTCTGCAGCTGGAGGGACAGATGGGTAGCAAGCGTCTGGGTCCTGTTAAAACCAAAACCAGAGTGAGCACATTTACCTCCAGCCACAAGAAGGAGCCAGATGTTAAATCGAGCAGACCACAGACATCAGGAAGCATCCCTAGGAGCCCCAAAATATGCTCCACTGCAACCAAGGCAGTAGCTTCTTTATCTGGGACTCCATGCAGCCAGTCTGAGGTCAGGATCCAGGCCAATCCTCTCCAGAGGTCTAACATCCAGGACCAAAGGCCCCGCTCTCCTCCTGCTCAGGCCAGACGGTCTCTGTCCGACGGAAGCCTCTTGCAGCCGCCATGTTCTCCTGTGGATGTCCTCCAGCCGGAGGTCCAGGCCAGCAGAAGCCTGGCTCGACCCAAGACCGGGATAGCTAAGATAACAAGACATACTGATGGCAGCACTCTGAGGTTCCCTAACCAGACCTTAGATCTTATAAACTCCACGGATGGGAGGGAGAGCACCAATTCCTTCCATGTGCTGCCAACAATTGCAGTGTCAGCCTCTCCTGCCCAGATGGCCATCCCAATGCCTACCCCAATGGTCAGCTATGTACCTGACCTTCTGGTGCCTACTCCGTCTGCTTCTCCGGTTCCTTCCAGCCGAGTGCCTGCCCCACCTGCCAACGCCAGATCACGGAGTGTGTCGAAGAGGATCCAGCTCTTAGAGATCCGGTCTGCTATGCTGGACCAGCAGCTACCAGAACAACTGGGTGACAAACAAATCATATTACCCTCTGAGCCCCTGTCCTTCAGTAGCACTGAGAGGATGTTCCTCTGTGGTCCACCTTTAGTCTGTGGAGATGATGGCTGTCACCCCCTGACCAGACCTACGCCCAGCCACACAGGTCGCACCGACCACTCCCCTTTACTGACCAGTAGGACAGCCGTGCAGGCGGGCGAAAAGTGCCCCTTTGATACCCTCTTGACCCCCTTGGTCCCACTGGCAGAACAGCCTCCTATCAAGCAGGGGCACATGCCCGCCTCCCGTGCCAAGGCCGAGCGGGAGAATAGACAACGAGGGCGCAGGAAGAGAGTGAAGCCCATTCACTGGGACGTTAACTTTAAGTCTGGGCCTTTCTTCCCAGTGTGTGTCTCTCCATCACTGCCCTCGATCTTGGAGGTGGATGAAGAGTCTCTTTCTGAAGAGATGGAGCAAAGACAGTTGTAAGGGGTCACACACACACATCTTAATTTAATTAATTTTTTACCTTTATTTAAATTGTGAAGATAGTTAAGAACAAATTCTTATTTACAATGACAACCTACCCCGGCCAAACCCTAAACCGGACGACACTGGGCCAATTGTGAGCCTCTTCCTGAAGATGGACTGCTTCAACCCCTTAGGAGTATCCAGAGTATCTAGTACGCTGATGTGATGATAGAATATGTCCCTCAGTATCAACTAGAGATTAATATTAATCCGCTTGTTATTCTAGTTAGGCAAATGTTAATTTATCATCACCATGTTCCAAAGAATTCTGTTTCTATAAAGTTTTATTGCAGTTGAAAATGATCTGTGGTGTGTGTTGTTGGTTTCTTGTGAGCTATGAAGTATACCCTTTTAGTAGAATGTTTATTTCCTCATTGGATTTGATGACCAAAGAGAAGAGGTAAGTGCTGATCGGAATAATATAAGTGAAGTTCCGATTCAAATTTGTATTATTCCGAAGGAGGTACATCTGATGCGAAGAGGCCCTGTCTCAACTTGCACATGTAAAGGAAGCAGGCAGCTGCAGATGAAATATAACTGCTGGGTTCAGCGGTAACCAGGTCTCTCTTGCCAAAATAACCCACTTTTGCAAGAAAGACCTGGATAGTGCCACATAACACAACGCTTATATAAATTATTCCTTTTATACGAATAAAAACCAATCCTTTATCTGGAATAGATGTAGTGTTGCCTTACATTTGTGAAATATGAATGACATTTGCTTAGCCTTCCAACTGTGCTTCGTTTAAAATACTGTTGTTTGGACTGCGAGGCAGAGACTGTATTGTTTTTCTTTTGATCTGAAGCCTGACACTGTACGACACGTCGTGTCTCATCCTTCGTCATTTGAATAAAACTTCCTCAGCATGATTTTATTCTAACATTATCCATGTTGTTTTGTTGCAACCCTCAAAAACAAATGTTGATCCCCATGTAACGACACGTGATATTCCACAGGGGGGCACTAAAGGTCTGTAACGAAAGGAGGTTGAACACTTTGTACCTTGAACACCATCTAAACTAACACACAGCCTCAACTATTTAAATGACAGAAATGTAGGGTATGTAACATTATATAAAGTGGCATTGTTTAAGTGACTAGTGATACATTTATTACATCAAAATATTCATTATTAAAGTGGCTAGAGATTGAGTCTGTATGTTGGCAGCAGCCACTCAATGCATTGCAATGCATTGCCATCAGCCATCGAGAGAATGCCTCCTATGAAATCTATAAAAGCTATCCAACTGCCTAAATTGTACCTAATGGAAGCGTAAAATAATTAACCATTTTAAATTCAATATTATTTCTATTTTATGACTGAAAATATCCATGTAGAATGCCAGAATGAAGCAACACGGAAGGCAACTCAACGGCTGTAGTGTAGTTCTTCATTAAGTATTTAAACTGGAACAACCATTTTAGTAATGGATTCAATATATCCAACTAACAGATTAACAGCTTAGAATTGTATTTATTTTTCTGTAACATTCAAAGTCAGCAGGCTTTGTATTCTTGAGACCTTAGTCAATCCAAAAGTGAACCATCCACCAGGAAAAACTTCCCCTGAACAGTGAGATAGAGGACATTCGTCATCTGCCTATGAGCTTAAGTCAAGTAAGTCCCATTAAATCCTCAGAAGTACACCAAGAGAGCCAGAAGCATCTCATACACTTATTTTATCTGATCTGCAACTATTCTGTTGTGTCTATAGAACTGTACTGCTCTCCAGTCCCTGTTTAAAAGCGCTTGGGGAGAAGCAGCAATACATTTCTCACAGTCTTGTTTTCCAGGCATTTTTCCCCATTCGGATAAAGTTCATCAAGGAATCTTCAACTGCATCCACCTCTATTGTCGACCAATACCTTTTTGTTCCTTTGTCACCTTTGTAAAGAGATGGCATTATGAATGACTACATTAAATAAAGGTTGACTACAATACAGTACTTGAACATCTCTCTGTATTAACTCTACAAGGTTACAGCTGTATCTGCAGAGACTGTGTTGAAATTAAACTAATAATCCCAACTAAATAACTACATAGATAAGGATGTGAGAGGAGAATGTGCAATGCTGACATCAAGGCAGACTCAATCTGTATGGAATCTAAGCCCAACAATCTGTTTGCAACGTAAACCTTCTAATAAAAGCAATACCTATTAAATCAAGTTCCCTCCCTCAAGAAAAACAATGTAAAGCGTGGTAATCCTTCTGTGTTATCATCTATCCTGACACACTAGTTCCAGATCTAACGTCTTGACTTGTGTCCAATCCAAACCGAACCGTTCTGTGCTGGCATGGTTGGAAATACACTAACTGATAAAGACAGGATTGATCTGGACCAGCACAGTACGGCCATAAGTTGACACTACAGAGTGAAAATGCACTGCCTGAAGGCAGTAGGAAACATGCTTACCGTGTGAGCCTCTCTTTTGTCCCAGTCTTCCCTTGGTTATTGGTTGTTTGGCCCGAATCGCTGACATTTCTCCTGGAAAACATGTTGAAAAGGACATTGTAATTAAGAATAGGTCCATGTGTATGTAAGGTATAGGCATACCGGTCAGATTTTCTTCATAGGATTCTTCAGATGACTCCTCTTTCTCAGAGTCATTCTCTGATGCGCAATCAGTGGCCGCAGCATCCATTTCTTCAGACATAATAGTTTGTAAAAGACAAAAACAAAATCAAATTGCAGCAAGTTAAATCAATGCACAACAAATTAGAGTCAGCATTTTTTGCCAGAGTGAAAATGCACTGACTGAAGACAGTAGTAAACATGTTTACCGTGTGAACCTCTCTTTTGTCCCAGCTTTCCCTTGGTCATTGGCCCGAATCGCTGACATCTCTCCTGGAAAACATCAGTGGGAATCATGTCAGTTTCACCCAATCCAACCTATGAACCAATCCATAAGCGATAACTGTTGGAGCAACTCAAAATGCAGGTTTATAACAGCTGTGCCATTCAAGCCTATTGAATATGGTATGAGAGGGACGGCTACAGCCACACAAACCCTACAGATACAGCCATGAGGTGAAAGGGGAACACGCAATACCATGCTGAAATGAAGGCAGACTCCATCAGGGTGGATCCTAACCTTTTTCACACCACTGTACAATCCAAACGGAACCGTTCTGTGCTGGCATGGTTGGAAATACACTAACTGACAGAGATGGTCGCCTCGATTCGCGTTCTTAGGAAACTATGCAGTATTTTGGTTTTTTTATGTATTATTTCTAACACTGTTCCCCAGGAAATCTTAAGTCTTATTACATACAGCCGGGAAGAACTATTGGATATAAGAGCAACGTCAACATACCAACATTACGACCAGGAATATGGCTTTCCCAAAGTGGATCCTCTGTTTGGACCACCACCCAGGACAATGGATCGGATTCCTGAAGGCGACCAAAAACAATGGCGCCCCAGAAGGGGAAGGCGGAGCGGTCTTTTGGTCAGGCTCCGTAGACGGGCACATCGCTCACCGCTCTCGAGTATACTACTCGCCAATGTCCAGTCTCTTGACCACAAGGTAGACGAAATTCAAGCAAGGGTTGTCTTCCAGAGAGACATCAGAGATTGTAACATTCTCATTGTAACATTCTCTGTTTCACGGAAACATGGCTCACTCGGGATACGTTATCAGACTCGGTACTGCCACCCGGTTTCTTTACGCATCGCGCTGACAGAAACAAACATCTCTCTGGAAAGAAGAAGGGCGGGGGTGTATGTCTTATGATTAACGAGTCGCAAATCTGACCACGACTCGATTTTGTTGCTCCCAGCCTATAGACAGAAACTAAAACAAAACGCCCGTGCTCAGGTCTGTTCAATGCTGGTCCGACCAATCTGATTCCACACTTCAAGATTGCTTCGATCACGTGGACTGGGATATGTTCCGGATAGCCTTAGACAACAACATTGATGTATAAGCTGATTCGGTGAGCGAGTTTATTAGCAAGTGCATCAGTGATGTTGTACCCACGGTGACTATTAAAACCTTCCCCAACCAGAAACCGTGGATTGATGGCAGCATTCGCACAAAACTGAAAACGCGAACCACTGCTTTTAATCATGGCAAGGCAACCGGAAACATGACCGAATACAAACAGTGTAGCTACTCCCTCCGCAAGGCAATCAAACAAGCTAAGCATCAGTATAGAGACAAAGTAGAGTCGCAATTCAACGGCTCAGACATGAGACCTACAGTGGGGAGAACAAGTATTTGATACACTGCCGATTTTGCAGGTTTTCCTACTTACAAAGCATGTAGAGGTCCATCATTTTTTTATCATAGGTACACTTCAACTGTGAGAGACGGAATCTAAAACAAAAATCCAGAAAATCACATTGTATGATTTTTAAGTAATTAATTTGCATTTTATTGCATGACATAAGTATTTGATCACCTACCAACCAGTAAGAATTCCGGCTCTCACAGACCTGTTCGTTTTTTTTAAGAAGCCCTCCTGTTCTCCACTCATTACCTGTATTAACTGCACCTGTTTGAACTCGTTACCTGTATAAAAGACACCTATCCACACAATCAAACAGACTCCAACCTCTCCACAATGGCCAAGACTAGAGAGCTGTGTAAGGACATCAGGGATAAAATTGTAGACCTGCACAAGGCTGGGATAGGCTACAGGACAATAGGCAATCAGCTTGGTGAGAAGGCAACAACTGTTGGCGCAATTAATAGAAAATGGAAGAAGTTCAAGATGACGGTCAATCACCCTCGATCTGGGGCTCCATGCAAGATCTCACCTCGTGGGGCATCAATGATCATGAGGAAGGTGAGGGATCAGCCCATAACTACACGGCAGGACCTGGTCAATGACCTGAAGAGAGCTGGGACCACAGTCTCAAAGAAAACCATTAGTAACACACTACGCCGTCATGGATTAAAATCCTGCAGCGCACGCAACATCCCCCTGCTCAAGCCAGCGCATGTCCAGGCCCGTCTGAAGTTTGCCAATGACCATCTGGATGATCCAGAGGAGGAATGGGAGAAGGTAATGTGGTCTGATGAGACAAAAATATAGATGTTTGGTCTAAACTCCACTCGCATTGTTTGGAGGAAGAAGAAGGATGAGTACAACCCCAAGAACACCATCCCAACCGTGAAGCATGGAGGTGGAAACATCATTCTTTGGGGATGCTTTTCTGCAAAGGGGACAGGACGACTGCACCGTATTGAGGGGAGGATGGATGGGGCCATGTATCACGAGATCTTGGCCAACAACCTCCTTCCCTCAGTAAGAGCATTGAAGATGGGTCGTGGCTGGGTCTTCCAGCATGACAACGACCCGAAACACACAGCCAGGGCAACTAAGGAGTGGCTCCGTAAGAAGCATCTCAAGGTCCTGGAGTGGCCTAGCAAGTCTCCAGACCCGAACTCAATAGAAAATCTTTGGAGGGAGCTGAAAGTCCGTATTGCCCAGCGACAGCCCCGAAACCTGAAGGACCTGGAGAAGTTCTGTATGGAGGAGTGGGCCAAAATCCCTGCTGCAGTGTGTGCAAACCTGGTCAAGAACTACAGGAAACGTATGATCTCTGTAATTGCAAACAAAGGTTTCTGTACCAAATATTAAGTTCTGCTTTTCTGATGTATCAAATACTTATGTCATGCAATAAAATGCAAATTAATGACTTAAAAATCATACAATGTGATTTTCTGTATTTTTGTTTTAGATTCCGTCTCTCACAGTTGAAGTGTACCTATGATAAAAATGTACAGACCTCTACATGCTTTGTAAGTAGGAAAACCTGCAAAATCGGCAGTGTATCAAATACTTGTTCTCCCCACTGTATGTGGCAGGGTCTACAGTCAATCACGGATTATAAAAAGAAAACCAGCACCGTCGTGGACACTGACGTCTTGCTCCCAGACAAACTAAACAACTTCTTTGCTCGCTTTGAGGACAATACACTGACCAAACCAAAACCTGCGGGCTCTTTTTCACCGCAGCCAACGTGAGTAAAACATTTAAACTAGTTAACCCTCGCAAGGCTGCCGGTCCAGACGGCATCCCTAGCCGTGTCCTCAGAGCATGCGCAAACCAGCTGGCTGGTGTGTTTATGGACATATTCAATCAATCCCTATCCAAGTCTGCTGTACCCACATGCTCCAAGAGTGCCACCATTGTTCCTGTTCCCAAGAAAGCTAATGTAACTGAGCTAAACGACTGAAAAAAAAAAAGCTTCTATCTCAAGGCCATCAGACTGTTAAACAGCCATCACTAACATTGAGTGGCTGCTGCTTACATACTGACTCAAATCTGTATGTAATAGGTCCATGTGTATGTAAGGTATAGATAGGCATACCGGTCAGATTTTTTTCAGAGAAATTGCCTTCCTCTGATGAACCTGATGGCCCTGGGACATAACATCTTCAAGGTTGTCAATACTAGTTATTGAGTCATCAGTCTTGTATCCAACTGTATTGCAGAAAAAAGCATCTTAGATAACTAGAGAGATAACAAAGTATTTGGACATTTTGATTAGTTATGGCTCTGTGCTCCTCTACTTTACATTTTGTTATAATACAATGAATATGGGATGAAAGTGCAGACTTGCCTGTCTTTGATTTACAAAGCAGATTCACAAGAACTTACAGTATGTGCTGGTGTTGAATGACACTAACTTATGTATACGGTACTGGCAGCCTCGGTGTCTGACATCTAAGGATACAATAATATTAAATTAGTCATGTGCCACTTAGGCAATGGAATATGATTCAACAATCCCCAGTATCCTCATTCTAAACAACTGACAAACCTGAGCTTCAGGATTTATTATTTCCTTTTCAAATCTGGCCTACAAATTGAATTATGTTTCTTATAGAGTTTCCATGCGTCTTCTTAGCCTCTGCAGTGCCTGCGTAAAGGAAGACAAGTTGGGCTGGGGGACACCAATAACTGTTATCATTGACTGATAGAGGTCTTACAAACATATATTACAATTTCCTTTTTTTAAGACGACTTTCAAGGTAAAAAAAGCAAGTATAAGCATAACATAAGCACATTATACAAGTTCCTGGATGCAACTAAAGCGCATCTGCTTTTATGGATGAACTAAACAAGAAACAGTATGAGTGATATGGCTAAAGGAAGGCATGTGAATTGGCAGTCCTACCAAATTTTACACTTTCCACAATCATAATTCCTGTTGTTGTGTTTCAATCTTTTAAGTGCAAAGCCAAAATAACTAGCAACTTATTTCTCTTTGGGTAAGAAAGGGTGCTAAAAAAACTGCCAAAACTTAAAATAATTAAATGAGGGGATTTATTTAAATATTTCGGCACACATGCATGCTTATGACTTGACAAAACAGATGAAAAGGAACTGGCTTTTCTAGCTAGCTTGTAAACCAATTCAAGTTACAATGGCAATATTATTGTTCAATGCATGTAACATTGGGTTAACCACAATCATGTATTCTGAATCAAAGACATTTTGACCAATTATGCTAAACTAGCACGCTAACCGTTAGCTAGCACGCTAACCGCTAGTTAGCACGCTAATCATTAGCAAGCAGTAAATAAGTATAAGGTAAAAACATGCAAAGTAATAATTGCACATTAATGAATTGTTTGGATGAGCCTACCAATTTCAATCTCATGATGAAGTATATCTGATACAATGCGGCTTTCTGACATTGTCAATGCATGTTGGATTCCACCGAAAGACATAGACATGAGACATGAGCTAACATTAATTACAAATAAAGACAATGGGTACATGCATTGCTTGCCAATACACCACATACCATTTTAGTTAACATATTGGTTAACAGTTTAGTTTATAACTTACCTTCTTGCATGAATGCGAACGTCTGCAACCATCCTCCTCTTCCTTAAAAAACGTGCTGCACAGCTACTTTTGTTGTGATCATGCTCAGGCAAAGACAGGCTTGCCAGGTCAATTTCACATTTCTAGTAAATCCAGTGAAAACTCCCTCCAAAACCTGAAAACTATCACAATCTCAGCAGATTACAGGGAAATGAATGGATTTTTTTTAAAAGATCATGCAATATAGAAGTAGTATAAAAACTTGAAGTGTTAGTTGTAGCAGTAGTAGTAGCCATGTCATGGCAGCAGTGTTGTAGTCGAGTCACTAAAGCATAAGTCTGAGTCAATTCACAACACCCTGTGGCTAACTCTGAATTGAGTCAAAGTCGTCAATGTTTGAGTCGAGTCACAAGTCCCTGTGTTTGAATCCCGGTCCAAGATTTCAAGTCTAAGACAATGGGTCCATATTAACTTAATATTAAGTTGTTAACCCAGTCAGAATGTGGCAGGGGGAATTTCAATCAATCATTTTTAAATCCCCTTTCTTTCTGCGTCAACAAATGTTTATATGCTACAGGTCAAACAGATTGTCAGCTAGCTAGCTAGCTAATTAGGTAACATGATTGAACATGGTGTGGCTGCACAGCTTCTCTATCTTTGATGTAGTCTAAACAGAAACTGAAAGACAGAGACAAACAGATACACTTTTATAAACTATACTGATGTCAGATATTAGTGGCTAATGTGGAGGTCAACTGCTCCAAGATCTGTGTGTGTGTGTGTGTGTGCGTACGTGGTTTGGTTTGAAGCTTCTCTAACCAGCTCTGTGTTGTTGTCCTCTGGAAACACCTCTGGTTTTCAGCGCTGTGATAGAAGATAAGCGCAGAAGCTGTGGCAGACAGATTCTGCTAGTGAGCGTATACTGAGAGCACACAGCTGATTAACCCCTTCACTGCCGGCCAGAGAAATTGAAATGTATGCAAATGTTTCCCAGTTTATGCAAATACTTGCACCATGACGTGAAACCGTGAAAGAAAGAAGGCCATGTTTCAGTTATGGTGACGCACGATCACATGTAACCTAACTAACCTAACCTTCTTTCTTGAACCAGTTCTAGAACAATTGATGCAGCCATACTGCTCTGCTAAGTCATAGCTTCTCATCATGTTTCTAGAGAGAAACTGGGTACGATGCATGACTGATCTTACACTGCAATATGAGTCTTTGCACTGCCCCCCATATACATCTCTACAAAAATGTGGTGACACCTCTTAAACTTGATGGATATCTTTATAATGCTAGTAAGCTTTGGGCTTTGGTGGAGAGAATGCGTTTCGGAATGAACCTTAGACAACAATACATAAGTTGCCAAAAAGTATTTATTATGATGGACTGTGAAAAACCCAATGTACTGTGTGAGAGCAGATATGACATTTTCTGTCATTTAAATAGTTGAGGCTGTGTGTAAGTTTAGATGGTGTTCAAGGTACAAATTGTTCAACCTCCTTTCGTTACAGACCTTTAGTGCCCCCCTGTGGAATATCACGTGTCGTTACATGGGGATCAACATTTGTTTGTGAGGGTTGCAAAAACAACATGGGTAATGTTAGAATAAAATCATGCTGAGGAAGCTTTATTCAAATGATGTAGGATGAGACACGACGTGTCGTACAGTGTCAGGCTTCAGATCAAAAGAAAAACGATACAGTCTCTGCCTCGCAGTCCAACCAACGGTATATTAAACTAAGCACAGTTTGAAGGCTAAGCAAATGTCATTCACATTTCACAAATGTAAGGCAACACTACATCTATTCCAGATAAAGGGGTCATTTTTATTTGTATAAATGGAAGATTTATATAAGCATTGTGTAATGTGGCACTATCCAGGTCTTTCTTGCATTAGTGGGTTATTTTGGCAAGAGAAACCTGGTTACTGTGTAACCCAGCAGTTATATTAAATCTGCAGCTGTCTGCTTCCCTTACATGTGCAAGTTGAGACAGGGCCTCTTAACTCAAGCGAAGAAACCTTTGGCCAAATATTACGACAAACAAGCCTATTGGTCAGAAAATGTTGTTCAGCATTCTCGCATTTCATAAACACTGTGTTTGGATAGATCCTCATTTCCAATGCTGTAGTACAAATAGTTCCACCTTAGAATTTGTCAGTGTTGCTATACATTGAAAACGTGAAGAATTATGACACTAAGGTGTGAGTCAGATGTGCCACCTTCGGAATAATACAAATTTGAATCAGAACTTCACTTCTATTAGTCCGGTCAGCACTTACCTCTTCTCTATGGTCAACAAATCAACCAATCCACCACAGATCATTTTCAACTGCAATAAAACTTTATAGAAACAGAATTCTTTGGAACATGGTGATGATAAATTAACATTTGCCTAACTAGAATAACAAGTGGATTAATATTAATCTCTAGTTGATACTGAGGGACATATTCGATACTCTGGATACTCCTAAGGGGTTGAAGCAGTCCATCTTCAGGAAGAGGGTCACAATTGGCCCAGTGTCTTCCGGGTCAGGGTTTGGCCGGGGTAGGTCGTCATTGTAAATAAGAATTTGTTCTTAACTAACTTCACAATTTAAATAAAGGTAAAAAATAAATTAAATTAAGATGTGTGTGTGCGACCCCTTACAACTGGCTTTGCTCCATCTCTTTAGAAAGAGACTCCTCATCCACCTCCAAGATCGAGGGCAGTGATGGAGAGACACACACTGGGAAGAAAGGCCCAGACTTAAAGTTAACGTCCCAGTGAATGGGCTTCACTCTCTTCCTGCGCCCTCGTTGGCTATTCTCCCGCTCGGCCTTGGCACGAGAGGCGGGCATGTGCCCCCGCTTGATAGGAGGCTGTTCTGCCAGTGGGACCAAGGGGGTCAAGAGGGTATCAAAGGGGCACTTTTCGCCCGCCTGCACGGCTCTCCTACTGGTCAGTAAAGGGGAGTGGTCGGTGCGACCTGTGTGGCTGGGCGTAGGTCTGGTCAGGGGGTGACAGCCATCATCTCCACAGACTAAAGGTGGACCACAGAGGAACAACCTCTCAGTGCTACTGAAGGACAGGGGCTCAGAGGGTAATATGATATGTTTGTCACCCAGTTGTTCTGGTAGCTGCTGGTCCAGCATAGCAGACCGGATCTGTAAGAGCTGGATCCTCTTCGACACACGCCGTGACCTGGTGTTGGCAGGCCGGGCTGGCACTGGGGAGGCAGGTGGGGCAGGCACTTGGCTGGAAGGAACCGGAGAAGCAGATGGAGTAGGCACCAGAAGGTCAGGCACATTGCTGACCATTGGGGTAGGCAATGGAATGGCCATCTGGGCAGGTGAGGCTGACACTGCAATGGTTGGTAGCACAGGGAAAGAATTGGTGCTCTCCCTCCTACCCATGGAGTTTATAATCTCTAAGGTCTGGTTAGGGAACCTCAGAGTGCTGCCATCAGTATGTCTTGTTATCCTAGCTATCCCGGTCTTGGGTCGAGCCAGGCTTCTGCTGGCCTGGACCTCCGGCTGGAGGACATCCACAGGAGAACATGGCGGCTGCAAGAGGCTGCCGTCGGACAGAGACCGTCTGGCCTGAGCAGGAGGAGAGCGGGGCCTTTGGTCGTGGATGTTAGACCTCTTGAGAGGATTGGCCTGGATCCTGACCTCAGACTGGCTGCATGGAGTCCCAGATAAAGGAGCCACTGCCTTGGCTGCAGTGGAGCATAAATTGGGCCTCCTAGGGATGCTTCCTGGTGTCTGTGGTCTGCTGGATTTAACCTCTGGCTCCTTCTTGTGGCTGGAGGTAAATGTGCTCCCTCCGGTTTTGGTTTTAACCGGACCCAGACGCTTGCTACCCATCTGTCCCTCCAGCTGCAGACGAGGCATGCGAGGCACCTTGAGGGTGTTTTTGTTCCTTTGGGCATTGAGAGAGGTCACAGTGAGCATTGGAAGCCTGATGGGTGGAGTGGCCATTGGAAGCCTTCCCATGTCAGCCCTCTCTTTAATCACATCCATGTTGTGGAAGTGGGATCGGCTATTCTTTCTCCCTGGTGGCATTGACTGTAGGATAATATCATTGACACACCGGACACTGAGGATGTCTGTCAGGCTGTTCTCAGAACTGTTCTGACTGGTCTCTTGTGTCCTAGTCCTGGACTTCCCTCTGTCTTTCATGGCTGTGAGAGTCACAGTGGAAGAGCAAACAACATGTTTGAGAATAAGAATATAGAATAAATTACATATATTACAATAGAATTTGATCAAAATTGTTTTTATAAACTAGTGTTTTTCCACTTTCAAAGGACATTCCAATTCCTGCCAAAATGTTCACAAATTCATAAAAATGAAAGATTCACAGACTAAGGCCTACCTTCAATTTGGACTTCCAGATAATTTGCACACGTATGATTTGACTATACAGTTTCAACAATATATTATTGAAAACAGAAACACAAGAATACCTAGTTTAAAGAAATGCTTTTTTTTGTCACAAATCACAAAACATAACAGTTTTTCTTACAGTTATTGATCAAATAAAGTTCTCATAAGATAAAAGTAGTGTATTTGAGATTATTTCATTAAATTATAGGTCCTACCTTAGTTCAGGAATAGCATCAATGACCTGTCTATGGAATGTCTTTTTTTAACAAAAGAATGCTTCATTATGACATCATGTACATTATGACATAGTAGCCGTCCACATCATAAAAGTTTGTCAAAACCACTTGAATGGGCATGAAATGTAAAATTAAATAAAATAGACCTAATTCAACATTTGAAAAAGATAGTACTTTGACAGTAAATATTCAGTTTATTGGCTTTTATTTTCATTACAGTAGTGGTTTTGAATGTATTATAATGAGAGTAGACCTAGTGAGTTTCCTAGAACTCGATCGCTCATTGAACATCTGTGTGGAACGTTCGCACCTGACGCCACACAGATGTTTTTGAAAAACATTCACGATTTTAGTTTCATATTCAACTTATGAGCATATATGCACGGCAAATAAATTCCCAGTACTCAAATAAATCTGACAATCCCAATTATTTATTTATTATAGCATCCTCTTAGAATGAGAATCACTGTGGTGTCAATGTTTTTGATTATGTCCAAGTAGGAACATAGCTACAGGTATTTTGACTTCTATACTATAATAGTAGTAGTTGTGTGTGTTTTCTTGTTGTGCATTCGTTTTGAGTCAACGCTAATCCCACAATATTTTGGTCCCATTCGGTATTAGCACCGTCAGCCAATAGGGGAAGTGACATGCCTGAAGCCTAAATTGATGTTGTCGACCAAACACATTTCAATTTCACTTTTGAAATACAGTAAATAGCCTGTTAATTTGTCGACAAAACAAGTTCATAAATTATATGTTGGCTTCAGGTCTCCAACTCAACCAAAAATGAAAGTGAAAGAATGAAATTAAGCCAGTGTCTTAGATTGAACTATCCAAGCAGTAAATATATCCTTTAAAATGTTGATATTTGGTTGCTTTGTCAACTAAACACAATTCAATTTTACTTTTGTAATACAGTAAATAGCCTAAAGTTAAGGCTCTCTTACAAACTAATGTAACAGTATTTATTCAACCTTAAAATAAGTAACAGATCCATGGCCACCGAGGTTACTATAACTATACATGTATTCATATGTAAAGTTAATCATATAAAATGTGCATGTTCAAGATAGCATGCATACTGTAGGTTGTGGAGATATTCACAATTGCTGTAGTCAATGTAGAATCTCGAACGGCACTGATCACTTGCACCATGTCATCTCAACTTCAAACCAGGTCATTTGGTTCTGCTGTTTGATGAAGCAGTGTGGTTTAGTCGCCAGGGTTGTGGGTGTGATTCCCACGGGTGACCAGTGTGACCGTATGCTAAATGACTAAAATGTAAATAACCAGTGGTGGAAAAAGTACTCAATTGTCATACTTTTTTTTTTACAATATATTTATTGCCATTTATTTTTTTGTTACAATTTAACAATCATCAGAATATGATACAGATAATGCCCCGTTATTCCTTCCACCTAAACAAAACACCATGCTACATGGGAGCACATCGTGCAAAACCCTTCCCTCCCCAACACAGGAACACCCCCCTCCCTCCCCTCTACCGGTATTAACTTCACTGATTAACAATAAAAAAAGGAACAGAATGACCTTCACATTCCATGCTAGAAAATAAATGATTCAACACAAAAACAAATAATAATAATAGATTCATGAAGAAAGTAGTAATGAGGCAGCTAAGGTGACGTCTCTAGAAACTACTGAAAGTCCCCCCAGACATCAGTAAATTCAAAGGGTTTATTACATCAATTGTATGTTATTCTTTCAGATGGAATATAGGAAGATAGTTCTTTTAGCCACATCTGCTTGCTTGGCGGAGTGTCACTCTTCCATATAATAGCTGTGCCAATTTAATGAATCTGGTTTTGCTACAAATATAATACATTTGTACAGTAATCTAATCAGACCTACATACTTAGGTCCAATATTCTTCCTCTGTAAAACTTCAAACAGATAGTTCCATTCTATGTGGTCAAAAGCTTTTTCCGGTCATTCTCAACATAATGCATAATATTAAATAATCTTCTGATATTATCAGGAGATGAGCGGTTTCTTACAAAGCCTGTTTGGTCCATATCAACCAAGTCCGGTAGAACCTTATCCAGTCTAAGAGCAATGAGTTTCACAAGAATCTTATATGAAGTGTTCAATAGAGATATTGGTCTATACGACCCACAAAGCATAGGATCTTTCCCAGGTTTTAACAAAACTGTGATCTGTGTCTGGGAGCTTTTCTGTCTCTTCGACATAATTAAACATACTGTAAAGAGGCTCAATTAGTTTGGGTAAAAAGGATCAAAAGAAATCAATAGGGAATCCGTCTAACCCTGGTGATTTTCCCCCAGCAGTGTTGAAAATGGATTCCCTAATTTCCTCTGATGTAATCTCTTTCTCCAAGTGCTCTCTATCCTCATCATTAAAGTTTGTAAATTGAGTTTGTTCAAAAACTCATGCATTGTGGCAGGGGCATCCCCTTCAGACTTGTACAATGTTTCATAAAACTCCCTGAAGACTGGATACATTTTCCTCAGGACTGTGAACAACTGTGTTAATGGGTAGCTTAATAGAGCTAATAACTCTACTAGCATCCTCTCGTCTTATCTGGCAAGGAAGCAACTTTCCTGCTTTATCTCCATGTTCGTAGTGGTTTTGTTTTGTTCTCCTGAGAGCATTTTCCACTTCATGGGTCGTCAGGGTGTTATATTCCAATCGCCTTGAGTCTAATTTTTGTAGAGTTGAGTCATCAAATGTTACACTATGTTAATTTTCCAGAGCTGTAATTTCATTCTCGAACGAATCTACTTGAGCCTTATACATCTTACGAGCATCTGAACTAAAGGATATGATTTGCCCCCTCAGATATGCAAGGAGAGCTTCTCATAATATTAGGGAGGAGGCAGAGTTGTTAAAAAATATGTCTATATGAGTGTTCAGAAATGTTACAAATGTGGGACTATTTAGTAAATATGTACCAAACCTCCATCTTCTTGAGAGTGGCTGTGCTCTACTGACTGGTATTTTTTTATTTATTTTTTTATTTCACCTTTATTTAACCAGGTAGGCTAGTTGAGAACAAGTTCTCATTTGCAACTGCGACCTGGCCAAGATAAAGCATAGCAGTGTGAACAGACAACACAGAGTTACACATGGAGTAAACAATTAACAAGTCAATAATACAGTAGAAAAAAGGAGAGTCTATATACATTGTGTGCAAAAGGCATGAGGAGGTAGGCGAATAATTACAATTTTGCAGATTAACACTGGAGTGATAAATTATCAGATGGTCATGTACAGGTAGAGATATTGGTGTGCAAAAGAGCATCAAATAAAATACATAAAAACAGTATTGGGGTGAGGTAGGTAAAAATGGTTGGGCTGACCAGTAAGGCGGAGCTTTACCTAGCATGGACTTGTAGATGACCTGGAGCCAGTGGGTCTGGCGACGAATATGTAGCGAGGGCCAGCCGACTAGAGCATACAGGTCGCAGTGGTGGGTGGTATAAGGTGCTTTAGTGACAAAACGGATGGCACTGTGATAAACTGCATCCAGTTTGCTGAGTAGAGTGTTGGAAGCAATTTTGTAGATGACATCGCCGAAGTCGAGGATCGGTAGGATAGTCAGTTTTACTAGGGTAAGTTTGGCGGCGTGAGTGAAGGAGGCTTTGTTGCGGAATAGAAAGCCGACTCTAGATTTGATTTTCGATTGGAGATGTTTGATATGAGTCTGGAAGGAGAGTTTACAGTCTAGCCAGACACCTAGGTACTTATAGATGTCCACATATTCAAGGTCGGAACCATCCAGGGGGGTGATGCTAGTCAGGCGTGCGGGTGCAGGCAGCGAACGGTTGAAAAGCATGCATTTGGTTTTACTAGCGTTTAAGAGCAGTTGGAGGCCACGGAAGGAGTGTTGTATGGCATTGAAGCTCGTTTGGAGGTTAGATAGCACAGTGTCCAAGGACGGGCCGGAAGTATATAGAATGGTGGCGTCTGCGTAGAGGTGGATCAGGGAATCGCCCGCAGCAAGAGCAACATCATTGATATATACAGAGAAAAGTGTCGGCCCGAGAATTGAACCCTGTGGCACCCCCATAGAGACTGCCAGAGGACCGGACAGCATGCCCTCCGATTTGACACACTGAACTCTGTCTGCAAAGTAGTTGGTGAACCAGGCAAGGCAGTCATCAGAAAAACCGAGGCTACTGAGTCTGCCGATAAGAATATGGTGATTGACAGAGTCGAAAGCCTTGGCAAGGTCGATGAAGACGGCTGCACAGTACTGTCTTTTATCGATGACGGTTATGATATCGTTTAGTACCTTGAGCGTGGCTGAGGTGCACCCGTGACCGGCTCGGAAACCAGATTGCACAGCGGAGAAGAGGGTCCAGATTGTCAAGCCCAGCTGATTTGTACGGGTCCAAGTTTTGCAGCTCTTTCAGAACATCTGCTATCTGGATTTGGGTAAAGGAGAACCTGGAGAGGCTTGGGCGAGTAGCTGCGGGGGGAGGTCGGAACCATCCAAGGTACTGAAGCCAGCAGGGCAGAATGATCTGATATACATCTTGGTAAGTACTTACACCCAGTAGTTAAACTTCCCCTGGCTGCAGGAATTATAAATAAGTTTATTCTAGAGTAATTGTTATGGATAGGGGAGTAAAATGAGTATTCTTTAACCTTTTGGTTGTGAAATCTCCATAAGTCTACGAGTCCAAAGTGTTTCATTTCTGCTTTTAACATTTTAGCTTTCTGTGTGAGGTTGATACTATTAGAGGAAGATCTATCACTGGAAGGGTCCAGTACCAAGTTAAAATCCCCTGCCATTATTATCTCTGATGATGGGCCATATTAACTTTAAAAAGATGTCTTGGTAAAATGTAGGATCATCATGGTTAGGACCATACACAATAACAATGGTAATGGGCTCAATATTAATGAAACCTTGAATGATCACAAACCTTCCCCCTTTGTCTTTATTCTGAGATTGTATCTGAAAGGGGCAATGCTTATTAATGAGTATGGCCACCCCTCTTACCCGAGAGGTGAAAGATGAATAGTACACTTGGCCCACCCATTCTCTTCAGTTTGTCATGCTCAGTGTCAGTCAGGTGTGTCTCCTGAAGAAGAGCTATATCAACCTTATGCTGCTTTAGATCATTCAGAATGCGTTTGCGCTTGACTGGGCATTTAGTACCCCTAATGTTAAGTGTCATAAAAGTATAGTTGTTAGGTGCAGACATCTTTAAAGAAACTAAGAAATATGGAAAAGGAAAAACAAAATTGTATTGAGTGTATACAACTTGTAACAACTAAAATTATGAAAGTTTAAAGTAGTAAACATCTCGTGAGCTAATACCCTGACCCTACCACAAACCTACCCAACCCCCTCCCCAACTGAGGGAGTGAAAGAACCCATATCCTTAGATGCTAGTCTTTAAACTAGATGTACATGCTATGCATAGCATCGCTCTAATTAGGTTAATTCTAAATTATATGTATATGGAAGTAGAAGTACATTGACTGTTCCTTGTAGCATAAAAATATTGTTAGTCAAGTAACAAAATATAATTTGATTATAACAATAATGACCGGACTATTTCGCCCCACTTGAGCATGTCTCAACAACAACAAAAACCTTGTATGCGTTCATAGTCACCAACAGAGCCTACACGCACACCCAAATGTCAACCAATCGGCATTCCCCAATGCGCCCTGAGACCTGTGCCGCGAGGCAACAAAAGCGATGACCACAAACGCACCCCAGCAGGTCAGGAAAAAGACATCAAGCTGTGATGTATAAATTAAAACCTTTAACTGACGATCTCTCAAATATAAAATAGGGACAAGTAGTTAAACAATAACCATCCTCCTGAGTTCACCGTCCCCCCAAAAATATTATATATATATATATATATATATATATATATATATATATATATATATATATATATATATATATATACACACAAACACACACACACACGTACACAAGTGTAAAGCTTTCAGCTAGTTGGCAAATAGGCAGCCAGCGAGTAGCTTATCCCGGTCTCGGTATCAGTAACGCTAGCACAATAACGCACAGTAACGCGCTCACAATAAACAAGCCAGCAAATGTAATAGTAGCTAAAATTCCCTGAAGTAATATAAACATAGTTAGGCTTGAAACACAGTCAAAAGCCACATAACTATTTAACCAAACCCGACTGGACCTCTGCATAAAACCAAAGTATACAGAGAAAATGTAACTACCTGGCATAGTGTGGACATATAGTAGCTATAGCTACACCCTTGTAAACTTAGCGAGCTGGCTAAGTAGCACAGCCAACATTAGCTATGATCTAACTTTACCTCGCTAGTCATTATCACGCTAGCCATCTAGCCAGCCATCCAGCCAGTCGATCATACGAGTAATTTTGTTGTTTCATCATGTGCTAACAGTTCACTATCCACTGTTTCCAAGTTCAAAAGACAGTTCCTCGGGATGTAGTAGACGTGAACAAGTCAGGAAGTTCTTTCCTCATGTATGTTTCAGCCATCTTCACAGAGTCAAATGTGCGCTCACCATTCTTGGTTTCGATCCACAAAGTCGCTGGGTAGCTCAGGCCGTATGCCAAGCCAGCCTGACGTAGAAGTCTCTTCAGTGGGGAGAAAGCCATCCTCCTCTTGTGTAGTGTGGGAGAAAGATCCGGAAAGATCATGATTCTGGCATCTCCATACTTGAGCTCTCCCTTTGCTCGGTTAGCAGACAGGATGCGAACAGTGTTCTGGTGTAGAAATGTAATGACAAATGCCCTGGGTGCAACCTGGCCAGGCAGCTGCCTCCGTAGGGTGCGATGGGCCCTCTCGATCTCCAGTGGGTGCACGGGAGGGGGTAGATCCAGTATTTTGGGAATCCATTCCTGTAGAAAGCAGATCGCGTCTCTTCCCTCCACGGCCTCTGGGAAACCGTGAAGTCTCAAATTCGATCGCCTTTGGAAATGTTTGTAATAATCAAATTTCTCCTCGAGTTTAGAGATGGCATCTTCTCACTTCTTGTATTTTTGGTCCACTTCCTCGTGGACGTCCAGGATGGCAGCCTGGTGGTCAGCATGGGCTTTTTCTAACTTTGACACTCGTCCCTTTGTGACTATCTGGTCTTCGTGGAGTTTATTGACCAGTACATACATTTTGCTGAGGTGTTCAGAAAGTGTCTCTTGGATTTTTGTTATACCCTCGTCCATCTCCATTCTGAACCATGCTGGTGCTTCTTCCGAGCTAGCATCTTAAAAAAAAAAAAAAAAAGTATGACAATTGAGTACTTTTTTAAGTTAAAATTTTAGTAATTTAGCATACGGTCACACTGGTCACCAGTGGGAATCGCACCCACAACCCTGGCGACTAAACCACACTGTGCTTCATCAAATAGCAAAACCAAATTACCTGTTTTGAAGTGGAAAATATATTAAAAGTGCATGGTGCAAGTCATCAATGTCATTTGAGATTCTACTTAAACTACAGCAATTGTGAATATCTCCACAGATCTGCCACAACCTACAGTATGCATGCTGTCTTGAACATGCACGCTTTATATGATGAACATTACATACATGTATAGTTACAGTAACCTCAATGTGGCCATGGATCTGTTACTTATTTTAAGGTTGAACAAATACTGTTACATTAGTTTGTAAGATGGCAATTTACTGTATTACAAAAGTAATATTGAATTGTGTTTAGTTGAAAAAGCAACCAAATATCAACATTTTAAAGGATATATTTACTGCTTGGATAGTTCAATCTAAGACACTGGCTTAATTCCATTCCATTTAACTTTCATTTTTGGTTGAGTTGGAGACCTGAAGCCAACATATCATTTATTAACTTGTTTTGTCAACAAATTAACAGGCTATTTATTATATTTCTAAAGTGAAATTGAAATGTGTTTGGTCGACAACATCAATTTAGGCTTCAGGCATGTCACTTCCCCCATTGGCTGACGGTGCTAATACTGAATGGGACCAACATATTGTGGGATTAGCGTTGACTCAAAACGAATGCACGACAAGAAAACACACACAACTACTACTATTATAGTATAGAAGTTAAAATACATGTAGCTATGTTCCTAACCCTAACCTTACATAATCAAAAACATTGACACCACAGTGATTCTCATTCTAAGAGGATGCTATAATAAATAGATTATTGCGATTTTCAGATTTATTTGAGTACTGGGAATTTATTTGTCGTGCATATATGCTGATAAATTGAATATGAAACTAAAATCGTGAATTTTTTTCAAAGGTGTCTGTGTGGCGTCAGCTGCGAACGTTCCACACAGATGTTCAATGAGCAATCGAGTTCTACTAAACTCACTAGGCCTACTCTCATTTTAATACATTCAAAACCACTACTGTAAAGAAAATAAAAGCCAATAAACTGAATAATTACTGTCAAAGTATTGTTTTTATTCAATTGTTGAATTAGGCCTATTGTATTTAATTGGACATTTCATGCCTATTCAAGTGGTTTTAACAAACTTTTATGGACGGCTGCTATGTCATAATGTACATGATGTCATAATGAAGCATTCTTTTGTTAAAATTTGACATTCCATAGACAGGTCATTGATGCTCTTCCTGAACTGAGGTAGGACCTATAATTTAATGAAATCATCTCAAATACACTACTTTTATCTTATGACAACTTTATTTGATCAATAACTAAGAAAAACTTATGTTTTGTGATTTGTGACAAAAATATTTCTTTAAACTAGGTATTGTGGTCTTGTTTCTGTTTTCAAGAATATATTGTTGAAACTGTATAGTCAAATCCTACGTGTGCAAATTATCTGGAAGTCCAAATTGAAGGTAGGCCTTAGTCTGTGAATCTTTCATTTTTAAGAATTTGTGAACATTTTGGCAGGAATTGGAATGTCCTTTGAAAGTGGAAAAACACTAGCTTATAATAACAACTTTGATCAAATTCTATTGTAATATATGTCATTTATTCTTATTCTCAAACATGTTGTTTGCTCCTCCACTGTGACTCTCACAGCCATGAAAGACAGGGGGAAGTCCAGGACTAGGACACAAGAGACCAGTCAGAACAGTTCTGAGAACAGCCTGACAGACTTCCTCAGTGTCCGGTGTGCCAGTGATATTGTCCTACAGCCAATGCCGCCAGGGAGAAAGAATAGCCGATCCCACTTCCACAACATGGATGTGACTAAAGAGAGGGCTGACATGGGAAGGCTTCCAATGGCCACTTCACCCATCAGCCTCCCAATGCTCACTGTGACCTCTCTCAATGCCCAAAGGAACAACAACACCCTCAAGGTGCCTCGCATGCCTCGTCTACAGCTGGAGGGACAGATGGGTAGCAAGCGTCTGGGTCCGGTTAAATCCAAAACCGGAGGGAGCACATTTACCTCCAGCCACAAGAAGGAGCCAGAGGTTAAATCGAGCAGACCACAGACATCAGGAAGCATCCCTAGGACGCCCAATTTATGCTCCACTGCAGCCAAGCTAGTGGCTCCTTTATCTGAGACTCCATGCAGCCAGTCTAAGGTCAGGATCCAGGCCAATCCTCTCAAGAGGTCTAACATCCAGGAACAAAGGCCCTGCTCTCCTCCTGCTCAGGCCAGACGGTCTCTGTCCGACGGCAGCCTCTTGCAGCCGCCATGTTCTCCTGTGGATGTCCTCCAGCCGGAGGTCCAGGCCAGCAGAAGCCTGGCTCGACCCAAGACCGGGATAGCTAGGATAACAAGAAATACTGATGGCAGCACTCTGAGGTTCCCTAACCAGACTTTAGAGCTTATAAACTCCATGGGTAGGATGGAGAGCACCAATTCTTTCCCTGTGTTGCCAACAATTGCAGTCTCAGCCTCACCTGCCCAGATGGCCATCCCATTGCCTACCCCAATGGTCAGCTATGTACCTAACCTTCTGGTGCCTACTCCATCTGCTTCTCCGGTTCCTTCCAGCTGAGTGCCTGCCCCACCTGCCTCCCCAGTGCCAGCCCGGCCTGCCAACGCCAGATCACGGAGTGTGTCGAAGAGGATCCAGCTCTTACAGATCCGGTCTGCTATGCTGGACCAGCAGCTACCAGAACAAGTGGGTGACAAACAAATCATATTACCCTCTGAGCCCCTGTCATTCAGTAGCACTGAGAGGTTGTTCCTCTGTGGTCCACCTTTAGTCTGCCATCCAGCTAACGTAGGCGGAGATGATGGCTGTCACCCCCTGCCCAGACCTACGCCCAGTCACACAGGTCGCACCGACCACTCCCCCTTATTGACCAGTAGGAGAGCTGTGCAGGCGGGTGAGAAGTGCCCCTTTGAAATCCCCTTGACCCCCTTGGTCCCACTGGCAGAACAGCCTCCTATCAAGCGGGGGCACATGCCCGCCTCCCGTGCCAAGGCCAAGCGTGAATGGGAGAATAGCCAACGAGGGCGCAGGAAGAGAGTGAAGCCCATTCACTGGGACGTTAACTTTAAGTCTGGGCCTTTCTTCCCAGTGTGTGTCTCTCCATCACTGCCCTCGATCTTGGAGGTGGATGAAGAGTCTCTTTCTGAAGAGATGGAACAAAGACAGTTGTAAGGGGTCGCACACACACACACACACACACAAACATATCTTTATTTTTTTTAACCTTTATTTAAATTGTGTAGTTAGTTAAGAACAAATTCTTATTTACAATGACGACCTACCCCGGCCAAACCCTAACCCGGACGACACTGGGCCAATTGTGAGCCACCCTATGGGACCAGTGCCTTATACCGCTGCGCCAATCAGGAGCCCTATTGAGACCTCATGGCCTCCCATGGCCAGAGAGGATCAGCCAGCATCATCCCAGCGTCTGCCCTGCCTGCCATCCTAGTACCTCCATTGCCCTATCAACCCCAAACCACAAAGGGCAGGTGACAGAAATGAACCAGCGCCCACCGATCCAGGCTGTTGTGCATGAGCAGCAGCAGCTACTGTCGGAAGTACTGTTGGAACAGACTTTTCCTATGAGACCCAACAGGAGCCACAAGCTGTCAAAGTACTTTCATCCCTGGGGTGTGGAGCTTCTCGAACAGTGTTCTCTTCCTGAAGATGGACTGCTTCAACCCCTTAGGAGTATCCAGAGTATCTAGTACGCTGGTGTGATGATATAATATGTCCCTCAGTATCAACTAGAGATTAATATTAATCCACTTGTTATTCTAGTTAGGCAAATGTTAATTTATCATCACCATGTTCCAAAGAATTCTGTTTCTATAAAGTTTTATTGCAGTTGAAAATTATCTGTGGGGTGTTGTTCGTTTCTTGTGAGCTATGAAGTATATCCTTTTAGTAGAATGTTTATTTCTTCATTGGATTGGTTGATTTGTTGACCAAAGAGAAGAGGTAAGTGCTGACCGGACTAATAGAAGTGAAGTTCCGATTCAAATTTGTACTATTCCGAAGGAGGTACATCTGACTCACACCTTAGTGTCATAATTCTTCACGTTTTCAATGTATAGCAACACTGACAAATTCTAAGGTGGAACTATTTGTACTACAGCATTTGAAATGAGGATATATCCAAACACAGTGGTTACGAATTGCGAGAATGCTGAACAACATTTTCTGACCAATAGGCTTGTTTGTCGTAATATTTGGCCAAAGGTTTCTTCGCTTGAGTCAAGAGGCCCTGTCTCAACTTGCACATGTAAGGGAAGCAGACAGCTGCAGATTTAATATAACTGCTGGGTTACACAGTAACCAGGTCTCTCTTGCCAAAAGAACCCACTTATGCAAGAAAGACCTGGATAGTGCCACATAACACAATGCTTATATAAATCTTCCATTTATACAAATAAAAATGACCCCTTTATCTGGAATATATGTAGTGTTGCCTTACATTTGTGAAATGTGAATGACATTTCACAGCCTTCAAACTGTGCTTAGTTTAAAATACCGTTGGTTGGACTGCGAGGCAGTGACTGTATCGTTTTTCTTTTGATCTGAAGCCTGACACTGTACGACACTTTGTGTCTCATCCTACATCATTTGAATAAAGCTTCCTCAGCATGATTTTATTCTAACATTATCCATGTTGTTTTTGCAACCATCACAAACAAATGTTGATCCCCATGTAACGACAGGTGATATTCCACAAGGGGGCACTAAAGGTCTGTAACGAAAGGAGGTTGAACAATTTGTACCTTGAACACCATCTAAACTTACACACAGCCTCAACTATTTAAATGACAGAAAATGTCATATCTGCTCTCACACAGTACATTGGGTTTTTCACAGTCCATCATAATAAATACTTTTTGGCAACTTATGTATTGTTGTCTAAGGTTAATTCCGAAACGCATTCTCTCCACCAAAGCCCAAAGCTTACTTGCATTATAAAGATATCCATCAAGTTTAAGAGGTGTCACCACATTTTTGTAGAGATGTATATGGGGGGCAGTGCAAAGACTCATATTGCAGTGTAAGATCAGTCATGCATCGTACCCAGTTTCTCTCTAGAAACATGATGAGAAGCTATGACTTAGCAGAGCAGTATGGCTGTATCAATTGTTCTAGAACTGGTTCAAGAAAGAAGGTTAGGTTAGTTAGGCTACATGTGATCGTGCGTCACCATAACTGAAACATGGCCTTCTTTCTTTCACGGTTTCACGTCATGGTTCAAGTATATGCATAAACTGGGAAACATTTGCATACATTTCAATTTCTCTGGCAGGCAGTGAAGGGGTTAATCAGCTGTGTGCTCTCAGTATACGCTCACTAGCAGAACAACAGCTAACACAGGGAGCTGAAATCCTGGGGTCCGTCTTATGTTCCCTCAGTTCTACCCCATTTTGAACAGATGCTTTCATCCATGACCAGGCCATGTTTTGGCAGTTTTGCTGCACTAGGCAAGACAATTGCAGACATACTCCAATCCGGCAAAAATAGGCCTATAGTGTACAGTGTCGGCCTATAATGTCATTTTATAACTAGGCCTAACATAAGATAGCCTACCATTTCTAAAACAACAAACAATGCAGTTGCGTTGGATTTATTAACCTAGTCCTGATTCCTGACAAAAGCTTATAGGGACTTGTCCTTTAAGATATGAACATCAGTTATCCATCAGCTACCCAAGTTTATTAGAAGTTTTCTTGAGGCTTTTTGCAAAGAGATAAATGCTGATGTAACGGCCTACGTCTTCACAGCAGTACAAAGCTGAAATCACTTATTATCAGTACATTTTATTCCACCTTGTGAAACCAGGGGTCTAGTGGAGTGTACATGTGAAAAGGGTTAAAAAAGGCCTGTTATGAGAGAGAAAGAGAGATGGTGAGAGTAGCTGAGTGCCTATAGTAAGAGATGGCTGTTAATATCACTAGGCTGATTGGTCTGTGTACAGGTAGTGAACCTGATTGCTGAGAGGTTAGGTTGCTAGTTAGAATCTTAATCTGCCATAAACTACTTTTGTGTCAGCAAGTCTACAGACCATTTAAGTAGCTGCACTGAACACCTCACTGATACTGACTGTGTATCTACAAACCCAAATTGTCTACGGAAATGTAGGTGACTGTCACGGTTTTCTTCCTCCTCTTCTGAGAAGGAGTAGGAAGGATCGGACCAATACGCAGCGTGGTAAGTGTTCGTCATATTTTTAATCAAAACTGAACACTACACAAACTGAAAACGAAATGATGATATGATATATATGATATATATATTTTTTTCATCCATTCATTTCCCTGTAATCTGCTGAGATTGTGATAGTTTTCAGGCTTTGAAGGGAGTTTTCACTGGATTTACTAGAAATGTGAAATTGACCTGGCAAGCCTGTCTCTGCCTGAGCATGATCACAACAAAAGTAGCTGTGCAGCACGTTTTTTAAGGAAGAGGAGGATGGTTGCAGACGTTCGCATTCATGCAAGAAGGTAAGCTATTAACTAAACTGTTAACCAATATGTTAACTAAAATGGTATGTGGTGTATTGGCAAGCAATGCATGTTCCCATTGTCTTTATTTGTAATTAATGTTAGCTCATGTCTCATGTCTATGTCTTTCGGTGGAATCCAACATGCATTGACAATGTCCGAAAGCCGCATTGTATCAGATATACTTCATCATGAGATTGAAATTGGTAGGCTCATCCAAACAATTCATTAATGTACAATTGTTACTTTGCATGTTTTTACCTTATACTTATTTACTGCTTGCTAATGATTAGCGTGCTAACTAGCGGTCAGCGTGCTAGCTAACGGTTAGCGTGCTAGTTTAGCTTAATTGGTCAAAATGTCTTTGATTCAGAATATATGATTGTGGTTAACCCAATGTTACATGCATTGAACAATAATATTGCCAATGTAACTTGAATTGGTTTACAAGCTAGCTAGAAAAGCCAGTTCCTTTACATCTGTTTTGTCAAGTCATAAGCATGCATGTGTGCTGAAATATTTAAATAAATCCCCTCATTTAATTATTTTATTGAAGTTTTGGCAGTTTTTTTTAGCACCCTTTCTTACCCAAAGATAAATAAGTTGCTAGTTACTTTGGCTTTGCACTCAAAAGAGTGAAACACCACAACAGGAATTATGATTGTGGAAAGTGTAAAATTAGGTAGGACTGCCAATTCACATGCCTTCCTTTAGCCATATCACTCATACTGTTTCTTGTTTAGTTCATCCATAAAAGCAGATGCGCTTTAGTTGCATCCAGGAACTTGTATAATGTGCTTATGTTATGCTTATACTTGCTTTTTTACCTTGAAAGTCGTCTTAAAAAAGGAAATTGTAATATATGTTTGTAGGACCTCTATCAGTCAATGATAACAGTTATTGGTGTCCCCCAACTCATCCCCTTTGTTGTGTGCCGAGCAATCTTGTCATTCTTTTAAGTGTCAACCATTCTTTTAGAAACTTGTCTTCCTTTACTCAGGCACTGCAGAGTCTAAGAAGACGCATGGAAACTCTATAAGAAACATAATTCAATTTGTAGGCCAGATTTGAAAAGGAAATAATAAATCCTGAAGCTCAGGTTTGTCAGTTGTTTAGAATGAGGATACTGGGGATTGTTGAATCATATTCCATTGCCTAAGTGGCACATGACTAATTTAATATTATTGTATCCTTAGATGTCAGACACCGAGGCTGCCAGTACCGTATACATAAGTTAGTGTCATTCAACACCAGCACATACTGTAAGTTCTTGTGAATCTGCTTTGTAAATCAAAGACAGGCAAGTCTGCACTTTCATCCCATATTCATTGTATTATAACAAAATGTAAAGTAGAGGAGCACAGAGCCATAACTAATCAAAATGTCCAAATACTTTGTTATCTCTCTAGTTATCTAAGATGCTTTTTTCTGCAATACAGTTGGATACAAGACTGATGACTCAATAACTAGTATTGACAACAGTGAAGATGTTATGTCTCAGGGCCATCAGGTTCATCAGAGGAAGGCAATTTCTCTGAAAAAAATCTGACCGGTATGCCTATACCTTACATACACATGGACCTATTCTTATCTGATATGTCAGTGCATTTTCACTCTGTAGTCAAATAAAATGTTATTGGTCACATGCACATGGTTAGCAGATGTTTATACGAGTGTAGCGAAATGCTTGTGTTTCTATTTCTGATTTTGCAGTAATATCTTACAAGTAATCTAACAATTTCACAACAACTACCTTATCTCTTCAACTGATCGCTGCTCACACCTGCCCGCCAGCCCAGCATCACTACTCTGGATGGTTCTGACTTAGCATATGTGGACAACTACAAATACCTAGCTGTCTGGTTAGACTGTAAACTCTCCTTCCAGACTCACATTAAGCATCTCCAATCCAAAATGAAATCTAGAATCAGCTTCCTATTTCGCAGCAAAGCATCCATCACTCATGCTGCCAAACGTACTCATGCTGCCAAATGATCCTTGACTTCGGCGATGTCATTTACAAAATAGCCTCCAACACTCTACTCAGCAAATTGGATGCAGTCTATCACAGTGCCATCTGTTTTGTCACCAAAGCCCCATATACTACCCACCATTGCGACCTGTATGCTCTCGAAGGCTGGCCCTCGCTTCATATTCGTCGCCAAACCCACTGGCTCCAGGTCATCTATAAGTCTTTGCTAGATAAAGCCCCGCCTTATCTCAGCTCACTGGTCACCATAGCAGCACCCACCCGTAGCACGCACTCCAGCAGGTATATTTCACTGGTCACCCCCTTAGCCAATTCCTCCTTCGGCCACCTTTCCTTCCAGTTCTCTGCTGCCAATGACTGGAACGAACTGCAAAAATCACTGAAGCTGGGGACTCATATCTCCCTCACTAGCTTTAAGCACCAGCTGTCCGAGCAGCTCATAGATCACTGCACCTGTACATAGCCCTCCTGTAATCAGCCCATCCAACTACCTCATCCCCATACTGTTATCTATTTTATTTATTTTGCTCCTTTGCACCCCAGTATCTCTACTTGTACACTCATCTTCTGCACATCTATCACTCCAGTGTTTAATTGCTATATTGTAATTATTTCGCCACTATGGCCTATTTATTGCCGTACCTCCGTTATCCTACCTCATTTGCACACATTATATAGACGTTTTCTATTGTATTATTGACTGCATGTTTGTTTATTCCATGTGTAACTCTGTGTTGTTGTTTGTGTTGCACTGCTTTGCTTTATCTTGGCCAGGTCGCAGTTGTAATTGAGAACATTTTCACTCTGTAGTGTCAACTTATGGCCGTACTGTGCTGGTCCAGATCAATCCTGTCTTTATCAGTTAGTGTATTTCCAACCATGCCAGCACAGAACGGTTCGGTTTGGATTGGACACAAGTCAGCCTACCTGGTTAAATAAAGGTGAAATAAAAAAATAAAAAATACACACAAGTGTAAAGGAATGAATAAGAATATGTACATGTAAGTATATGGATGAGGGAGATACAGTAGATGGTATAGAGTACAGTATATACATATGCGATGAGTAATGTAGGGTATGTAAACAGTTTAGTAAGTGGCATTGTTAAAAGTGACTAGTGATACATTTATTACATCCAATTTTTTATTATTAAAGTGGCTAGAGATTTGAGTCAGTATGTAAGCAGCAGCCACTCAATGTTAGTGATGGCTGTTTAACAGTCTGATGGCCTTGAGATAGAAGCTTTTTTTTCAGTCGTTTAGCTCAGTTACATTAGCTTTCTTGGGAACAGGAACAATGGTGGCACTCTTGGAGCATGTGGGTACAGCAGACTTGGATAGGGATTGATTGAATATGTCCGTAAACACACCAGCCAGCTGGTCTGCGCATGCTCTGAGGACACGGCTAGGGATGCTGTCTGGACCGGCAGCCTTGCGAGGGTTAACTAGTTTGAATGTTTTACTCACGTTGGCTGCGGTGAAAAAGAGCCCGCAGGTTTTGGTTTGGTCAGTGTATTGTCCTCAAAGCGAGCAAAGAAGTTGTTTGAGTTTGTCTGGGAGCAAGACGTCAGTGTCCACGACGGTGCTGGTTTTCTTTTTATAATCCGTGATTGACTGTAGACCCTGCCACATACAGTGGGGAGAACAAGTATTTGATACACTGCCGATTTTATAAAATGCAAATTAATTACTTAAAAATCATACAATGTGATTTTCTGGATTTTTGTTTTAGATTCCGTCTCTCACAGTTGAAGTGTACCTATGATAAAAAATTATGGACCTCTACATGCTTTGTAAGTAGGAAAACCTGCAAAATCGGCAGTGTATCAAATACTTGTTCTCCCCACTGTAGGTCTCATGTCTGAGCCGTTGAATTGCGACTCTACTTTGTCTCTATACTGATGCTTAGCTTGTTTGATTGCCTTGCGGAGGGAGTAGCTACACTGTTTGTATTCGGTCATGTTTCCGGTTGCCTTGCCATGATTAAAAGCAGTGGTTCGCGTTTTCAGTTTTGTGCGAATGTTGCCATCAATCCACGGTTTCTGGTTGGGAAAGGTTTTAATAGTCACCGTGGGCAACTTGCACTTGCTAATAAACTCGCTCACCGAATCAGCGTATACATCAATGTTGTTGTCTAAGGCTATCCGGTACATATCCCAGTCCACGTGATCGAAGCAATCTTGAAGTGTGGAATCAGATTGGTCGGACCAGCATTGAACAGACCTGAGCACGGGCGTTTCCTGTTTTAGTTTCTGTCTATAGGCTGGGAGCAACAAAATCGAGTCGTGGTCAGATTTGCGACTCGTTAATCATAAGACATACACCCCCGCCCTTCTTCTTTCCAGAGAGATGTTTGTTTCTGTCAGCGCGATGCGTGAAGAAACCGGGTGGCAGTACCGAGTCTGATAACGTATCCCGAGTGAGCCATGTTTCCGTGAAACAGAGAATGTTACAATCTGATGTCTCTCTGGAATGCAACCCTTGCTTGAATTTCGTCTACCTTGTGGTCAAGAGACTGGACATTGTCGAGTAGTATACTCGAGAGCGGTGAGCGATGTGCCCGTCTACGGAGCCTGACCAAAAGACCGCTCAGCCTTCCTCTTCTGGGGCGCCATTGTTTTTGGTCGCCTTCAGGAATCCGATCCATTGTCCTGGGTGGTGGTCCAAACAGAGGATCCACTTTGGGAAAGCCATATTCCTGGTCGTAATGTTGGTATGTTGACGTTGCTCTTATATCCAATAGTTCTTCCCGGCTGTATGTAATAAGACTTACGATTTCCTGGGGAACAGTGTTAGAAATAATACATAAAAAAATAAAATTCTGCATAGTTTCCTAAGAACGCGAATCGAGGCGACCATCTCTGTCAGTTAGTGTATTTCCAACCATGCCAGCACAGAACGGTTCGGTTTGGACACAAGTCAAGACGTTAGATCTGGAACTAGTGTGTCAGGATAGATGATAACACAGAAGGATTACCACGCTTTACATTGTTTCTCTTGAGGGAGGGAACTTGATTTAATAGGGATTGCTTTTATTAGAAGGTTTACATTGCAAACATATTGTTGGGCTTAGATTCCATACAGATTGAGTCTGCTTTGATGTCAGCATTGCACATTCTCCTCTCACATCCTTATCTATGTAGTTATTTAGTTGGGATTATTAGTTTAATTTCAACACAGTCTCTGCAGATACAGCTGTAACCTTGTAGAGTTAATACAGAGAGATGTTCAAGTACTGTATTGTAGTCAACCTTTATTTAATGTAGTCATTCATAATGCCATCTCTATACAAAGGTGACAAAGGAACAAAAAGGTATTGGTCGACAATAGAGGTGGATGCAGTTGAAGATTCCTTGATGAACTTTATCCGAATGGGGAAAAATGCCTGGAAAACAAGACTGTGAGAAATGCATTGCTGCTTCTCCCCAAGCGCTTTTAAACAGGGACTGGAGAGCAGTACAGTTCTATAGACACAACAGAATAGTTGCAGATCAGAGAAAATAAGTGTATGAGATGCTTCTGGCTATCTCTTAGGCAGATGACAAATGTCGTCTATCTCACTGTTCAGGGGAAGTTTTTCCTGGTGGATGGTTCACGAGGTGAGATCTTGCATGGAGCCCCAGATCGAGGGTGATTGACCGTCATCTTGAACTTCTTCCATTTTCTTTTAATTGCGCCAACATTTGTTGCCTTATCACCAAGCTGATTTCATATTGTCCTGTAGCCTATCCCAGCCTTGTGCAGGTCTACAATTTTATCCCTGATGTCCTTACACAGCTCTCTAGTCTTGGCCATTGTGGAGAGGTTGGAGTCTGTTTGATTGAGTGTGTGGATAGGTGTCTTTTATACAGGTAACGAGTTCAAACAGGTGCAGTTAATACAGGTAATGAGTGGAGAACAGGAGGGCTTCTTAAAGAAAAACTAACAGGTCTGTGAGAGCCGGAATTCTTACTGGATATATTGAATCCATTACTAAAATGGTTGTTCCAGTTTAAATACTTTAATGAAGAACTACACTACAGCCGTTGAGTTGCCTTCCGTGTTGCTTCATTCTGGCATTCTACATGGATATTTTCAGTCATAAAATAGAAATAATGTGTCAAATATAGAGATTTTAAAATGGTTAATTATTTTACGCTTCCATTAGGTACAACTTAGGCAGTTGGATAGCTTTTATAGATTTCATAGGAGACATTCTCTCGATGGCTGATGGCAATGCATTGAGTGGCTGCTGCCAACATACAGACTCAATCTCTAGCCACTTTAATAATGAATTATTCGATGTAATAAATGTATCACTAGTCATTTAAACTGTGCCACTTTATATAATGTTTACATACCCTACATTTCTGTCATTTAAATAGTTGAGGCTGTGTGTTAGTTTAGATGGTGTTCAAGGTACAAAGTGTTCAACCTCCTTTCTTACAGAACTTTAGTGCCCCCCTGTGGAATATCACGTGTCGTTACATGGGGATCAACATTTGTTTTTGAGGGTTGAAAAAAACAAACATGGATAATGTTAGAATAAAATCATGCTGAGGAAGTTTTATTCAAAAGACGAAGGATGAGACACGACGTGTCGTACAGTGTCAGGCTTCAGATCAAAAGAAAAACAATACAGTCTCTTCCTCGCAGTCCAACCAACGGTATTTTAAACGAAGCACAGTTGGAAGGCTAAGCAAATGTCATTCATATTTCACAAATGTAAGGCAACACTACATCTATTCCAGATAAAGGGGTGGTTTTTATTCGTATAAAAGGAATAATTTATATAAGTGTTTCTTATGTGGCACTATCCAGGTCTTTCTTGCAAAAGTGGGTTATTTTGGCAAGAGAGACCTGGTTACCGCAGAACCCAGCAGTTATATTTCATCTGCAGCTGTCTGCTTCCCTTACATGTGCAAGTTGAGACAGGGCCTCTTCGCGTCAGATGTACCTCCTTCGGAATAATACAAATTTGAATCGGAACTTCACTTATATTATTATTCCGATCAGCACTTACCTCTACTCTTTGGTCATCAAATCCAATGAAGAAATAAACATTCTACTAAAAGGGCATACTTCATAGCTCACAAGAAACCAACAACACACACCACAGATCATTTTCAACTGCAATAAAACTTTATAGAAACAGAATTCTTTGGAACATGGTGATGATAAATTAACATTTGCCTAACTAGAATAACAAGTGGATTAATATTAATCTCTAGTTCATACTGAGGGACATATTCTATCATCACATCAGCGTACTAGATACTCTGGATACTCCTAAGGGGTTGAAGCAGTCCATCTTCAGGAAGAGGCTCACAATTGGCCCAGTGTCGTCCGGTTTAGGGTTTGGCCGGGGTAGGTCGTCATTGTAAATAAGAATTTGTTCTTAACTAACTTCACAATTTAAATAAAGGTACAAAATAAATTAAATTAAGACGTGTGTGTGCGACCCCTTACAACTGGCTTTGCTCCATCTCTTCAGAAAGAGACTCTTCATCCACCTCCAAGATCGAGGGCAGTGATGGAGAGACACACACTGGGAAGAAAGGCCCAGACTTAAAGTTAACGTCCCAGTGAATGGGCTTCACTCTCTTCCTACGCCCTCGTTGTCTATTCTCCCGCTCGGCCTTGGCACGGGAGGCGGGCATGTGCCCCCGCTTGATAGGAGGCTGTTCTGCCAGTGGGACCAAGGGGGTCAAGAGGGTATCAAAGGGGCACTTCTCATCCGCCTGCACGGCTCTCCCACTGGTCAGTAAAGGGGAGTGGTCGGTGCGACCTGTGTGGCTGGGTGTATGTCTGGTCAGGGGGTGACAGCCATCTCCGCAGACTAAAGGATGACCACAGAGGAACATCCTCTCAGTGCTACTGAAGGACAGGGGCTCAGAGGGTAATATGATTTGTTTGTCACCCAGTTGTTCTGGAAGCTGCTGGTCCAGCATAGCAGACTGGATCTGTAATAGCTGGATCTTCTTCGACACACGCCGTGATCTGGTGTTGGCAGGCCGGGCTGGCACTGGGGAGGCAGGTGGGGCAGGCACTCGGCTGGAAGGAACCGGAGATGCAGATGGAGTAGGCACCAGAAGGTCAGGTACATAGCTGACCATTGGGGTAGGCAATGGGATGGCCATCAGGGGAGGTGAGGCTGACACTGCAATGGTTGGCAGCACAGGGAAAGAATTGGTGCTCTCCCTCCTACCCATGTAGTTTATAATCTCTAAGGTCTGGTTAGGGAACCTCAGAGTGCTGCCATCAGTATGTCTTGTTATCCTAGCTATCCCGGTCTTGGGTCGAGCCAGGCTTCTGCTGGCCTGGACCTCCGGCTGGAGGACATCCACAGGAGAACATGGCGGTTGCAAGAGGCTTCCGTCGGGCAGAGACCGTCTGGCCTGAGCAGGAGGAGAGCGGGGCCTTTGGTCCTGGATGTTAGACCTCTTGAGAGGATTGGCCTGGATCCTGACCTCAGACTGGCTGCATGGAGTCCCAGATAAAGGAGCTACTGCCTTGGCTGCAGTGGAGCATAAATTGGGTCTCCTAGGGATGCTTCCTGGTATCTGTGGTCTGCTGGATTTAACCTCTGGCTCCTTCTTGTGGCTGGAGATCAATGTGCTCCCTCCGGTTTTGGTTTTAACCGGACCCAGAGGCTTGCTACCCATCTGTCCCTCCAGCTGCAGACGAGGCATGCGAGGCACCTTGAGGGTGTTTTTGTTCCTTTGGGCATTGAGAGAGGTCACAGTGAGCATTGGGAGCCTGATGGGTGGAGTGGCCAATGGAAGCCTTCCCATGTCAGCCCTCTCTTTAATCACATCCATGTTGTGGAAGTGGGATCGGCTATTCTTTCTCCCTGGTGGCATTGGCTGTAGGACAATATCACTGGCACACCGGACACTGAGGATGTCTGTCAGGCTGTTCTCAGAACTGTTCTGACTGGTCTCTTGTGTCCTAGTCCTGGACTTCCCCCTGTCTTTCATGGCTGTGAGAGTCACAGTGGAAGAGCAAACAATATGTTTGAGAATAAGAATATAGAATAAATTACATATATTACAATAGAATTTGATCAAAGTTGTTTTTATGAACTAGTGTTTTTCCACTTTCAAAGGACATTCCAATTCCTGCCAAAATGTTCACAAATTCATAAAAATGAAAGATTCACAGACTAAGGCCTACCTTCAATTTGGACTTCCAGATAATTTGCTCACGTAGGATTTGACTGTACAGTTTCAAGAATATATTAAGACCACAATACCTAGTTTAAATAAATACTTTTTTTTGTCACAAATCACAAAACATAACCGTTTTTCTTACAGTTATTGATCAAATAAAGTTCTCATAAGATAAAAGTAGTGTATTTGAGATTATTTCATTAAATTATAGGTCCTACCTCAGTTCAGGAATAGCATCAATGACCTGTCTATGGAATGTCTTCATTTAACAAAAGAATGCTTCATTATGACATCATGTACATTATGACATAGTAGCCGTCCACATAATAAAAGTTTGTCAAAACCACTTGAATGGGCATGAAATGTAAAATTAAATAAAATAGACCTAATTCAACATTTGAATAAAAACAATACTTTGACAGTAAATATTCAGTTTATTGGCTTTTATTTTCATTACAGTAGTGGATTTGAATGTATTAAAATGAGAGTAGACATAGTGAGTTTCCTAGAACTCAATCGCTCATTGAACATCTGTGTGGAACGTTCGCAGCTGACGCCACGGACGCCTTTGAAAAACATTCACGATTTTAGTTTCATATTCAACTTATCAGCAATAATGCACGGCAAATAAATTCCCAGTACTCAAATAAACCTGACAATCGCAATTGTTTATTTATTAGAGCATCCTCTTAGAATGAGAATCACTGTGGTGTCAATGTTTTTGATTATTTCCAAGTAGGAACATAGCTACTGGTATTTTGACTTCTATACTATAATAGTAGTAGTTGTGTGTGTTTTCTTGTTGTGCATTCGTTTTGAGTCAAAGCTAAACCCACAATTTTTTGGTCCCATTCAGTATTAGCACCATCAGCCAATAGGGGAAGTGACATGCCTGAAGCCTAAATTGATGTTGTCAACTAAACACAATTCAATATTACTTTTGTAATACAGGTAATAGCCTAAAGTTAAGGCTCTCTTACAAACTAATGTAACAGTATTTATTCAACCTTAACATAAGTAACATTTTGAGGTTACTGTAACTATACATGTATTCATATGTAAAGTTAATCATATAAAATGTAGAGATAGCATGCATACTATACTGTAGGTTGTGGAGATCTGTGGAGATATTCACAATTGCTGTAGTCAATGTAGAATCTCGAACGGCACTGATCACTTGCACCATGTCATCTCAACTTCAAACCAGGTCATTTGGTTCTGCTTTTTGATGAAGCAGTGTGGTTTAGTCGCCAGGGTTGTGGGTGCGATTCCCACGGGTGACCAGTGTGACCGTATGCTAAATGACTAAAATGTAAATAACCAGTGGTGGAAAAAGTACTCAATTGTCATACTTTTTTTTTTTACAATATATTTATTGGCATTTATTTTTTTGTTACAATTTAACAATCATCAGAATATGATACAGATAATGCCCCGTTATTCCCTTCCCTCCCCAACACAGGAACCCCCCCTCCCTCCCCTCTACCGGTATTAACTTCACTGATTAACAACAAAAAAAGAAACAGAATGACCTTCACATTCCATGCTAGAAAATAAATGATTCAACACAAAAACAAATAATAATAATAGATTCATGAAGAAAGTAGTAATGAGGCAGCTAAGGTGACGTCTCTAGAAACTACTGAAAGTCCCCCCAGACATCAGTAAATTCAAAGCGTTTATTACGTCAATTGTATGTTATTCTATCAGATGGAATATAGGAAGATAGTTCTTTTAGCCACATCTGCTTGCTTGGCGGAGTGTCACTCTTCCATATAATAGCTCTGCCAATTTAATGAATCTGGTTTTGCTACAAATATAATACATTTGTACAGTAATCTAATCAGACCTACATACTTAGGTCCAATATTCTTCCTCTGTAAAACTTCAAACAGATAGTTCCATTCTATGCGGTCAAAAGCTTTTTCCGGTCATTCTCTACATAATGCATAATATTAAATAATCTTCTGATATTATCAGGAGATGAGCGGTTTCTTACAAAGCCTGTTTGGTCCATATCAACCAAGTCCGGTAGAACCTTATCCAGTCTAAGAGCAATGAGTTTCACAAGAATCTTATATGAAGTGTTCAATAGAGATATTGGTCTATACGACCCACAAAGCATAGGATCTTTCCCAGGTTTTAACAAAACTGTGATCTGTGTCTGGGAGCTTTTCTGTCTCTTCGACATAATTAAACATACTGTAAAGAGGCTCAATTAGTTTGGGTAAAAAGGATCGATAGAATTCAATAGGGAATCCGTCTAACCCTGGTGATTGTCCCCCAGCAGTGTTGAAAATGGATTCCCTAATTTCCTCTGATGTAATCTCTTTCTCCAAGTGCTCTCTATCCTCATCATTAAAGTTTGTAAATTGAGTTTGTTCAAAAACTCATGCATTGTGGCAGGGGCATCCCCTTCAGACTTGTACAATGTTTCATAAAACTCCCTGAAGACTGGATACATTTTCCTCAGGACTGTGAACAACTGTGTTAATGGGTAGCTTAATAGAGCTAATAACTCTACTAGCATCCTCTCGTCTTATCTGCCAAGGAAGCAACTTTCCTGCTTTATGTCCATGTTCGTAGTGGTTTTGTTTTGTTCTCCTGAGAGCATTTTCCACTTCATGGGTCGTCAAGGTGTTATATTCCAATCGCTTTGAGTCTAATTTTTGTAGAGTTGAGTCGTCAAATGTTACACTATGTTCATTTTCCAGATCTGTAATTTCATTCTCCAACGAATCTACTTGAGCCTTATACATCTGACAAGCATCTGAACTAAAGGATATGATTTGCCCCCTCAGATATGCAAGGAGAGCTTCTCATAAAATTAGGGAAGAGGCAGAGTTGTTATTGGTGCTAAAAAATAAGTATATATGAGTGTTCAGAAATGTTACAAATGTGGGACTATTTAGTAAATATGTACCAAACCTCCATCTTCTTGAGGGTGGCTGTGCTCTACTGACGGGTACTGAAGCCAGCAGGGCAGAATGATCTGATATACATCTTGGTAAGTACTTACACCCAGTAGTTAAACTTCCCCTGGCTGCAGGAATAAGAAATAAGTCTCTTCTAGAGTAACTGTTATGGACAGGGGAGTAAAATGAGTATTCTTTAACCTTTTGGTTGTGAAATCTCCATAAGTCTACGAGTCCAAAGTGTTTCATTTCTGCTTTTAACATTTTAGCTTCCTGTGTGAGGTTGATACTATTAGAGGAAGATCTATCACTGGAAGGGTCCAGTACCAAGTTAAAATCCCCTGCCATTATTATCTCTGATGATGGGCATATTAACTTTAAAAAGATGTCTTTGTAAAATGTAGGATCATCATGGTTAGGACCATTCACAATCACAATGGTAATGGGCTCAATATTAATGAAACCTTGAATGATCACAAACCTTCCCCCTTTGTCTTTATTCTGAGATTGTATCTGAAAGGGGCAATGCTTATTAATGAGTATGGCCACCCCTCTTGCCCGAGATGTGAAAGATGAATAGTACACTTGGCCCACCCATTCTCTTCAGTTTGTCATGCTCAGAGTCAGTCAGGTTTGTCTCCTGAAGAAGAGCTATATCAACCTTATGTTGCTTTAGATAATACAGAATGCGTTTGCGCTTGACTGGGCATTTAGTACCCCTAATGTTAAGTGTCATAAAAGTATAGTTATTAGGTGCAGACATCTTTAAAGAAAATAAGAAATAGGGAAAAGGAAATAAACAAAATTGCATTGAGTGTATACAACTTGAAAATTTAAAGTAGTAAACATCTCGTGAGCTGACCCTACCACAAACCCACCCAACCCCCTCCCCAACTGAGGGAGTGAAAGTACCCATATCCTTAGATGCTAGTCTTTAAACTAGATGTACCTACTATGCATAGCATCGCTCTAATTAGGTTAATTCTAAATTATATGTATATGGAATTGGAACTACATTGACTGTTCCTTGTAGCATAAACATATTGTTAGTCAAGTAACAAAATACAATTTGATTACAACAATAATGACCGGACTATTTCGCCCCACTTGAGCATGTCTCAACAACAACAACAAAAACCTTGTATGCGTTCATAGTCACCAACAGAGCCTACAAGCACACCCAAATGTCAACTAATCGGCATTCCCCAATGCGCCCTGAGACCTGTGCTGCGAGGCGACAAAAGCGATGACCACAAATGCACCCCAGCAGGTCAGGAAAAAAGACATCAAGCTGTGATGTATAAATGAAAACCTTTAACAGACGATAACAATCATCTCTCATAAAATAGGGACAAGTAGTTAAACAATCACCATCCTCCTGAGTTCACTGTCCCCAAAAAAATATTATATATATATACACACACACACGTATGCACATACACAAGTGTAAAGCTTTCAGCTAGTTGGCAAATAGGCAGCCAGCGAGTAGCTTATCCCGGTCTCGGTATCAGTAACGCTAGCATATATCTCTCACAATAAACAAGCCAGCAAACGTAATAGTAGCTAAAATTCCCTGAAGTAAAATAAACATAGTTAGGCTTGAAACACAGTCAAAAGCCACATAACTATTTAACCAAACCCGACTGGACCTCTCTGCATAAAACAAAAGTATACAGAGAAAATGTAACTACCTGGCATAGTGTGGACATATAGTAGCTATAGCTACACCCATGTAAACTTAGCGAGCTGGCTAAGTAGCACAGCCAACATTAGCTATGATCTAACTTTACCTCGCTAGTCATTATCACGCTAGCCATCTAGCCAGCCAGCCAGCCAGCCAGCCAGTTGATCATACGAGTAATTTTGTTGTTTCATCATGTGCTAACAGTTCACTATCCACTGTTTCCAAGTTCAAAAGACAGTTCCTCGGGATGTAGTAGACGTGAACAAGTCAGGAAGTTCTTTCCTCATGTATGTTTCAGCCATCTTCACAGAGTCAAATGTGCGCTCACCATTCTTGGTTTCGATCCACAAAGTCGCTGGGTAGCTCAGGTCGTATGCCAAGCCAGCCTGACGTAGAAGTCTCTTCAGTGGGGAGAAAGCCATCCTCCTCTTGTGTAGTGTGGGAGAAAGATCCGGAAAGCTCATGATTCTGGCATCTCCATACTTGAGCTCTCCCTTTGCTCGGGCAGCAGAGAGGATGCGAACCTTGTTCTGGTAGTGTAGAAATGTAATGACAAATGCCCTGGGTGCAACCTGGCTAGACAGCCGCCTCCGTAGGGTGCGATGGGCCCTCTCGATCTCCAGTGGGTGCGCGGGAGGGGGTAGATCCAGAATTTGGGGAATCCATTCCTGTAGAAAGCAGATCGCGTCTCTTCCCTCCACGGCCTCTGGGAAACCTTGAAGTCTCAAATTCTCACTTCTTGTATTTTTGGTCCACTTCCTCGCGGACGTCCAGGATGGCAGCCTGGTGGTCAGCATGGGCTTTTTCTAACTTTGTCACTCGTCCCTTTGTGACTATCTGGTCTTCGTGGAGTTTATCGACCAGTACATCAATTTTGCTGAGGTGTTCAGAAAGTGTCTCTTGGATTTTTGTTATACCCTTGTCCATCTATCTCCATTCTGAACCATGCTTGTGCTTCTTCCGAGCTAGCATCTGCCGAATCCGAAGAGGCTTTGACATATTGGGCATATTTTAATTTGACGATACAATAGATGTTTTAACTTCCAACTCACTATTGACGAAAAGGTAAACCATGTCAAATGCCTTAAAAAGGTTTGAAAGTTTGAGGACGCTACGCAGACACGTCTTGTTAGAGCTTAGCCATTTCCGGAAGTCTCAATTGTCATACTTGAGTAAAAGTAAAGTTACCTTTAGTAGAAAATGATTCAAATAAAAGTGAAAGTCAGCCAATAAGATACTACCTGAGTAAAAGTCTAAAAGTATTTGGTTTTAAATATAGTGGAAGTGATTAGCGAGTACACCAGATTAGAGGCAGTAGGGATGACCAGGGATGTTCTCTTGATAAGTGTGGGAATTGGACCATTTTCTGTCCTGCTAAGCATTCAACATGTAATAAGTACTTTTGGGTGTCAGGGAAAATATATGGAGTAAAAAGTACATCATATTCTTTAGAAATGTTAAGTAAAAGTAAAATATGTCAATAACATAAATAGTAAAGTACAGATACAGTACTTTAAAGTATTTTTACTTAAATACTTTATATCAAAATAAAGAAAGTTGCACACTCCATATAAAACCTCCCATATGTGTGTTATTTACAGTGGTGTAAAGTACTTAAGCAGATTAAAAAACATGAGCTGGCGCACACACAGAAAAATAGTTTGTGTGGGGAAATAAACGATAAACTATCAAAATAAAGAAAGTCGCTCACTCCGTATCTAAACTCCCAGTAATTTATTGGGTATTTGCCCACGTTTCTGCATCACTGTGCCTTCTGCAGGGAAAGTTTCTAAAATCATCCTATGGAAGAGATACATAGATGATGTATTTGTGCTCTGGGAAGGAAGTCAGCAGGAACTAAATTAATTCCAAACTCTACTAAACGAGAGCTCTGAATACCTTAAAATCACCATGCAGACTGATGAGAGAAAAATACACTACCTGGACTTATGGATCATCAAATAGAATGATGCAGTACACACAGACTTATATACAAAGCCCACAGACCGCAATGCCTTGCTATGTGTGAATAGTATGCACCCCCTTCCCCTCAAGAATGGTCAACCAGTTATGCAGGATTAAACAAATCTGTGGCCACCAGACAGATTTTGACAACAATGCTAAAAAAAATGACAGATCAATTCAAAATGAGAAGCTACAAGGACAAAACTCTTGATGCTGCAATGATGAAAATATCTCATAAACCAAGAGAGGAATTACTTAACTCAACCTAAGAAGAAAAACAACGCAACCATCTTTTGCACTAAATACACCAAGGGTTCAGAGAAAATGAAAGCAATCCTGAAAAAGGACTGGCATATTCTGCAATCAGACAAAAAAAATAATTGCACACCTCTTCAAGGAATCCCCGCTGGTGGTCTATAAGCGTGGTCACAATATTGGAGACAGCTTGGTGAGATCTGACATGCCCCCTGAGCTCACTCAGACACTCTTGACACCTATCCCAAATGGGAACTACAAATGTGGATCATGCGCACAGTGCAATAGCATTATAAAAACATCCTCCTTCAGACACCCACATACAGGTCGAAACATCCCTGTTAGGGGTAATCATCTCATGCAAGACCCCGGGAGTAATCTATCTCATCATCTGTTCGTGTGGAAAAGCCGACAAAGGGAGCCTTACAGGATATCCTCTCTAAAAACATTGACCCCTAGTGGTCTGAATATTGACTTTGATCTCAGGCCCTTCTTATGAACAATTCCTTCTTTTATGAACAAGTCTTATAAATGTATATAATCTTTCTACAGCTTATTAGTGTACACCTAATATGTTCCCCCTGTTGATGATGCTCATTATAGATTAAGGTTGAACCAAAAGATTACATGTAACAAATATGAAATGAAATACGAAACAATGAAATATGTGAAATTGAATTAAACAATAATGTATGTGGATGCTAATATGATGTACTATATTCAATGATGTTTCTATACGATAACAATAGCCTAATATATTTAATATGCCATAAACAATTATTTTTTTAAAACATTTTCACTAATTCATTCTAATTAACTTAATCATTATGGCACTAGTTGCAATGTTTGTCTACATAACCTGGTTCAAGTTTTTATGACATTACCCTGAAGAAGGCACAGTGATGCTAAAACATTGGTAAATACCCAATACATTACTGGGAGTTTATAGATGGAGGGTGCAACTTATTTTATTTTGATAAAAAAGTATTTAAGTAAAAATACTTTAAAGTACTGTATCTGTACTTTATTATTTATGTTTTTGACATATTTTACTTAACATTTCTAAATAATATTATGTACTTTTTACTCCATATATTTTCCTTGACACCCAAAAATACTCATTACATTTTGATTGCTTAGCAGGACAGAAAATTGTCCAATTCCCACACTTATCAAGAGAACATCCCTGGTCATCCCTACTGCCTCTGATCTGGCTGACTCACTAATCACTAAACACAAATTCTTTGTTTTTAAAATGTCTGAGTGTGACCCTGGCTATCTGATTTGCTTAATTTAAGGAATTTTAAATTCATACTTTTACTTTTGATACTTAAGTATATTTTAGCAACTACATTTACTTTTGATACTGAAGTATGTTTAAAACCAAATACTTTTAGACTTTAACTCAGGTAGTATTTTATTGGCTGACTTTCACTTTTATTTGAGTAATTTTCTACTAAGGTAACTTTACTTTTACTCAAGTATGACAATTGAGTTATTTTTCCATCACTGGTTATTTACATTTGAGTCATTTAGCATACGGTCACACTGGTCACCCGTGGGAATCGCACCCACAACCCTGGCGACTAAACCACACTGTGCTTCATCAAATAGCAAAACCAAATTACTTGGTTTGAAGTTGAAAATACATTAAAAGTACATGGTGCAAGTCATCAATGTCGTTCGAGATTCTACTTAGACAACATCAATTGTGAATATCTCCACCACAACCTACAGTATGCATGCTGTCTTGAACATGCACATTTTATATGATTAACTTTACATATGAATACATGTATAGTTATAGTAACCTCAAAATGTGGCCATGGATCTGTTACTTATTTTAAGGTTGAATAAATACTGTTAAATTAGTTTGTAAAATGGCTATTTACTGTATTACAAAAGTAATATTGAATTGTGTTTAGTTGACAACGCTTCCAAATTTCAACATTTAAAGGATATATTTACTGCTTGGATAGTTCAATCTAAGACACTGGCTTAATTCCATTCTTTCACTTTCATTTTTGGTTGAGTTGGAGACGTGAAGCCAACATATAATTTATGAACTTGTTTTGTCGACAAATGAACAGGCTATTTATTGTATTTCAAAAGTGAAATTGAAATGTGTTTGGTCGACAACAGCAATTTAGGCATCAGGCATGTCACTTCCCCCATTGGCTGACGGTGCTAATACCGAATGGGACCAAAATATTGTGGGATTAGCGTTGACTCAAAACGAATGCACGACAAGAAAACACACACAACTACTACTATTATAGTATAGAAGTCAAAACACCTGTAGCTATGTTCCTACTTGGACATAATCAAAAACATTGACACCACAGTGATTCTCCTTCTAAGAGGATGCTCTAATAAATAGATAATTGCGATTTTCAGATTTATTTGAGTACTGGGAATTTATTTGTCGTGCATATATGCTGATAAATTGAATATGAAACTAAAATCATGAATTTTTTTCAAAGGCGTCTGTGTGGCGTCAGCTGCGAACGTTCCACACAGGTGTTCAATGAGCGATCGAGTTCTACTAAACTCACTAGGCCTACTCTCATTTTAATTAATTCAAAACCACTACTGTAAAGAAAATAAAAGCCAATAAACTGAATAATTACTGTCAAAGTATTGTTTTTATTCAATTGTTGAATTAGGCCTATTGTATTTAATTGGACATTTCATGCCTATTCAAGTAGTTTTGACAAACTTTTATTATGTGGACGGCTGCTATGTCATAATGTACATGATGTCATAATGAAGCATTCTCTTGTTAAAATACGACATTTCATAGACAGGTCATTGATGCTCTTCCATATCTGAGGTAGGACCTATAATTTAATGAAATAATCTCAAATACACTACTTTTATCTTATGAGAACTTTATTTGATCAATAACTGTAAGAAAAACTGATATGTTTTGTGATTTGTGACAACAACAAAAACATTTAAACTAGGTATTGTGGTCTTGTGTTTCTGTTTTCAAGAATATATTGTTGAAACTGTATAGTCAAATCCTATGTGTGCAAATTATCTGGAAATCCAAATTGAAGGTAGGTCTTAGTCTGTGAATCTTTCATTTTTATTAATTTGTGAACATTTTGGCAGGAATTGGAATGTCCTTTCAAGTGGAAAAACACTAGTTTATAATAACAACTTTGATCAAATTCTATTGTAATATATGTAATTTATTCTATATTCTTATTCTCAAACATATTGTTTGCTCTTCCACTGTGACTCTCACAGCCATGAAAGACCGAGGGAAGTCCAGGACTAGGACACAAGAGACCAGTCAGAACAGTTCTGAGAACAGCCTGACAGACATCCTCAGTGTCCGGTGTGTCAATGATATTGTCCTACAGTCAATGCCACCAGGGAGAAAGAATAGCCGATCCCACTTCCACAACATGGATGTGACTAAAGAGAGGGCTGACATGGGAAGGCTTCCAATGGCCACTCCAACCATCAGGCTCCCAATGCTCACTGTGACCTCTCTCACTGTCCAAAGGAACAAAAACACCCTCAAGGTGCCTCGCACGCCTCGTCTGCAGCTGGAAGGACAGATGGGTAGCAAGCGTCTGGGTCCGGTTAAAACCAAAACCAGAGGGAGCACATTTACCTCCAGCCACAAGAAGGAGCCAGAGATTAAATCCAGCAGACCACAGACATCAGGAAGCATCCCTAGGAGCCCCAATTTATGCTCCACTGCAGCCAAGGCAGTAGACTCCATGCAGCCAGTCTGAGGTCAGGATCCAGGCCAATCCTCTCCAGAGGTCTAACATCCACGACCAAAGGCCCCGCTCTCCTCCTGCTCAGGCCAGACGGTCTCTGTCCGACGGCAGCCTCTTGCAGCCGCTATGTTCTCCTGTGGATGTCCTCCAGCCGGAGGTCCAGGCCAGCAGAAGCCTGGCTCGACCCAAGACCGGGATAGCTAGGATAACAAGACATACTGATGGCAGCACTCTGAGGTTCCCTAACCAGACCTTCGATCTAATAAACTCCACGGATGGGAGGGAGAGCACCAATTCCTTCCATGTGCTGCCAACCATTGCGGTGTCAGCCTCCCCTGCCCAGATGGCCATCCCATTGCCTACCCCAATGATCAGCTATGTACCTGACCTTCTGGTGCCTACTCCATCTGCTTCTCCGGTTCCTTCCAGCCGAGTGCCTGCCCCACCTGCATCCCCAGTGCCAGCCCGGCCTGCCAACGCCAGATCACGGCGTGTGTCGAAGAGGATCCAGCTCTTACATATCCGGTCTGCTATGCTGGACCAGCAGCTACCAGAACAACTGGGTGACAAACAAATCATATAACCCTCTGAGCCCCTGTCCTTCAGTAGCACTGAGAGGATGTTCCTCTGTGGTCCACCTTTAGTCTGCCACCCAGCTAACGTAGGAGGAGATGATGGCTGTCACCCCCTGCCCAGACATACGCCCAGCCACACAGGTCGGACCGACCACTCCCCTTTACTGACCAGTAGGAGAGCCGTGCAGGCGGGCGAGAAGTGCCCCGTTGAAATCCTCTTGACCGCCTTGTTCCCTAAGGAAGAACAGACTCCTATCAAGCGGGGGCACATACCCGCCTCCCGTGCCAAGGCCGAGCTGGAATGGGAGAATAGCCAACGAGGGCGCAGGAATAGAGTGAAGCCCATTCACTGGGACGTTAACTTTAAGTCTGGGCCTTTCTTTCCAGTGTGTGTCTCTCCATCACTGCCCTCGATCTTGGAGGTGGATGAAGAGTCTCTTTCTGAAGAGATGGAGTAAAGACAGTTGTTAGGGGTCGCACACACACACTCACACATACACATATCTTCATTTTATTTGTGTTTTTTTTTTTTTTTTAGTTAGTTAAGAACAAATTCTTATTTACAATGACGACCTACCCCGGCCAAACCCTGACCCGGACGACACTGGGCCAATTGTGAGCCTCCCTATGGGACCAGTGCCTTATACCGCTGCGCCAATCAGGAGCCCTAATGAGACCTCATGGCCTCCCATGGACCAGAGAGGATCAACCAGCATCTGCCCTGCCTGCCATCCTAGTACCTCCACTGCCCTTTCAACCCCAAACCACAAAGGGCAGGTGACAGAAATGACTTTTCCTATGTGACTTTTCCTATGAGACCCAACAGGAGCCACAAGCTGTCATCCCTGGGGTGTGTAGCTTCTCAAAGTGTTCTCTTCCTGAAGAATATTAATCCACTTGTTATTCTAGTTAGGCAAATGTTAATTTATCATCACCATGTTCCAAAGAATTCTTTCTACAAAGTTTCTATAAAGTTTTATTGCAGTTGAAAATGATCTGTGGTGTGTGTTGTTGGTTTCTTGTGAGCTATGAAGTATACCCTTTTAGTAGAATGTTTATTTCTTCATTGGATTTGTTGATTTGTTGACCAAGGAGAAGAGGTAAGTGCTGACCGGACTAATATAAGTGAATTTCCGATTCAAATTTGTATTAATCCGAAGGCACATCTGACTCAAAATTTAATGTCATAATTCTTCACGTTTTCAATGTATAGCAACACTGACAAATTCTAAGGTGGAACTATTTGTACTACAGCATTTGAAATGGGGATATATCCAAACACAGTGGTTATGAATTGCGAGAATGCTGAACAACATTTTCTGACCAATAGGCTTGTTTGTCGTAATATTTGGCCAAAGGTTTCTTCGCTTGAGTCAAGAGGCCCTGTCTCAACTTGCACATGTAAGGGAAGCAGACAGCTGCAGATTTAATATAACTGCTGGGTTACACGATAACCAGGTCTCTCTTGCCAAAAGAACCCACTTTTGCAAGAAAGACCTGATAGTGCCACATAACACAACGCTTATATAATTCTTCCTTTTAAAATGACCCCTTTATCTGGAATAGATGTAGTGTTGCCTTACATTTTCTGAAATGTGAATGACATTTGCTTAGCCTTCAAACTGTGCTTCGTTTAAAATACCGTTGGTTGGACTGCGAGGCAGTGACTGTATCGTTTTTCTTTTGATCTGAAGCCTGACACTGTACGACACTTCGTGTCTCATCCTCCGTCATTTGAATAAAACTTCCTCGGCATGATTTTATTCTCACATTACCCATGTTTTTTTTTCAACCCTCGCAAACAAATGTTGATCCCCATGAAATGACACGTGATATTCCACAGGGGGGCACTAAAGGTCTGTAAGAAAGGAGGTTGAACACTTTGTACCTTGACACCATCTGAATTTACACACAGCCTCAACTATTTAAATGACAGAAAATGTCATATCTGCTCTCACACAGTACATTAATAGATGATGATCCCTTGGGTTTTTCACAGTCCATCATAATAAGTACTTTTTGGCAACTTATCTAAGGTTCATTCCGAAACGCATTATCTCCACCAAAGCCCAAAGTTTACTAGCATTATAAAGATATCCATCAAGTTTAAGAGGTGTTACCACATTTTTGTAGATATGTATCTGCGGGCCAGTGCAAAGACTCACATTGCATTTTAAGATTAGTCATGCATCGTACCCAGTTCCTCTCTAGAAACATGCATGAGAAGCTATGACTAAGCAGAGCAGTATGGCTGTATCAATTGTTCTAGAACTGGTTCAAGAAAGAAGGTTAGGTTAGTTAGGCTACATGTGATCGTGCGTCACCATAACTGAAACATGGCCTTCTTTCTTTCACGGTTTCACGTCACGGTGCAAGTATTTGCATAAACTGGGAAACATTTGCATACATTTCAATTTCTCTGGCCGGTAGTGAAGGGGTTAATCAGCTGTGTGCTCTCAGTATACGCTCACTAGCAGAATCTGTCTGCCACAGCTGCTGTGCTAATCTTCTATCACAGCGCTGAAAACCAGAGGACAACAACACAGAGCTGGTTAGAGAAGCTTCAAACCAAACCACGTACGCACACACACACACACACACACACACACACAGATCTAGGAGCAGTTGACCTCCACAGAATGTGAACATTAGCCACTAATATCTGACATCAGTATAGTTTATAAAAGTGTTTCTGTTTGTCTGTCTTTCAGTTTCTGTTTAGACTACATCAAAGATAGCCACACCATGTTCAATCATGTTACCTAATTAGCTAGCTAGCTAGCTGACAATCTGGTTGACCTGTAGCATATAAACATTTGTTGGCACAGAAAGAAAGGGGATTTAAAAATGATTGATTTAAATTCCCCCTGCCACATTCTGACTGGGTTAATAACTTAATATTAAGTTAATATGGACCCATTGTCTTAGACTTGAAATCTTGGACCGGGATTCAAACACAGGGACTTGTGACTCGACTAAGACATTGACGACTTTGACTCAATTCAGAGTTAGCCATAGGGTGTTGTGAATTGACTCGGACTTATGCTTTAGTGACTCGACTACAACACTGCTGCCATGACATGGCTACTACTACTGTTAGAACTAACAATTCTAGCAAGGGGTACCCCAGCTTGGATACACTTTTCTGCTGCTCCTTCTAAAGCATTAAGCAAACATTTTTACTATATCTCCCAACTCTCATAACTCCCTGTTGGGTTGAGTCTATCTACAAATAAACGCAACAAGAGGATAAAAACAGCTAACACAGGGAGCTGAAATCCTGGGGTCCGCCTTATGTTCCCTCAGTTCTACCCCATTTTGAACAGATGCTTTCATCCATGACCAGGCCATGTTTTGGCAGTTTTGCTGCACTAGGCAAGACAATTGCAGACATACTCCAATCCGGCAAAAGAATAGGCCTAAACACTGTACAGTGTCGGCCTATAATGTCATTTTATAACTAGGCCTAGATATCCTACCATTTTTAAAACATGCAGTTGCGTTGGATTTATTAACCTAGTCCTGATTCCTGACAAAAGCTTATAGGGACTTGTCCTTTAACGTATGAACATCAGTTATCCATCAGCTACCCAAGTTTATTACAGGCTTTTTGCAAAGAGATCAATCTTGATGTAACAGCCTACGTCTTCACAGTGGTACATTTTATTCCACCTTGTGAAACCAGGGGTCTAGTGGAGGGTAAATGTGAATAGGATTTTAAAAAGGCCTGTTATGAGAGAGAAAGAGAGATGGAGAGAGTAGCTGAGTGCCTATAGTAAGAGATGGCTGTTACTATCACTAGGCTGTTTGGTCTGTGTGCAGGTAGGTTGCTAGTTAGAGTCTTAACCTGCCATAAGCTACTTTTGTGTCAGCAAGTCTACAGACCATTCAAGTAGCTGCACTGAACACGTCACTGATACTGACTGTGTAAGCTACAAACCCAAATAACACTGAACACACTACACTCAAAACTGAACACTACACAAACTGAAAACGAAACAGTTCTGTGTGGAAAACACAGACACAGAAAACAATCCCCCACAACCAAAATGGGGAAAACAGGCTACCTAAGTATGATTCTCAATCAGAGACAACGATCGACAGCTGCCTCTGATTGAGAACCATACCAGGCCAAACATAGAAAAAAGAACATAGACTACCCACCCCAACTCACACCCTGACCAAACTAACACAAAGACATAATAAAGGAACTAAGGTCAGAACGTGACACTAAAGGTGCGGACTCCGGACGCAAAACCTGAACCTATAGGGGAGGGTCTGGATGGGCGCCTGTCCACGGTGGCGGCTCTGGCGCGGGACGTGGACCCCACTCCACCATAGTCTTGGTCCACTTAAGTGGCGCCTTTGGAGCGGCGACCCTCGCCACCGCCCTTGGACTGGGGACCCTTGCAGCGGGCCCCTAATAGATGGGAGACTCTGGCAGCTCTGGACAGGCGGGAGACTCTGGCAGCTCTGGACCTGCGGGAGACTCTGGCAGCGCCGTAGTGAAGGGCGGCTCCGGCAGCTCCTGACTGACTGGCGGCTCCGGCAGCTCAGGACAGACGGGCGGCTCCGGCAGCTCCTGACTGACGGTCGGCTCCGGCAGCTCCTGACTGACGGTCGGCTCCGGCAGCTCCTGACTGACGGGCTGCTCCGGCAGCTCCTGACTGACGGGCGGTTCCAGCAGCTCAGGACAGACGGGCGACTCCGGCAGATCTGGACAGACGGGCGGCTCCGGCAGCTCAGGACAGACTGGCGACTCCGGCAGATCTGGACAGAAGGGCGGCTCCGGCAGCTCAGGACAGACGGGCGGCTCCGGCAGCTCAGGACAGACCGGCGACTCTGGAAGCGCTGGACAGACAGGCGACTCTGGAAGCGCTGGACAGGAGGGAGACTCTGGAAGCGCTGGACAGGAGGGAGACTCTGGAAGCGCTGGACAGGAGGGAGACTCTGGAAGCGCTGGACAGGAGGGAGCACCTGGAGGGAGGAGACGGAAAGACAGCCTGGTGCGTGGGGCTGCCACCGGAGGAGACCTGATGCGTGGAGAAGGCACCGGATGGACCGGACCGTGGAGGCGCAATGGAGGTCTTGAGCACCGAGCCTGCACAAACTGTCCTGGCTGGATACTCCTCGTAGCCCAGCAAGAGCGGTGGGTTGGAACAGACCGCACTGGGCTGTGCTGGCGAACCGGGGACACCTGGTGCCATATAACCCGGGCCGAGGAGACGCACTGATTGAGAACCATACCAGGCCAAACAGAGAAATACAACATAGAAAAAATGACATAGACTACCCACCCCAACTCACGCCCTGACCAAACTAACATAAAGACATAGTAAAGGAACTAAGGTCAGAACTTGACAGGGACAGTAATAATATTGCACGCATCTGCAAGTTTTTATACTACTTCTATATTGCATGATATTTTTTTTTTATCCATTAATTTCCCTGTAATCTGCTGAGATTTTGATAGTTTTCAGGTTTTGAAGGGAGTTTTCACTGGATTTACTAGAAATGTGAAATTGACCTGGCAAGCCTGTCTCTGCCTGAGCATGATCACAACAAAAGTAGCTGTGCAGCACGTTTTTTAAGGAAGAGGAGGATGGTTGCAGACGTTCGCATTCATGCAAGAAGGTAAGCTATTAACTAAACTGTTAACTAATATATTAACTACAATTGTATGTGGTGTATTGGCAAGCAATGCATGTTCCCATTGTCTTTGTTTCTAATTAATGTTAGCTCATGTATGTCTTTCGGTGGAATCCAACATGCATTGACAATGTCCGAAAGCTGCATTGTATCAGATATACTTCATCATGAGATTGAAATTGGTAGGCTCATCCAAACACTTCATTAATGTGCAATTGTTACTTTGCATGTTTTTATCTTATACTTATTTACTGCTTGCTAATGATTAGCGTGCTAGCTAGTGGTTAGCGTGCTAGCTAACGGTTATCGTGCTAGTTTAGCATAATTGGTCAAAATGTCTTTGATTCAGAATAAATGATTGTGGTTAACCCAATGTTACATGCATTGGAAAATAATATATATAATAATAATATTGCCAGTGAATTCAATAACTTGAATTGGTTTACAAGCTAACTAGAAAAGCCAGTTCCTTTTCATCTGTTTTGTCAAGTCATAAGCATGCATGTGTGCTGAAATATTTAAATAAATCCCCTCATTTAATTATTTTATTGAAGTTTTGGCAGTTTTTTTATCACCCTTTCTTACCCAAAGAGAAATAAGTTGCTAGTTATTTTGGCTTTGCACGTAAAAGAGTGAAACACCACAACAGGAATAAGGATTCTGGAAAGTGTCAAATTTGGTAGAACTGCCAATTCACATGCCTTCCTTTAGCTATATCACTCATACTGTTTCTTGTTTAGACCATCCATAAAAGCAGATGTGCTTTAGTTGCATCCAGGAACTTGTATAATGTGCTTATGTTATGCTTATACTTGCTTTTTTCCCCCAGCTCATCCCCTTTGTTGTGTGCCGAGCAATCTTGTCATTCTTTTAAGTGTCAACCATTCTTTTTGAAACTTGTCTTCCTTTACGCAGGCACTGCAGAGGCTAAGAAGACGCATGGAAACTCTAAAAGAAACATAATTCAATTTGTAGGCTAGATTTGAAAAGGAAATAATACATCCCGAAGCTCAGGTTTGTCAGTTGTTTAGAATGAGCAGCTCATAGATCACTGCACCTGTACATAGCCCTCCTGTAATCAGCCCATCCAACTACCTCATCCCCATACCGTTATCTATTTTATTTATTTTGCTCCTTTGCACCCCAGTTATCGCTTATGGATTGGTTCATAGGTTGGATTGGGTGAAACTGACATGATTCCAACTGATGTTTTCCAGGAGAGATGTCAGCGATTCGGGCCAATGACCAAGGGAAAGCTGGGACAAAAGAGGGGTTCACACGGTAAACATGTTTACTACTGTCTTCAGTCAGTGCATTTTCACTCTGGCAAAAAATGCTGACTCTAATTTGTTGTGCATTGATTTAACTTGCTGCAATTTGATTTTGTTTTTATTGTCTTTTACAAACTATTATGTCTGAAGAAATGGATGCTGCGGCCACTGATTGCGCATCAGAGAATGAGGAGTCGTCTGAAGAATCCTATGAAGAAAATCTGACCGGTATGCCTATACCTTACATACACATGGACCTATTCTTAATTACAATGTCCTTTTCAACATGTTTTCCAGGAGAGATGTCAGCGATTCGGGCCAAACAACCAATAACCAAGGGAAGACTGGGACAAAAGAGAGGCTCACACGGTAAGCATGTTTCCTACTGCCTTCAGGCAGTGCATTTTCACTCTGTAGTGTCAACTTATGGGCCATACTGTGCTGGTCCAGATCAATCCTGTCTTTATCAGTTAGTGTATTTCCAACCATGCCAGCACAGAACGGTTCAGTTTGGATTGGACACAAGTCAAGACGTTAGATCTGGAACTAGTGTGTCAGGATAGATGATAACACAGAAGGATTACCACACTTTACATTGTTTTTCTTGAGGGAGGGAACTTGATTTAATAGGTATTGCTTTTATTAGAAGGTTTACGTTGCAAACAGATTGTTGGGCTTAGATTCCATACAGATTGAGTCTGCTTGGATGTCAGCATTGCACATTCTCCTCTCACATCCTTATCTATGTAGTTATTTAGTTGGGATTATTAGTTTAATTTCAACACAGTCTCTGCAGATACAGATGTAACCTTGTAGAGTTAATACAGAGAGATGTTCAAGTACTGTATTGTAGTCAACCTTTATTTAATGTAGTCATTCATAATGCCATCTCTTTACAAAGGTGACAAAGGAACAAAAAGGTATTGGTCGACAATAGAGGTGGATGCAGTTGAAGATTCCTTGATGAACTTTATCCGAATGGGGAAAAATGCCTGGAAAACAAGACTGTGAGAAATGCATTGCTGCTTCTCCCCAAGCGCTTTTAAACAGGGACTGGAGAGCAGTACAGTTCTATAGACACAACAGAATAGTTGCAGATCAGAGAAAATAAGTGTATGAGATGCTTCTGGCTATCTCATAGGCAGATGACAAATGTCCTCTATCTCACTGTTCAGGGGAAGTTTTTCCTGGTGGATGGTTCACGAGGTGAGATCTTGCATGGAGCCCCAGATCGAGGGTGATTGACCGTCATCTTGAACTTCTTCCATTTTCTTTTAATTGCGCCAACAGTTGTTGCCTTCTCACCAAGCTGATTGCCCATTGTCCTGTAGCCTATCCCAGCCTTGTGCAGGTCTACAATTTTATCCCTGATGTCCTTACACAGCTCTCTAGTCTTGGCCATTGTGGAGAGGTTGGAGTCTGTTTGATTGAGTGTGTGGATAGGTGTCTTTTATACAGGTAACGAGTTCAAACAGGTGCAGTTAATACAGGTAATGAGTGGAGAACAGGAGGGCTTCTTTAAAAAAAACTAACAGGTCTGTGAGAGCCGGAATTCTTACTGGATATATTGAATCCATTACTAAAATGGTTGTTCCAGTTTAAATACTTTAATGAAGAACTACACTACAGCCGTTGAGTTGCCTTCCGTGTTGCATCATTCTGGCATTCTACATGGATATTTTCAGTCATAAAATAGAAATAATGTGTCAAATATAGAGAATTTAAAATTGTTAATTATTTTACGCTTCCATTAGGTACAACTTAAGCAGTTGGATAGCTTTTATAGATTTCATAGGAGACATTCTCTCGATGGCTTGAAGCAATGCATTGAGTGGCTGCTGCCAACATACAGACTCAATCTCTAGCCACTTTAATAATGAATTATTCGATGTAATAAATGTATCACTAGTCATTTAAACTGTGCCACTTTATATAATGTTTACATACCCTACATTTCTGTCATTTAAATAGTTGAGGCTGTGTGTAAGTTTAGATGGTGTTCAAGGTACAAAGTGTTCAACCTCCTTTCTTACAGAACTTTAGTGCCCCCCTGTGGAATATCACGTGTCGTTACATGGGGATCAACATTTGTTTTTGAGGGTTGAAAAAAACAAACATGGATAATGTTAGAATAAAATCATGCTGAGGAAGCTTTATTCAAAAGACGAAGGATGAGACACGACGTGTCGTACAGTGTCAGGCTTCAGATCAAAAGAAAAACGATACAGTCACTGCCTTGCAGTCCAATCAACAGTATTTTAAACGAAGCACAGTTGGAAGGCTAAGCAAATGTCATTCATATTTCACAAATGTAAGGCAACACTACATATATTCCAGATAAAGGGGTGGTTTTTATTCGTATAAAAGGAATCATTTATATAAGTGTTTCTTATGTGGCACTATCCAGGTCTTTCTTGCAAAAGTGGGTTATTTTGGCAAGAGAGACCTGGTTACCGCAGAACCCAGCAGTTATATTTCATATGCAGCTGTCTGCTTCCCTTACATGTGCAAGTTGAGACAGGGCCTCTTCGCGTCAGATGTACCTCCTTCAGATTAATACAAATTTGAATCGGAACTTCACTTATATTATTATTCCGATCAGCACTTACCTCTACTCTTTGGTCAACAAATCCAATGAAGAAATAAACATTATACTAAAAGGGTATACTTCATAGCTCACAAGAAACCAACAACACACACCACAGATCATTTTCAACTGCAATACAACTTTATAGAAACAGAATTCTTTGGAACATGGTGATGATAAATTAACATTTGCCTAACTAGAATAACAAGTGGATTAATATTAATCTCTAGTTCATACTGAGGGACATATTCTATCATCACATCAGCGTACTAGATACTCTGGATACTCCTAAGGGGTTGAAGCAGTCCATCTTCAGGAAGAGGCTCATAATTGTTCCAGTGTCGTCCGGTTTAGGGTTTGGCCGGGGTAGGTCGTCATTGTAAATAAGAATTTGTTCTTAACTAACTTCACAATTTAAATAAAGGTAAAAAATAAATAAAATGAAGGTGTGTGTGTGTGTGTGCGACCCCTTACAACTGGCTTTGCTCCATCTCTTCAGAAAGAGACTCTTCATCCACCTCCAAGATCGAGGACAGTGATGGAGAGACACACACTGGAAAGAAAGGCCCAGACTTAAAGTTAACGTCCCAGTGAATGGGCTTCACTCTCTTCCTACGCCCTCGTTGTCTATTCTCCCGCTCAGCCTTGGCACGGGAGGCGGGCATGTGCCCCCGCTTGATAGGAGGCTGTTCTGCCAGTGGGACCAAGGGGGTCAAGAGGGTATCAAAGGGGCACTTCTCATCCGCCTGCACGGCTCTCCCACTGGTCAGTAAAGGGGAGTGGTCGGTGCGACCTGTGTGGCTGGGTGTATGTCTGGTCAGGGGGTGACAGCCATCATCTCCGCAGACTAAAGGTGGACCACAGAGGAGCATCCTCTCAGTGCTACTGAAGGACAGGGGCTCAGAGGGTAATATTATTTGTTTGTCACCCAGTTGTTCTGGTAGCTGCTGGTCCAGCATAGCAGACTGGATCTGTAATAGCTGGATCTTCTTTGACACACGCCGTGATCTGGCGTTGGCAGGCCGGGCTGGCACTGGGGAGGCAGGTGGGGCAGGCACTCGGCTGGAAGGAACCGGAGAAGCAGATGGAGTAGGCACCAGAAGGTCAGGTACATAGCTGACCATTGGGGTAGGCAATGGGATGGCCATCAGGGGAGGTGAGGCTGACACTGCAATGGTTGGCAGCACAGGGAAAGAATTGGTGCTCTCCCTCCTACCCATGTAGTTTATAAGATCTAAGGTCTGGTTAGGGAACCTCAGAGTGCTGCCATCAGTATGTCTTGTTATCCTAGCTATCCCGGTCTTGGGTCGAGCCAGGCTTCTGCTGGCCTGGACCTCCGGCTGGAGGACATCCACAGGAGAACATGGCGGCTGCAAGAGGCTTCCGTCGGACAGAGACCGTCTGGCCTGAGCAGGAGGAGAGCGGGGCCTTTGGTCCTGGATGTTAGACCTCTTGAGAGGATTGGCCTGGATCCTGATCTCAGACTGGCTGCATGGAGTCCCAGATAAAGGAGCTACTGCCTTGGCTGCAGTGGAGCATAAATTGGGTCTCCTAGGGATGCTTCCTGGTATCTGTGGTCTGCTGGATTTAACCTCTGGCTCCTTCTTGTGGCTGGAGATCAATGTGCCCCCTCCGGTTTTGGTTTTAACCGGACCCAGAGGCTTGCTACCCATCTGTCCCTCCAGCTGCAGACGAGGCATGCGAGGCACCTTGAGGGTGTTTTTGTTCTTTTGGGCATTGAGAGAGGTCACAGTGAGCATTGGGAGCCTGATGGGTGGAGTGGCCAATGGAAGCCTTCCCATGTCAGCCCTCTCTTTAATCACATCCATGTTGTGGAAGTGGGATCGGCTATTCTTTCTCCCTGGTGGCATTGGCTGTAGGACAATATCACTGGCACACCGGACACTGAGGATGTCTGTCAGGCTGTTCTCAGAACTGTTCTGACTGGTCTCTTGTGTCCTAGTCATGGACTTCCCTCTGTCTTTCATGGCTGTGAGAGTCACAGTGGAAGAGAAAACAATATGTTTGAGAATAAGAATATAGAATAAATTACATATATTACAATAGAATTTGATCAAAGTTGTTTTAATGAACTAGTGTTTTTCCACTTTCAAAGGACATTCCAATTCCTGCCAAAATGTTCACAAATTCATAAAAATGAAAGATTCACAGACTAAGGCCTACCTTCAATTTGGACTTCCAGATAATTTGCTCACGTAGGATTTAACTGTACAGTTTAAAGAATATATTAAGACCACAATACCTAGTTTAAATAAATACTTTTTTTTGTCACAAATCACAAAACATAACCGTTTTTCTTACAGTTATTGATCAAATAAAGTTCTCATAAGATAAAAGTAGTGTATTTGAGATTATTTCATTAAATTATAGGTCCTACCTCAGATATGGAAGAGCATCAATGACCTGTCTATGGAATGTCTTATTTTAACAAAAGAATGCTTCATTATGACATCATGTACATTATGACATAGTAGCCGTCCACATAATAAAAGTTTGTCAAAACCACTTGAATAGGCATGAAATGTAAAATTAAATACAATAGGCCTAATTCAACATTTGAATAAGATAGTACTTTGACAGTAAATATTCAGTTTATTGGCTTTTATTTTCATTACAGTAGTGGATTTGAATTTATTAAACTGAGAGTAGGCCTAGTGAGTTTCCTAGAACTCAATCGCTCATTGAACATCTGTGTGGAACGTTCGCAGCTGACGCCACGGACGCCTTTGAAAAACATTCACGATTTTAGTTTCATATTCAACTTATCAGCAATAATGCACGGCAAATACAAATGCCCAGTACTCAAATAAACCTGACAATCGCAATTGTTTATTAGAGCATCCTCTTAGAATGAGAATCACTGTGGTGTCAATGTTTTTGATTATGTCCAAGTAGGAACATAGCTACTGGTATTTTGACTTCTATACTATAATAGTAGTAGATGTGTGTGTTTTCTTGTTGTGCATTCGTTTTGAGTCAAAGCTAAACCCACAATTTTTTGGTCCCATTCGGTATTAGCACCGTCAATAGGGGAAGTGACATGCCTGATGCCTAAATTGATGTTGTCAACTAAACACAATTCAATATTACTTTTGTAATACAGGTAATAGCCTAAAGTTAAGGCTCTCTTACAAACTAATGTAACAGTATTTATTCAACCTTAACATAAGTAACAGATTCATGGCCACATTTTGAGGTTACTGTAACTATACATGTATTCATATGTAAAGTTAATCATATAAAATGTGCATGTTCAAGATAGCATGCATACTGTAGGTTGTGGAGATCTGTGGAGATATTCACAATTGCTGTAGTCAATGTAGAATCTCGAACGGCACTGATCACTTGCACCATGTCATCTCAACTTCAAACCAGGTCATTTGGTTCTGCTTTTTGATGAAGCAGTGTGGTTTAGTCGCCAGGGTTGTGGGTGTGATTCCCACGGTTGACCAGTGTGACCGTATGCTAAATGACTAAAATGTAAATAACCAGTGGTGGAAAAAGTACTCAATTGTCATACTTTTTTTTTTTTACAATATATTTATTGCCATTTTTTATTTTTTTAACAATTTAACAATCATCAGAATATGATACAGATAATGCCCCGTTATTCCTTCCACCTAAACAAAACACCATGCTACATGGGAGCACATCGTGCAAAACCCTTCCCTCCCCAACACAGGAACACCCCCCTCCCTCCCCTCTACCGGTATTAACTTCACTGATTAACAACAAAAAAAGAAACAGAATGACCTTCACATTCCATGCTAGAAAATAAATGATTCAACACAAAAACAAATAATAATAATAGATTCATGAAGAAAGTAGTAATGAGGCAGCTAAGGTGACGTCTCTAGAAACTACTGAAAGTCCCCCCAGACATCAGTAAATTCAAAGGGTTTATTACATCAATTGTATTTTATTCTTTCAGATGGAATATAGGAAGATAGTTATTTTATCCACATCTGCTTGCTTGGCGGAGTGTCACTCTTCCATATAATAGCTCTGCCAATTTAATGAATCTGGTTTTGCTACAAATATAATACATTTGTACAGTAATCTAATCAGACCTACATACTTAGGTCCAATATTCTTCCTCTGTAAAACTTCAAAACGCCACTACAGATTCTTGGTCATTCTCTACATAATGCATAATATTAAATACTCTTCTGATATTATCAGGAGATGAGCGGTTTCTTACAAAGCCTGTTTGGTCCATATCAACCAAGTCCGGTAGAACCTTATCCAGTCTAAGAGCAATGAGTTTCACAAGAATCTTATATGAAGTGTTCAATAGAGATAGATATTGGTCTATACGACCCACAAAGCATAGGATCTTTCCCAGGTTTTAACAAAACTGTGATCATTGTCTGGGAGCTTTTCTGTCTCTATGGCATAATTAAACTTACTGTAAAGAGGCTCAATTAGTTTGGGTAAAAAGGATCAAAAGAAATCAATAGGGAATCCGTCTAACCCTGGTGATTTTCCCCCAGCAGTGTTGAAAATGGATTCCCTAATTTCCTCTGATGTAATCTCTTTCTCCAAGTGCTCTCTATCCTCATCATTAAAGTTTGTAAATTGAGTTTGTTCAAAAACTCATGCATTGTGGCAGGGGCATCCCCTTCAGACTTGTACAATGTTTCATAAAACTCCCTGAAGACTGGATAAATTTCCTCAGGACTGTGAACAACTGTGTTACTGGGTAGCTTAATAGAGCTAATAACTCTACTAGCATCCTCTCGTCTTATCTGGCCAGGAAGCAACTTTCCTGCTTTATCTCCATGTTCGTAGTGGTTTTGTTTTGTTCTCCTGAGAGCATTTTCCACTTCATGGGTCGTCAGGGTGTTATATTCCAATCGCTTTGAGTCAAATTTTTGTAGAGTTGAGTCATCAAATGTTACACTATGTTCATTTTCCAGATCTGTAATTTCATTCCCCAACGAATCTACTTGAGCCTTATACATCTGACAAGCATCTGAACTAAAGGATATGATTTGCCCCCTCAGATATGCAAGGAGAGCTTCTCATAAAATTAGGGAAGAGGCAGAGTTGTTATTGGTGCTAAAAAATAAGTCTATATGAGTGTTCAGAAATGTTACAAATGTGGGACTATTTAGTAAATATGTACCAAACCTCCATCTTCTTGAGGGTGGCTGTGCTCTACTGACGGGTACTGAAGCCAGCAGGGCAGAATTATCTGATATACATCTTGGTAAGTACTTACACCCAGTAGTTAAACTTCCCCTGGCTGCAGGAATAAGAAATAAGTCTCTTCTAGAGTAATTGTTATGGACAGGGGAGTAAAATGAGTATTCTTTAACCTTTTGGTTGTGAAATGTCCATAAGTCTACGAGTACAAAGTGTTTAATTTCTGCTTTTAACATTTTAGCTTCCTGTGTGAGGTTGATACTATTAGAGGAAGATCTATCACTGGAAGGGTCCAGTACCAAGTTAAAATCCCCTGCCATTATTATCTTTGATGATGGGCACATTATCTTCAAAAAGATGTCTTTGTAAAATGTAGGATCATCATGGTTAGGACCATACACAATCACAATGGTAATGGGCTCAGTATTAATGAAACCTTGAATGATCACAAACCTTCCCCCTTTGTCTTTATTCTGAGATTGTATCTGAAAGGGGCAATGCTTATTAATGAGTATGGCCACCCCTCTTGCCCGAGAGGTGAAAGATGAATAGTACACTTGGCCCACCCATTCTCTTCAGTTTATCATGCTCAGAGTCAGTCAGGTGTGTCTCCTGAAGAAGAGCTATATCAACCTTATGTTGCTTTAGATCATTCAGAATGCGTTTGCGCTTGACTGGGCATTTAGTACCCCTAATGTTAAGTGTCATAAAAGTATAGTTATTAGGTGCAGACATCTTTAAAGAAAATAAGAAATAGGGAAAAGGAAAGAAACAAAATTGCATTGAGTGTATACAACTTGAAAATTTAAAGTAGTAAACATCTCGTGAGCTAATACCCTGACACTACCCAACCCCTTCCCCAACTGAGGGAGTGAAAGTACCCATATCCTTAGATGCTATTCTTTAAACTAGATGTACCTACTATGCATAGCATCGCTCTAATTAGGTTAATTCTAAATTATATGTATATGGAATTGGAACTACATTGACTGTTCCTTGTAGCATAAACATATTGTTAGTCAAGTAACAAAATACAATTTGATTACAACAATAATGACCGGATTATTTAGCCCAACTTGAGCGTGTCTCAACAACAACAACAAAAACCTTGTGTGCGTTCATTGTCACCAACAGAGCCTACAAGCACACCCAAATGTCAACCAATCGGCATTCCCCAATGCGCCCTGAGACCTGTGCTGCGAGGCGACAAAAGCGATGACCACAAACGCACCCCAGCAGGTCAGGAAAAAAGACATCAAGCTGTGATGTATAAATGAAAACCTTTAACAGACGATAACAATCATCTCTCATAAAATAGGGACAAGTAGTTAAACAATCACCATCCTCCTGAGTTCACTGTCCCCCCAAAAATATATATATATATATATACACACACACACGTATGCACATACACAAGTGTAAAGCTATCAGCTAGTTGGCAAATAGGCGGCCAGCGAGTAACTTATCCCGGTCTCGGTATCAGTAACACTAGCATATATCTCTCACAATAAACAAGCCAGCAAACGTAATAGTAGCTAAAATTCCCTGAAGTAAAATAAACATAGTTAGGCTTGAAACCCAGTCAAATGCCACATAACTATTTAACCAAACCCGGCTGGACCTCTCTGCATAAATTAAAGTATACAGAAAAATTATAACTACCTGGCATAGTGTGGACGTATAGTAGCTAAAGCTACAACCTTGTAAACTTAGCGAGCTGGCTAAGTAGCACAGCCAACATTAGCTAACATCCAACTTTACCTCGCTAGTCATTATCGCACTAGCCATCTAGCCAGCCATCCAGCCAGTCGATCATATGAGTAATTTCATTGTTTCATCATGTGCTAACAGTTCACTATCCACTGTATCCAAGTTCAAAAGACAGTTCCTCGGGATGTAGTAGACGTGAACAAGTCAGGAAGTTCTTTCCTCATGTATGTTTCAGCCATCTTCACAGAGTCAAATGTGCGCTCACCATTCTTGGTTTCGATCCACAAAGTCGCTGGGTAGCTCAGGTCGTATGCCAAGCCAGCCTGACGTAGAAGTCTCTTCAGTGGGGAGAAAGCCATCCTCCTCTTGTGTAGTGTGGGAGAAAGATCCGGAAAGATCATGATTCTGGCATCTCCATACTTGAGCTCTCCCTTTGCTCGGGCAGCAGACAGGATGCGAACAGTGTTCTGGTGTAGAAATGTAATGACAAATGCCCTGGGTGCAACCTGGCCAGGCAGCCGCCTCCGTAGGGTGCGATGGGCCCTCTCGATCTCCAGTGGGTGTGCGGGAGGGGGTAGATCCAGAATTTTGGGAATCCATTCCTGTAGAAAGCAGATTGCGTCTCTTCCCTCCACGGCCTCTGGGAAACCTTGAAGTCTCAAATTCTCACTTCTTGTATTTTTGGTCCACTTCCTCGTGATGTCCAGGATGGCAGCCTGGTGGTCAGCATGGGCTTTTTCTAACTTTGTCACTCGTCCCTTTGTGACTATCTGGTCTTCGTGGAGTTTATCGACCAGTACATCAATTTTGCTGAGGTGTTCAGAAAGTGTCTCTTGGATTTTTGTTATACCCTCGTCCATCTCTATTCTGAACCATGCTGGTGCTTCTTCCGAGCTAGCATCTGCCGAATCCGAAGAAGGGCTGTCAGAGAGGGGCATTTTTCCATGCCTCGTCTGAGGCTTTGACATATTGGGCATATTTTAATTTGACGATACAATAGATGTTTTAACTTCCAACTCACTATTGACGAAAAGGTAAACCATGTCAAATGCCTTAAAAAGGTTTGAAAGTTTGAGGACGCTACGCAGACACGTCTTGTTAGAGCTTAGCCATTTCCGGAAGTCTCAATTGTCATACTTGAGTAAAAGTAAAGTTACCTTTAGTAGAAAATTATTCAAATAAAAGTGAAAGTCAGCCAATAAGATACTACCTGAATAAAAGTCTAAAAGTATTTGGTTTTAAATATAGTGGAAGTGATTAGCGAGTACACCAGATTAGAGGCAGTAGGGATGACCAGGGATGTTCTCTTGAAGTGTGGGAATTGGACCATTTTCTGTCCTGCTAAGCATTCAACATGTAATGAGTACTTTTGGGTGTCAGGGAAATGTATGGAGTAAAAAGTACATTATATTCTTTAGGAATGTTGTTAAGTAAGTGTAAAATATGTCAAAAACATAAATAATAAAGTACAGATACAGTACTTTAAAGTATTTTTACTTAAATACTTTATATCAAAATAAAGAAAGTCGCACACTCCATATAAAACCTCCCATATGTGTGTTATTTACAGTGGTGTAAAGTACTTAAGCAGATTAAAAAACATGAGCTGGCGCACACCCAGAAAAATGTGTTTTTGTGGGGAAATAAACGATAAACTATCAAAATAAAGAAAGTCGCTCACTCCGTATATAAACTCCCAGTAATTTATTGGGTATTTGCCCACGTTTCTGCATCACTGTGCCTTCTGCAGGGAAAGTTTCTAAAACCATCCTATGGAAGAGATACATAGATGATGTATTTGTGCTCTGGGAAGGAAGTCAGCAGGAACTAAATGAATTCCAAACTCTACTAAACGAGAGCTCTGAATACCTTAAAATCCCCATGCAGACTGATGAGAGAAAAATACACTACCTGGACTTATGGATCATCAAGTATAATGATGCAGTACACACAGACTTATATACAAAGCCCACAGACCGCAATGCCTTGCTATGTGTGAATAGTATGCACCCCCTTCCCCTCAAGAATGGTCAACCAGTTATGCAGGATTAAACAAATCTGTGGCCACCAGACAGATTTTGACAACAATGCTAAAAAAAATGACAGATCAATTCAAAATGAGAAGCTACAAGGACAAAACTCTTGATGCTGCAATGATGAAAATATCTCATAAACCAAGAGAGGAATTACTTAACTCAACCTAAGAAGAAAAACAACGCAACCATCTTTTGCACTAAATACACCAAGGGTTCAGAGAAAATGAAAGCAATCCTGAAAAAGGACTGGCATATTCTGCAATCAGACAAAAAAAATAATTGCACACCTCTTCAAGGAATCCCCGCTGGTGGTCTATAAGCGTGGTCACAATATTGGAGACAGCTTGGTGAGATCTGACATGCCCCCTGAGCTCACTCAGACACTCTTGACACCTATCCCAAATGGGAACTACAAATGTGGATCATGCGCACAGTGCAATAGCATTATAAAAACATCCTCCTTCAGACACCCACATACAGGTCGAAACATCCCTGTTAGGGGTAATCATCTCATGCAAGACCCCGGGAGTAATCTATCTCATCATCTGTTCGTGTGGAAAAGCCGACAAAGGGAGCCTTACAGGATATCCTCTCTAAAAACATTGACCCCTAGTGGTCTGAATATTGACTTTGATCTCAGGCCCTTCTTATGAACAATTCCTTCTTTTATGAACAAGTCTTATAAATGTATATAATCTTTCTACAGCTTATTAGTGTACACCTAATATGTTCCCCCTGTTGATGATGCTCATTATAGATTAAGGTTGAACCAAAAGATTACATGTAACAAATATGAAATGAAATACGAAACAATGAAATATGTGAAATTGAATTAAACAATAATGTATGTGGATGCTAATATGATGTACTATATTCAATGATGTTTCTATACGATAACAATAGCCTAATATATTTAATATGCCATAAACAATTGTTTTTTTTTAAATCATTAATTAAATCTAATTAACTTAATCATTATGGCACTAATTGCACTATTTGTCTACATAACCTGGTTCAAGTTTTCATGACCCATTACCCTGAAGAAGGCACAGTGATGCTAAAACATTGGTAAATACCCAATACATTACTGGGAGTTTATATATGGAGTGTGCAACTTTCTTTATTTTGATAAAAACAAGTATTTAAGTAAAAATACTTTAAAGTACTGTATCTGTACTTTATTATTTATGTTTTTGACATATTTTACTTTTACTTAACATTTCTAAAGAATATGATGTACTTTTTACTCCATATATTTTCCCTGACACCCAAAAGTACTCATTACATTTTGAATGCTTAGCAGGACCGAAAATGGTCCAATTCCCACACTTATCAAGAGAACATCCCTGGTCATCCCTACTGCCTCTGATCTGGCGGACTCACAAATCACTAAACACAAATTCTTTGTTTTTAAATGATGTCTGGGTGTGACTCTGGCTATCTGATTTGCTTAATTTAAGGAATTTTAAATTCATACTTTAACTTTTGATACTTAAGTATATTTTAGCAACTACATTTACTTTTGATACTGAAGTATGTTTAAAACCAAATACTTTTAGACTTTTACTCAGGTAGTATTTTATTGGCTGACTTACACTTTTATTTGAGTCATTTTCTACAAAGGTAACTACTTTTACTCAAGTATGACAATTGAGTACTTTTTCCATCACTGGTTATTTACATTTTAGTCATTTAGCATACGGTCACACTGGTCACCCGTGGGAATCGCACCCACAACCCTGGCGACTAAACCACACTGCTTCATCAAATAGCAAAACCAAATTACTTGGTTTGAAGTTGAGAATACATTAAAAGTACATGGTCCAAGTAATCAATGTCGTTCGAGAATCTACTTAGACAACATCAATTGTGAATATCTAAACAGATCCGCCACAACCTATAGTAGGCATGCTGTCTTGAACATGCACGCTTTATATGATGAACATTACATACGAATAAATGTATAGTTACAGTAGCCTCAAAATGTGGCCATGGATCTGTTACTTATTTTAAGGTTGAATAAATACTGTTACATTAGTGGTTAAGATGGCTATTTACTGTATTACAAAATTAATATTGAATTGTGTTTAGTTGACAACGCTTCCAAATTTCAACATTTAAAGGATATATTTACTGCTTGGATAGTTCAATCTAAGACACTGGCTTAATTCCATTATTTCACTTTCATTTTTGGTTGAGTTGGAGACGTGAAGCCAACATATAATTTATGAACTTGTTTTGTCGACAAATTAACAGGCTATTTATTGTATTTCAAAAGTGAAATTGAAATGTGTTTGGTCGACAACATCAATTTAGGCATCAGGCATGTCACTTCCCCTATTGGCTGACGGTGCTAATACCGAATGGGACCAACATATTGCGGGATTAGCGTTGACTCAAAACGAATGCACAACAAGAAAACACACACAACTACTACTATTATAGTATAGAAGTTAAAATACCTGTAGCTATGTTCCTACTTGGACATAATCAAACACATTGACACCACAGTGATTCTCATTCTAAGATGATGCTATAATAAATAGATCATTGCGATTTTCAGATTTATTTGAGTACTGGGAATTTATTTGTTGTGCATATATGCTGATAAATTGAATATGAAACTAAAATCGTGAATTTTGGTGTCTGTGTGGCGTCAGCTGCGAACGTTCCACACAGGTGTTCAATGAGCGATCAAGTTCTACTAAACTCACTAGGCCTACTCTCATTTTAATTAATTCAAAACCACTACTGTAAAGAAAATAAAAGCCAATAAACTGAATAATTACTGTCAAAGTATTGTTTTTATTCAATTGTTGAATTAGGCCTATTGTATTTAATTGGACATTTCATGCCTATTCAAGTAGTTTTGACAAACTTTTATTATGTGGACGGCTGCTATGTCATAATGTACATGATGTCATAATGAAGCATTCTCTTGTTAAAATACGACATTTCATAGACAGGTCATTGATGCTCTTCCATATCTGAGGTAGGACCTATAATTTAATGAAATAATCTCAAATACACTACTTTTATCTTATGAGAACTTTATTTGATCAATAACTGTAAGAAAAACTGATATGTTTTGTGATTTGTGACAACAACAAAAACATTTAAACTAGGTATTGTGGTCTTGTGTTTCTGTTTTCAAGAATATATTGTTGAAACTGTATAGTCAAATCCTATGTGTGCAAATTATCTGGAAATCCAAATTGAAGGTAGGTCTTAGTCTGTGAATCTTTCATTTTTATGAATTTGTGAACATTTTGGCAGGAATTGGAATGTCCTTTGAAAGTGGAAAAACACTAGTTTATAATTACAATTTTGATCAAATTCTATTGTAATATATGTAATTTATTCTATATTCTTATTCTCAAACATGTTGTTTGCTCTTCCACTGTGACTCTCACAGCAATGAAAGACAGAGGGAAGTCCAGGACTAGGACACAAGAGACCAGTCAGAACAGTTCTGAGAACAGCCTGACAGACATCCTCAGTGTCCAGTGTGCCAGTGATATTGTCCTACAGCCAATGCCGCCAGGGAGAAAGAATAGCCGATCCCACTTCCACAACATGGATGTGATTAAAGAGAGGGCTGACATGGGAAGGCTTCCAATGGCCACTTCACCCATCAGGCTCCCAATGCTCACTGTGACCTCTCTCAATGCCCAAAGTAACAAAAACACCCTCAAGGTGCCTCGCACGCCTCGTCTGCAGCTGGAGAGACAGATGGGTAGCAAGCGTCTGGGTCCGGTTAAAAATAAAACCAGAGGGAGCACATTTACCTCCAGCCACAAGAAGGAGCCAGATGTTAAATCCAGCAGACCACAGACATCAGGAAGCATCCCTAGGAGCCCCAAAATATGCTCCACTGCAGCCAAGGCAGTAGCTCCTTTATCTGAGACTCCATGCAGCCAGTCTGAGGTCAGGATCCAGGCCAATCCTCTCCAGAGGTCTAACATCCACGACCAAAGGCCCCGCTCTCCTCCTGCTCAGGCCAGACGGTCTCTGTCCGACGGCAGCCTCTTGCAGCCGCTATGTTTTCCTGTGGATGTCCTCCAGCCGGAGGTCCAGGCCAGCAGAAGCCTGGCTCGACCCAAGACCGGGATAGCTAAGATAACAAGACATACTGATGGCAGCACTCTGAGGTTCCCTAACCAGACCTTAGATCTTATAAACTCCACGGATGGGAGGGAGAGCACCAATTCCTTCCATGTGCTGCCAACCATTGCAGTGTCAGCCTCCCCTGCCCAGATGGCCATCCCATTGCCTACCCCAATGGTCAGCTATGTACCTGACCTTCTGGTGCCTACTCCATCTGCTTCACCTTTTCCTTCCAGCCGAGTGCCTGCCCCACCTGCCTCCCCAGTGCCAGCCCGGCCTGCCAACGCCAGATCACGGCGTGTGTCGAAGAGGATCCAGCTCTTACAGATCCGGTCTGCTATGCTGGACCAGCAGCTACCAGAACAACTGGGTGACAAACAAATCATATTACCCTCTGAGCCCCTGTCCTTCAGTAGCACTGAGAGGTTGTTCCTCTGTGGTCCACCTTTAGTCTACCACCCAGCCAACGTAGGCAGAGATGATGGCTGTCACGCCCTTTCCAGACCTACGCACAGCCACACAGGTCGCACCGACCACTCCCCATTATTGACCAGTAGGAGAGCCGTGCAGGCGGGTGAGAAGTGCCCCGTTGAAATCCTCTTGACCCCCTTGGTCCCACTGGCAGAACAGCCTCCTATCAAGCAGGGGCACATGCCCGCCTCCTGTGCCAAGACCGAGCGGGAATGGGAGAATAGCAAACGAGGGCGCAGGAAGAGAGTGAAGCCCATTCACTGGGACGTTAACTTTAAGTCTGGGCCTTTCTTCCCAGTGTGTGTCTCTCCATCACTGCCCTCGATCTTGGAGGTGGATGAAGAGTCTCTTTCTGAAGAGATGGAGTAAAGACAGTTTTAAGGGGTCGCACACACACACACACTCACTCACACACGTACACATATCCTCATTTTATTTTTTTGACCTTTATTTAAATTGTGAAGTTAGTTAAGAACAAATTCTTATTTACAATGACAACCTACCCCGGCCAAACCCTGACGACACTGGGCCAATTGTGAACCGCCCTATGGGACCAGTGCCTTATACCGCTGCGCCAATCAGGAGCCCTATTGAGACCTCATGGTCTTCCATGGACCAGAGAGGATCAACCAGCATCATCCCAGCATCTGCCCTGCCTGTCATCCTAGTACCTCCACTTCCCTTTCAACCCCAAACCACAAAGGGCAGGTGACAGAAATGATCCAGCGCCCACCAATCCAGGCTGTTCTGCATGAGCAGCAGCAGCTACTGTCGGAAGTACTGTTGGAACAGACTTTTCCTATGAGACCCAACAGGAGCCACAAGCTGTCAAAGTACTTTCATCTCTGGGGTGTGGAGCTTCTCGAACAGTGTTCTCTTCCTGAAGATGGACTGCTTCAACCCCTTAGGAGTATCCAGAGTATCTAGTACGCTGGTGTGATGATAGAATATGTCCCTCAGTATCAACTAGAGATTAATATTAATCAACTTGTTAGTCTAGTTGGGCAAATGTTAATTTATTCCAAAGAATTCTGTTTCTATAAAGTTTTATTGCAGTTGAAAATGATGTGTGGTGTGTGTTGTTGGTTTCTTGTGAGCTATGAAGTATACCCTTTTAGTAGAATGTTTATTTCTTCATTGGACTTGTTGATTTGTTGACCAAGGAGAAGAGGTAAGTGCTGAGCGGACTAATATAAATGAAGTTCCGATTCAAATTTTTATTAATCCGAAGGTGGCACATCTGACTCACAATTTAATGTCATAATTCTTCACGTTTTCAATGTATAGCAACACTGACAAATTCTAAGGTGGAACTATTTGTACTACAGCATTTGAAATGAGGATATATCCAAACACAGTGGTTATGAATTGCGAGAATGCTGAACAACATTTTCTGACCAATAGGCTTGTTTGTCGTAATATTTGGCCAAAGGTTTCTTTGCTTGAGTCAAGAGGCCCTGTCTCAACTTGCACATGTAAGGGAAGCAGACAGCTGCAGATTTAATATAACTGCTGGGTTACACGATAACCAGGTCTCTCTTGACAAAATAACCCACTTTTGCAAGAAAGACCTGATAGTGCCACATAACACAATGCTTATATAATTCTTCCTTTTAAAATTAGCCCTTTAACTGGAATAGATGTAGTGTTGCCTTACATTTTCTGAAATGTGAATGACATTTGCTTAGCCTTCAAACTGTGCTTTGTTTAAAATACCGTTGGTTGGACTGCGACGCAGTGACTATATCGTTTTTCTTTTGATCTGAAGCCTGACACTGTACGACACGTCGTGTCTCATCCTCCGTCATTTGAATAAAGCTTCCTCAGCATGATTTTATTCTCACATTACCCATGTGTTTTTTTCAACCCTCACAAACAAATGTTGATCCCCATGAAATGACACGTGATATTCCACAGGGGGGCACTAAAGGTCTGTAAGAAAGGAGGTTGAACACTTTGTACCTTGACACCATCTGAATTTACACACAGCCTCAACTATTTAAATGACAGAAAATGTCATATCTGCTCTCACACCGTACATTAATAGATGATGATCCCTGGGGTTTTTCACAGTCCATCATAATAAGTACTTTTTGGCAACTTATGTGTTGTTGTCTAAGGATCATTCCGAAAAGCATTCTCTCCACCAAAGCCCAAAGTTTACTAGCATTATAAAGATATCCATCAAGTTTAAGAGGTGTTACCACATTTTTGTAGATATGTATCTGCGGGCCAGTGCAAAGACTCACATTGCATTGTAAGATTAGTCATGCATCGTACCCAGTTCCTCTCTAGAAACATGCATGAGAAGCTATGACTAAGCAGAGCAGTATGGCTGTATCAATTGTTCTAGAACTGGTTCAAGAAAGAAGGTTAGGTTAGTTAGGCTACATGTGATCGTGCGTCACCATAACTGAAACATGGCCTTTCTTTCACTGTTTCACGTCATGGTGCAAGTATTTCCATGAACTGGGAAACATTTGCATACATTTCAATTTCTCTGGCCGGCAGTGAAGGGGTTAGTCAGCTGTGTGCTCTCAGTATACGCTCACTAGCAGAATCTGTCTGCCACAGCTGCTGCGACCAGCTTCAAACCAAACCATGTACGCACACATACACACACAGATCTAGGAGGAGTTGACCTCCACAGAATGTGAACATTAGCCACTAATATCTGACATCAGTATAGTTTATAAAAGTGTTTATGTTTGTCTGTCTTTCAGTTTCTGTTTAGACTACATCAAAGATAGAGAAGCTGTGCAGCCACACCATGTTCAATCATGTTACCTAATTAGCTAGCTAGCTAGCTGACAATCTGGTTGACCTGTAGCATATAGACATTTGTTGGCACAGAAAGAAAGGGGATTTAAAAATGATTGATTGAAATTCCCCCCGCCACATTCTGACTGGGTTAATAACTTAATATTAAGTTAATATGGACCCATTGTCTTAGACTTGAAATCTTGGACTGGGATTCAAACACAGGGACTTGTGACTCGACTCAAACATTGACGACTTTGACTCAATTCAGAGTTAGCTATGGCTAACTGTGTTGTGAATAAACTCGGACTTATGCTTTAGTGACTCGACTACAACACTGCTGCCATGACATGGCTACTACTACTGCTACAACTAACAATTCTAGCAAGGGGTACCCCAGCTTGGATACACTTTTCTTCTGCTCCCTCTAAAGCATTAAGCAGACATTTTTATTATATCTCCCAACTCATAACTCCCTGTTGGGGTGAGTCTATCTACAAATAAACTCAGCAAGAAGATAACAGCTAACACAGGAAGCTGAAATCCTGGGGTCCGCCTTATGTTCCCTCAGTTCTACCCCATTTTGAACAGATGCTTTCATCCATGACCAGGCCATGTTTTGGCAGTTTTGCTGCACGACATTCTCCAATCCGACAAAAAAAATAGGCCTATAGTGTAGAGTGTCGGCCTATAATGTCATTTTATAACTAGGCCTACCATAAGATAGCCTACCATTTTTAAAACATGCAGTTGCGTTGGATTTATTAACCTAGTCCTGATTCCTGACAAAAGCTTATAGGGACTTGTCCTTTAAGGTATGAACATCAGTTATCCATCAGCTACCCAAGTTTATTACAAGTTTTCTTGAGGCTTTTTGCAAAGAGATCAATAGTGATGTAACGGCCTACGTCTTCACAGCAGTACAAAGCTGAAATCACTTATCAGTACATTTGATTCCACCTTGTGAAACCAGGGGTCTAGTGGAGGGTAAATGTGAATAGGATTTAAAAAAGGCCTGTTATGAGAGAGAAAGAGAGATGGTGAGAGTAGCTGAGTGCCTATAGTAAGAGATGGCTGTTAATATCACTAGGCTGTTTGGTCTGTGTGCAGGTAGTGAACCTGATTGCTGAGAGGTTAGGTTGCAAGTAAGAATCTTAACCTGCCATAAACTGCTTTTGTGTCAGCAAGTCTACAGACCATTCAAGTAACTGCACTGAACACCTCACTGATACTGACGGTGTGAGCTACAAACCCAAATTGTCTACGGAAATGTAGGTGACTGTCACGGTTTTCTTCCTCTTCTTCTGAGGAGGAGTAGGAAGGATCGGACCAATACGCAGCGTGGTAAGTGTTCGTCATATTTTTTATAAAAACTGAACCCTACACAGATTGAAACCGAAATAGTTCTGTGTGGAAAAAACTGAAAACAATCACCCACAACCAAAATGGGGAAAACAGGCTACCTAAGTATGATTCTCAATCAGAGACAACGATCGACAGCTGCCTCTGATTGAGAACCATACCAGGCCAAACACAGAAATACAACATAGAAAAAAGAACATAGACTACCCACCCCAACTCACGCCCTGACCAAACTAACACAAAGACATAATAAAGGAACTAAGGTCTGAATTTGACAGTGACAGTAATAATATTGCACACATATTCAGAAATCTGCAAGTTTTTATACTACTTCTATATTGCACCGTTACCAACATGATCTCGTTTTTTTAAATCCATTAATTTCCCTGTAATCTGCTAAGATTGTGATAGTGTTCAGGTTTTGAAGGGAGTTTTGACTGGATTTACTAGAAATGTGAAATTGACCTGGCAAGCATGTCTCTGCCTGAGCATGATCACAACAAAAGTAGCTGTGCAGCACGGTTTTTAAGGAAGAGGAGGATGGTTGCAGACGTTCGCATTTATGCAAGAAGGTAAGTTATTAATTAAACTGTTAACCAATATGTTAACTAAAATTGTATGTGGTGTATTGGCAAGCAATGGATGTTCCCATTGTCTTTATTTGTAATTAATGTTAGCTCATGTATGTCTTTCGGTGGAATTCAACATGCATTGACATTGTCCGAAAGCCGCATTGTATCAGATATACTTCATCATGAGATTGAAATTGGTAGGCTCATCCAAACAATTCATTAATATGCAATTGTTACTTTGCATGTTTTTACCTTATATTTATTTACTGCTTGCTAATGATTAGCGTGCTAGCTAGCGGTTAGTGTGCTAGCTAACGGTTAGCGTGCTAGTTTAGCATAATTGGTCAAAATGTCTTTGATTCAGAATACATGTTTGTGGTTAACCCAATGTTACATGATTTGGAAAATAATATTGCCAATGTAACTTGAATTGGTTTACAAGCTAGCCAGAAAAGCCAGTTCCTTTTCATCTGTTTTGTCAAGTCATAAGCATGCATGTGTGCTGAAATATTTAAATAAATCCCCTCATTTAATTATTTTATTTAAGTTTGGGCAGTTTTTTTTTTATCACCCTTTCTTACCCAAAGAGAAATAGGTTGCTAGTTATTTTGGCTTTGCAGTAAAAGAGTAAAACACCACAACAGGAATTATGATTGTGTAAAGTGTCAAATTTGGTAGGACTGCCAATTCACATGCCTTCCTTTAGCCATATCACTCTTACTGTTACTGGTTTAGACCATCCATAAAAGCAGATGTGCTTTAGTTGCATCCAGGAACTTGCATAATGTGCTTATACTTGCTTTTTTTTACCTTGAAAGTCGTCTTAAAAAAGGAAATTGTAATAGATGTTTGTAGGACCTCATTCAGTCAATGATAACAGTCATTGGTGTCCCCCAGCCCATCCCCTTTGTTGTGTGCCAAGCAATCTTGTCATTCTTTTAGAAACTTGTCTTTCTTTATGAAGGCACTGCAGAGGCTAAGAAGACGTATGGAAACTCTAAAAGAAACATAATTGTAGGCCAGATTTGAAAAGGAAATAATAAATCCTGAAGCTCAGGTTTGTCAGTTGTTTAGAATGAGGATACTGGGGATTGTGTAATCATATTCAATTGCCTAAGTGGCACATGACTAATTTAATATTATTGTATCCTTAGATGTCAGACACCGAGGCTGCCAGTACCGTATACGTAAGTTAGTGTCATTTAACACCAGCACATACTGTAAGTTCTTGTGAATCTGCTTTGTAAATCAAAGACAGGCAAGTCTGCACTTTCATCCCAAATTCTTTGTATTATAACAAAATGTAAAGTAGAGGAGCACAGAGCCATAACTAATCAAAATGTCCAAATACTTTGTGTTATCTCTCCAGTTATCTAAGATGCTTTTTTCTGCAATACAGTTGACCAAAGCTATGCTTGGATACAAGACTGATGACTCAATAACTATTATGGACAAATGTGAAGATGTTATGTCCCAGGGTCATCAGAGGAAGGCAATTTCTATGAAGAAAATCTGACCGGTATGCCTATCTATACCATACATACACATGGACCTATTCTTATCTGATACAGTGCCTTGGGAAAGTATTCGGCCCCCTTGAACTTTGCGACCTTTTGCCACATTTCAGGCTTCAAACATAAAAATATAAAACTGTATTTTTTTTGTGAAGAATCAACAACAAGTGGGACACAATCATTAAGTGGAACGACATTTATTGGATATTTCAAACTTTTTTAACAAATCAAAAACTGAAAAATTGGGCGTGCAAAATTATTCAGCCCCCTTAAGTTAATACTTTGTAGCGCCACCTTTTCCTGCGATTACAGCTGTAAGTTGCTTGGGGTATGTCTCTATCAGTTTTGCACATCGAGAAACTGAATTTTTTTCCCATTCCTCCTTGCAAAACAGCTCGAGCTCAGTGAGATTGGATGGAGAGCATTTGTGAACAGCAGTTTTCAGTTCTTTCAACAGATTCTCGATTGGATTCAGGTCTGGACTTTGACTTGGCCATTCTAACACCTGGATATGTTTATTTTTGAACCATTCCATTGTAGATTTTGCTTTATGTTTTGGATCATTGTCTTGTTGGAAGACAAATCTCCGTCCCAGTCTCAGGTCTTTTGCAGACTCCATCAGGTTCTTCCAGAATGGTCCTGTATTTGGCTCCATCCATCTTCCCATCAATTTTAACCATCTTCCCTGTCCCTGCTGAAGAAAAGCAGGCCCAAACCATGATGCTGCCACCACCATGTTTGACAGTGGGGATGGTGTGTTCAGGGTGAATAGCTGTGTTGCTTTTACGCCAAACATAACGTCTTGCATTGTTGCCAAAAAGTTCAATTTTGGTTTCATCTGACCAGAGCACCTTCTTCCACATGTTTGGTGTGTCTCCCAGGTGGCTTGTGGCAAACTTTAAACAATACTTTTTATGGATATCTTTAAGAAATGGCTTTCTTCTTGCCACTCATAGATCACTGCACCTGTACATAGCCCTCCTGTAATCAGTCCATCCAACTACGTCATCGCCATACTGTTATCTATTTTATTTATTTTGCTCCTTTGCACCCCAGTATCTCTACTTGTACACTCATCTTCTGCACATCTATCACTCCAGTGTTTAATTGCTATATTGTAACTATTTCGCCACTATGGCCTATTTATTGCCTTACCGCCGTTATCCTTCCTCATTTGCACACATTATATAGACGTTTTCTATTGTATTATTGACTGTATGTTTGTTTATTCCATGTGTAACTCTGTGTTGTTGTTGTTTGTGTTGCACTGCTTGGCTTTATCTTGGCCAGGTCGCAGTTGTAATTGAGAACTTGTTCTCAGCTAGCCCACCTTGTTAAATACAGGTGAAATAAAATAAATAAAAATACACACAAGTGTAAAGGAATGAATATGTACATGTAAGTATATGGATGAGGGAGATACAGAACATGGTATAGAGTACAGTATATACATATGAGATGAGTAATGTAGGGTATGTAAACAGTTTAGAAAGTAGCATTGTTAAAAGTGACATTTATTAAAAAATGTAATTATTAAAGTGCCTAGAGATTTTGAGTCAGTATGTAAGCAGCAGCCACTCAATGTTAGTGATTGCTGTTTAACAGTCTGATGGCCTTGAGATAGAAGCTGTTTTTTCAGTCTCTCGGTCCCAGCTTTGATGCACCTGTACTGACCTCACCTTCTGGATGATAGCCTGGGTGAACAGGCAGTGGCTCGCTCGGGTGGTTGTTGTCCTTGAGGATCTTTTTGGCCTTCCTGTGACATCGGATGGTGTAGTTGTCCTGGAGGGCAGGTAGTTTGCCCCCGGTGATGCGTTGTGCAGACCTCACTACCCTCTGAAGAGCCTTACGGTTGTGGGCGGAGAAGTTGCCGTACCAGGCGGTGATACAGCCCGACAGGATGCTCTCGATTGTGCATCTGTAAAGGTTTGTGAGTGTTTTTGGTGACGAGACAAATTTCTTCAGCCTCCTGAGGTTGAAGAGGCGCTGTTGCGCCTTCTTCACCATACTGTGTGTGGGTGGACCATTTCAGTTTGTGTACGCCGAGGAACTTAAAACTTTCCACCTTCTCCACTACTGTCCCGTTGAAGTGGATAGGGGGGTGCTCCCTCTGTTGTTTCCTGAATTCCACGATCATCTCCTTTGTTTAGTTGACGTTGAGTGTGAGGTTATTTTCCTGACACCACACTCCGAGGGCCCTCACCTCCTCCCTGTAGGCTGTGTTGTCATTGTTGGTAATCAAGCCTACCACTGTAGTGTCGTCTGCAAACTTGATGATTGAGTTGGAGGCGTGCATGGCCACGCAGTCATGGGTGAACAGGGAGCACAGGAGAGGGCTGAGAATGCACCCTTGTGGGACCGCAGAGTTGAGGATCAGCGGGATGGAGATGTTGTTTTCTTCCCTCACCACCTGGAGGTGGCCCGTCAGAAAGTCCAGGATCCAGTTGCACAGGGCGGGGTCAAGACCCAGGGTCTCGAGCTAAATGACAGGTTTGGAGGGTACTATGGTGTTAAATGCTGAGCTGTAATCGATGAACATGATTCTTACATAGGTATTCCTCTTGCCCAGATGGGTTAGGGCAGTGTGATTGCGATTGCGTCGTCTGTGGACCTATTGGGGCGGTAAGCAAATTGGAGTGGGTCTAGGGTGGAGGTGATATGATCCTTGACTCGTCTCTCAAAGCATTTCATGATGACGGAAGTGAGTACTACGGGGCGATAGTCGTTTATCTCAGTTACATTAGCTTTCTTGGGAACAGGAACAATGTTGGCACTCTTGAAGCATGTGGGTACAGCAGACTGGGATAGGGATTGATTGAATATGTCCGTAAACACACCAGCCAGCTGGTCTGCGCATGCTCTGAGGACACGGCTAGGGATGCCGTCTGGGCCGTCAGCCTTGCGAGTTTTAAGACATTTAAATGTTTTACTCACGTTGGCTGCGGTGAAAAAGAGCCCGCAGGTTTTGGTAGTGGGCCGTGTCAGTGGCACTGTATTGTCCTCAAAGCGAGCAAAGAAGTTGTTTAGTTTGTCTGGGAGCAAGACTTCAGTGTCCACGACGGGGCTGGTTTTCGTTTTATAATCCGTGATTAGCTACACTGTTTGTATTCGGTCATGTTTCCGGTTGCCTTGCCATGATTAAAAGCAGTGGTTAGCGTTTTCAGTTTTGTGTGAATACTGCCATCAATCCATGGTTTCTGGTTGGGGAAGGTTTTAATAGTCACCGTGGGTAACTTGCACTTGCTAATAAACTCGCTCACCGAATCAGCGTATACATCAATGTGGTTGTCTAAGGCTATCTGGAACATATCCCAGTCCACGTGATCGTAGCAATCTTGAAGTGTGGAATCAGATTGGTCGGACCAGCATTGAACAGACCTGAGCACGGACGTTTCCTGTTTTAGTTTCTGTCTATAGGCTGGGAGCAAGAAAATCGAGTCGTGGTCAGATTTGCGACTCTTTAATCATAAGACATACACCCCCGCCCTTCTTCTTACCAGAGAGATGTTTGTTTCTGTCGGCGCGATGTGTGAAGAAACCGGGTGGCTGTACCGAGTCTGATAACGTAACGAAACAGAGAATGTTACAATCTCTGATGTCTCTCTGGAAGGCAACCCTTGCTCGAATTTCGTCTACCTTGTGGTCAAGAGACTGGACATTGGCGAGTACTATATTCGGAAGCGGTGAGCGAAGGGCCCGTCTACGGAGCCTGACCAGAAGACCGCTCCGTCTTCCCCTTCTGGGACGCCATTGTTTTTGGTCGCCTTCTGGAATCCGATCCATTGTCCTGGGTGGTGGTCCAAACAGAGGATCCACTTTGGGAAAGCCATATTCCTGGTCGTAATGTTGGTAAGTTGACGTTGCTCTTATATCCAATAGTTCTTCCCGGCTGTATGTAATTAGACTTCAGATTTCCTGGGGAACAGTGTAAGAAATAGACATTAAAAAACAAAATACTGCCTCCCGGGTGGCGCAGTGGTTAAGGGCCCTGTACTGCAGCGCCAGCTGTGCCACCAGAGACTCTGGGTTCGCGCCCAGGCTCTGTCGTAACCGGCCGCGACGGGGAGGTCCGTGGGGAGACGCACAGTTGGCCTAGCGTCGTTCGGGTTAGGGAGGGTTTGGCCGGTAGGGAAATCCTTGTCTCAACGCGCAAAAGCGACTCCTGTGGCGGGCCGGGCGCAGTGCACGCTAACCAAGGTTGCCAGGTGCACCGTGTTTCCTCCGACACATTGGTGCGGCTGGCTTCCGGGTTGGATGCGCGCTGTGTTAAGAAGCAGTGTGGCTTGGTTGGGTTGTGTATCGGAGGACGCATGACTTTCAACCTTCGTCTCTCCCGAGCCCGTACGGGAGTTGTAGCGATGAGACAAGATACTACGAAATTGGGGAGGAAAAGGGGTAAAATTCCCTCCCACCCCCCCCCAAAAAAACCCAAAAATACTGCATAGTTTCCTAAGAACGCGAAGCGAGGCGACCATCTCTGTCAGTTAGTGTATTTCCAACCATGCCAGCACAGAACGGTTCCGTTTGGATTGTACAGTGGTGTGAAAAAGGTTAGGATCCACCCTGATGGAGTCTGCCTTCATTTCAGCATGGTATTGCGCGTTCCCCTCTCACTACATGGCTGTATCTGTAGGGTTTGTGTGGCTGTAGCCATCCCTCTCATACCATATTCAATAGGCTTGAATGGCACAGCTGTTATAAACCTGCATTTTGAGTTGCTCCAACAGTTATCGCTTATGGATTGGTTCATAGGTTGGATTGGGTGAAACTAAAATGAATCCCACTGATGTTTTCCAGGAGAGATGGTGGCGATTCGGGCCAATGACCAAGGGAAAGCTGGGACAAAAGAGAGGTTCACACGGTAAACATTTTTACTACTGTCTTCAGTCAGTGCATTTTCAAAAATGCTGACTAATTTGTTGTGCATTTATTTAACTTGCTGCAATTAGATTTTGTTTTTATTGTCTTTTACAAACTATTATGTCTGAAGAAATGGATGCTGCGGCCACTGATTGCGCATCAGAGAATGACTCTGAGAAAGAGGAGTTATCTGACCGGTATGCCTATACCTTACACATGGACCTATTCTTAATTACAATGTCCTTTTCAACATGTCTTCCAGGAGAGATGTCAGCGATTCGGGCCAAACAACCAATGACCAAGGGAAGACTGGGACAAAAGAGAGGCTCACACGGTAAGCATGTTTCCTACTGCCTTCAGGCAGTGCATTTTCACTCTGTAGTGTCAACTTATGGCCGTACTGTGCTGGTCCAGATCAATCCTGTCTTTATCAGTTAGTGTATTTCCAACCATGCCAGCACAGAATGGTTCAGTTTGGATTGGACACAAGTCAAGACGTTAGATCTGGAACTAGTGTGTCAGGATAGATGATAACACAGAAGGATTACCACGCTTTACATTGTTTTTCTTGAGGGAGGGAACTTGATTTAATAGGTATTGCTTTTATTAGAAGGTTTACGTTGCAAACAGATTGTTGGGCTTAGATTCCATACAGATTGAGTCTGCTTTGATGTCAGCATTGCACATTCTCCTCTCACATCCTTATCTATGTAGTTATTTAGTTGGGATTATTAGTTTAATTTCAACACACTCTCTGCAGATACAGCTGTAACCTTGTAGAGTTAATACAGAGAGATGTTCAAGTACTGTATTGTAGTCAACCTTTATTTAATGTAGTCATTCATAATGCCATCTCTTTACAAAGGTGACAAAGGAACAAAAAGGTATTGGTCGACAATAGAGGTGGATGCAGTTGAAGATTCCTTGATGAACTTTATCCGAATGGGGAAAAATGCCTGGAAAACAAGACTGTGAGAAATGCATTGCTGCTTCTCCCCAAGCGCTAGTAAACAGGGACTGGAGAGCAGTACAGTTCTATAGACACAACAGAATAGTTGCAGATCAGATAAAATAAGTGTATGAGATGCTTCTGGCTATCTCATAGGCAGATGACAAATGTCCTCTATCTCACTGTTCAGGGAAGTTTGTCCTGGTGGATGGTTCACTTTTGGAGTGACTAAGGTCTCAAGAATACAAAGCCTGCTGACTTGAAATGTTACAGAAAAATTAAGAAAAGTCTAAACTATTAATCTGTTACTTGGATATATTGAATCCATTACTAAAATGTTTTTTCCAGTTTAAATACTTTAATGAAGAACTACACTACAGCCGTTGAGTTGCCATCCGTGTTGCTTCCTTTAGGTACAACTTAGGCAGTTGGATAGCTTTTATAGATTTCATAGGAGGCATTCTCTCGATGGCTGATGGCAATGCATTGCAATGCATTGGGTGGCTGCTGCCAACATACAGACTCAATCTCTAGCCACTTTAATAATGAATAATTTGATGTAATAAATGTATCACTAGTCACTTAAACAATGCCACTTTATATAATGTTTACATACCCTACATTACTCATCTCATATGTATATACTGTACTCTATACCGTCTACTGCATCTTGCCTATGCCGTTCGGCCATCGCTCATCCTTATATTTATATGTACGTATTCTTAAATATTCCTTTACACATTTGTGTATAAGGTAGTTGTCGTGAAATTGTTAGATTACTTGTTAGATATTTCTGCACAGTTGGAACTAGAATCGTACAAGCATTTCGCTACACTCGCATAAACATCTGCTAACCATGTGTATGAGACTGATTTGATTTGCAATGTATGGTCTCAAGTAGTTGTTAAAATTTCAAGTTAACTTTTTTCAAGGAGTCAGCAACTTTACGTGATTTCCTCATAATTGATTTTTTTTCTAACTCATGAGTGTAATTTCTGTGCTTCTATGATGTCTGGAAAGCATGGTCCTCAAAAGGTATGTATTTGTGAGGAATCCTAAATTGGTTACAAATACAAGACTGTGTGTGTGTGTGTGTGGGGGGGCGGGGGTTAGGTTTGAAGCTTCTGTAACCTGCTCTGTTGTTGGCCTCTGGAAACACCTCTGGTTGTCAGTCCTCTCTGTGATAGAATAGTCACCTTAACGCAGCATCTGTGGCAGACGTATTCTGCTAGTGAGCGTAAACTAAGAGCACACAGCTGATTAACCCCTTTAGTGCCGGCCAGGGAAATTGAAATGTATGCAAATGTTTCCTAGTTTATGGAAAATACTGAAAGAAAGAAGGCTGTGTTTCAGTTATGGTGACGCACAATCACATGTAGCCTAACTTACCTAACCTTCCTGAGAGTATGATGGAAAGTGTTCATATGTTACCCAACATCCTTCTATGCTTTGTCTCTATCTCTCGCTCTTCTTTCTTGAACAATTGATTAAGACATACTTCTCTGCTGAGTCATAGCTTTCTCATGCATGTTTCTGGAGAGAGACTGGGTACGATGCATGACTGATCTTACAGTGCAATGTGAGTCTTTGCGCTGGCCCCCATATAAATATCTACAAAAATGTGGTAACACCTCTTAAACTTGAGTGATATCTTTATAATGCTAGTAGGCTTTGGTGGAGAGAATGCGTTTCGGAATGAACCTTAGACAACAATACATACGTTGCCAAAAAGTATTTATTATGATGGACTGTGAAAAACCAAAGGGATCATCATCTATTAATGTACTGTGTGAGAGCAGATATGACATTTTCTGTCATTTAAATAGTTGAGGCTGTGTGTAAGTTTAGATGGTGTTCAAGGTCCAAAGTCTTCAACCTCCTTTCGTTACAGACCTTTAGTGCCCCCCTGTGGAATAACACGTGTCGTTACATGGGGATCAACATTTGTTTTTGAGGGTTGAAAAAAAAAAACATGGATAATGTTAGAATAAAATCATGCTGAGGAAGCTTTATTCAAATGACGGAGGATGAGACACAAAGTGTCGTACAGTGTCAGGCCTCAGATCAAAAGAAAAACGATACAGTCACTGCCTTGCAGTCCAATCAACAGTATTTTAAACTAAGCACAGTTTGAAGGCTAAGTAAATGTTATCTATTCCAGATAAAGGGGTAATTTTTATTCGTATTAAAGGAATAATTTATATAAGCGTCGTCTTATGTGGCACTATCCAGGTATTTTTCTTTTGGCAAAAGAGACCTGGTTATCGCAGCAGTTATATTTCATCTGCGGCTGTCTGCTTCCCTTACATGTGCAAGTTGAGACAGGGCCTCTTGACTCAAGCGAAGAGAACTTTGGCCAAATATTACGACAAACAAGCCTATTGGTCAGAAAATGATGTTCAGCATTCTCGCATTTCATAAACACTGTGTTTGGATAGATCCTCATTTCAAATGCTGTAGTACAAATAGTTCCACCTTAGAATTTGTCAGTGTTGCTATACATTGAAAACGTGAAGAATTATGACACTAAGGTGTGAGTCAGATGTGCCACCTTCGGATTAATACAAATTTGAATCACTTCACTTATATTAGTCCGGTCAGCACTTACCTCTTCTCTTTGGTCAACAAATCAACCAATCCAATGAAGAAATAAACATTCTACTAAAAGGGTATACTTCATAGCTCACAAGAAACCAACAACACACACCACAGATCATTTTCAACAGCAATAAAACTTTATAGACACAGAATTCTTTGGAACATGGTGATGATAAATTAACATTTGCCTTATTAGAATAACAAGTGGATTAATATTAATCTCTAGTTGATACTGAGGGACATATTCCACCATCACACCAGCGTACTAGATACTGGATACTCCTAAGGAGTTGAAGCAGTCCATCTTCAGGAAGAGAACACTGTTCGAGAAGCTCCACACCCCAGGGATGAAAGTACTTTGACATCTTGTGGCTCCTGTTGGGTCTCATAGGAAAAGTCTGTTCCAACAGTACTTCCGACAGTAGCTGCTGCTGCTCATGCAGAACAGCCTGGATCGGTGGGCGCTGGATAATTTCTGTCACCTGCCCTTTGTGGTTTGGGGTTGAAAGGGCAGTGGAGGTACTAGGATGGCAGGCAGGGCAGATGCTAGCTGATCCTCTCTGGTCCATGGGAGGCCATGAGGTCTCAATAGGGCTCCTGATTGGCGCAGCGGTATAAGGCACTGGTCCCATAGGGCGGCTCACAATTGGCCCAGTGTCGTCCGGGTCAGGGTTTAGCCGGGGTAGGTCATCATTGTAAATAAGAATTTGTTCTTAACTAACTTCACAATTTAAAAAAAGGTAAAAAATAAATAAAATGAAGGTGTGCGTGTGTGTGCGACCCCTTACAACTGGCTTTGCTGCATCTCTTCAGACAGACTCTTCATCCACCTCCAAGATCGAGGGCAGTGATGGAGAGACACACACTGGGAAGAAAGGCCCAGACTTAAAGTTAACGTCCCAGTGAATGGGCCCCACTCTCTTCCTGCGCCCTCGTTGGCTATTCTCCCATTCCCGCTCGGCCTTGGCACGGGAGGCGGGCATGTGCCCCCGCTTGATAGGAGGCTGTTCTGCCAGTGGGACCAAGGGGGTCAAGAGGGTATCAAAGGGGCACTTCTCACCCACCTGCACGACTCTCCTACTGGTCAATAAAGGGGAGTGGTCGGTGCGACCTGTGTGGCTGGGCGAAGTTCTGGTCAGGGGGTGACAGCCATCATCTCCGCAGACTAAGGGTGGACCACAGAGGAACAATCTCTCAGTGCTACTGAAGGACAGGGGCTCAGAGGGTAATATGATTTGTTTGTCACCCAGTTGTTCTGGTCGCTGCTGTTCCAGCATAGCAGACCGGATCTGTAATAGCTGGATCTTCTTCGACACACGCCGTGATCTGGCGTTGGCAGGCCGGGCTGGCACTGGGGAGGCAGGTGGGGCAGGCACTCGGCTGGAAGGAACCGGAGATGCAGATGGAGTAGGCACCAGAAGGTCAGGCACATGGCTGACCATTGGGGTAGGCAATGGGATGGCCATCAGGGGAGGTGAGGCTGACACTGCAATGGTTGGCAGCACAGGGAAAGAATTGGTGCTCTCCCTCCTACCCATGGAGTTTATAATCTCTAAGGTCTGGTTAGGGAACCTCAGAGTGCTGCCATCTGTATGTCTTGTTATCCTAGCTATCCCGGTCTTGGGTCGAGCCAGGCTTCTGCTGGCCTGGACCTCCGGCTGGAGGATATCCACAGGAGAACATGGCGGCTGCAAGAGGCTGCCGTCGGACAGAGACCGTCTGGCCTGAGCAGGAGGAGAGCGGGGCCTTTGGTCCTGGATGTTAGACCTCTTGAGAGGATTGGCCTGGATCCTCACCTCAGACTGGCTGCATGGAGTCCCAGATAAAGGAGCTACTGCCTTGGCTGCAGTGTAGCATAAATTGGGCCTCCTAGGGATGCTTCCTGGTGTCCGTGGTCTGCTGGATTTAACCTCTGGCTCCTTCTTGTGGCTGGAGGTAAATGTGCTCCCTCCGGTTTTGGTTTTAACCGGACCCAGACGCTTGCTACCCATCTGTCCCTCCATCTGCAGACGAGGCATGCGAGGCACCTTGAGGATGTTTTTGTTACTTTGGGCATTGAGAGAGGTCACAGTGAGCATTGGGAGCCTGATGGGTGGAGTGGCCAATGGAAGCCTTCCCATGTCAGCCCTCTCTTTAGTCACATCCATGTTGTGGAAGTGGGATCGGCTATTCTTTCTCCCTGGTGGCATTGGCTGTAGGACAATATCACTGGCACACCGGACACTGAGGATGTCTGTCAGGCTGTTCTCAGAACTGTTCTGACTGGTCTCTTGTGTCCTAGTCATGGACTTCCCTCTGTCTTTCATGGCTGTGAGGGTCACAGTGGAAGAGCAAACAACATGTTTGAGAATAAGAATATAGACTAAATTACATATATTACAATAGAATTTGATCAGTTGTTTTTATGAACTAGTGTTTTTCCACTTTCAAAGGACATTCCTGACAAAATGTTCACAAATTCATAAAAATGAAAGATTCACAGACTAAGGCCTACCTTCAATTTGGACTTCCAGATCATTTGCACACGTAGGATTTGACTATACAGTTTCAACAATATATTCTTGAAAACAGAAACACAAGACCACAATACCTAGTTTAATAAAATACTTTTTTTGTCACACATCGCAAAACATAAGTTTTTCTTACAGTTATTGATCAAATAAAGTTATCATAAGATAAAAGTAGTGTATTTGAGATTATTAGGTCCTACCTCAGTTCTGGAAGAGCATCAATGACCTGTCTATGGAATGTCTTTTTTTAACAAAAGAATGCTTCATTATGACATCATGTACATTATGACATAGTAGCCGTCCACATCATAAAAGTTTGTCAAAACCACTTGAATAGGCATGAAATGTCAAATTAAGTACAATATGCCTAATTCAACAATTGAATAGAAATAGAAATCGTTTGACAGTAATTATTCAGTTTATTGGCTTTTATTTTCATTACAGTAGAGTGGTTTTGAATGTATTAAAATGAGAGTAGGCCTAGTGAGTTTAGTTGAACTCGATCGCTCATTGAACATCTGTGTGGAATGTTCGCAGCTGACGCCACACAGACGCCTTTGAAAAACATTCACGATTTTAGTTTCATATTCAACTTATGAGCATATATGCACGACAAATAAATTCCCAGTACTCAAATAAATCTGACTATCGCAATTATTTATTTATTAGAGCATCCTCTTAGAACGAGAATCACTGTGCTGTCAATGTTTTTGATTATGTCCAAGTAGGAACATATCTACAGGTATTTTGACTTCTATACTATAATAGTAGTAGTTGTGTGTGTTTTCCTGTCGTGCATTCGTTTTGAGTCAACGCTAAACCCACAATATTTTGGCTCCATTTGGTATTGGCACCGTCAATAGGGGAAGTGACATGTCTGATGCCTAAATTGATGTTGTCGACCAAACACATTTCAATTTCACTTTTGAAATACAACAAATAGCCTGTTAATGAAAGTTAAAGAATGGAATTAAGCCAGTGTCTTAGATTGAAGTATCCAAGCAGTAAATATATCATTTAAATGTTGATATTTGGTTGCTTTGTCAACTAAACACAATTCAATTTTACTTTTGTAATATAGTAAATAGCCTAAAGTTAAGGCCCTATTACAAACTAATGTAACAGTATTTATTCAACCTTAAAATAAGTAACAGATCCATGGCCACATTTTGAGGTTACTATAACTATACATGTATTCATTCATATGTCAAGTTAATCATATAAAATGTGCATGTTCAAGATAGCATACCTACTGTAGGTTGAGGAGATCTGTGGAGATATTCACAATTGCTGTAGTCAATGTAGAATCTCGAACGGCACTGATCACTTGCACCATGTCATCTCAACTTCAAACCAGGTCATTTGGTTCTGCTGTTTGATGAAGCAGTGTGGTTTAGTCACCAGGGTTGTGGGTGCGATTCCCACGGTTGACCAGTGTGACCGTATGCTCAATGACTAAAATGTAAATAACCAGTGGTGGAAAAAGTACTCAATTGACATACTTTTTTTTTTACAATACATTTATTGGCATTTCTTCTTTTTTTAAACAATTTTAACATTCATCAGAATATGATACAGATAATGCCCCGTTATTCCTTCCACCTAAACAAAACAACATGCTGCATGGGAGCACATCGTGCAAAACCCTTCCCTCCCCAACACAGGAACACCCCCCTCCCTCCCCTCTACCGGTATTAACTTCACTGATTAACAACAAAAAAAGAAACAGAATGACCTTCACATTCCATGCTAGAAAATAAATGATTCAACACAAAAACAAATAATAATAATAGATTCATGAAGAAAGTAGTAATGAGGCAGCTAAGGTGACGTCTCTAGAAACTACTGAAAGTCCCCCCAGACATCAGTAAATTCAAAGGGTTTATTACGTCAATTGTATTTTATTCTTTCAGATGGAATATAGAAAGATAGTTCTTTTAGCCACATCTGCTTGCTTGGCGGAGTGTCACTCTTCCATATAATAGCTGTGCATTTATTGGCTGCAATGACTGCCAATTGAATGAATCTGGTTTTGCTACAAATATTAACTGGTAGAACAGAATCATCTCCAAGAAGAATAAGGGAAGGATCTAGTGGTACCGTCATGTTAGTGACCTGTGATAAGATCTGAATAATGTCTTTCCAATAATTGCTTAGTTCAGTGCAGGACAACAACATATACATAACTGTGCACACTCCCGTTTTACACCTTGGGCAAAATGTTAAATATTTAGAAGTGATCTTGTACAGTCTCTCTGGTGTAAAGTAGACCCTATGTAAAAAATGGAATTGCATCAACTTGTGCCTTGTGTTAAATGAAAGACGCTGAGCATCTAAAAAGAGCTTTCCCCATTTCTCATCCTCAAATATGAGACCAAGGTCATCATGCCACTTCATGCAAGCTTTCAGAGGTTCATCATTCCCCGACAGAGCTTGAAGCCTCGAGTACATGTAGGAAATGAAACCTTTTACCCCTTTCCTCTCCAGCCACAGTTTATCAGTTTTAGGTTTACACATGGGCTGAATCCTACCTCCCTGCTGAGTGGTAAATATCATGCCTAACCTGTAGGTACTTGAAGAAAATAGTTTGAGGTAACTTAAAATGAGATGCCAGTTGTTGAAAGGATAGTTGTTCACCTTCTCCATAGAGATTACCAAATGTTTTAATTCCTTTGTTGAACCAAGAAAATGTAATACCATCTCTCAGGGCTTTGGGTAAGATGTGGTTATTATAGAAAGGTGTTTGTTCATATATAGATCTAAGCTCTTCTGTTTGTTTACAGACTTCAATCCATATATTTAAAGTGTTTTTAATGAAAGGGTTGTTTATGAGACCTAGCAAAGCTTTAGGTGGGCTAATATAAGGTATAGATGCCAATGTAGCAGGGGTCAGACACTCCTCCTCTGTCTGTCTCCCAGAGGGTGAACTTGTTGTTGTATCTTGCCATATCCACACAGTTTAACTGAGATGCCCAGTAATACAACTGGAAGTCAGGTAGAGTGAGTCCTCCTTCTGAGTATGGTTTGCATAAAGTTGTGTTTCACTCTGGAGGGTTTCCCTTTCCACAGAAATGAAGAAATCTTCCTATTAAGTTGTTAGAAAAATACTTTGGGAAAAGGAAAGGGCAAAGTTTGAAAAAGGTACAAGAATTTTGGTAATATATTCATCTTTACACAATTGACCCGCACAATAAGAGAAATTGGTAAATCCCGCCATCTATCCAATTCTTCCCCAACCTTTTTGAGAAGTGGAGTATAGTTCAGTTAATATGTCTTAATAGTTTCAGAAGGAATTTGCAATCCAAGATATGTTATTTTCTGTGGTTTCCAAGAAAAAGTTTGGTCTAAGATTGGGTTCTGCATAGCTGCCCTGTTAAAAGGCATAATTATATTCTGCAATTTTTTTTTTATATCCTGAAAAGGTTCCATATTCTTTCAGGATGTCAACTAATGTTTGGAGTGAAATTTCTTGTTTAGTGAGGTAAAGCAAAATGTCATCGGCATATAGCGAGACCAGATGTTCACGCCCACCTATACAAACACCATGGATGGATGAGATCTAAAAGCTTCTGCCAGTGGCTCTATAGCCAAAGAAAATAGGAGCAGACTAGTGGGACAACCCTGTCTTATGCCACATGATAGGGAGAACTGTGAGGAAATGTTTCCATTAGTCAGGATCTGAGCTACCGGACATTTGTACAGTAATCTAACCAGACCTACATACTTAGGTCCAATATTCATCCTCTGTAAAACTTCTAACAGGTAGTTCCATTCTATGCGGTCAAAAGCTTGTTCCGCATCTAATGAAGCCGCCACTACAGATTCTTGGTCATTCTCTACACATAATGCATAATATTAAATAATCTTCTGATATTATCAGGAGATGAGCGGTTTCTTACAAAGCCTGTTTGGTCCATATCAACCAAGTCCGGTAGAACCTTATCCAGTCTAAGAGCAATGAGTTTCACAAGAATCTTATATGAAGTGTTCAATAGAGATATTGGTCTATACGACCCACAAAGCATAGGATCTTTCCCAGGTTTTAACAAAACTGTGATCATTGTCTGGGAGCTTTTCTGTCTCTATGGCATAATTAAACATACTGCAAAGAAGCTCAATTAGTTTGGGTAAAAACGACTGATAGAATTCAATAGGGAATCCGTCTAACCCTGGTGATTTTCCCCCAGCAGTGTTGAAAATGGATTCCCTAATTTCCTTTGATGTAATCTCTTTCTCCAAGTGCTCTCTATCCTCATCATTAAAGTTTGTAAATTGAGTTTGTTCAAAAACTCATGACTTGTACAATGTTTCATAAAACTCCCTGAAGACTGGATAAATTTCCTCAGGACTGTGAACAACTGTGTTACTGGGTAGCTTAATAGAGCTAATAACTCTACTAGCATCCTCTCGTCTTATCTGGCCAGGAAGCAACTTTCCTGCTTTATCTCCATGTTCGTAGTGGTTTTGTTTTGTTCTCCTGAGAGCATTTTCCACTTCATGGGTCGTCAGGGTGTTATATTCCAATCGCTTTGAGTCTAATTTTTGTAGAGTTGAGTCGTCAAATGTTACACTATGTTCATTTTCCAGATCTGTAATTTCATTCTCCAACGAATCTACTTGAGCCTTATACATTTTACGAGCATCTGAACTAAAGGATATGATTTGCCCCCTCAGATATGCAAGGAGAGCTTCTCATAAAATTAGGGAGGAGGCAGAGTTGTTAAAAATTATGTCTATATGAGTGTTCAGAAATGTTACAAATGTGGGATTATTTAGTAAATATGTGCCAAACCTCCATCTTCTTGAGGGTGGCTGTGCTCTACTGACGGGTACTGAAGCCAGCAGGGCAGAATGATCTGATATACATCTTGGTAAGTACTTACACCCAGTAGTTAAACTTCCCCTGGCTGCAGGAATAAGAAATAAGTCTCTTCTAGAGTAATTGTTATGGACAGGGGAGTAAAATGAATATTCTTTAACCTTTTGGTTGTGAAATGTCCATAAGTCTACGAGTCCAAAGTGTTTCATTTCTACTTTTAACATTTTAGCTTTGTGTCTCCTGAAGAGCTATATCAACCTTATGCTGCTTTAGATCATTCAGAATGCGTTTGCGCTTGACTGGGCATTTAGTACCCCTAATGTTAAGTGTCATAAAAGTATAGTTATTAGGTGCAGACATCTTTAAAGAAAATAAGAAATAGGGAAAAGGAAAAACAAAATTGTATTGAGTGTATACAACTTGTAACAACTAAAATTATGAAAGTTTAAAGTAGTAAACATCTCGTGAGCTAATACCCTGACCCTACCACAAACCTACCCAACCCCCTCCCCAACTAGGGAGTGACAGAACCCATATCCTTAGATGCTAGTCTTTAAACTAGATGTACCTGCTATGCATAGCATCGCTCTAATTAGGTTAATTCTAAATTATATGTATATGGAAGTAGAAGTACATTGACTGTTCCTTGTAGCATAAAAATATTGTTAGTCAAGTAACAAAATACAATTTGATTACAACAATAATGACCGGACTATTTTGCCCCACTTGAGCATTTCTCAACAACAACAACAAAAACCTTGTATGCGTTCATAGTCACCAACAGAGCCTACAAGCACACCCAAATGTCAACCAATCGGCATTCCCCAATGCGCCCTGAGACCTGTGCTGCGAGGCAACAAAAGCGATGACCACAAACGTACCCCAGCAGGTCAGGAAAAAGACATCAAGCTGTGATGTATAAATTAAAACCTTTAACTGACGATCTCTCAAATATAAAATAGGGACAAGTAGTTAAACAATAACCATCCTCCTGAGTTATAACTATTTAAACAAACCCTACTGGACCTCTCTGCATAAAACAAAAGTATACAGAGAAAATGTAACTACCTGGCATAGTGTGGACATATAGTAGCTATAGCTACACCCATGTAAACTTAGCGAGCTGGCTAAGTAGCACAGCCAACATTAGCTATGATCTAACTTTACCTCGCTAGTCATTATCACGCTAGCCATCTAGCCAGCCAGCCAGCCAGCCAGCCAGTTGATCATATGAGTAATTTCGTTGTTTCATCATGTGCTAACAGTTCACTATCCACTGTTTCCAAGTTCAAAAGACAGTTCCTCGGGATGTAGTAGACGTGAACAAGTCAGGAAGTTCTTTCCTTATGTATGTTTCAGCCATCTTCACAGAGTCAAATGTGCGCTCACCATTCTTGGTTTCGATCCACAAAGTCGCTGGGTAGCTCAGGTCGTATGCCAAGCCAGCCTGACGTAGAAGTCTCTTCAGTGGGGAGAAAGCCATCCTCCTCTTGTGTAGTGTGGGAGAAAGATCCGGAAAGATCATGATTCTGGCATCTCCATACTTGAGCTCTCCCTTTGCTCGGGCAGCAGACAGGATGCGAACAGTGTTCTGGTGTAGAAATGTAATGACAAATGCCCTGGGTGCAACCTGGCCAGGCAGCTGCCTCCGTAGGGTGCGATGGACCCTCTCGATCTCCAGTGGGTGCACGGGAGGGGGTAGATCCATAATTTTGGGAATCCATTCCTGTAGAAAGCAGATTGCGTCTCTTCCCACCACGGCCTCTGGGGAAACCTTGAAGTCTCAAATTTGAGCGCCTTTGGAAATCTTCATAATAATCAAATTTCTCCTCGAGTTTAGAGTCTTCTAACTTCTTGTATTTTTGGTCCACTTCCTCGCGGACGTCCAGGATGGCAGCCTGGTGGTCAGCATGGGCTTTTTCTAACTTTGTCACTCGTCCCTTTGTGACTATCTGTTCTTCGTGGAGTTTATCGACCAGTACATAAATTTTGCTGAGGTGTTCAGAAAGTGTCTCTTGGATTTTTGTTATACCCTCGTCCATCTCCATTCTGAACCATGCTGGTGCTTCTTCCGAGCTAGCATCTGCCGAATCCGAAGAAGGGCTGTCAGAGAGGGGCATTTTTACATGCCTCGTCTGAGGCTTTGACATATTGGGCATCTTTTGCTTTGGCGATACAATAGATGTTTTAACTTCCAACTCACTATTGACGAACAGGTAAACCATCTCAAATGCCTTAAACAGGTTCGAAAGTTTGAGGACGCTACGCAGACACGTCTTGTTAGAGCTTAGCCATTTCCAGAAGTCCCAATTATCATACTTGAGTAAAAGTAAAGTTACCTTGATTCAAATAAAAGTGAAAGTCAGCCAATAAGATACTACCTGAGTAAAAGTCTAAAAGTATTTGGTTTTAAATATACTTAAGTATCAAAAGTAAAAGTATGAATTTAAAAGTCGTTAAATTAAGCAAATCAGATAGCCATGGTCACACTCAGACATCATTTAAAAACAAAGAATTTGTGTTTAGTGATTAGTGAGTCCGCCAGATCAGAGGCAGTAGGGATGACCAGGGATGTTCTCTTGATAAGTGTGGGAATTGGACAATTTTATGTCCTGCTAAGCATTCACAATGTAATGAGTACTTTTGGGGGTCAGGGAAAATGTATTGAGTAAAAAGTACATCATATTCGTTAGTAATGTTGTTAAGTAAATGTAAAATATGTCAAAAACATAAATTTATTTAACTAGGCAAGTCAGTTAAGAACAAACTCCTATTTTCAATGATGGCCTAGGAGCAGTGGGTTAACTGCCTGTTCAGGGGCAGAATGACAGATTTGTACCTTGTCAGCTCAGGGATTTGAACTTGCAACCTTTCGGTGACAAGTCCACCACTCTAACCACTAGGCTACCCTGCTGCCCCATAACTAATAATGTGCAGATACAGTACTTTAAAATATTTTTACTTAAATACTTTATATCAAAATAAAGAAAGTTGCACACTCCATATGTACACTCCTATATGTGTGTTATATACAGTGGTGTAAAGGACTTAAGCAGATTAAAAAATATGAGCTGGCGCACACCCAGAAAAATGTGTTTGTGTGGGGAAATAAATTATTAACTGTCAAAATAAAGTCGCTCACTCCGTATATAAACTCCCAGTAATTTATTGGGTATTTGCCAACGTTTCTGCATCACTGTGCCTTCTGCAGGGAAAGTTTCTTAAGTCATCCTATGGAAGAGATACATAGATGATGTCTTTGTGCTCTGGGAAGGAAGTCAGCAGGAACTAAATGAATTCCAAACTCTACTAAACAGGAGCTCTGAATACCTCAAAATCACCATGCAGACTGATGAGAGAAAAATAAACTACCTGGACTTATAGATCATCAAAGAGAATGACATTACACACAGACTTATACACAAAGCCCACAGACTGTAATATCTTGCTATGTGTGAATAGTATGCATCCCCTTCCCCTCAAGAATGGTCAACCATACAGTCAGTTATGCAGGATTAAACAAATCTGTGGCCACCAGACAGATTTTGACAACAATGCTAAAAAAATGCTAGTGGCTCCTTTATCTGGGACTCCATGCAGCCAGTCTAAGGTCAGGATCCAGGCCAATCCTCTCAAGAGGTCTAACATCCAGGAACAAAGGCCCTGCTCTCCTCCTGGTCAGGCCAGACGGTCTCTGTCCGACGGCAGCCTCTTGCAGCCGCCATGTTCTCCTGTGGATGTCCTCCAGCCGGAGGTCCAGGCCAGCAGAAGCCTGGCTCGACCCAAGACCGGGATAGCTAGGATAACAAGAAATACTGATGGCAGCACTCTGAGGTTCCCTAACCAGACTTTAGAGCTTATAAACTCCATGGGTAGGATGGAGAGCACCAATTCTTTCCCTGTGCTGCCAACAATTGCAGTGTCAGCCTCACCTGCCCTGATGGTCAGCTATGTACCTAACCTTCTGGTGCCTACTCCATCTGCTTCTCCGGTTCCTTCCAGCCTGAGTGCAGAGTGCCTGCCCCACCTGCCTCCCCAGTGCCAGCCCGGCCTGCCAACGCCAGATCACGGAGTGTGTCGAAGAGGATCCAGCTCTTACAGATCCGGTCTGCTATGCTGGACCAGCAGCTACCAGAACAACTGGGTGACAAACAAATCATATTACCCTCTGAGCCCCTGTCATTCAGTAGCACTGAGAGGTTGTTCCTCTGTGGTCCACCTTTAGTCTGCCACCCAGCTAACGTAGGCGGAGATGATGGCTGTCACCCCCTGCCCAGACCTACGCCCAGCCACACAGGTCGCACCGACCACTCCCCCTTATTGACCAGTAGGAGAGCTGTGCAGGCGGGTGAGAAGTGCCCCTTTGAAATCCCCTTGACCCCCTTGGTCCCACAGGCAGAACAGCCTCCTATCAAGCGGGGGCACATGCCCGCCTCCCGTGCCAAGGCCAAGCGTGAATGGGAGAATAGCCAACGAGGGCGCAGGAAGAGAGTGAAGCCCATTCACTGGGACGTTAACTTTAAGTCTGGGCCTTTCTTCCCAGTGTGTGTCTCTCCATCACTGCCCTCGATCTTGGAGGTGGATGAAGAGTCTCTTTCTGAAGAGATGGAACAAAGACAGTTGTAAGGGGTCGCGCACACACACACACACACACACACAAACATATCTTTATTTTTTTTAACCTTTATTTAAATTGTGTAGTTAGTTAAGAATAAATTCTTATTTACAATGACGACCTACCCCGGCCAAACCCTAACCCGGACGACACTGGGCCAATTGTGAGCCACCCTATGGGACCAGTGCCTTATACCGCTGCGCCAATCAGGAGCCCTATTGAGACCTCATTGCCTCCCATGGCCAGAGAGGATCAGCCAGCATCATCCCAGCGTCTGCCCTGCCTGCCATCCTAGTACCTCCATTGCCCTATCAACCCCGAACCACAAAGGGCAGGTGACAGAAATGAACCAGCGCCCACCGATCCAGGCTGTTGTGCATGAGCAGCAGCAGCTACTGTCGGAAATACTGTTGGAACAGACTTTTCCTATGAGACCCAACAGGAGCCACAAGCTGTCAAAGTACTTTCATCCCTGGGGTGTGGAGCTTCTCGAACAGTGTTCTCTTCCTGAAGATGGACTGCTTCAACCCCTTAGGAGTATCCAGAGTATCTAGTACGCTGGTGTGATGATATAATATGTCCCTCAGTATCAACTAGAGATTAATATTAATCCACTTGTTATTCTAGTTAGGCAAATGTTAATTTATCATCACCATGTTCCAAAGAATTCTGTTTCTATAAAGTTTTATTGCAGTTGAAAATTATCTGTGGGGTGTTGTTCGTTTCTTGTGAGCTATGAAGTATTCCCTTTTAGTAGAATGTTTATTTCTTCATTGGATTGGTTGATTTGTTGACCAAAGAGTAGAGGTAAGTGCTGAGCAGACTAATATAAATTAATTTCCGATTCAAATTTTTATTAATCCGAAGGTGGCACATCTGACTCACAATTTAATGTCATAATTCTTCACGTTTTCAATGTATAGCAACACTGACAAATTCTAAGGTGGAACTATTTGTACTACAGCATTTGAAATGAGGATATATCCAAACACAGTGTTTATGAAATGCGAGAATGCTGAACAACATTTTCTGACCAATAGGCTTGTTTGTCGTAATATTTGGCCAAAGGTTTCTTCGCTTGAGTCAAGAGGCCCTGTCTCAACTTGCACATGTAAGGGAAGCAGACAGCTGCAGATTTAATATAACTGCTGGGTTACACAGTAACCAGGTCTCTCTTGCCAAAATAACCCACTTATGCAAGAAAGACCTGGATAGTGCCACATAACACAATGCTTATATAAATCTTCCATTTATACAAATAAAAATGACCCCTTTATCTGGAATATATGTAGTGTTGCCTTACATTTGTGAAATGTGACTGACATTTCACAGCCTTCAAACTGTGCTTAGTTTAAAATACCGTTGGTTGGACTGCGAGGCAGTGACTGTATCGTTTTTCTTTTGATCTGAAGCCTGACACTGTACGACACTTTGTGTCTCATCCTACATCATTTGAATAAAGCTTCCTCAGCATGATTTTATTCTAACATTACCCATGTTGTTTTTGCAACCATCACAAACAAATGTTGATCCCCATGTAACGACAGGTGATATTCCACAAGGGGGCACTAAAGGTCTGTAACGAAAGGAGGTTGAACAATTTGCACCTTGAACACCATCTAAACTTACACACAGCCTCAACTATTTAAATGACAGAAAATGTCATATCTGCTCTCACACAGTACATTGGGTTTTTCACAGTCCATCATAATAAATACTTTTTGGCAACTTATGTATTGTTGTCTAAGGTTAATTCCGAAACGCATTCTCTCCACCAAAGCCCAAAGCTTACTTGCATTATAAAGATATCCATCAAGTTTAAGAGGTGTCACCACATTTTTGTAGAGATGTATATGGGGGGCAGTGCAAAGACTCATATTGCAGTGTAAGATCAGTCATGCATCGTACCCAGTTTCTCTCTAGAAACATGATGAGAAGCTATGACTTAGCAGAGCAGTATGGCTGTATCAATTGTTCTAGAACTGGTTCAAGAAAGAAGGTTAGGTTAGTTAGGCTACATGTGATCGTGCGTCACCATAACTGAAACATGGCCTTCTTTCTTTCACGGTTTCACGTCATGGTTCAAGTATTTGCATAAACTGGGAAACATTTGCATACATTTCAATTTCTCTGGCCGGCAGTGAAGGGGTTAATCAGCTGTGTGCTCTCAGTATACGCTCACTAGCAGAACAACAGCTAACACAGGGAGCTGAAATCCTGGGGTCCGCCTTATGTTCCCTCAGTTCTACCCCATTTTGAACAGATGCTTTCATCCATGACCAGGCCATGTTTTGGCAGTTTTGCTGCACTAGGCAAGACAATTGCAGACATACTCCAATCCGGCAAAAATAGGCCTATAGTGTACAGTGTCGGCCTATAATGTCATTTTATAACTAGGCCTAACATAAGATAGCCTACCATTTCTAAAACAACAAACAATGCAGTTGCGTTGGATTTATTAACCTAGTCCTGATTCCTGACAAAAGCTTATAGGGACTTGTCCTTTAAGATATGAACATCAGTTATCCATCAGCTACCCAAGTTTATTAGAAGTTTTCTTGAGGCTTTTTGCAAAGAGATAAATGCTGATGTAACGGCCTACGTCTTCACAGCAGTACAAAGCTGAAATCACTTATTATCAGTACATTTTATTCCACCTTGTGAAACCAGGGGTCTAGTGGAGGGTAAATGTGAATAACATTTTAAAAAAGGCCTGTTATGAGAGAGAAAGAGAGATGGTGAGAGTAGCTGAGTGCCTATAGTAAGAGATGGCTGTTAATATCACTAGGCTGATTGGTCTGTGTACAGGTAGTGAACCTGATTGCTGAGAGGTTAGGTTGCTAGTTAGAATCTTAATCTGCCATAAACTACTTTTGTGTCAGCAAGTCTACAGACCATTTAAGTAGCTGCACTGAACACCTCACTGATACTGACTGTGTATCTACAAACCCAAATTGTCTAAGGAAATGTAGGTGACTGTCACAGTTTTCTTCCTCCTCTTCTGAGAAGGAGTAGGAAGGATCGGACCAATACGCAGCGTGGTAAGTGTTCGTCATATTTTTAATCAAAACTGAACACTACACAAACTGAAAACGAAATGATGATATGATATATATGATATATATATTTTTTTCATCCATTCATTTCCCTGTAATCTGCTGAGATTGTGATAGTTTTCAGGCTTTGAAGGGAGTTTTCACTGGATTTACTAGAAATGTGAAATTGACCTGGCAAGCCTGTCTCTGCCTGAGCATGATCACAACAAAAGTAGCTGTGCAGCACGTTTTTTAAGGAAGAGGAGGATGGTTGCAGACGTTCGCATTCATGCAAGAAGGTAAGCTATTAACTAAACTGTTAACCAATATGTTAACTAAAATGGTATGTGGTGTATTGGCAAGCAATGCATGTTCCCATTGTCTTTATTTGTAATTAATGTTAGCTCATGTCTCATGTCTATGTCTTTCGGTGGAATCCAACATGCATTGACAATGTCCGAAAGCCGCATTGTATCAGATATACTTCATCATGAGATTGAAATTGGTAGGCTCATCCAAACAATTCATTAATGTACAATTGTTACTTTGCATGTTTTTACCTTATACTTATTTACTGCTTGCTAATGATTAGCGTGCTAACTAGCGGTTAGTGTGCTAGCTAACGGTTAGCGTGCTAGCTAACGGTTAGCGTGCTAGTTTAGCTTAATTGGTCAAAATGTCTTTGATTCAGAATATATGATTGTGGTTAACCCAATGTTACATGCATTGAACAATAATATTGCCAATGTAACTTGAATTGGTTTACAAGCTAGCTAGAAAAGCCAGTTCCTTTACATCTGTTTTGTCAAGTCATAAGCATGCATGTGTGCTGAAATATTTAAATAAATCCCCTCATTTAATTATTTTATTGAAGTTTTGGCAGTTTTTTTTAGCACCCTTTCTTACCCAAAGAGAAATAAGTTGCTAGTTACTTTGGCTTTGCACTCAATAGAGTGAAACACCACAACAGGAATTATGATTGTGGAAAGTGTAAAATTAGGTAGGACTGCCAATTCACATGCCTTCCTTTAGCCATATCACTCATACTGTTTCTTGTTTAGTTCATCCATAAAAGCAGATGGGCTTTAGTTGCATCCAGGAACTTGTATAATGTGCTTATGTTATGCTTATACTTGCTTTTTTACCTTGAAAGTCGTCTTAAAAAAGGAAATTGTAATATATGTTTGTAGGACCTCTATCAGTCAATGATAACAGTTATTGGTGTCCCCCAACTCATCCCCTTTGTTGTGTGCCGAGCAATCTTGTCATTCTTTTAAGTGTCAACCATTCTTTTAGAAACTTGTCTTCCTTTACTCAGGCACTGCAGAGTCTAAGAAGACGCATGGAAACTCTATAAGAAACATAATTCAATTTGTAGGCCAGATTTGAAAAGGAAATAATAAATCCTGAAGCTCAGGTTTGTCAGTTGTTTAGAATGAGGATACTGGGGATTGTTGAATCATATTCCATTGCCTAAGTGGCAAATGACTAATTTAATATTATTGTATCCTTAGATGTCAGACACCGAGGCTGCCAGTACCGTATACATAAGTTAGTGTCATTCAACACCAGCACATACTGTAAGTTCTTGTGAATCTGCTTTGTAAATCAAAGACAGGCAAGTCTGCACTTTCATCCCAAATGATTTGTATTATAACAAAATGTAAAGTAGAGGAGCACAGATCCATAACTAATCAAAATGTCCAAATACTTTGTGTTATCTCTCTAGTTATCTAAGATGCTTTTTTCTGCAATACAGTTGGATACAAGACTGATGACTCAATAACTAGTATTGACAACAGTGAAGATGTTATGTCCCAGGGCCATCAGGTTCATCAGAGGAAGGCAATTTCTCTGAAAAAAATCTGACCGGTATGCCTATACCTTACATACACATGGACCTATTCTTATCTGATATGTCAGTGCATTTTCACTCTGTAGTCAAATAAAATGTTATTGGTCACATGCACATGGTTAGCAGATGTTTATACGAGTGTAGCGAAATGCTTGTGTTTCTATTTCTGATTTTGCAGTAATATCTTACAAGTAATCTAACAATTTCACAACAACTACCTTATCTCTTCAACTGATCGCTGCTCACACCTGCCCGCCAGCCCAGCATCACTACTCTGGATGGTTCTGACTTAGCATATGTGGACAACTACAAATACCTAGCTGTCTGGTTAGACTGTAAACTCTCCTTCCAGACTCACATTAAGCATCTCCAATCCAAAATGAAATCTAGAATCAGCTTCCTATTTCGCAGCAAAGCATCCATCACTCATGCTGCCAAACGTACTCATGCTGCCAAATGATCCTTGACTTCGGCGATGTCATTTACAAAATAGCCTCCAACACTCTACTCAGCAAATTGGATGCAGTCTATCACAGTGCCATCTGTTTTGTCACCAAAGCCCCATATACTACCCACCATTGCGACCTGTATGCTCTCGAAGGCTGGCCCTCGCTTCATATTCGTCGCCAAACCCACTGGCTCCAGGTCATCTATAAGTCTTTGCTAGATAAAGCCCCGCCTTATCTCAGCTCACTGGTCACCATAGCAGCACCCACCCGTAGCACGCACTCCAGCAGGTATATTTCACTGGTCACCCCCTTAGCCAATTCCTCCTTCGGCCACCTTTCCTTCCAGTTCTCTGCTGCCAATGACTGGAATGAACTGCAAAAATCACTGAAGCTGGGGACTCATATCTCCCTCACTAGCTTTAAGCATCAGCTGTCCGAGCAGCTCATAGATCACTGCACCTGTACATAGCCCTCCTGTAATCAGCCCATCCAACTACCTCATCCCCATACTGTTATCTATTTTATTTATTTTGCTCCTTTGCACCCCAGTATCTCTACTTGTACACTCATCTTCTGCACATCTATCACTCCAGTGTTTAATTGCTATATTGTAATTATTTCGCCACTATGGCCTATTTATTGCCGTACCTCCGTTATCCTACCTCATTTGCACACATTATATAGACGTTTTCTATTGTATTATTGACTGCATGTTTGTTTATTCCATGTGTAACTCTGTGTTGTTGTTTGTGTTGCACTGCTTTGCTTTATCTTGGCCAGGTCGCAGTTGTAATTGAGAACATTTTCACTCTGTAGTGTCAACTTATGGCCGTACTGTGCTGGTCCAGATCAATCCTGTCTTTATCAGTTAGTGTATTTCCAACCATGCCAGCACAGAACGGTTCGGTTTGGATTGGACACAAGTCAGCCTACCTGGTTAAATAAAGGTGAAATAAAAAAATAAAAAATACACACAAGTGTAAAGGAATGAATAAGAATATGTACATGTAAGTATATGGATGAGGGAGATACAGTAGATGGTATAGAGTACAGTATATACATATGCGATGAGTAATGTAGGGTATGTAAACAGTTTAGTAAGTGGCATTGTTAAAAGTGACTAGTGATACATTTATTACATCCAATTTTTTATTATTAAAGTGGCTAGAGATTTGAGTCAGTATGTAAGCAGCAGCCACTCAATGTTAGTGATGGCTGTTTAACAGTCTGATGGCCTTGAGATAGAAGCTTTTTTTTCAGTCGTTTAGCTCAGTTACATTAGCTTTCTTGGGAACAGGAACAATGGTGGCACTCTTGGAGCATGTGGGTACAGCAGACTTGGATAGGGATTGATTGAATATGTCCGTAAACACACCAGCCAGCTGGTCTGCGCATGCTCTGAGGACACGGCTAGGGATGCTGTCTGGACCGGCAGCCTTGCGAGGGTTAACTAGTTTGAATGTTTTACTCACGTTGGCTGCGGTGAAAAAGAGCCCGCAGGTTTTGGTTTGGTCAGTGTATTGTCCTCAAAGCGAGCAAAGAAGTTGTTTGAGTTTGTCTGGGAGCAAGACGTCAGTGTCCACGACGGTGCTGGTTTTCTTTTTATAATCCGTGATTGACTGTAGACCCTGCCACATACAGTGGGGAGAACAAGTATTTGATACACTGCCGATTTTATAAAATGCAAATTAATTACTTAAAAATCATACAATGTGATTTTCTGGATTTTTGTTTTAGATTCCGTCTCTCACAGTTGAAGTGTACCTATGATAAAAAATTATGGACCTCTACATGCTTTGTAAGTAGGAAAACCTGCAAAATCGGCAGTGTATCAAATACTTGTTCTCCCCACTGTAGGTCTCATGTCTGAGCCGTTGAATTGCGACTCTACTTTGTCTCTATACTGATGCTTAGCTTGTTTGATTGCCTTGCGGAGGGAGTAGCTACACTGTTTGTATTCGGTCATGTTTCCGGTTGCCTTGCCATGATTAAAAGCAGTGGTTCGCGTTTTCAGTTTTGTGCGAATGTTGCCATCAATCCACGGTTTCTGGTTGGGAAAGGTTTTAATAGTCACCGTGGGTACAACATCACCGATGCACTTGCTAATAAACTCGCTCACCGAATCAGCGTATACATCAATGTTGTTGTCTGAGGCTATCCGGAACATATCCCAGTCCACGTGATCGAAGCAATCTTGTGTGTGGAATCAGATTGGTCGGACCAGCATTGAACAGACCTGAGCACGGGCGTTTCCTGTTTTAGTTTCTGTCTATAGGCTGGGAGCAACAAAATCGAGTCGTGGTCAGATTTGCGACTCGTTAATCATAAGACATACACCCCCGCCCTTCTTCTTTCCAGAGAGATGTTTGTTTCTGTCAGCGCGATGCGTGAAGAAACCGGGTGGCAGTACCGAGTCTGATAACGTATCCCGAGTGAGCCATGTTTCCGTGAAACAGAGAATGTTACAATCTGATGTCTCTCTGGAATGCAACCCTTGCTTGAATTTCGTCTACCTTGTGGTCAAGAGACTGGACATTGTCGAGTAGTATACTCGAGAGTGGTGAGCGATGTGCCCGTCTACGGAGCCTGACCAAAAGACCGCTCCGCCTTCCTCTTCTGGGGCGCCATTGTTTTTGGTCGCCTTCAGGAATCCGATCCATTGTCCTGGGTGGTGGTCCAAACAGAGGATCCACTTTGGGAAAGCCATATTCCTGGTCGTAATGTTGGTATGTTGACGTTGCTCTTATATCCAATAGTTCTTCCCGGCTGTATGTAATAAGACTTAAGATTTCCTGGGGAACAGTGTTAGAAATAATACATAAAAAAAAAAAAATTCTGCATAGTTTCCTAAGAACGCGAATCGAGGCGACCATCTCTGTCAGTTAGTGTATTTCCAACCATGCCAGCACAGAACGGTTCCGTTTGGATTGTACAGTGGTGTGAAAAAGGTTAGGATCCACCCTGATGGAGTCTGCCTTCATTTCAGCATGGTATTGTGCGTTCCCCTCTCACTACATGGTTGTAGGGTTTGTGTGGCTGTAGCCGTCCCTCTCATACCATATTCAATAGGCTTGAATGGCACAGCTGTTATAAACCTGCATTTTGAGCTGCTCCAACAGTTATCGCTTATGGATTGGTTCATAGGTTGGATTGGGTGAAACTGACATGATTCCCACTGATGTTTTCCAGGAGAGATGTCGGCGATTCGGGCCAATGACCAAGGGAAAGCTGGGACAAAAGAGAGGTTCACACGGTAAACATTTTTACTACTGTCTTCAGTCAGTGCATTTTCACTCTGGCAAAAAATGCTGACTCTAATTTGTTGTGCATTGATTTAACTTGCTGCAATTTGATTTTGTTTTTTGTCTTTTACAAACTATTATGTCTGAAGAAATGGATGCTGCGGCCACTGCGCATCAGAGAATGACTCTGAGAGGAGTCATCTGAAGAATCCTATGAAGAAAATCTGACCGGTATGCCTATACCTTACATACACATGGACCTATTCTTAATTACAATGTCCTTTTCAACATGTTTTCCAGGAGAGATGTCAGCGATTCGGGCCAAACAACCAATGACCAAGGGAAGACTGGGACAAAAGAGAGGCTCACACGGTAAGCATGTTTCCTACTGCCTTCAGGCAGTGCATTTTCAATCTGTAGTGTCAACTTATGGGCCATACTGTGCTGGTCCAGATCAATCCTGTCTTTATCAGTTAGTGTATTTCCAACCATGCCAGCACAGAACGGTTCGGTTTGGATTGGACACAAGTCAAGACGTTAGATCTGGAACTAGTGTGTCAGGATAGATGATAACACAGAAGGATTACCACGCTTTACATTGTTTCTCTTGAGGGAGGGAACTTGATTTAATAGGTATTGCTTTTATTAGAAGGTTTACATTGCAAACAGATTGTTGGGCTTAGATTCCATACAGATTGAGTCTGCCTTGATGTCAGCATTGCACATTCTCCTCTCACATCCTTATCTATGTAGTTATTTAGTTGGGATTGTTAGTTTAATTTCAACACAGTCTCTGCAGATACAGCTGTAACCTTGTAGAGTTAATATAGAGAGATGTTCAAGTACTGTATTGTAGTCAACCTTTATTTAATGTAGTCATTCATAATGCCATCTCTATACAAAGGTGACAAAGGAACAAAAAGGTATTGGTCGACAATAGAGGTGGATGCAGTTGAAGATTCCTTGATGAACTTTATCCGAATGGGGAAAAATGCCTGGAAAACAAGACTGTGAGAAATGCATTGCTGCTTCTCCCCAAGCGCTTTTAAACAGGGACTGGAGAGCAGTACAGTTCTATAGACACAACAGAATAGTTGCAGATCAGAGAAAATAAGTGTATGAGATGCTTCTGGCTATCTCATAGGCAGATGACAAATGTCGTCTATCTCACTGTTCAGGGGAAGTTTTTCCTGGTGGATGGTTCACGAGGTGAGATCTTGCATGGAGCCCCAGATCGAGGGTGATTGACCGTCATCTTGAACTTCTTCCATTTTCTTTTAATTGCGCCAACAGTTGTTGCCTTCTCACCAAGCTGATTTCATATTGTCCTGTAGCCTATCCCAGCCTTGTGCAGGTCTACAATTTTATCCCTGATGTCCTTACACAGCTCTCTAGTCTTGGCCATTGTGGAGAGGTTGGAGTCTGTTTGATTGAGTGTGTGGATAGGTGTCTTTTATACAGGTAACGAGTTCAAACAGGTGCAGTTAATACAGGTAATGAGTGGAGAACAGGAGGGCTTCTTAAAGAAAAACTAACAGGTCTGTGAGAGCCGGAATTCTTACTGGATATATTGAATCCATTACTAAAATGGTTGTTCCAGTTTAAATACTTTAATGAAGAACTACACTAAAGCCGTTGAGTTGCCTTCCGTGTTGCTTCATTCTGGCATTCTACATGGATATTTTCAGTCATAAAATAGAAATAATGTGTCAAATATAGAGATTTTAAAATGGTTAATTATTTTACGCTTTCATTAGGTACAACTTAGGCAGTTGGATAGCTTTTATAGATTTCATAGGAGACATTCTCTCGATGGCTGATGGCAATGCATTGAGTGGCTGCTGCCAACATACAGACTCAATCTCTAGCCACTTTAATAATGAATTATTCGATGTAATAAATGTATCACTAGTCATTTAAACTGTGCCACTTTATATAATGTTTACATACCCTACATTTCTGTCATTTAAATAGTTGAGGCTGTGTGTTAGTTTAGATGGTGTTCAAGGTACAAAGTGTTCAACCTCCTTTCTTACAGAACTTTAGTGCCCCCCTGTGGAATATCACGCGTCGTTACATGGGGATCAACATTTGTTTTTGAGGGTTGAAAAAAACAAACATGGATAATGTTAGAATAAAATCATGCTGAGGAAGTTTTATTCAAAAGACGAAGGATGAGACATGACGTGTCGTACAGTGTCAGGCTTCAGATCAAAAGAAAAACAATACAGTCTCTTCCTCGCAGTCCAACCAACGGTATTTTAAACGAAGCACAGTTGGAAGGCTAAGCAAATGTCATTCATATTTCACAAATGTAAGGCAACACTACATATATTCCAGATAAAGGGGTGGTTTTTATTCGTATAAAAGGAATAATTTATATAAGTGTTTCTTATGTGGCACTATCCAGGTCTTTCTTGCAAAAGTGGGTTATTTTGGCAAGAGAGACCTGGTTACCGCAGAACCCAGCAGTTATATTTCATCTGCAGCTGTCTGCTTCCCTTACATGTGCAAGTTGAGACAGGGCCTCTTCGCGTCAGATGTACCTCCTTCGGAATAATACAAATTTGAATCGGAACTTCACTTATATTATTATTCCGATCAGCACTTACCTCTACTCTTTGGTCATAAAATCCAATGAAGAAATAAACATTCTACTAAAAGGGTATACTTCATAGCTCACAAGAAACCAACAACACACACCACAGATAATTTTCAACTGCAATAAAACTTTATAGAAACAGAATTCTTTGGAACATGGTGATGATAAATTAACATTTGCCTAACTAGAATAACAAGTGGATTAATATTAATCTCTAGTTCATACTGAGGGACATATTCTATCATCACATCAGCGTACTAGATACTCTGGATACTCCTAAGGGGTTGAAGCAGTCCATCTTCAGGAAGAGGCTCACAATTGGCCCAGTGTCGTCCGGTTTAGGGTTTGGCCGGGGTAGGTCGTCATTGTAAATAAGAATTTGTTCTTAACTAACTTCACAATTTAAATAAAGGTACAAAATAAATTAAATTAAGACGTGTGTGTGTGCGACCCCTTACAACTGGCTTTGCTCCATCTCTTAAGAAAGAGACTCTTCATCCACCTCCAAGATAGAGGGCAGTGATGGAGAGACACACACTGGGAAGAAAGGCCCAGACTTAAAGTTAACGTCCCAGTGAATGGGCTTCACTCTCTTCCTACGCCCTCGTTGTCTATTCTCCCGCTCGGCCTTGGCACGGGAGGCGGGCATGTGCCCCCGCTTGATAGGAGGCTGTTCTGCCAGTGGGACCAAGGGGGTCAAGAGGGTATCAAAGGGGCACTTCTCATCCGCCTGCACGGCTCTCCCACTGGTCAGTAAAGGGGAGTGGTCGGTGCGACCTGTGTGGCTGGGTGTATGTCTGGTCAGGGGGTGACAGCCATCTCCGCAGACTAAAGGTGGACCACAGAGGAACATCCTCTCAGTGCTACTGAAGGACAGGGGCTCAGAGGGTAATATGATTTGTTTGTCACCCAGTTGTTCTGGAAGCTGCTGGTCCAGCATAGCAGACTGGATCTGTAATAGCTGGATCTTCTTCGACACACGCCGTGATCTGGTGTTGGCAGGCCGGGCTGGCACTGGGGAGGCAGGTGGGGCAGGCACTCGGCTGGAAGGAACCGGAGATGCAGATGGAGTAGGCACCAGAAGGTCAGGTACATAGCTGACCATTGGGGTAGGCAATGGGAAGGCCATCAGGGGAGGTGAGGCTGACACTGCAATGGTTGGCAGCACAGGGAAAGAATTGGTGCTCTCCCTCCTACCCATGTAGTTTATAATCTCTAAGGTCTGGTTAGGGAACCTCAGAGTGCTGCCATCAGTATGTCTTGTTATCCTAGCTATCCCGGTCTTGGGTCGAGCCAGGCTTCTGCTGGCCTGGACCTCCGGCTGGAGGACATCCACAGGAGAACATGGCGGTTGCAAGAGGCTTCCGTCGGGCAGAGACCGTCTGGCCTGAGCAGGAGGAGAGCGGGGCCTTTGGTCCTGGATGTTAGACCTCTTGAGAGGATTGGCCTGGATCCTGACCTCAGACTGGCTGCATGGAGTCCCAGATAAAGGAGCTACTGCCTTGGCTGCAGTGGAGCATAAATTGGGTCTCCTAGGGATGCTTCCTGGTATCTGTGGTCTGCTGGATTTAACCTCTGGCTCCTTCTTGTGGCTGGAGATCAATGTGCTCCCTCCGGTTTTGGTTTTAACCGGACCCAGAGGCTTGCTACCCATCTGTCCCTCCAGCTGCAGACGAGGCATGCGAGGCACCTTGAGGGTGTTTTTGTTCCTTTGGGCATTGAGAGAGGTCACAGTGAGCATTGGGAGCCTGATGGGTGGAGTGGCCAATGGAAGCCTTCCCATGTCAGCCCTCTCTTTAATCACATCCATGTTGTGGAAGTGGGATCGGCTATTCTTTCTCCCTGGTGGCATTGGCTGTAGGACAATATCACTGGCACACCGGACACTGAGGATGTCTGTCAGGCTGTTCTCAGAACTGTTCTGACTGGTCTCTTGTGTCCTAGTCCTGGACTTCCCTCTGTCTTTCATGGCTGTGAGAGTCACAGTGGAAGAGAAAACAATATGTTTGAGAATAAGAATATAGAATAAATTACATATATTACAATAGAATTTGATCAAAGTTGTTTTTATGAACTAGTGTTTTTCCACTTTCAAAGGACATTCCAATTCCTGCCAAAATGTTCACAAATTCATAAAAATGAAAGATTCACAGACTAAGGCCTACCTTCAATTTGGACTTCCAGATAATTTGCTCACGTAGGATTTGACTGTACAGTTTCAAGAATATATTAAGACCACAATACCTAGTTTAAATAAATACTTTTTTTTGTCACAAATCACAAAACATAACCGTTTTTCTTACAGTTATTGATCAAATAAAGTTCTCATAAGATAAAAGTAGTGTATTTGAGATTATTTCATTAAATTATAGGTCCTACCTCAGTTCAGGAATAGCATCAATGACCTGTCTATGGTATGTCTTCATTTAACAAAAGAATGCTTCATTATGACATCATGTACATTATGACATAGTAGCCGTCCACATAATAAAAGTTTGTCAAAACCACTTGAATGGGCATGAAATGTCGAATTAAATAAAATAGACCTAATTCAACATTTGAATAAGATAGTACTTTGACAGTAAATATTCAGTTTATTGGCTTTTATTTTCATTACAGTAGTGGATTTGAATGTATTAAAATGAGAGTAGACATAGTGAGTTTCCTAGAACTCAATCGCTCATTGAACATCTGTGTGGAACGTTCGCAGCTGACGCCACGGACGCCTTTGAAAAACATTCACGATTTTAGTTTCATATTCAACTTATCAGCAATAATGCACGGCAAATAAATTCCCAGTACTCAAATAAACCTGACAATCGCAATTGTTTATTTATTAGAGCATCCTCTTAGAACGAGAATCACTGTGGTGTCAATGTTTTTGATTATGTCCAAGTAGGAACATAGCTACTGGTATTTTGACTTCTATACTATAATAGTAGTAGTTGTGTGTGTTTTCTTGTTGTGCATTCGTTTTGAGTCAAAGCTAAACCCACAATTTTTTGGTCCCATTCAGTATTAGCACCATCAGCCAATAGGGGAAGTGACATGCCTGAAGCCTAAATTGATGTTGTCAACTAAACACAATTCAATATTACTTTTGTAATACAGGTAATAGCCTAAAGTTAAGGCTCTCTTACAAACTAATGTAACAGTATTTATTCAACCTTAAAATAAGTAACAGATCCATGGCCACATTTTGAGGTTACTGTAACTATACATGTATTCATATGTAAAGTTAATCATATAAAATGTGCATGTTCAAGATAGCATGCATACTGTAGGTTGTGGAGATATTCACAATGGCTGTAGTCAATGTAGAATCTCGAACGGCACTGATCACTTGCACCATGTCATCTCAACTTCAAACCAGGTCATTTAGTTCTGCTGTTTGATGAAGCAGTGTGGTTTAGTCGCCAGGGTTGTGGGTGTGATTCCCACGGGTGACCAGTGTGACCGTATGCTAAATGACTAAAATGTAAATAACCAGTGGTGGAAAAAGTACTCAATTGTCATACTTTTTTTTTTACAATATATTTATTGCCATTTTTTATTTATTTTTTAACAATTTAACAATCATCAGAATATGATACAGATAATGCCCCGTTATTCCTTCCACCTAAACAAAACACCATGCTACATGGGAGCACATCGTGCAAAACCCTTCCCTCCCCAACCCCCTCCCTCCCCTCTACCGGTATTAACTTCACTGATTAACAACAAAAAAAGAAACAGAATGACCTTCACATTCCATGCTAGAAAATAAATGATTCAACACAAAAACAAATAATAATAATAGATTCATGAAGAAAGTAGTAATGAGGCAGCTAAGGTGACGTCTCTAGAAACTACTGAAAGTCCCCCCAGACATCAGTAAATTCAAAGGGTTTATTACATCAATTGTATGTTATTCTTTCAGATGGAATATAGGAAGATAGTTCTTTTAGCCACATCTGCTTGCTTGGCGGAGTGTCACTCTTCCATATAATAGCTCTGCCAATTTAATGAATCTGGTTTTGCTACAAATATAATACATTTGTACAGTAATCTAATCAGACCTACATACTTAGGTCCAATATTCTTCCTCTGTAAAACTTCAAACAGATAGTTCCATTCTATGCGGTCAAAAGCTTTTTCCGGTCATTCTCTACATAATGCATAATATTAAATAATCTTCTGATATTATCAGGAGATGAGCGGTTTCTTACAAAGCCTGTTTGGTCCATATCAACCAAGTCCGGTAGAACCTTATCCAGTCTAAGAGCAATGAGTTTCGTAAGAATCTTATATGAAGTGTTCAATAGAGATATTGGTCTATACGACCCACAAAGCATAGGATCTTTCCCAGGTTTTAACAAAACTGTGATCATTGTCTGGGAGCTTTTCTGTCTCTATGGCATAATTAAACTTACTGTAAAGAGGCTCAATTAGTTTGGGTAAAAAGGATCGAAAGAAATCAATAGGGAATCCGTCTAACCCTGGTGATTTTCCCCCAGCAGTGTTGAAAATGGATTCCCTAAATGGATTCCCTAATCTCTTTCTCCAAGTGCTCTCTATCCTCATCATTAAAGTTTGTAAATTGAGTTTGTTCAAAAACTCATGCATTGTGGCAGGGGCATCCCCTTCAGACTTGTACAATGTTTCATAAAACTCCCTGAAGACTGGATACATTTCCTCAGGACTGTGAACAACTGTGTTACTGGGTAGCTTAATAGAGCTAATAACTCTACTAGCATCCTCTCGTCTTATCTGGCAAGGAAGGAACTTTCCTGCTTTATCTCCATGTTCGTAGTGGTTTTGTTTTGTTCTCCTGAGAGCATTTTCCACTTCATGGGTCGTCAGGGTGTTATATTCCAATCGCTTTGAGTCAAATTTTTGTAGAGTTGAGTCATCAAATGTTACACTATGTTCATTTTCCAGATCTGTAATTTCATTCCCCAACGAATCTACTTGAGCCTTATACATCTGACAAGCATCTGAACTAAAGGATATGATTTGCCCCCTCAGATATGCAAGGAGAGCTTCTCATAAAATTAGGGAAGAGGCAGAGTTGTTATTGGTGCTAAAAAATAAGTATATATGAGTGTTCAGAAATGTTACAAATGTGGGAGTATTTAGTAAATATGTACCAAACCTCCATCTTCTTGAGGGTGGCTGTGCTCTACTGACGGGTACTGAAGCCAGCAGGGCAGAATGATCTGATATACATCTTGGTAAGTACTTACACCCAGTAGTTAAACTTCCCCTGGCTGCAGGAATAAGAAATAAGTCTCTTCTAGAGTAATTGTTATGGACAGGGGAGTAAAATGAGTATTCTTTAACCTTTTGGTTGTGAAATGTCCATAAGTCTACGAGTCCAAAGTGTTTAATTTCTGCTTTTAACATTTTAGCTTCCTGTGTGAGGTTGATACTATTAGAGGAAGATCTATCACTGGAAGGGTCCAGTACCAAGTTAAAATCCCCTGCCATTATTATCTCTGATGATGGGCATATTAACTTTAAAAAGATGTCTTTGTAAAATGTAGGATCATCATGGTTAGGACCATACACAATCACAATGGTAATGGGCTCAATATTAATGAAACCTTGAATGATCACAAACCTTCCCCCTTTGTCTTTATTCTGAGATTGTATCTGAAAGGGGCAATGCTTATTAATGAGTATGGCCACCCCTCTTGCCCGAGATGTGAAAGATGAATAGTACACTTGGCCCACCCATTCTCTTCAGTTTATCATGCTCAGAGTCAGTCAGGTGTGTCTCCTGAAGAGCTATATCAACCTTATGCTGCTTTAGATCATTCAGAATGCGTTTGCGCTTGACTGGGCATTTAGTACCCTTAATGTTAAGTGTCATAAAAGTATAGTTATTAGGTGCAGACATCTTTAAAGAAAATAAGAAATAGGGAAAAGGAAAGAAACAAAATTGCATTGAGTGTATACAACTTGAAAATTTAAAGTAGTAAACATCTCGTGAGCTAATACCCTGACCCTACCACAAACCCACCCAACCCCCTCCCCAACTGAGGGAGTGAAAGTACCCATATCCTTAGATGCTAGTCTTTAAACTAGATGTACCTACTATGCATAGCATCGCTCTAATTAGGTTAATTCTAAATTATATGTATATGGAATTGGAACTACATTGACTGTTCCTTGTAGCATAAACATATTGTTAGTCAAGTAACAAAATACAATTCGATTACAACAATAATGACCGGATTATTTAGCCCAACTTGAGCATGTCTCAACAACAACAAAAACCTTGTGTGCGTTCATTGTCACCAACAGAGCCTACAAGCACACCCAAATGTCAACCAATCGGCATTCCCCAATGCGCCCTGAGACCTGTGCTGCGAGGCGACAAAAGCGATGACCACAAATGCACCCCAGCAGGTCAGGAAAAAAGACATCAAGCTGTGATGTATAAATGAAAAACTTTAACAGACGATAACAATCATCTCTCATAAAATAGGGACAAGTAGTTAAACAATCACCATCCTCCTGAGTTCACGGTCTCCAAAAAAAATATTATATATATACACACACACACACACGTATGCACATACACAAGTGTAAAGCTTTCAGCTAGTTGGCAAATAGGCGGCCAGCGAGTAACTTATCCCGGTCTCGGTATCAGTAACACTAGCATATATCTCTAACAATAAACAAGCCAGCAAACGTAATAGTAGCTAAAATTCCCTGAAGTAATATAAACATAGTTAGGCTTGAAACCCAGTCAAATGCCACATAACTATTTAACCAAACCCGGCTGGACCTCTCTGCATAAATTAAAGTATACAGAAAAATTATAACTACCTGGCATAGTGTGGACGTATAGTAGCTAAAGCTACAACCTTGTAAACTTAGCGAGCTGGCTAAGTAGCACAGCCAACATTAGCTAACATCCAACTTTACCTCGCTAGTCATTATCGCACTAGCCATCTAGCCAGCCATCCAGCCAGTCGATCATATGAGTAATTTTGTTGTTTCATCATGTGCTAACAGTTCACTATCCACTGTTTCCAAGTTCAAAAGACAGTTCCTCGGGATGTAGTAGACGTGAACAAGTCAGGAAGTTCTTTCCTCATGTATGTTTCAGCCATCTTCACAGAGTCAAATGTGCGCTCACCATTCTTGGTTTCGATCTTCAAAGTCGCTGGGTAGCTCAGGTCGTATGCCAAGCCAGCCTGACGTAGAAGTCTCTTCAGTGGGGAGAAAGCCATCCTCCTCTTGTGTAGTGTGGGAGAAAGATCCGGAAAGCTCATGATTCTGGCATCTCCATACTTGAGCTCTCCCTTTGCTCGGGCAGCAGAGAGGATGCAAACCTTGTTCTGGTAGTGTAGAAATGTAATGACAAATGCCCTGGGTGCAACCTGGCCAGGCAGCCGCCTCCGTAGGGTGCGATGGGCCCTCTCGATCTCCAGTGGGTGCGCGGGAGGGGGTAGATCCAGAATTTTGGGAATCCATTCCTGTAGAAAGCAGATCGCGTCTCTTCCCTCCACGGCCTCTGGGAAACCTTGAAGTCTCAAATTCTCACTTCTTGTATTTTTGGTCCACTTCCTCGCGGACGTCCAGGATGGCAGCCTGGTGGTCAGCATGGGCTTTTTCTAACTTTGTCACTCGTCCCTTTGTGACTATCTGGTCTTCGTGGAGTTTATCGACCAGTACATAAATTTTGCTGAGGTGTTCAGAAAGTGTCTCTTGGATTTTTGTTATACCCTCGTCCATCTCTATTCTGAACCATGCTGGTGCTTCTTCCGAGCTAGCATCTGCCGAATCCGAAGAAGGGCTGTCAGAGAGGGGCATTTTTCTATGCCTCGTCTGAGGCTTTGACATATTGGGCATATTTTAATTTGACGATACAATAGATGTTTTAACTTCCAACTCACTATTGACGAAAAGGTAAACCATGTCAAATGCCTTAAAAAGGTTTGAAAGTTTGAGGACGCTACGCAGACACGTCTTGTTAGAGCTTAGCCATTTCCGGAAGTCTCAATTGTCATACTTGAGTAAAAGTAAAGTTACCTTTTAGTAGAAAATTATTCAAATAAAAGTGAAAGTCAGCCAATAAGATACTACCTGAGTAAAAGTCTAAAAGTATTTGGTTTTAAATATAGTGGAAGTGATTAGCGAGTACACCAGATTAGAGGCAGTAGGGATGACCAGGGATGTTCTCTTGAAGTGTGGGAATTGGACCATTTTCTGTCCTGCTAAGCATTCAACATGTAATGAGTACTTTTGGGTGTCAGGGAAATGTATGGAGTAAAAAGTACATTATATTCTTTAGGAATGTTGTTAAGTGTAAAATATGTCAAAAACATAAATAATAAAGTACAGATACAGTACTTTAAAGTATTTTTACTTAAATACTTTATATCAAAATAAAGAAAGTCGCACACTCCATATAAAACCTCCCATATGTGTGTTATATACAGTGGTGTAAAGTACTTAAGCAGATTAAAAAACATGAGCTGGCGCACACCCAGAAAAATGTGTTTTTGTGGGGAAATAAACGATAAACTATCAAAATAAAGAAAGTCGCTCACTCCGTATATAAACTCCCAGTAATTTATTGGGTATTTGCCCACGTTTCTGCATCACTGTGTCTTCTGCAGGGAAAGTTTCTAAAACCATCCTATGGAAGATATACATAGATGATGTATTTGTGCTCTGGGAAGGAAGTCAGCAGGAACTAAATTAATTCCAAACTCTACTAAACGAGAGCTCTGAATACCTTAAAATCCCCATGCAGACTGATGAGAGAAAAATAAACTACCTGGACTTATGGATCATCAAATAGAATGATGCAGTACACACAGACTTATATACAAAGCCCACAGACCGCAATGCCTTGCTATGTGTGAATAGTATGCACCCCCTTCCCCTCAAGAATGGTCAACCAGTTATGCAGGATTAAACAAATCTGTGGCCACCAGACAGATTTTGACAACAATGCTAAAAAAATGACAGATCAATTCAAAATGAGAAGCTACAAGGACAAAACTCTTGATGCTGCAATGATGAAAATATCTCATAAACCAAGAGAGGAATTACTTAAAACTCAACCAAAGAAGAAAAACAACGCAACCATCTTTTGCACTAAATACACCAAGGGTTCAGAGAAAATGAAAGCAATCCTGAAAAAGGACTGGCATATTCTGCAATCAGACAAAAATAATAATTGCACACCTCTTCACGGAATCCCCGCTGGTGGTCTATAAGCGTGGTCACAATATTGGAGATAGCTTGGTGAGATCTGACATGCCCCCTGAGCTCACTCAGACACTCTTGACACCTATCCCAAATGGGAACTACAAATGTGGATCATGCGCACAGTGCAATAGCATTATAAAAACATCCTTCTTCAGACACCCACATACAGGTCGAAACATCCCTGTTAGGGGTAATCATCTCATGCAAGACCACGGGAGTAATCTATCTCATCATCTGTTCGTGTGGAAAAGCCGACAAGGGGAGCCTTACAGGATATCCTCTCTAAAAACATTGACCCCTAGTGGTCTGAATATTGACTTTGATCTCAGGCCCTTCTTATGAACAATTCCTTCTTTTATGAACAAGTCTTATAAATTGAAATAATCTTTCTACAGCTTATTAGTGTACACCTAATATGTTCCCCCTGTTGATGATGCTCATTATAGATTAAGGTTGAACCAAAAGTTTACATGTAACAAATATGAAATGAAATACGAAACAATTAAATATGTGAAATTGAATTGAACAATAATGTATGTGGATGCTAATATGATGTACTATATTCAATGATGTTTCTATACGATAACAATAGCCTAATATATTTAATATGCCATCAACGATTGTTTTTTAAAAACATTTTCACTAATTAATTCTAATTAACTTAATCATTATGGCACAAATTGCAATGTTTGTCTACATAACCTGGTTCAAGTATTCATGACATTACCCTGAAGAAGGCATAGTGACGCTAAAACATTGGTAAATACCCAATAAATTACTGGGAGTTTATATATGGAGGGTGCAACTTTATTTTGATATAAAGTATTTAAGTAAAAATACTTTAAAGTACTGTATCTGTACTTTATTATTTATGTTTTTGACATATTTTACTTTTACTTAACATTTCTAAAGAATATGATGTACTTTTTACTCCATACAGTTTCCCTGACACCTAAAAGTACTCATTACATTTTGAATGCTTAGCAGGACCGAAAATGGTCCAATTCCCACACTTATCAAGAGAACATCCCTGGTCATCCCTACTGCCTCTGATCTGGCGGACTCACTAATCACTAAACACAAATGCTTTGTTTTTAAATGATGTCTGGGTGTGACTCTGGCTATCTGATTTGCTTAATTTAAGGAATTTTAAATTCATACTTTTACTTTTGATACTGAAGTATATTTAAAACCAAATACTTATAGACTTTTACTCAGGTAGTATTTTATTGGCTGACTTTCACTTTTATTTGAGTCATTTTCTACTAAGGTAACTTTACTTTTACTCAAGTATGACAATTGAGTTATTTTTCCATCACTGGTTATTTACATTTGAGTCATTTAGCATACGGTCACACTGGTCACCCGTGGGAATCGCACCCACAACCCTGGCGACTAAACCACACTGTGCTTCATCAAATAGCAAAACCAAATTACTTGGTTTGAAGTAGAGAATACATTAAAAGTACATGGTGCAAGTCATCAATGTCGTTCGAGAATCTACTTAGACAACATCAATTGTGAATATCTCCACAGATCTGCCACAACCTACAGTAGGCATGCTGTCTTGAACATGCACGCTTTATATGATGAACATTACATACGAATAAATGTATAGTTACAGTAGCCTCAATGTGGCCATGGATCTGTTACTTATTTTAAGGTTGAATAAATACTGTTAGATTAGTTTGTAAAATGGCTATTTACTGTATTACAAAAGTAATATTGACTTGTGTTTAGTTGACAACGCTTCCAAATTTCAACATTTTAAATGATATATTTACTGCTTGGATAGTTCAATCTAAGACACTGGCTTAATTCCATTCTTTCACTTTCATTTTTGGTTGAGTTGGAGATGTGAAGCCAACATATAATTTATGAACTTGTTTTGTCGACAAATTAACAGGCTATTTATTGTATTTCAAAAGTGAAATTGAAATGTGTTTGGTCGACAACATCAATTTAGGCATCAGGCATGTCACTTCCCCCATTGGCTGACGGTGCTAATACCGAATGGGACCAAAATATTGTGGGATTAGCGTTGACTCAAAACAAATGCACGACAAGAAAACACACACAACTGCTACTATTTTAGTATAGAAGTTAAAATACCTGTAGCTATGTTCCTACTTGGACATAATCAAACACATTGACACCACAGTGATTCTCATTCTAAGAGGATGCTATAATAAATAGATCATTGGAATTGTCAGATTTATTTGAGTACTGGGAATGTATTTGCCGTGCATTATTGCTGATAAATTGAATATGAAACTAAAATCGTGAATGTTTTTCAAAGGCGTCTGTGTGGCGTCAGCTGCAAACATTCCACACAGATGTTCAATGAGCGATCGAGTTCTACTAAACTCGCTAGGCCTACTCTCATTTTAATTAATTCAAAACCACTACTGTAATGAAAACAAAAGCCAATAAACTGAATAATTACTGTCAAAGTATTGTTTTTATTCAATTGTTGAATTAGGCCTATTGTATTTAATTGGACATTTCATGCCTATTCAAGTGGTTTTAACAAACTTTTATGGACGGCTGCTATGTCATAATGTACATGATGTCACAATGAGCATTATTTTGTTAAAATACGACATTTCATAGACAGGTCATTGATGCTCTTCCATATCTGTGGTAGAACCTATAATTTAATGAAAAAATCTCAAATACACTACTTTTATCTTATGACAACTTTATTTGATCAATAACTGTAAGAAAAACTTATGTTTTGTGATTTGTGACAAAAAAAAAAAAAATTAAACTAGGTATTGTGGTCTTGTGTTTCTGTTTTCAAGAATATATTGTTGAAACTGTATAGTCCAATCCTACGTGTGCAAATTATCTGGAAGTCCAAATTGAAGGTAGGCCTTAGTCTGTGAATCTTTCATTTTTATGAATTTGTGAACATTTTGGCAGGAATTGGAATGTCCTTTGAAAGTGGAAAAACACTAGTTTATAATTACAACTTTGATCAAGTTCTATTGTAATATATGTAATTTATTCTATATTCTTGTTCTCAAACATGTTGTTTGCTCTTCCACTGTGACTCTCACAGCCATGAAAGACAGAGGGAAGTCCAGGACTAGGACACAAGACACCAGTCTGAACAGTTCTGAGAACAGCCTGACAGACATCCTCAGTGTCCGGTGTGCCAGTGATATTGTCCTACAGCCAATGCCGCCAGGTAGAAAGAATAGCCGGTCCCACTTCCACAACATGGATGTGATTAAAGAGAGGGCTGACATGGGAAGGCTTCCAATGGCCACTCCACCCACCAGGCTCCCAATGCTCCACCACTTCCGGCGCCGACAGAGATGGCCGCCTCGCTTCGCGTTCCTAGGAAACTATGCAGTGTTTTGTTTTTTTACGTGTTATTTCTTACATTAGTACCCCAGGTCATCTTAGGTTTCATTACATACAGTCGAGAAGAACTACTGAATATAAGATCAGCGTCAACTCACCATCAGTACGACCAAGAATATGTTTTTCGCAATGCGGATCCTGTGTTCTGCCTTTCACCCAGGACAACGGAGTGGATCCCATGCAGCGACCCAAAAAAACGACTCAGAAAAAGAGGGAAACGAGGCGGTCTTCTGGTCAGACTCCGGAGACGGGCACATCGTGCACCACTCCCTAGCATCCTTCTCGCCAATGTCCAGTCTCTTGACAACAAGGTTGATGAAATCCGAGCAAGGGTAGCATTCCAGAGGGACATCAGAGACTGTAACGTTCTTTGCTTCACGGAAACATGGCTCACTGGAGAGACGCTATCGGGGGCGGTGCAGACAGCGGGTTTCTCCACGCATCGCGCCGACAGAAACAAACATCTTTCTGGTAAGAAGAGTGGCGGGGGCGTATGCCTTATGACTAACGAGACATGGTGTGATGAAAGAAACATACAGGAACTCAAATCCTTCTGTTCACCTGATTTAGAATTCCTCACAATCAAATGTAGACCGCATTATCTACCAAGAGAATTCTCTTCGATTATAATCACAGCCGTATATATCCCCCCCCAAGCAGACACATCGATGGCTCTGAACGAACTTTATTTGACTCTTTGCAAACTGGAATCCATTTATCCGGAGGCTGCATTCATTGTTGCTGGGGATTTTAACAAGGCTAATCTGAAAACAAGACTCCCAAAATTTTATCAGCATATCGATTGCGCAACCAGGGGTGGAAAAACCTTGGATCATTGTTACTCTAACTTCCGCGACGCATATAAGGCCCTGCCCCGCCCTCCTTTCGGAAAAGCTGACCACGACTCCATTTTGTTGATCCCTGCCTACAGACAGAAACTAAAACAAGAGGCTCCCACGCTGAGGTCTGTCCAACGCTGGTCCGACCAAGCTGACTCCACACTCCAAGACTGCTTCCATCACGTGGACTGGGACATGTTTCGTATTGCGTCAGATAACAATATTGACGAATACGCTGATTCGGTGTGCGAGTTCATTAGAACGTGCGTTGAAGATGTCGTTCCCATAGCAACGATTAAAACATTCCCTAACCAGAAACCGTGGATTGATGGCAGCATTCGTGTGAAACTGAAAGCGCGAACCACTGCTTTTAATCAGGGCAAGGTGACTGGTAACATGACCGAATACAAACAGTGCAGCTATTCCCTCCGCAAGGCTATCAAACAAGCTAAGCGTCAGTACAGAGACAAAGTAGAATCTCAATTCAACGGCTCAGACACAAGAGGCATGTGGCAGGGTCTACAGTCAATCACGGACTACAAGAAGAAATCCAGCCCAGTCACAGACCAGGATGTCCTGCTCCCAGGCAGACTAAATAACTTTTTTGCCCGCTTTGAGGACAATACAGTGCCACTGACACGGCCTGCAACGAAAACATGCGGACTCTCCTTCACTGCAGCCGAGGTGAGTAAGACATTTAAACGTGTTAACCCTCGCAAGGCTGCAGGCCCAGACGGCATCCCCAGCCGCGCCCTCAGAGCATGCGCAGACCAGCTGGCCGGTGTGTTTACGGACATATTCAATCAATCCCTATACCAGTCTGCTGTTCCCACATGCTTCAAGAGGGCCATCATTGTTCCTGTTCCCAAGAAAGCTAAGGTAACTGAGCTAAACGACTACCGCCCCGTAGCACTCACTTCCGTCATCATGAAGTGCTTTGAGAGACTAGTCAAGGACCATATCACCTCCACCCTACCCGACACCCTAGACCCACTCCAATTTGCTTACCGCCCAAATAGGTCCACAGACGATGCAATCTCAACCACACTGCACACTGCCCTAACCCATCTGGACAAGAGGAATACCTATGTGAGAATGCTGTTCATCGACTACAGCTCGGCATTCAACACCATAGTAACCTCCAAGCTCGTCATCAAGCTCGAGACCCTGGGTCTCGACCCCGCCCTGTGCAACTGGGTACTGGACTTCCTGATGGGCCGCCCCCAGGTGGTGAGGGTAGGCAACAACATCTCCACCCCGCTGATCCTCAACACTGGGGCCCCACAAGGGTGCGTTCTGAGCCCTCTCCTGTACTCCCTGTTCACCCACGACTGCGTGGCCACGCACGCCTCCAACTCAATCATCAAGTTTGCGGACGACACAACAGTGGTAGGCTTGATTACCAACAACGACGAGACGGCCTACAGGGAGGAGGTGAGGGCCCTCGGAGTGTGGTGTCAGGAAAATAACCTCACACTCAACGTCAACAAAACTAAGGAGATGATTGTGGACTTCAGGAAACAGCAGAGGGAACACCCCCCTATCCACATCGATGGAACAGTAGTGGAGAGGGTAGCAAGTGTTAAGTTCCTCGGCATACACATCACAGACAAACTGAATTGGTCCACTCACACAGACAGCATCGTGAAGAAGGCGCAGCAGCGCCTCTTCAACCTCAGGAGGCTGAAGAAATTTGGTTTGTCACCAAAAGCACTCACAAACTTCTACAGATGCACAATCGAGAGCATCCTGGCGGGCTGTATCACCGCCTGGCACGGCAACTGCTCCGCCCACAACCGTAAGGCTCTCCAGAGGGTAGTGAGGTCTGCACAACGCATCACCGGGGGCAAACTACCTGCCCTCCAGGACACCTACACCACCCGATGTTACAGGAAGGCCATAAAGATCATCAAGGACATCAACCACCCGAGCCACTGCCTGTTCACCCCGCTATCATCCAGAAGGCGAGGTCAGTACAGGTGCATCAAAGCTGGGACCGAGAGACTGAAAAACAGCTTCTATCTCAAGGCCATCAGACTGTTAAACAGCCACCACTAACATTGAGTGGCTGCTGCCAACACACTGACACTGACACTGACTCAACTCCAGCCACTTTAATAATGGGAATTGATGGGAAATGATGTAAATATATCACTAGCCACTTTAAACAATGCTACCTTATATAATGTTACTTACCCTACATTATTCATCTCATATGCATACGTATATACTGTACTCTATATCATCGACTGCATCCTTATGTAATACATGTATCACTAGCCACTTTAACTATGCCACTGTTTACATACTCACCTCATGTATATACTGTACTCGATACCATCTACTGTATCCTGCCTATGCTGCTCTGTACCATCACTCATTCATATATCCTTATGTACATATTCTTTATCCCCTTACACTGTGTATAAGACAGTAGTTTTGGAATTGTAAGTTAGATTACTTGTTGGTTATTACTGCATTGTCGGAACTAGAAGCACAAGCATTTCGCTACACTCGCATTAACATCTGCTAACAATGTGTATGTGACAAATAACGATTTGATTTGATGCTCACTGTGACCTCTCTCACTGTCCAAAGGAACAAAAACACCCTCAAGGTGCCTCGCATGCCTCGTCTGCAGCTGGAGGGACAGATGGGTAGCAAGCGTCTGGGTCCTGTTAAAACCAAAACCAGAGTGAGCACATTTACCTCCAGCCACAAGAAGGAGCCAGATGTTAAATCGAGCAGACCACAGACATCAGGAAGCATCCCTAGGAGCCCCAAAATATGCTCCACTGCAACCAAGGCAGTAGCTTCTTTATCTGGGACTCCATGCAGCCAGTCTGAGGTCAGGATCCAGGCCAATCCTCTCCAGAGGTCTAACATCCAGGACCAAAGGCCCCGCTCTCCTCCTGCTCAGGCCAGACGGTCTCTGTCCGACGGCAGCCTCTTGCAGCCGCCATGTTCTCCTGTGGATGTCCTCCAGCCGGAGGTCCAGGCCAGCAGAAGCCTGGCTCGACCCAAGACCGGGATAGCTAGGATAACAAGACATACTGATGGCAGCACTCTGAGGTTCCCTAACCAGACCTTAGATCTTATAAACTCCATGGATGGGAGGGAGAGCACCAATTCCTTCCATGTGCTGCCAACCATTGCAGTGTCAGCCTCTCCTGCCCAGATGGCCATCCCAATGCCTACCCCAATGGTCAGCTATGTACCTGACCTTCTGGTGCCTACTCCATCTGCTTCTCCGGTTCCTTCCAGCCGAGTGCCTGCCCCACCTGCCAACGCCAGATCACGGAGTGTGTCGAAGAGGATCCAGCTCTTAGAGATCCGGTCTGCTATGCTGGACCAGCAGCTACCAGAACAACTGGGTGACAAACAAATTATATTACCCTCTGAGCCCCTGTCCTTCAGTAGCACTGAGAGGATGTTCCTCTGTGGTCCACCTTTAGTCTGTGGAGATGATGGCTGTCACCCCCTGACCAGACCTACGCCCAGCCACACAGGTCGCACCGACCACTCCCCTTTACTGACCAGTAGGACAGCCGTGCAGGCGGGCGAAAAGTGCCCCTTTGATACCCTCTTGACCCCCTTGGTCCCACTGGCAGAACAGCCTCCTATCAAGCGGGGGCACATGCCCGCCTCCCGTGCCAAGGCCGAGCGGGAGAATAGACAACGAGGGCGCAGGAAGAGAGTGAAGCCCATTCACTGGGACGTTAACTTTAAGTCTGGGCCTTTCTTCCCAGTGTGTGTCTCTCCATCACTGCCCTCGATCTTGGAGGTGGATGAAGAGTCTCTTTCTGAAGAGATGGAGCAAAGACAGTTGTAAGGGGTCGCACACACACACACACTCACACACACACCTTAATTTAATTAATTTTTTACCTTTATTTAAATTGTGAAGATAGTTAAGAACAAATTCTTATTTACAATGACAACCTACCCCGGCCAAACCCTAAACCGGACGACACTGGGCCAATTGTGAGCCTCTTCCTGAAGATGGACTGCTTCAACCCCTTAGGAGTATCCAGAGTATCTAGTACGCTGGTGTGATGATAGAATATGTCCCTCAGCATCAACTAGAGATTAATATTAATCCACTTGTTATTCTAGTTAGGCAAATGTTAATTTATCATCACCATGTTCCAAAGAATTCTGTTTCTATAAAGTTTTATTGCAGTTGAAAATGATCTGTGGTGTGTGTTGTTGGTTTCTTGTGAGCTATGAAGTATACCCTTTTAGTAGAATGTTTATTTCTTCATTGGATTGGTTGATTTGTTGACCAAAGAGAAGAGGTAAGTGCTGACCGGACTAATATAAGTGAAGTTCCGATTCAAATTTGTATTAATCCGAAGGAGGCACATCTGACGCGAAAAGGCCCTGTCTCAACTTGCACATGTAAAGGAAGCAGACAGCTGCAGATGAAATATAACTGCTGGGTTCAGCGGTAACCAGGTCTCTCTTGCCAAAATAACCCACTTTTGCAAGAAAGACCTGGATAGTGCCACATAACACAACGCTTATATAAATTATTCCTTTTATACGAATAAAAACCAACCCTTTATCTGGAATAGATGTAGTGTTGCCTTACATTTGTGAAATATGAATGACATTTGCTTAGCCTTCAAACTGTGCTTCGTTTAAAATACTGTTGGTTGGACTGCGAGGCAGTGACTATCGTTTTTCTTTTGATCTGAAGCCTGACACTGTACGACACGTCGTGTCTCATCCTTCGTCATTTGAATAAAACTTCCTCAGCATGATTTTATTCTAACATTATCCATGTTGTTTTGTTGCAACCCTCAAAAACAAATGTTGATCCCCATGTAACGACACGTGATATTCCACAGGGGGGCACTAAAGGTCTGTAACGAAAGGAGGTTGAACACTTTGTACCTTGAACACCATCTAAACTAACACACAGCCTCAACTATTTAAATGACAGAAATGTAGGGTATGTAACATTATATAAAGTGGCATTGTTTAAGTGACTAGTGATACATTTATTACATCAAAATATTCATTATTAAAGTGGCTAGAGATTGAGTCTGTATGTTGGCAGCAGCCACTCAATGCATTGCAATGCATTGCCATCAGCCATCGAGAGAATGCCTCCTATGAAATCTATAAAAGCTATCCAACTGCCTAAATTGTACCTAATGGAAGCGTAAAATAATTAACCATTTTAAATTCAATATTATTTCTATTTTATGACTGAAAATATTCATGTAGAATGCCAGAATGATGCAACACGGAGGGCAACTCAACGGCTGTAGTGTAGTTCTTCATTAAAGTATTTAAACTGGAACAACCATTTTAGTAATGGATTCAATATATCCAACTAACAGATTAACAGCTTAGAATTTTATTTATTTTTCTGTAACATTCAAAGTCAGCAGGCTTTGTATTCTTGAGACCTTAGTCACTCCAAAAGTGAACCATCCACCAGGAAAAACTTCCCCTGAACAGTGAGATAGAGGACATTTGTCATCTGCCTATGAGCTTAAGTCAAGTAAGTCCCATTAAATCCTCAGAAGTACACCAAGAGAGCCAGAAGCATCTCATAGACTTATTTTCTCTGATCTGCAACTATTCTGTTGTGTACATAGAACTGTACTGCTCTCCAGTCCCTGTTTACTAGCGCTTGGGGAGAAGCAGCAATGAATGCGTTTTCCAGGCATTTTTCCCCATTCGGATAAAGTTCATCAAGGAATCTTCAACTGCATCCACCTCTATTGTCGACCAATACCTTTTTGTTCCTTTGTCACCTTTGTAAAGAGATGGCATTATGAATGACTACATTAAATAAAGGTTGACTACAATACAGTACTTGAACATCTCTCTGTATTAACTCTACAAGGTTACAGCTGTATCTGCAGAGACTGTGTTGAAATTAAACTAATAATCCCAACTAAATAACTACATAGATAAGGATGTGAGAGGAGAATGTGCAATGCTGACATCAAGGCAGACTCAATCTGTATGGAATCTAAGCCCAACAATCCGTTTGCAATGTAAACCTTCTAATAAAAGCAATACCTATTAAATCAAGTTCCCTCCCTCAAGAAAAACAATGTAAAGTGTGGTAATCCTTCTGTGTTATCATCTATCCTGACACACTAGTTCCAGATCTAACGTCTTGACTTGTGTCCAATCCAAACCGAACCGTTCTGTGCTGGCATGGTTGGAAATACACTAACTGATAAAGACAGGATTGATCTGGACCAGCACAGTATGGCCCATAAGTTGACACTACAGAGTGAAAATGCACTGCCTGAAGGCAGTAGGAAACATGCTTACCGTGTGAGCCTCTCTTTTGTCCCAGTCTTCCCTTGGTTATTGGTTGTTTGGCCCGAATCGCTGACATTTCTCCTGGAAAACATGTTGAAAAGGACATTGTAATTAAGAATAGGTCCATGTGTATGTAAGGTATAGGCATACCGGTCAGATTTTCTTCATAGGATTCTTCAGATGACTCCTCTTTCTCAGAGTCATTCTCTGATGCGCAATCAGTGGCCGCAGCATCCATTTCTTCAGACATAATAGTTTGTAAAAGACAAAAACAAAATCAAATTGCAGCAAGTTAAATCAATGCACAACAAATTAGAGTCAGCATTTTTTGCCAGAGTGAAAATGCACTGACTGAAGACAGTAGTAAACATGTTTACCGTGTGAACCTCTCTTTTGTCCCAGCTTTCCCTTGGTCATTGGCCCGAATCGCTGACATCTCTCCTGGAAAACATCAGTGGGAATCATGTCAGTTTCACCCAATCCAACCTATGAACCAATCCATAAGCGATAACTGTTGGAGCAACTAAAAATGCAGGTTTATAACAGCTGTGCCATTCAAGCCTATTGAATATGGTATGAGAGGGACGGCTACAGCCACACAAACCCTACAGATACAGCCATGAGGTGAGAGGGGAAAGCGCAATACCATGCTGAAATGAAGGCAGACTCCATCAGGGTGGATCCTAACCTTTTTCACACCACTGTACAATCCAAACGGAACCGTTCTGTGCTGGCATGGTTGGAAATACACTAACTGACAGAGATGGTCGCCTCGATTCGCGTTCTTAGGAAACTATGCAGTATTTTGGTTTTTTAATGTATTATTTCTAACACTGTTCCCCAGGAAATCTTAAGTCTTATTACATACAGCCGGGAAGAACTATTGGATATAAGAGCAACGTCAACATACCAACATTACGACCAGGAATATGGCTTTCCCAAAGTGGATCCTCTGTTTGGACCACCACCCAGGACAATGGATCGGATTCCTGAAGGCGACCAAAAACAATGGCGCCCCAGAAGGGGAAGGCGGAGCGGTCTTTTGGTCAGGCTCCGTAGACGGGCACATCGCTCACCGCTCTCGAGTATACTACTCGACAATGTCCAGTCTCTTGACCACAAGGTAGACGAAATTCAAGCAAGGGTTGTCTTCCAGAGAGACATCAGAGATTGTAACATTCTCATTGTAACATTCTCTGTTTCACGGAAACATGGCTCACTTGGGATACGTTATCAGACTCGGTACTGCCACCCGGTTTCTTTACGCATCACGCTGACAGAAACAAACATCTCTCTGGAAAGAAGAAGGGCGGGGGTGTATGTCTTATGATTAACGAGTCGCAAATCTGACCACGACTCGATTTTGTTGCTCCCAGCCTATAGACAGAAACTAAAACAAAACGCCCGTGCTCAGGTCTGTTCAATGCTGGTCCGACCAATCTGATTCCACACTTCAAGATTGCATTGTTTGGAGGAAGAAGAAGGATGAGTACAACCCCAAGAACACCATCCCAACCGTGAAGCATGGAGGTGGAAACATCATTCTTTGGGGATGCTTTTCTGCAAAGGGGACAGGACGACTGCACCGTATTGAGGGGAGGATGGATGGGGCCATGTATCACGAGATCTTGGCCAACAACCTCCTTCCCTCAGTAAGAGCATTGAAGATGGGTCGGGGCTGGGTCTTCCAACATGACAACGACCCGAAACACACAGCCAGGGCAACTAAGGAGTGGCTCCGTAAGAAGCATCTTAAGGTCCTGGAGTGGCCTAGCCAGTCTCCAGACCCGAACTCAATAGAACATCTTTGGAGGGAGCTGAAAGTCCGTATTGAAAGTCCGCGACAGCCCCGAAACCTGAAGGACCTGGAGAAGTTCTGTACGGAGGAGTGGGCCAAAATCCCTGCTGCAGTGTGTGCAAACCTGGTCAAGAACTACAGGAAACGTATGATCTCTGTAATTGCAAACAAAGGTTTCTGTACCAAATATTAAGTTCTGCTTTTCTGATGTATCAAATACTTATGTCATGCAATAAAATGCAAATGAATGACTTAAAAATCATACAATGTGATTTTCTGTATTTTTGTTTTAGATTCCGTCTCTCACAGTTGAAGTGTACCTATGATAAAAATGTACAGACCTCTACATGCTTTGTAAGTAGGAAAACCTGCAAAATCAGCAGTGTATCAAATACTTGTTCTCCCCACTGTATGTGGCAGGGTCTACAGTCAATCATGGATTATAAAAAGAAAACCAGCACCGTCGTGGACACTGACGTCTTGCTCCCAGACAAACTAAACAACTTCTTTGCTCGCTTTGAGGACAATACACTGACCAAACCAAAACCTGCGGGCTCTTTTTCACCGCAGCCAACGTGAGTAAAATATTTAAACTAGTTAACCCTCGCAAGGCTGCCGGTCCAGACGGCATCCCTAGCCGTGTCCTCAGAGCATGCGCAAACCAGCTGGCTGGTGTGTTTACGGACATATTCAATCAATCCCTATCCAAGTCTGCTGTACCCACATGCTCCAAGAGTGCCACCATTGTTCCTGTTCCCAAGAAAGCTAATGTAACTGAGCTAAACGACTGAAAAAAAAAGCTTCTATCTCAAGGCCATCAGACTGTTAAACAGCCATCACTAACATTGAGTGGCTGCTGCTTACATACTGACTCAAATCTCTAGCCACTTTAATAATAAAAAATTGGATGTAATAAATGTATCACTAGTCACTTTTAACAATGCCACTTACTAAACTGTTTACATACCCTACATTCCTCATCTCATGTGTATGTACTGTACTCTATAACATCTACTGTATCTCCCTCATCCATATACTTACATGTACATATTCTTATTCATTCCTTTACACTTGTGTGTATTTTTTTATTTTTTATTTCACCTTTATTTAACCAGGTAGGCTAGCTGAGAACAAGTTCTCAATTACAACTGTGACATGGCCAAGATAAAGCAAAGCAGTGCAACACAAACAACAACAGAGTTACACATGGAATAAACAAACATGCAGTCAATAATACAATAGAAAACGTCTATATAATGTGTGCAAATGAGGTAAGATAACGGAGGTACGGCAATAAATAGGCCATAGTCGCGAAATAATTACAATATAGCAATTAAACAGTGGAGTGATAGATGTGCAGAAGATGAGTGTACAAGTAGAGATACTGGAGTGCAAAGGAGCAAAATAAATTAAATAGATAACAGTATGGGGATGAGGTAGTTGGATGGGCTGATTACAGGAGGGCTATGTACAGGTGCAGTGATCTATGAGCTGCTCGGACAGCTGGTGCTTAAAGCTAGTGAGGGAGATATGCATTTCGCTACACTCGTATAAACATCTGCTAACCATGTGCATGTGACCAATAACATTTTATTTGACTACAGAGTGAAACTGCACTGACATATCAGATAAGAATAGGTCCATGTGTATGTAAGGTATAGATAGGCATACCGGTCAGATTTTTTTCAGAGAAATTGCCTTCCTCTGATGAACCTGATGGCCCTGGGACATAACATCTTCAAGGTTGTCAATACTAGTTATTGAGTCATCAGTCTTGTATCCAACTGTATTGCAGAAAAAAGCATCTTAGATCACTAGAGAGATAACAAAGTATTTTGACATTTTGATTAGTTATGGCTCTGTGCTCCTCTACTTTACATTTTGTTATAATACAAAGAATTTGGGATGAAAGTGCAGACTTTTCTTTGATTTACAAAGCAGATTCACAAGAACTTACAGTATGTGCTGGTGTTGAATGACACTAACTTATGTATACGGTACTGGCAGCCTCGGTGTCTGACATCTAAGGATACAATAATATTAAATTAGTCATGTGCCACTTAGGCAATGGAATATGATTACACAATCCCCAGTATCCTCATTCTAAACAACTGACAAACCTGAGCTTCAGGATTTATTATTTCCTTTTCAAATCTGGCATACAAGTTGAATTATGTTTCTTTTAGAGTTTCCATATGTCTTCTTAGCCTCTGCAGTGCCTGCGTAAAGGAAGACAAGTTGGGCTGGGGGACACCAATAACTGTTATCATTGACTGATAGAGGTCTTACAAACATATATTACAATTTCCTTTTTTAAGACCACTTTCAAGGTAAAAAAAAGCAAGTATAAGCATAACATAAGCACATTATACAAGTTCCTGGATGCAACTAAAGCGCATCTGCTTTTATGGATGAACTAAACAAGAAACAGTATGAGTGATATGGCTAAAGGAAGGCATGTGAATTGGCAGTCCTACCAAATTTTACACTTTCCACAATCATAATTCCTGTTGTTGTGTTTCACTCTTTTAAGTGCAAAGCCAAAATAACTAGCAACTTATTTCTCTTTGGGTAAGAAAGGGTGCTAAAAAAACTGCCAAAACTTAAATAAAATAATTAAATGAGGGGATTTATTTAAATATTTCGGCACACATGCATGCTTATGACTTGACAAAACAGATGAAAAGGAACTGGCTTTTCTAGCTAGCTTGTAAACCAATTCAAGTTACAATGGCAATATTATTGTTCAATGCATGTAACATTGGGTTAACCACAATCATGTATTCTGAATCAAAGACATTTTGACCAATTATGCTAAACTAGCACGCTAACCGTTAGCTAGCACGCTAACCGCTAGTTAGCACGCTAATCATTAGCAAGCAGTAAATAAGTATAAGGTAAAAACATGCAAAGTAATAATTGCACATTAATGAATTGTTTGGATGAGCCTACCAATTTCAATCTCATGATGTAGTATTGATACAACGCGGCTTTCTGACATTGTCAATGCATGTTGGATTCCACCGAAAGACATAGACATGAGACATGAGCTAACATTAATTACAAATAAAGACAATGGGTACATGCATTGCTTGCCAATACACCACATACCATTTTAGTTAACATATTGGTTAACAGTTTAGTTTATAACTTACCTTCTTGCATGAATGCGAACGTCTGCAACCATCCTCCTCTTCCTTAAAAAACGTGCTGCACAGCTACTTTTGTTGTGATCATGCTCAGGCAAAGACAGGTTTGCCAGGTCAATTTCACATTTCTAGTAAATCCAGTGAAAACTCCCTCCAAAACCTGAAAACTATCACAATCTCAGCAGATTACAGGGAAATGAATGGATTTTTTTTTAAAGATCATGCAATATAGAAGTAGTATAAAAACTTGAAGTGTTAGTTGTAGCAGTAGTAGTAGCCATGTCATGGCAGCAGTGTTGTAGTCGAGTCACTAAAGCATAAGTCTAAGTCAATTCACAACACCCTGTGGCTAACTCTGAATTGAGTCAAAGTCGTCAATGTTTGAGTCGAGTCACAAGTCCCTGTGTTTGAATCCCGGTCCAAGATTTCAAGTCTAAGACAATGGGTCCATATTAACTTAATATTAAGTTGTTAACCCAGTCAGAATGTGGCAGGGGGAATTTCAATCAATCATTTTTAAATCCCCTTTCTTTCTGCGTCAACAAATGTTTATATGCTACAGGTCAAACAGATTGTCAGCTAGCTAGCTAGCTAATTAGGTAACATGATTGAACATGGTGTGGCTGCACAGCTTCTCTATCTTTGATGTAGTCTAAACAGAAACTGAAAGACAGAGACAAACAGATACACTTTTATAAACTATACTGATGTCAGATATTAGTGGCTAATGTGGAGGTCAACTGCTCCAAGATCTGTGTGTGTGTGTGCGTACGTGGTTTGGTTTGAAGCTTCTCTAACCAGCTCTGTGTTGTTGTCCTCTGGAAACACCTCTGGTTTTCAGCGCTGTGATAGAAGATAAGCGCAGAAGCTGTGGTAGACAGATTCTGCTAGTGAGCGTATACTGAGAGCACACAGCTGATTAACCCCTTCACTGCCGGCCAGAGAAATTGAAATGTATGCAAATGTTTCCCAGTTTATGCAAATACTTGCACCATGACGTGAAACCGTGAAAGAAAGAAGGCCATGTTTCAGTTATGGTGAAGCACGATCACATGTAGCCTAACTAACCTAACCTTCTTTCTTGAACCAGTTCTAGAACAATTGATGCAGCCATACTGCTCTGCTAAGTCATAGCTTCTCATCATGTTTCTAGAGAGAAACTGGGTACGATGCATGACTGATCTTACACTGCAATATGAGTCTTTGCACTGCCCCCCATATACATCTCTACAAAAATGTGGTGACACCTCTTAAACTTGATGGATATCTTTATAATGCTAGTAAGCTTTGGGCTTTGGTGGAGAGAATGCGTTTCGGAATGAACCTTAGACAACAATACATAAGTTGCCAAAAAGAATTTATTATGATGGACTGTGAAAAACCCAATGTACTGTGTGAGAGCAGATATGACATTTTCTGTCATTTAAATAGTTGAGGCTGTGTGTAAGTTTAGATGGTGTTCAAGGTACAAATTGTTCAACCTCCTTTCGTTACAGACCTTTAGTGCCCCCCTGTGGAATATCACGTGTCGTTACATGGGGATCAACATTTGTTTGTGAGGGTTGCAAAAACAACATGGGTAATGTTAGAATAAAATCATGCTGAGGAAGCTTTATTCAAATGATGTAGGATGAGACACGACGTGTCGTACAGTGTCAGGCTTCAGATCAAAAGAAAAACGATACAGTCTCTGCCTCGCAGTCCAACCAACGGTATATTAAACTAAGCACAGTTTGAAGGCTAAGCAAATGTCATTCACATTTCACAAATGTAAGGCAACACTACATCTATTCCAGATAAAGGGGTCATTTTTATTTGTATAAATGGAAGATTTATATAAGCATTGTGTAATGTGGCACTATCCAGGTCTTTCTTGCATAAGTGGGTTATTTTGGCAAGAGAAACCTGGTTACTGTGTAACCCAGCAGTTATATTAAATCTGCAGCTGTCTGCTTCCCTTACATGTGCAAGTTGAGACAGGGCCTCTTAACTCAAGCGAAGAAACCTTTGGCCAAATATTACGACAAACAAGCCTATTGGTCAGAAAATGTTGTTCAGCATTCTCGCATTTCATAAACACTGTGTTTGGATAGATCCTCATTTCCAATGCTGTAGTACAAATAGTTCCACCTTAGAATTTGTCAGTGTTGCTATACATTGAAAACGTGAAGAATTATGACACTAAGGTGTGAGTCAGATGTGCCACCTTCGGAATAATACAAATTTGAATCAGAACTTCACTTCTATTAGTCCGGTCAGCACTTACCTCTTCTCTATGGTCAACAAATCAACCAATCCAATGAAGAAATAAACATTCTACTAAAAGGGTATACTTCATAGCTCACAAGAAACCAACAACACACACCACAGATCATTTTCAACTGCAATAAAACTTTATAGAAACAGAATTCTTTGGAACATGGTGATGATAAATTAACATTTGCCTAACTAGAATAACAAGTGGATTAATATTAATCTCTAGTTGATACTGAGGGACATATTCTATCATCACACCAGCGTACTAGATACTCTGGATACTCCTAAGGGGTTGAAGCAGTCCATCTTCAGGAAGAGGGTCACAATTGGCCCAGTGTCTTCCGGGTCAGGGTTTGGCCGGGGTAGGTCGTCATTGTAAATAAGAATTTGTTCTTAACTAACTTCACAATTTAAATAAAGGTAAAAAATAAATTAAATTAAGATGTGTGTGTGCGACCCCTTACAACTGGCTTTGCTCCATCTCTTTAGAAAGAGACTCCTCATCCACCTCCAAGATCGAGGGCAGTGATGGAGAGACACACACTGGGAAGAAAGGCCCAGACTTAAAGTTAACGTCCCAGTGAATGGGCTTCACTCTCTTCCTGCGCCCTCGTTGGCTATTCTCCCGCTCGGCCTTGGCACGGGAGGCGGGCATGTGCCCCCGCTTGATAGGAGGCTGTTCTGCCAGTGGGACCAAGGGGGTCAAGAGGGTATCAAAGGGGCACTTTTCGCCCGCCTGCACGGCTCTCCTACTGGTCAGTAAAGGGGAGTGGTCGGTGCGACCTGTGTGGCTGGGCGTAGGTCTGGTCAGGGGGTGACAGCCATCATCTCCACAGACTAAAGGTGGACCACAGAGGAACAACCTCTCAGTGCTACTGAAGGACAGGGGCTCAGAGGGTAATATGATATGTTTGTCACCCAGTTGTTCTGGTAGCTGCTGGTCCAGCATAGCAGACCGGATCTGTAAGAGCTGGATCCTCTTCGACACACGCCGTGACCTGGTGTTGGCAGGCCGGGCTGGCACTGGGGAGGCAGGTGGGGCAGGCACTTGGCTGGAAGGAACCGGAGAAGCAGATGGAGTAGGCACCAGAAGGTCAGGCACATTGCTGACCATTGGGGTAGGCAATGGAATGGCCATCTGGGCAGGTGAGGCTGACACTGCAATGGTTGGTAGCACAGGGAAAGAATTGGTGCTCTCCCTCCTACCCATGGAGTTTATAATCTCTAAGGTCTGGTTAGGGAACCTCAGAGTGCTGCCATCAGTATGTCTTGTTATCCTAGCTATCCCGGTCTTGGGTCGAGCCAGGCTTCTGCTGGCCTGGACCTCCGGCTGGAGGACATCCACAGGAGAACATGGCGGCTGCAAGAGGCTGCCGTCGGACAGAGACCGCCTGGCCTGAGCAGGAGGAGAGCGGGGCCTTTGGTCGTGGATGTTAGACCTCTTGAGAGGATTGGCCTGGATCCTGACCTCAGACTGGCTGCATGGAGTCCCAGATAAAGGAGCCACTGCCTTGGCTGCAGTGGAGCATAAATTGGGCCTCCTAGGGATGCTTCCTGGTGTCTGTGGTCTGCTGGATTTAACCTCTGGCTCCTTCTTGTGGCTGGAGGTAAATGTGCTCCCTCCGGTTTTGGTTTTAACCGGACCCAGACGCTTGCTACCCATCTGTCCCTCCAGCTGCAGACGAGGCATGCGAGGCACCTTGAGGGTATTTTTGTTCCTTTGGGCATTGAGAGAGGTCACAGTGAGCATTGGAAGCCTGATGGGTGGAGTGGCCATTGGAAGCCTTCCCATGTCAGCCCTCTCCTCAGTCACATCCATGTTGTGGAAGTGGGATCGGCTATTCTTTCTCCCTGGTGGCATTGACTGTAGGATAATATCATTGACACACCGGACACTGAGGATGTCTGTCAGGCTGTTCTCAGAACTGTTCTGACTGGTCTCTTGTGTCCTAGTCCTGGACTTCCCTCTGTCTTTCATGGCTGTGAGAGTCACAGTGGAAGAGCAAACAACATGTTTGAGAATAAGAATATAGAATAAATTACATATATTACAATAGAATTTGATCAAAATTGTTTTTATAAACTAGTGTTTTTCCACTTTCAAAGGACATTCCAATTCCTGCCAAAATGTTCACAAATTCATAAAAATGAAAGATTCACAGACTAAGGCCTACCTTCAATTTGGACTTCCAGATAATTTGCACACGTATGATTTGACTATACAGTTTCAACAATATATTATTGAAAACAGAAACACAAGACCACAATACCTAGTTTAAATGTTTTTGTTGTTGTCACAAATCACAAAACATATCAGTTTTTCTTACAGTTATTGATCAAATAAAGTTCTCATAAGATAAAAGTAGTGTATTTGAGATGATTTCATTAAATTATAGGTCCTACCTTAGTTCAGGATGAGCGTCAATGACCTGTCTATGGAATGTCTTTTTTTAACAAAAGAATGCTTCATTATGACATCATGTACATTATGACATAGTAGCCGTCCACATCATAAAAGTTTGTCAAAACCACTTGAATGGGCATGAAATGTAAAATTAAATAAAATAGACCTAATTCAACATTTGAAAAAGATAGTACTTTGACAGTAAATATTCAGTTTATTGGCTTTTATTTTCATTACAGTAGTGGTTTTGAATGTATTATAATGAGAGTAGACCTAGTGAGTTTCCTAGAACTCGATCGCTCATTGAACATCTGTGTGGAACGTTCGCACCTGACGCCACACAGATGTTTTTGAAAAACATTCACGATTTTAGTTTCATATTCAATTTATGAGCATATATGCACGGCAAATAAATTCCCAGTACTCAAATAAATCTGACAATCCCAATTATTTATTTATTATAGCATCCTCTTAGAATGAGAATCACTGTGGTGTCAATGTTTTTGATTATGTCCAAGTAGGAACATAGCTACAGGTATTTTGACTTCTATACTATAATAGTAGTAGTTGTGTGTGTTTTCTTGTTGTGCATTCGTTTTGAGTCAACGCTAATCCCACAATATTTTGGTCCCATTCGGTATTAGCACCGTCAGCCAATGGGGGAAGTGACATGCCTGAAGCCTAAATTGATGCTGTCGACCAAACACATTTCAATTTCACTTTTGAAATACAATAAATAGCCTGTTAATTTGTCGACAAAACAAGTTCATAAATTATATGTTAGCTTCAGGTCTCCAACTCAACCAAAAATGAAAGTTAAAGAATGGAATTAAGCCGGTGTCTTAGATTGAACTATCCAAGCAGTAAATATATCCTTTAAATGTTGATATTTGGTTGCTTTGTCAACTAAACACAATTCAATTTTACTTTTGTAATACAGTAAATAGCCTAAAGTTAAGGCTCTCTTACAAACTAATGTAACAGTATTTATTCAACCTTAAAATAAGTAACAGATCCATGGCCACCGAGGTTACTATAACTATACATGTATTCATATGTAAAGTTAATCATATAAAATGTGCATGTTCAAGATAGCATGCATACTGTAGGTTGTGAAGATCTGTGGAGATATTCACAATTGCTGTAGTCAATGTAGAATCTCGAATGGCACTGATCACTTGCACCATGTCATCTCAACTTCAAACCAGGTCATTTAGTTCTGCTGTTTGATGAAGCAGTGTGGTTTAGTCGCCAGGGTTGTGGGTGTGATTCCCACGGGTGACCAGTCTGACCGTATGCTAAATGACTAAAATGTAAATAACCAGTGGTGGAAAAAGTACTCAATTGTCATACTTTTTTTTTTACAATATATTTATTGCCATTTCTTTTTTTGTTACAATTTAACAATCATCAGAATATGATACAGATAATGCCCAGTTATTCCTTCCACCTAAACAAAACACCATGCTACATGGGAGCACATCGTGCAAAACCCTTCCCTCCCCAACACAGGAACACCCCCCTCCCTCCCCTCTACCAGTATTAACTTCACTGATTAACAACAAAAAAAGAAACAGAATGACCTTCACATTCCATGCTAGAAAATAAATGATTCAACACAAAAACAAATAATAATAATAGATTCATGAAGAAAGTAGTAATGAGGCAGCTAAGGTGACGTCTCTAGAAACTACTGAAAGTCCCCCCAGACATCAGTAAATTCAAAGGGTTTATTACATCAATTGTATGTTATTCTTTCAGATGGAATATAGGAAGATAGTTCTTTTAGCCACATCTGCTTGCTTGGCGGAGTGTCACTCTTCCATATAATAGCTGTGCCAATTTAATGAATCTGGTTTTGCTACAAATATAATACATTTGTACAGTAATCTAATCAGACCTACATACTTAGGTCCAATATTCTTCCTCTGTAAAACTTCAAACAGATAGTTCCATTCTATGTGGTCAAAAGCTTTTTCCGGTCATTCTCGACATAATGCATAATATTAAATAATGTTCTGATATTATCAGGAGATGAGCGGTTTCTTACAAAGCCTGTTTGGTCCATATCAACCAAGTCAGGTAGAACCTTATCCAGTCTAAGAGCAATGAGTTTCGCAAGAATCTTATATGAAGTGTTCAATAGAGATAGATATTGGTCTATACGACCCACAAAGCATAGGATCTTTCCCAGGTTTTAACAAAACTGTGATCAGTGTCTGGGAGCTTTTCTGTCTCTATGGCATAATTCAACTTACTGCAAAGAGGCTCAATTAGTTTGGGTAAAAACGATTGATAGAATTAAATAGGGAATCCGTCTAACCCTGGTGATTTTCCCCCAGCAGTGTTGAAAATGGATTCCCTAATTTCCTCTGATGTAATCTCTTTCTCCAAGTGCTCTCTATCCTCATCATTAAAGTTTGTAAATTGAGTTTGTTCAAAAACTCATGCATTGTGGCAGGGGCATCCCCTTCAGACTTGTACAATGTTTCATAAAACTCCCTGAAGACTGGATAAATTTCCTCAGGACTGTGAACAACTGTGTTACTGGGTAGCTTAATAGAGCTAATAACTCTACTAGCATCCTCTCGTCTTATCTGGCAAGGAAGCAACTTTCCTGCTTTATCTCCATGTTCGTAGTGGTTTTGTTTTGTTCTCCTGAGAGCATTTTCCACTTCATGGGTCGTCAGGGTGTTATATTCCAATCGCCTTGAGTCTAATTTTTGTAGAGTTGAGTCGTCAAATGTTACACTATGTTCATTTTCCAGATCTGTAATTTCATTCTCCAACGAATCTACTTGAGCCTTATACATCTTACGAGCATCTGAACTAAAGGATATGATTTGCCCCCTCAGATATGCAAGGAGAGCTTCTCATAATATTAGGGAGGAGGCAGAGTTGTTAAAAAATATGTCTATATGAGTGTTCAGAAATGTTACAAATGTGGAACTATTTAGTAAATATGTACCAAACCTCCATCTTCTTGAGAGTGGCTGTGCTCTACTGACTGGTATTTTTTTATTTATTTTTTTATTTCACCTTTATTTAACCAGGTAGGCTAGTTGAGAACAAGTTCTCATTTGCAACTGCGACCTGGCCAAGATAAAGCATAGCAGTGTGAACAGACAACACAGAGTTACACATGGAGTAAACAATTAACAAGTCAATAATACAGTAGAAAAAAGGAGAGTCTATATACATTGTGTGCAAAAGGCATGAGGAGGTAGGCGAATAATTACAATTTTGCAGATTAACACTGGAGTGATAAATTATCAGATGGTCATGTACAGGTAGAGATATTGGTGTGCAAAAGAGCATCAAATAAAATACATAAAAACAGTATGGGGGTGAGGTAGGTAAAAATGGTTGGGCTGACCAGTGAACTGAGATAAGGCGGAGCTTTACCTAGCATGGACTTGTAGATGACCTGGAGCCAGTGGGTCTGGCGACGAATATGTAGCGACGGCCAGCCGACTAGAGCATACAGGTCGCAGTGGTGGGTGGTATAAGGTGCTTTAGTGACAAAACGGATGGCACTGTGATAAACTGCATCCAGTTTGCTGAGTAGAGTGTTGGAAGCAATTTTGTAGATGACATCGCCGAAGTCGAGGATCGGTAGGATAGTCAGTTTTACTAGGGTAAGTTTGGCGGCGTGAGTGAAGGAGGCTTTGTTGCGGAATAGAAAGCCGACTCTAGATTTGATTTTCGATTGGAGATGTTTGATATGAGTCTGGAAGGAGAGTTTACAGTCTAGCCAGACACCTAGGTACTTATAGATGTCCACATATTCAAGGTCGGAACCATCCAGGGTGGTGATGCTAGTCAGGCGTGCGGGTGCAGGCAGCGAACGGTTGAAAAGCATGCATTTGGTTTTACTAGCGTTTAAGAGCAGTTGGAGGCCACGGAAGGAGTGTTGTATGGCATTGAAGCTTGTTTGGAGGTTAGATAGCACAGTGTCCAAGGACGGGCCGGAAGTATATAGAATGGTGGCGTCTGCGTAGAGGTGGATCAGGGAATCGCCCGCAGCAAGAGCAACATCATTGATATATACAGAGAAAAGTGTCGGCCCGAGAATTGAACCCTGTGGCACCCCCATAGAGACTGCCAGAGGACCGGACAGCATGCCCTCCGATTTGACACACTGAACTCTGTCTGCAAAGTAGTTGGTGAACCAGGCAAGGCAGTCATCAGAAAAACCGAGGCTACTGAGTCTGCCGATAAGAATATGGTGATTGACAGAGTCGAAAGCCTTGGCAAGGTCGATGAAGACGGCTGCACAGTACTGTCTTTTATCGATGGCGGTTATGATATCGTTTAGTACCTTGAGCGTGGCTGAGGTGCACCCGTGACCGGCTCGGAAACCAGATTGCACAGCGGAGAAGAGGGTCCAGATTGTCAAGCCCAGCTGATTTGTACGGGTCCAGGTTTTGCAGCTCTTTCAGAACATCTGCTATCTGGATTTGGGTAAAGGAGAACCTGGAGAGGCTTGGGCGAGTAGCTGCGGGGGGAGGTCGGAACCATCCAAGGTACTGAAGCCAGCAGGGCAGAATGATCTGATATACATCTTGGTAAGTACTTACACCCAGTAGTTAAACTTCCCCTGGCTGCAGGAATAAGAAATACGTCTCTTCTAGAGTAATTGTTATGGACAGGGGAGTAAAATGAGTATTCTTTAACCTTTTGGTTGTGAAATCTCCATAAGTCTACGAGTCCAAAGTGTTTCATTTCTGCTTTTAACATTTTAGCTTCCTGTGTGAGGTTGATACTATTAGAGGAAGATCTATCACTGGAAGGGTCCAGTACCAAGTTAAAATCCCCTGCCATTATTATCTCTGATGATGGGCCATATTAACTTTAAAAAGATGTCTTGGTAAAATGTAGGATCATCATGGTTAGGACCATACACAATAACAATGGTAATGGGCTCAATATTAATGAAACCTTGAATGATCACAAACCTTCCCCCTTTGTCTTTATTCTGAGATTGTATCTGAAAGGGGCAATGCTTATTAATGAGTATGGCCACCCCTCTTACCCGAGAGGTGAAAGATGAATAGTACACTTGGCCCACCCATTCTCTTCAGTTTGTCATGCTCAGTGTCAGTCAGGTGTGTCTCCTGAAGAAGAGCTATATCAACCTTATGCTGCTTTAGATCATTCAGAATGTGTTTGCGCTTGACTGGGCATTTAGTACCCCTAATGTTAAGTGTCATAAAAGTATAGTTGTTAGGTGCAGACATCTTTAAAGAAACTAAGAAATATGGAAAAGGAAAAACAAAATTGTATTGAGTGTATACAACTTGTAACAACTAAAATTATGAAAGTTTAAAGTAGTAAACATCTCGTGAGCTAATACCCTGACCCTACCACAAACCTACCCAACCCCCTCCCCAACTGAGGGAGTGAAAGAACCCATATCCTTAGATGCTAGTCTTTAAACTAGATGTACCTGCTATGCATAGCATCGCTCTAATTAGGTTAATTCTAAATTATATGTATATGGAAGTAGAAGTACATTGACTGTTCCTTGTAGCATAAAAATATTGTTAGTCAAGTAACAAAATATAATTTGATTATAACAATAATGACCGGACTATTTCGCCCCACTTGAGCATATCTCAACAACAACAAAAACCTTGTATGCGTTCATAGTCACCAACAGAGCCTACACGCACACCCAAATGTCAACCAATCGGCATTCCCCAATGCGCCCTGAGACCTGTGCCGCGAGGCAACAAAAGCGATGACCACAAACGCACCCCAGCAGGTCAGGAAAAAGACATCAAGCTGTGATGTATAAATTAAAACCTTTAACTGACGATCTCTCAAATATAAAATAGGGACAAGTAGTTAAACAATAACCATCCTCCTGAGTTCACCGTCCCCCAAAAAATATTGTGTATATATATATATATATACACACACACACAAACACACACACACACGTACACAAGTGTAAAGCTTTCAGCTAGTTGGCAAATAGGCAGCCAGCGAGTAGCTTATCCCGGTCTCGGTATCAGTAACGCTAGCACAATAACGCACAGTAACGCGCTCACAATAAACAAGCCAGCAAATGTAATAGTAGCTAAAATTCCCTGAAGTAATATAAACATAGTTAGGCTTGAAACACAGTCAAAAGCCACATAACTATTTAACCAAACCCGACTGGACCTCTCTGCATAAAACCAAAGTATACAGAGAAAATGTAACTACCTGGCATAGTGTGGACATATAGTAGCTATAGCTACACCCTTGTAAACTTAGCGAGCTGGCTAAGTAGCACAGCCAACATTAGCTATGATCTAACTTTACCTCGCTAGTCATTATCACGCTAGCCATCTAGCCAGCCATCCAGCCAGTCGATCATACGAGTAATTTTGTTGTTTCATCATGTGCTAACAGTTCACTATCCACTGTTTCCAAGTTCAAAAGACAGTTCCTCGGGATGTAGTAGACGTGAACAAGTCAGGAAGTTCTTTCCTCATGTATGTTTCAGCCATCTTCAGAGTCAAATGTGCGCTCACCATTCTTGGTTTCGATCCACAAAGTCGCTGGGTAGCTCAGGCCGTATGCCAAGCCAGCCTGACGTAGAAGTCTCTTCAGTGGGGAGAAAGCCATCCTCCTCTTGTGTAGTGTGGGAGAAAGATCCGGAAAGATCATGATTCTGGCATCTCCATACTTGAGCTCTCCCTTTGCTCGGTTAGCAGACAGGATGCGAACAGTGTTCTGGTGTAGAAATGTAATGACAAATGCCCTGGGTGCAACCTGGCCAGGCAGCTGCCTCCGTAGGGTACGATGGGCCCTCTCGATCTCCAGTGGGTGCACAGGAGGGGGTAGATCCAGTATTTTGGGAATCCATTCCTGTAGAAAGCAGATCGCATCTCTTCCCTCCACGGCCTCTGGGAAACCTTGAAGTCTCAAATTCGATCGCCTTTGGAAATGTTTGTAATAATCAAATTTCTCCTCGAGTTTAGAGATGGCATCTTCTCACTTCTTGTATTTTTGGTCCACTTCCTCGTGGACGTCCAGGATGGCAGCCTGGTGGTCAGCATGGGCTTTTTCTAACTTTGACACTCGTCCCTTTGTGACTATCTGGTCTTCGTGGAGTTTATTGACCAGTACATACATTTTGCTGAGGTGTTCAGAAAGTGTCTCTTGGATTTTTGTTATACCCTCGTCCATCTCCATTCTGAACCATGCTGGTGCTTCTTCCGAGCTAGCATCTTAAAAAAAAAAAAAAAAGTATGACAATTGAGTACTTTTTTAAGTTAAAATTTTAGTAATTTAGCATACGGTCACACTGGTCACCAGTGGGAATCGCACCTACAACCCTGGCGACTAAACCACACTGTGCTTCATCAAATAGCAAAACCAAATTACCTGTTTTGAAGTGGAAAATATATTAAAAGTACATGGTGCAAGTCAATGTCATTTGAGATTCTACTTAAACTACAGCAATTGTGAATATCTCCACAGATCTGCCACAACCTACAGTAGGCATGCTGTCTTGAACATGCACGCTTTATATGATGAACATTACATACATGTATAGTTACAGTAACCTCAATGTGGCCATGGATCTGTTACTTATTTTAAGGTTGAACAAATACTGTTACATTAGTTTGTAAGATGGCAATTTACTGTATTACAAAAGTAATATTGAATTGTGTTTAGTTGAAAAAGCAACCTGTAAGGGCGTTCGTCTGTAGGAGGAGGAGAAGCGGACCAAAGCGCAGCGTGGTGGTTATTCATATTTTAATAAATCACTACACATGAACAAACTAACGAAAACAAGAAATGTGAGAACGCAAAACAGTCCTATCCTGTGACGACAAACACAGTGACAAGAACAATCACCCACAAACACACAGTGAAACCCAGGCTACCTAAGTATGATTCTCAATCAGAGACAACTAATGACACCTGCCTCTGATTGAGAACCATACTAGGCCGAAAACATAGAAATGCCCCAAAACATAGAAAAACAAACATAGACTGCCCACCCAACTCACGCCCTGACCATACTAAATAAATACAAAACAACAGAAATAGAGGTCAGAACGTGACAGTACCCCCCCCCCAAAGGTGCGGACTCCGGCCGCAAAACCTTGACCTATAGGGGAGGGTCTGGGTGGGCGTCTGTCCGCGGTGGCGGCTCTGGCGCGGGACGCGGACCCCACTTCACCATTGTCTTAGTCCGCCTTATTGTCCGCCTCCCTGGCTTACTCACCATGGCCACCCCTCTCAATGACCCCACTGGACAGAGGGGCTGCTCGGGACAGAGGGGCAGCTCGGGACAGAGGTGAAGCAGCTGCTCGGGACAGAGGGACAACTGCTCGGGACAGAGGGGCAGCTGCTCGGGACAGAGGGGCGATAGCAGCTCGGGACAGAGGGGCGATAGCTGCTCGGGACAGAGGGGCAGCTGCTCGGGACAGAGGGACAGCTGCTCGGGACAGAGGGACAGCTGCTCGGGACAGAGGGACAGCTGCTCGGGACAGAGGGACAGCTGCTCGGGACAGAGGGACAGCTGCTCGGGACAGAGGGGCGGCAGCAGCTTGGGACAGAGGGGCGACAGCTGCTCTGGACAGAGGGGCAGCTGCTCGGGCGGCCCCTGGCTGACTGACGGCACTGGCGGCCCCTGGCTTACTGGCGGCCCCTGGCTGACTGGCGGCCCCTGGCTTACTGGCGGCCCCTGGCTTACTGGCGGCCCCTGGCGGCACTGGCGGCCCCTGGCTGACTGGCGGCACTGGCGGCCCCTGGCTGACTGGCGGCACTGGCGGCCCCTGGCTGACTGGCGGCACTGGCGGCCCCTGGCTGACTGGCGGCACTGGCGGCCCCTGGCTGACTGGCGGCACTGGCGGCCCCTGGCTGACGGGCGGCACTGGCGGCCCCTGGCAGACGGGCGGCACTGGCGGCCCCTGGCTGACGGGCGGCACTGGCGGCCCCTGGCTGACGGGCGGCACTGGCGGCCCCTGGCTGACGGGCGGCACTGGCGGCCCCTGGCAGACGGGCGGCACTGGCGGCCCCTGGCAGACGGGCGGCACTGGCGGCCCCTGGCAGACGGGCGGCACTGGCGGCTCCTGGCAGACGGGCGGCACTGGCGGCTCCTGGCAGACGGGCGGCGCTGGGCAGACGGGCAGCACTGGCGGCGCTGGGCAGACGGGCAGCACTGGCGGCGCTGGGCAGACGGGCAGCACTGGCGGCGCTGGGCAGACGGGCAGCACTGGCGGCGCTGGGCAGACGGGCAGCACTGGCGGCGCTGGGCAGACGGGCAGCACTGGCGGCGCTGGGCAGACGGGCAGCACTGGCGGCGCTGGGCAGACGGGCGGCACTGGCGGCGCTGGAGAGGAGGAAGGCTCTGGAACCGCCGGACTGACGGGCGGCACTGGCGGCGCTGGGCAGACGGGCGGCGTTGGCGGCGCTGGGCAGACGGGCGGCGTTGGCGGCGCTGGAGAGGAGGAAGGCTCTGGAAGCGCCGGACTGAGTAGCTCTCGTAGCGCCGAACAGGCGGGAGACTCCGGCAGCGCTGGAGAGGAGGAAGGCTCTGGTAGCGCCGGAGAGGCGGGAGACTCCGGCAGCGCTGGAGGCGCTGGAGAGGAGGAAGGCTCTGGAAGCGCCGGACTGAGTAGCTCTCGTAGCGCCGAACAGGCGGGAGACTCCGGCAGCGCTGGAGAGGAGGAAGGCTCTGGTAGCGCCGGAGAGGCGGGAGACTCCGGCAGCGCTGGAGAGGAGAGAGCCCCTGCAAGGATGGGCCGGAGAGACAGCCTGGTACGGGGAGCTGCCACCGGAGGGCTGGTGCGTGGAGGTGGTGACGGATAGACCGGGCCGTGCAGGCGCACTGGAGCTCTTGAGCACCGAGCCTGCCCAACCTTACCCGGTTGAATGGTCCCGGTCGCCCTGCCAGTGCGGCGAGGTGGAATAGCCCGCACTGGGCTATGCAGGCGAACCGGGGACACCGTGCGCAAGGCTGGTGCCATGTAAGCCGGCCCAAGGAGACGCACTGGAGACCAGATGCGTAGAGCCGGCTTCATGGCACATGGCTCGATGCCCACTCTAGCCCGGCCGATACGCGGAGCTGGAATGTACCGCACCGGGCTGTGCACCCGCACTGGGGACACCGTGCGCTCCACAGCATAACACGGTGCCTGCCCGGTCTCTCTAGCCCCCCGGTAACCACAGGAAGTTGGCTCAGGTCTCCTACCTGGCGTAGCCATACTCCCTGTTAGCCCCCCCCCAAGAAATTTTTGGGGCTGACTCCCGGGCTTCCTTGCCAACCGTGTTCCCTCATATCGCCGGCTCCTCTCTCCGGCTGCCTCTGCTCTCCTCGCTGCCTCCACCTGTTCCCATGGAAGGCGATCCTTTCCCGCCAGGATCTCCTCCCATGTGTAGCAACCCTTGCCGTCCAACACATCATCCCAAGTCCATTCCTCCTTGTGCCGCTGTTGCCCGTTACCACGCCGCTTGGTCCTGTTGTGGTGGGTGATTCTGTAAGGGCGTTCGTCTGTAGGAGGAGGAGAAGCGGACCAAAGCGCAGCGTGGTGGTTATTCATATTTTAATAAATCACTACACATGAACAAACTAACGAAAACAAGAAATGTGAGAACGCAAAACAGTCCTATCCTGTGACGACAAACACAGTGACAAGAACAATCACCCACAAACACACAGTGAAACCCAGGCTACCTAAGTATGATTCTCAATCAGAGACAACTAATGACACCTGCCTCTGATTGAGAACCATACTAGGCCGAAAACAGAGAAATGCCCCAAAACATAGAAAAACAAACATAGACTGCCCACCCAGCTCACGCCCTGACCATACTAAATAAATACAAAACAACAGAAATAGAGGTCAGAACGTGACACAACCAAATATCAACATTTAAAGGATATATTTACTGCTTGGATAGTTCAATCTAAGACACTGGCTTAATTCCATTCTTTAACTTTCATTTTTGGTTGAGTTGGAGACGTGAAGCCAACATATCATTTATTAACTTGTTTTGTCAACAAATTAACAGGCTATTTATTGTATTTCTAAAGTGAAATTGAAATGTGTTTGGTCGACAACATCAATTTAGGCTTCAGGCATGTCACTTCCCCCATTGGCTGACGGTGCTAATACCAAATGGGACCAACATATTGTGGGATTAGCGTTGACACAAAACGAATGCACGACAAGAAAACACACACAACTACTACTATTATAGTATAGAAGTTAAAATACATGTAGCTATGTTCCTAACCCTAACCTTACATAATCAAAAACATTGACACCACAGTGATTCTCATTCTAAGAGGATACTATAATAAATAGATTATTGCGATTTTCAGATTTATTTGAGTACTGGGAATTTATTTGTCGTGCATATATGCTGATAAATTGAATATGAAACTAAAATCGTGAATGTTTTTCAAAGGTGTCTGTGTGGCGTCAGATGCGAACGTTCCACACAGATGTTCAATGAGCGATCGAGTTCTACTAAACTCACTAGGCCTACTCTCATTTTAATTAATTCAAAACCACTACTGTAAAGAAAATAAAAGCCAATAAACTGAATAATTACTGTCAAAGTATTGTTTTTATTCAATTGTTGAATTAGGCCTATTGTATTTAATTGGACATTTCATGCCTATTCAAGTGGTTTTAACAAACTTTTATGGACGGCTGCTATGTCATAATGTACATGATGTCATAATGAAGCTTTCTTTTGTTAAAATAAGACATTCCATAGACAGGTCACTGATGCTCTTCCATATCTGAGGTAGGACCTATAATTTAATGAAATAATCTCAAATACACTACTTTTATCTCATGACAACTTTATTTAATCAATAACTAAGAAAAACGTATGTTTTGTGATTTGTGACAAAAATATTTCTTTAAACTAGGTATTGTGGACTTGTTTCTGTTTTCAAGAATATATTGTTGAAACTGTATAGTCAAATCCTACGTGTGCAAATTATCTGGAAGTCCAAATTGAAGGTAGGCCTTAGTCTGTGAATCTTTCATTTTTAAGAATTTGTGAACATTTTGGCAGGAATTGGAATGTCCTTTGAAAGTGGAAAAACACTAGCTTATAATAACAACTTTGATCAAATTCTATTGTAATATATGTAATTTATTCTATATTCTTATTCTCAAACATATTGTTTGCTCTTCCACTGTGACTCTCACAGCCATGAAAGACAGAGGGAAGTCCAGGACTAGGACACAAGAGACCAGTCAGAACAGTTCTGAGAACAGCCTGACAGACATCCTCAGTGTCCGGTGTGCCAGTGATATTGTCCTACAGCCAATGCCGCCAGGGAGAAAGAATAGCCGATCCCACTTCCACAACATGGATGTGACTAAAGAGAGGGCTGACATGAGAAGGCTTCCAATGGCCACTTCACCCATCAGCCTCCCAATGCTCACTGTGACCTCTCTCAATGCCCAAAGGAACAACAACACCCTCAAGGTGCCTCGCATGCCTCGTCTACAGCTGGAGGGACAGATGGGTAGCAAGCGTCTGGGTCCGGTTAAATCCAAAACCGGAGGGAGCACATTTACCTCCAGCCACAAGAAGGAGCCAGAGGTTAAATCGAGCAGACCACAGACATCAGGAAGCATCCCTAGGACGCCCAATTTATGCTCCACTGCAGCCAAGCTAGTGGCTCCTTTATCTGGGACTCCATGCAGCCAGTCTAAGGTCAGGATCCAGGCCAATCCTCTCAAGAGGTCTAACATCCAGGAACAAAGGCCCTGCTCTCCTCCTGCTCAGGCCAGACGGTCTCTGTCCGACGGCAGCCTCTTGCAGCCGCCATGTTCTCCTGTGGATGTCCTCCAGCCGGAGGTCCAGGCCAGCAGAAGCCTGGCTCGACCCAAGACCGGGATAGCTAGGATAACAAGAAATACTGATGGCAGCACTCTGAGGTTCCCTAACCAGACTTTAGAGCTTATAAACTCCATGGGTAGGATGGAGAGCACCAATTCTTTCCCTGTGTTGCCAACAATTGCAGTCTCAGCCTCACCTGCCCAGATGGCCATCCCATTGCCTACCCCAATGGTCAGCTATGTACCTAACCTTCTGGTGCCTACTCCATCTGCTTCTCCGGTTCCTTCCAGCCGAGTGCCTGCCCCACCTGCCTCCCCAGTGCCAGCCCGGCCTGCCAACGCCAGATCACGGAGTGTGTCGAAGAGGATCCAGCTCTTACAGATCCGGTCTGCTATGCTGGACCAGCAGCTACCAGAACAAGTGGGTGACAAACAAATCATATTACCCTCTGAGCCCCTGTCATTCAGTAGCACTGAGAGGTTGTTCCTCTGTGGTCCACCTTTAGTCTGCCACCCAGCTAACGTAGGCGGAGATGATGGCTGTCACCCCCTGCCCAGACCTACGCCCAGCCACACAGGTCGCACCGACCACTCCCCCTTATTGACCAGTAGGAGAGCTGTGCAGGCGGGTGAGAAGTGCCCCTTTGAAATCCCCTTGACCCCCTTGGTCCCACTAGCAGAACAGCCTCCTATCAAGCGGGGGCACATGCCCGCCTCCCGTGCCAAGGCCAAGCGTGAATGGGAGAATAGCCAACGAGGGCGCAGGAAGAGAGTGAAGCCCATTCACTGGGACGTTAACTTTAAGTCTGGGCCTTTCTTCCCAGTGTGTGTCTCTCCATCACTGCCCTCGATCTTGGAGGTGGATGAAGAGTCTCTTTCTGAAGAGATGGAACAAAGACAGTTGTAAGGGGTCGCACACACACACACACACACACACACACAAACATATCTTTATTTTTTTTAACCTTTATTTAAATTGTGTAGTTAGTTAAGAACAAATTCTTATTTACAATGACGACCTACCCCGGCCAAACCCTAACCCGGACGACACTGGGCCAATTGTGAGCCACCCTATGGGACCAGTGCCTTATACCGCTGCGCCAATCAGGAGCCCTATTGAGACCTCATGGCCTCCCATGGCCAGAGAGGATCAGCCAGCATCATCCCAGCGTCTGCCCTGCCTGCCATCCTAGTACCTCCATTGCCCTATCAACCCCGAACCACAAAGGGCAGGTGACAGAAATGAACCAGCGCCCACCGATCCAGGCTGTTGTGCATGAGCAGCAGCAGCTACTGTCGGAAATACTGTTGGAACAGACTTTTCCTATGAGACCCAACAGGAGCCACAAGCTGTCAAAGTACTTTCATCCCTGGGGTGTGGAGCTTCTCGAACAGTGTTCTCTTCCTGAAGATGGACTGCTTCAACCCCTTAGGAGTATCCAGAGTATCTAGTACGCTGGTGTGATGATATAATATGTCCCTCAGTATCAACTAGAGATTAATATTAATCCACTTGTTATTCTAGTTAGGCAAATGTTAATTTATCATCACCATGTTCCAAAGAATTCTGTTTCTATAAAGTTTTATTGCAGTTGAAAATTATCTGTGGGGTGTTGTTCGTTTCTTGTGAGCTATGAAGTATATCCTTTTAGTAGAATGTTTATTTCTTCATTGGATTGGTTGATTTGTTGACCAAAGAGAAGAGGTAAGTGCTGACCGGACTAATAGAAGTGAAGTTCCGATTCAAATTTGTACTATTCCGAAGGAGGTACATCTGACTCACACCTTAGTGTCATAATTCTTCACGTTTTCAATGTATAGCAACACTGACAAATTCTGGAACTATAAGGTGGAACTATTTGTACTACAGCATTGGAAATGAGGATCTATCCAAACACAGTGTTTATGAAATGCGAGAATGCTGAACAACATTTTCTGACCAATAGGCTTGTTTGTCGTAATATTTGGCCAAAGGTTTCTTCGCTTGAGTCAAGAGGCCCTGTCTCAACTTGCACATGTAAGGGAAGCAGACAGCTGCAGATTTAATATAACTGCTGGGTTACACAGTAACCAGGTCTCTCTTGCCAAAAGAACCCACTTATGCAAGAAAGACCTGGATAGTGCCACATAACACAATGCTTATATAAATCTTCCATTTATACAAATAAAAATGACCCCTTTATCTGGAATATATGTAGTGTTGCCTTACATTTGTGAAATGTGACTGACATTTCACAGCCTTCAAACTGTGCTTAGTTTAAAATACCGTTGGTTGGACTGCGAGGCAGTGACTGTATCGTTTTTCTTTTGATCTGAAGCCTGACACTGTACGACACTTTGTGTCTCATCCTACATCATTTGAATAAAGCTTCCTCAGCATGATTTTATTCTAACATTATCCATGTTGTTTTTGCAACCATCACAAACAAATGTTGATCCCCATGTAACGACAGGTGATATTCCACAAGGGGGCACTAAAGGTCTGTAACGAAAGGAGGTTGAACAATTTGCACCTTGAACACCATCTAAACTTACACACAGCCTCAACTATTTAAATGACAGAAAATGTCATATCTGCTCTCACACAGTACATTGGGTTTTTCACAGTCCATCATAATAAATACTTTTTGGCAACTTATGTATTGTTGTCTAAGGTTAATTCCGAAACGCATTCTCTCCACCAAAGCCCAAAGCTTACTTGCATTATAAAGATATCCATCAAGTTTAAGAGGTGTCACCACATTTTTGTAGAGATGTATATGGGGGGCAGTGCAAAGACTCATATTGCAGTGTAAGATCAGTCATGCATCGTACCCAGTTTCTCTCTAGAAACATGATGAGAAGCTATGACTTAGCAGAGCAGTATGGCTGTATCAATTGTTCTAGAACTGGTTCAAGAAAGAAGGTTAGGTTAGTTAGGCTACATGTGATCGTGCGTCACCATAACTGAAACATGGCCTTCTTTCTTTCACGGTTTCACGTCATGGTGCAAGTATTTGCATAAACTGGGAAACATTTGCATACATTTCAATTTCTCTGGCAGGCAGTGAAGGGGTTAATCAGCTGTGTGCTCTCAGTATACGCTCACTAGCAGAACAACAGCTAACACAGGGAGCTGAAATCCTGGGGTCCACCTTATGTTCCCTCAGTTCTACCCCATTTTGAACAGATGCTTTCATCCATGACCAGGCCATGTTTTGGCAGTTTTGCTGCACTAGGCAAGACAATTGCAGACATACTCCAATCCGGCAAAAATAGGCCTATAGTGTACAGTGTCGGCCTATAATGTCATTTTATAACTAGGCCTAACATAAGATAGCCTACCATTTCTAAAACAACAAACAATGCAGTTGCGTTGGATTTATTAACCTAGTCCTGATTCCTGACAAAAGCTTATAGGGACTTGTCCTTTAAGATATGAACATCAGTTATCCATCAGCTACCCAAGTTTATTAGAAGTTTTCTTGAGGCTTTTTGCAAAGAGATAAATGCTGATGTAACGGCCTACGTCTTCACAGCAGTACAAAGCTGAAATCACTTATTATCAGTACATTTTATTCCACCTTGTGAAACCAGGGGTCTAGTGGAGTGTACATGTGAAAAGGGTTAAAAAAGGCCTGTTATGAGAGAGAAAGAGAGATGGTGAGAGTAGCTGAGTGCCTATAGTAAGAGATGGCTGTTAATATCACTAGGCTGATTGGTCTGTGTACAGGTAGTGAACCTGATTGCTGAGAGGTTAGGTTGCTAGTTAGAATCTTAATCTGCCATAAACTACTTTTCTGTCAGCAAGTCTACAGACCATTTAAGTAGCTGCACTGAACACCTCACTGATACTGACTGTGTATCTACAAACCCAAATTGTCTAAGGAAATGTAGGTGACTGTCACAGTTTTCTTCCTCCTCTTCTGAGAAGGAGTAGGAAGGATCGGACCAATACGCAGCGTGGTAAGTGTTCGTCATATTTTTAATCAAAACTGAACACTACACAAACTGAAAACGAAATGATGATATGATATATATGATATATATATTTTTTTCATCCATTCATTTCCCTGTAATCTGCTGAGATTGTGATAGTTTTCAGGCTTTGAAGGGAGTTTTCACTGGATTTACTAGAAATGTGAAATTGACCTGGCAAGCCTGTCTCTGCCTGAGCATGATCACAACAAAAGTAGCTGTGCAGCACGTTTTTTAAGGAAGAGGAGGATGGTTGCAGACGTTCGCATTCATGCAAGAAGGTAAGCTATTAACTAAACTGTTAACCAATATGTTAACTAAAATGGTATGGGGTGTATTGGCAAGCAATGCATGTTCCCATTGTCTTTATTTGTAATTAATGTTAGCTCATGTCTCATGTCTATGTCTTTCGGTGGAATCCAACATGCATTGACAATGTCCGAAAGCCGCATTGTATCAGATATACTTCATCATGAGATTGAAATTGGTAGGCTCATCCAAACAATTCATTAATGTACAATTGTTACTTTGCATGTTTTTACCTTATACTTATTTACTGCTTGCTAATGATTAGCGTGCTAACTAGCGGTTAGCGTGCTAGTTTAGCTTAATTGGTCAAAATGTCTTTGATTCAGAATATATGATTGTGGTTAACCCAATGTTACATGCATTGAACAATAATATTGCCAATGTAACTTGAATTGGTTTACAAGCTAGCTAGAAAAGCCAGTTCCTTTACATCTGTTTTGTCAAGTCATAAGCATGCATGTGTGCTGAAATATTTAAATAAATCCCCTCATTTAATTATTTTATTGAAGTTTTGGCAGTTTTTTTATCACCCTTTCTTACCCAAAGAGAAATAAGTTGCTAGTTACTTTGGCTTTGCACTCAAAAGAGTGAAACACCACAACAGGAATTATGATTGTGGAAAGTGTAAAATTAGGTAGGACTGCCAATTCACATGCCTTCCTTTAGCCATATCACTCATACTGTTTCTTGTTTAGTTCATCCATAAAAGCAGATGCGCTTTAGTTGCATCCAGGAACTTGTATAATGTGCTTATGTTATGCTTATACTTGCTTTTTTACCTTGAAAGTCGTCTTAAAAAAGGAAATTGTAATATATGTTTGTAGGACCTCTATCAGTCAATGATAACAGTTATTGGTGTCCCCCAGCTCATCCCATTTGTTGTGTGCCGAGCAATCTTGTCATTCTTTTAAGTGTCAACCATTCTTTTAGAAACTTGTCTTCCTTTACTCAGGCACTGCAGAGTCTAAGAAGACGCATGGAAACTCTATAAGAAACATAATTCAATTTGTAGGCCAGATTTGAAAAGGAAATAATAAATCCTGAAGCTCAGGTTTGTCAGTTGTTTAGAATGAGGATACTGGGGATTGTTGAATCATATTCCATTGCCTAAGTGGCACATGACTAATTTAATATTATTGTATCCTTAGATGTCAGACACCGAGGCTGCCAGTACCGTATACATAAGTTAGTGTCATTCAACACCAGCACATACTGTAAGTTCTTGTGAATCTGCTTTGTAAATCAAAGACAGGCAAGTCTGCACTTTCATCCCATATTCATTGTATTATAACAAAATGTAAAGTAGAGGAGCACAGAGCCATAACTAATCAAAATGTCCAAATACTTTGTTATCTCTCTAGTTATCTAAGATGCTTTTTTCTGCAATACAGTTGGATACAAGACTGATGACTCAATAACTAGTATTGACAACCTTGAAGATGTTATGTCCCAGGGCCATCAGGTTCATCAGAGGAAGGCAATTTCTCTGTATGCCTATACCTTACATACACATGGACCTATTCTTATCTGATATGTCAGTGCATTTTCACTCTGTAGTCAAATAAAATGTTATTGGTCACATGCACATGGTTAGCAGATGTTTATACGAGTGTAGCGAAATGCTTGTGTTTCTATTTCTGATTTTGCAGTAATATCTTACAAGTAATCTAACAATTTCACAACAACTACCTTATCTCTTCAACGATCGCTGCTCACACCTGCCCGCCAGCCCAGCATCACTACTCTGGATGGTTCTGACTTAGCATATGTGGACAACTACAAATACCTAGCTGTCTGGTTAGACTGTAAACTCTCCTTCCAGACTCACATTAAGCATCTCCAATCCAAAATGAAATCTAGAATCAGCTTCCTATTTCGCAGCAAAGCATCCATCACTCATGCTGCCAAACGTACTCATGCTGCCAAATGATCCTTGACTTCGGCGATGTCATTTACAAAATAGCCTCCAACACTCTACTCAGCAAATTGGATGCAGTCTATCACAGTGCCATCTGTTTTGTCACCAAAGCCCCATATACTACCCACCATTGCGACCTGTATGCTCTCGAAGGCTGGCCCTCGCTTCATATTCGTCGCCAAACCCACTGGCTCCAGGTCATCTATAAGTCTTTGCTAGATAAAGCCCCGCCTTATCTCAGCTCACTGGTCACCATAGCAGCACCCACCCGTAGCACGCACTCCAGCAGGTATATTTCACTGGTCACCCCCTTAGCCAATTCCTCCTTCGGCCACCTTTCCTTACAGTTCTCTGCTGCCAATGACTGGAACGAACTGCAAAAATCACTGAAGCTGGGGACTCATATCTCCCTCACTAGCTTTAAGCACCAGCTATCCGAGCAGCTCATAGATCACTGCACCTGTACATAGCCCTCCTGTAATCAGCCCATCCAACTACCTCATCCCCATACTGTTATCTATTTTATTTATTTTGCTCCTTTGCACCCCAGTATCTCTACTTGTACACTCATCTTCTGCACATCTATCACTCCAGTGTTTAATTGCTATATTGTAATTATTTCGCCACTATGGCCTATTTATTGCCGTACCTCCGTTATCCTACCTCATTTGCACACATTATATAGACGTTTTCTATTGTATTATTGACTGCATGTTTGTTTATTCCATGTGTAACTCTGTGTTGTTTGTGTTGCACTGCTTTGCTTTATCTTGGCCAGGTCGCAGTTGTAATTGAGAACATTTTCACTCTGTAGTGTCAACTTATGGCCGTACTGTGCTGGTCCAGATCAATCCTGTCTTTATCAGTTAGTGTATTTCCAACCATGCCAGCACAGAACGGTTCGGTTTGGATTGGACACAAGTCAGCCTACCTGGTTAAATAAAGGTGAAATAAAAAAATAAAAAATACACACAAGTGTAAAGGAATGAATAAGAATATGTACATGTAAGTATATGGATGAGGGAGATACAGTAGATGGTATAGAGTACAGTATATACATATGCGATGAGTAATGTAGGGTATGTAAACAGTTTAGTAAGTGGCATTGTTAAAAGTGACTAGTGATACATTTATTACATCCAATTTTTTATTATTAAAGTGGCTAGAGATTTGAGTCAGTATGTAAGCAGCAGCCACTCAATGTTAGTGATGGCTGTTTAACAGTCTGATGGCCTTGAGATAGAAGCTTTTTTTTCAGTCGTTTAGCTCAGTTACATTAGCTTTCTTGGGAACAGGAACAATGGTGGCACTCTTGGAGCATGTGGGTACAGCAGACTTGGATAGGGATTGATTGAATATGTCCGTAAACACACCAGCCAGCTGGTCTGCGCATGCTCTGAGGACACGGCTAGGGATGCCGTCTGGACCGGCAGCCTTGCGAGGGTTAACTAGTTTAATTGCGACTCTACTTTGTCTCTATACTGATGCTTAGCTTGTTTGATTGCCTTGCGGAGGGAGTAGCTACACTGTTTGTATTCGGTCATGTTTCCGGTTGCCTTGCCATGATTAAAAGCAGTGGTTCGCGTTTTCAGTTTTGTGCGAATGTTGCCATCAATCCACGGTTTCTGGTTGGGAAAGGTTTTAATAGTCACCGTGGGTACAACATCACCGATGCACTTGCTAATAAACTCGCTCACCGAATCAGCGTATACATCAATGTTGTTGTCTAAGGCTATCCGGAACATATCCCAGTCCACGTGATCGAAGCAATCTTGAAGTGTGGAATCAGATTGGTCGGACCAGCATTGAACAGACCTGAGCACGGGCGTTTCCTGTTTTAGTTTCTGTCTATAGGCTGGGAGCAACAAAATCGAGTCGTGGTCAGATTTGCGACTCGTTAATCATAAGACATACACCCCCGCCCTTCTTCTTTCCAGAGAGATGTTTGTTTCTGTCAGCGCGATGCGTGAAGAAACCGGGTGGCAGTACCGAGTCTGATAACGTATCCCGAGTGAGCCATGTTTCCGTGAAACAGAGAATGTTACAATCTGATGTCTCTCTGGAATGCAACCCTTGCTTGAATTTCGTCTACCTTGTGGTCAAGAGACTGGACATTGTCGAGTAGTATACTCGAGAGTGGTGAGCGATGTGCCCGTCTACGGAGCCTGACCAAAAGACCGCTCCGCCTTCCTCTTCTGGGGCGCCATTGTTTTTGGTCGCCTTCAGGAATCCGATCCATTGTCCTGGGTGGTGGTCCAAACAGAGGATCCACTTTGGGAAAGCCATATTCCTGGTCGTAATGTTGGTATGTTGACGTTGCTCTTATATCCAATAGTTCTTCCCGGCTGTATGTAATAAGACTTAAGATTTCCTGGGGAACAGTGTTAGAAATAATACATAAAAAAAACAAAATACTGCATAGTTTCCTAAGAACGCGAATCGAGGCGACCATCTCTGTCAGTTAGTGTATTTCCAACCATGCCAGCACAGAACGGTTCCGTTTGGATTGTACAGTGGTGTGAAAAAGGTTAGGATCCACCCTGATGGAGTCTGCCTTCATTTCAGCATGGTATTGTGCGTTCCCCTCTCACTACATGGTTGTATCTGTAGGGTTTGTGTGGCTGTAGCCGTCCCTCTCATACCATATTCAATAGGCTTGAATGGCACAGCTGTTATAAACCTGCATTTTGAGTTGCTCCAACAGTTATCGCTTATGGATTGGTTCATAGGTTGGATTGGGTGAAACTGACATGATTCCCACTGATGTTTTCCAGGAGAGATGTCGGCGATTCGGGCCAATGACCAAGGGAAAGCTGGGACAAAAGAGAGGTTCACACGGTAAACATTTTTACTACTGTCTTCAGTCAGTGCATTTTCACTCTGGCAAAAAATGCTGACTCTAATTTGTTGTGCATTGATTTAACTTGCTGCAATTTGATTTTGTTTTTTGTCTTTTACAAACTATTATGTCTGAAGAAATGGATGCTGCGGCCTCTGATTGCGCATCAGAGAATGACTCTGAGAGGAGTCATCTGAAGAATCCTATGAAGAAAATCTGACCGGTATGCCTATACCTTACATACACATGGACCTATTCTTAATTACAATGTCCTTTTCAACATGTTTTCCAGGAGAGATGTCAGCGATTCGGGCCAAACAACCAATGACCAAGGGAAGACTGGGACAAAAGACGTTAGATCTGGAACTAGTGTGTCAGGATAGATGATAACACAGAAGGATTACCACGCTTTACATTGTTTCTCTTGAGGGAGGGAACTTGATTTAATAGGTATTGCTTTTATTAGAAGGTTTACATTGCAAACATATTGTTGGGCTTAGATTCCATACAGATTGAGTCTGCTTTGATGTCAGCATTGCACATTCTCCTCTCACATCCTTATCTATGTAGTTATTTAGTTGGGATTATTAGTTTAATTTCAACACAGTCTCTGCAGATACAGCTGTAACCTTGTAGAGTTAATACAGAGAGATGTTCAAGTACTGTATTGTAGTCAACCTTTATTTAATGTAGTCATTCATAATGCCATCTCTTTACAAAGGTGACAAAGGAACAAAAAGGTATTGGTCGACAATAGAGGTGGATGCAGTTGAAGATTCCTTGATGAACTTTATCCGAATGGGGAAAAATGCCTGGAAAACAAGACTGTGAGAAATGCATTGCTGCTTCTCCCCAAGCGCTTTTAAACAGGGACTGGAGAGCAGTACAGTTCTATAGACACAACAGAATAGTTGCAGATCAGAGAAAATAAGTGTATGAGATGCTTCTGGCTATCTCATAGGCAGATGACAAATGTCCTCTATCTCACTGTTCAGGGGAAGTTTTTCCTGGTGGATGGTTCACGAGGTGAGATCTTGCATGGAGCCCCAGATCGAGGGTGATTGACCGTCATCTTGAACTTCTTCCATTTTCTTTTAATTGCGCCAACAGTTGTTGCCTTCTCACCAAGCTGATTGCATATTGTCCTGTAGCCTATCCCAGCCTTGTGCAGGTCTACAATTTTATCCCTGATGTCCTTACACAGCTCTCTAGTCTTGGCCATTGTGGAGAGGTTGGAGTCTGTTTGATTGAGTGTGTGGATAGGTGTCTTTTATACAGGTAACGAGTTCAAACAGGTGCAGTTAATACAGGTAATGAGTGGAGAACAGGAGGGCTTCTTAAAGAAAAACTAACAGGTCTGTGAGAGCCGGAATTCTTACTGAATATATTGAATCCATTACTAAAATGGTTGTTCCAGTTTAAATACTTTAATGAAGAACTACACTACAGCCGTTGAGTTGCCCTCCGTGTTGCATCATTCTGGCATTCTACATGGATATTTCCAGTCATAAAATAGAAATAATGTGTCAAATATAGAGATTTTAAAATGGTTAATTATTTTACGCTTCCATTAGGTACAACTTAGGCAGTTGGATAGCTTTTATAGATTTCATAGGAGACATTCTCTCGATGGCTGATGGCAATGCATTGAGTGGCTGCTGCCAACATACAGACTCAATCTCTAGCCACTTTAATAATGAATTATTCGATGTAATAAATGTATCACTAGTCATTTAAACTGTGCCACTTTATATAATGTTTACATACCCTACATTTCTGTCATTTAAATAGTTGAGGCTGTGTGTAAGTTTAGATGGTGTTCAAGGTACAAAGTGTTCAACCTCCTTTCTTACAGAACTTTAGTGCCCCCCTGTGGAATATCACGTGTCGTTACATGGGGATCAACATTTGTTTTTGAGAGTTGAAAAAAACAAACATGGATAATGTTAGAATAAAATCATGCTGAGGAAGTTTTATTCAAAAGACGAAGGATGAGACACGGCGTGTCGTACAGTGTCAGGCTTCAGATCAAAAGAAAAACGATACAGTCACTGCCTCGCAGTCCAATCAACAGTATTTTAAACGAAGCACAGTTGGAAGGCTAAGCAAATGTCATTCATATTCCACAAATGTAAGGCAACACTACATCTATTCCAGATAAAGGGGTGGTTTTTATTCGTATAAAAGGAATAATTTATATGTGGCACTATCCAGGTCACTATCCAGGTCTTTCTTGCAAAAGTGGGTTCTTTTGGCAAGAGAGACCTGGTTACCGCAGAACCCAGCAGTTATATTTCATCTGCAGCTGTCTGCTTCCCTTACATGTGCAAGTTGAGACAGGGCCTCTTCGCGTCAGATGTACCTCCTTCGGAATAATACAAATTTGAATCGGAACTTCACTTATATTATTATTCCGATCAGCACTTACCTCTACTCTTTGGTCATAAAATCCAATGAAGAAATAAACATTCTACTAAAAGGGTATACTTCATAGCTCACAAGAAACCAACAACACACACCACACATCATTTTCAACTGCAATAAAACTTTATAGAAACAGAATTCTTTGGAACATGGTGATGATAAATTAACATTTGCCTAACTAGAATAACAAGTGGATTAATATTAATCTCTAGTTCATACTGAGGGACATATTCTATCATCACATCAGCGTACTAGATACTCTGGATACTCCTAAGGGGTTGAAGCAGTCCATCTTCAGGAAGAGGCTCACAATTGGCCCAGTGTCGTCCGGTTTAGGGTTTGGCCGGGGTAGGTCGTCATGCTCAATAAGAATTTGTTCTTAACTAACTTCACAATTTAAATAAAGGTAAAAAATAAATTAAATTAAGATGTGTGTGTGTGACCCCTTACAACTGGCTTTGCTCCATCTCTTCAGAAAGAGACTCTTCATCCACCTCCAAGATAGAGGGCAGTGATGGAGAGACACACACTGGGAAGAAAGGCCCAGACATAAAGTTAACGTCCCAGTGAATGGGCTTCACTCTCTTCCTACGCCCTCGTTGTCTATTCTCCCGCTCGGCCTTGGCACGGGAGGCGGGCATGTGCCCCCGCTTGATAGGAGGCTGTTCTGCCAGTGGGACCAAGGGGGTCAAGAGGGTATCAAAGGGGCACTTCTCATCCGCCTGCACGGCTCTCCCACTGGTCAGTAAAGGGGAGTGGTCGGTGCGACCTGTGTGGCTGGGTGTATGTCTGGTCAGGGGGTGACAGCCATCTCCGCAGACTAAAGGTGGACCACAGAGGAACATCCTCTCAGTGCTACTGAAGGACAGGGGCTCAGAGGGTAATATGATTTGTTTGTCACCCAGTTGTTCTGGTAGCTGCTGGTCCAGCATAGCAGACTGGATCTGTAATAGCTGGATCTTCTTCGACACACGCCGTGATCTGGTGTTGGCAGGCCGGGCTGGCACTCCGGAGGCAGGTGGGGCAGGCACTCGGCTGGAAGGAACCGGAGATGCAGATGGAGTAGGCACCAGAAGGTCAGGTACATAGCTGACCATTGGGGTAGGCAATGGGATGGCCATCAGGGGAGGTGAGGCTGACACTGCAATGGTTGGCAGCACAGGGAAAGAATTGGTGCTCTCCCTCCTATCCATGGAGTTTATAATCTCTAAGGTCTGGTTAGGGAACCTCAGAGTGCTGCCATCAGTATGTCTTGTTATCCTAGCTATCCCGGTCTTGGGTCGAGCCAGGCTTCTGCTGGCCTGGACCTCCGGCTGGAGGACATCCACAGGAGAACATGGCGGTTGCAAGAGGCTTCCGTCGGGCAGAGACCGTCTGGCCTGAGCAGGAGGAGAGCGGGGCCTTTGGTCCTGGATGTTAGACCTCTTGAGAGGATTGGCCTGGATCCTGACCTCAGACTGGCTGCATGGAGTCCCAGATAAAGGAGCTACTGCCTTGGCTGCAGTGGAGCATAAATTGGGTCTCCTAGGGATGCTTCCTGGTATCTGTGGTCTGCTGGATTTAACCTCTGGCTCCTTCTTGTGGCTGGAGATCAATGTGCTCCCTCCGGTTTTGGTTTTAACCGAAACCAGAGGCTTGCTACCCATCTGTCCCTCCAGCTGCAGACGAGGCATGCGAGGCACCTTGAGGGTGTTTTTGTTCCTTTGGGCATTGAGAGAGGTCACAGTGAGCATTGGGAGCCTGATGGGTGGAGTGGCCAATGGAAGCCTTCCCATGTCAGCCCTCTCTTTAATCACATCCATGTTGTGGAAGTGGGATTGGCTATTCTTTCTCCCTGGTGGCATTGGCTGTAGGACAATATCACTGGCACACCGGACACTGAGGATGTCTGTCAGGCTGTTCTCAGAACTGTTCTGACTGGTCTCTTGTGTCCTAGTCCTGGACTTCACCCTGTCTTTCATGGCTGTGAGAGTCACAGTGGAAGAGCAAACAACATGTTTGAGAATAAGAATATAGAATAAATTACATATATTACAATAGAATTTGATCAAAGTTGTTTTTATGAACTAGTGTTTTTCCACTTTCAAAGGACATTCCAATTCCTGCCAAAATGTTCACAAATTCATAAAAATGAAAGATTCACAGACTAAGGCCTACCTTCAATTTGGACTTCCAGATAATTTGCTCACGTAGGATTTGACTGTATAGTTTCAAGAATATATTAAGACCACAATACCTAGTTTAAATAAATACTTTTTTTTGTCACAAATCACAAAACATAACCGTTTTTCTTACAGTTATTGATCAAATAAAGTTCTCATAAGATAAAAGTAGTGTATTTGAGATTATTTCATTAAATTATAGGTCCTACCTTAGTTCAGGTATAGCATCAATGACCTGTCTATGGAATGTCTTATTATGACATCATGTACATTATGACATAGTAGCCGTCCACATAATAAAAGTTTGTCAAAACCACTTGAATAGGCATGAAATGTAAAATTAAATAAAATAGGCCTAATTCAGCAATTGAATAAGATAGTACTTTGACAGTAAATATTCAGTTTATTTGCTTATATTTTCATTACAGTAGTGGTTTTGAATTTATTAAAATGAGAGTAGGCCTAGTGAGTTTCCTAGAACTCAATCGCTCATTGAACATCTGTGTGGAAGGTTCGCAGCTGACGCCACGGACGCCTTTGAAAAACATTCACGATTTTAGTTTCATATTCAACTTATCAGCAATAATGCACGGCAAATACATTCCCAGTACTCAAATAAACCTGACAATCGCAATTGTTTATTTATTAGAGCATCCTCTTAGAACGAGAATCACTGTGGTGTCAATGTTTTTGATTATGTCCAAGTAGGAACATAGCTACTGGTATTTTGACTTCTATACTATAATAGTAGTAGTTGTGTGTGTTTTCTTGTTGTGCATTCGTTTTGAGTCAAAGCTAAACCCACAATTTTTTGGTCCCATTCGGTATTAGCACCGTCAGCCAACAGGGGAAGTGACATGCCTGAAGCCTAAATTGATGTTGTCAACTAAACACAATTCAATATTACTTTTGTAATACAGGTAATAGCCTAAAGTTAAGGCTCTCTTACAAACTAATGTAACAGTATTTATTCAACCTTAACATAAGTAACAGATTCATGGCCACATTTTGAGGTTACTATAACTATACATGTATTCATATGTAAAGTTAATCATATAAAATGTGCATGTTCAAGATAGCATGCATACTGTAGGTTGTGGAGATCTGTGGAGATATTCACAATGGCTGTAGTCAATGTAGAATCTCGAACGGCACTGATCACTTGCGCCATGTCATCTCAACTTCAAACCAGGTCATTTGGTTCTGCTTTTTGATGAAGCAGTGTGGTTTAGTCGCCAGGGTTGTGGGTGTGATTCCCACGGGTGACCAGTGTGACCGTATGCGAAATGACTAAAATGTAAATAACCAGTGGTGGAAAAAGTACTCAATTGTCATACTTTTTTTTTTACAATATATTTATTGCCATTTTATTTTTATTTTTTTAACAATTTAACAATCAGAATATGATACAGATAATGCCCAGTTATTCCTTCCACCTAAACAAATCACCATGCTACATGGGAGCACATCGTGCAAAACCCTTCCCTCCCCAACCCCCTCCCTCCCCTCTACCGGTATTAACTTCACTGATTAACAACAAAAAAAGAAACAGAATGACCTTCACATTCCCTGCTAGAAAATAAATGATTCAACACAAAAACAAATAATAATAATAGATTCATGAAGAAAGTAGTAATGAGGCAGCTAAGGTGACGTCTCTAGAAACTACTGAAAGTCCCCCCAGACATCAGTAAATTCAAAGGGTTTATTACATCAATTGTATGTTATTCTTTCAGATGGAATATAGGAAGATAGTTCTTTTATCCACATCTGCTTGCTTGGCGGAGTGTCACTCTTCCATATAATAGCTCTGCCAATTTAATGAATCTGGTTTTGCTACAAATATAATACATTTGTACAGTAATCTAATCAGACCTACATACTTAGGTCCAATATTCTTCCTCTGTAAAACTTCAAACATAGTTCCATTCTATGCGGTCAAAAGTTTTTTCCGGTCATTCTCTACATAATGCATAATATTAAATAATCTTCTGATATTATCAGGAGATGAGCGGTTTCTTACAAAGCCTGTTTGGTCCATATCAACCAAGTCCGGTAGAACCTTATCCAGTCTAAGAGCAATGAGTTTCGTAAGAATCTTATATGAAGTGTTCAATAGAGATATTGGTCTATATGACCCACAAAGCATAGGATCTTTCCCAGGTTTTAACAAAACTGTGATCATTGTCTGGGAGCTTTTCTGTCTCTATGGCATAATTAAACTTACTGCAAAGAGGCTCAATTAGTTTGGGTAAAAAGGATCGAAAGAAATCAATAGGGAATCCGTCTAACCCTGGTGATTTTCCCCCAGCAGTGTTGAAAATGGATTCCCTAATTGGATTCTCTAATCCCTTTCTCCAAGTGCTCTCTATCCTCATCATTAAAGTTTGTAAATTGAGTTTGTTCAAAAACTCATGCATTGTGGCAGGGGCATCCCCTTCAGACTTGTACAATGTTTCATAAAACTCCCTGAAGACTGGATAAATTTCCTCAGGACTGTGAACAACTGTGTTAATGGGTAGCTTAATAGAGCTAATAACTCTACTAGCATCCTCTCGTCTTATCTGGCAAGGAAGCAACTTTCCTGCTTTATCTCCATGTTCGTAGTGGTTTTGTTTTGTTCTCCTGAGAGCATTTTCCACTTCATGGGTCGTCAGGGTGTTATATTCCAATCGCTTTGAGTCTAATTTTTGTAGAGTTGAGTCGTCAAATGTTACACTATGTTCATTTTCCAGATCTGTAATTTCATTCTCCAACAAATCTACTTGAGCCTTAAACATCTTACGAGCATCTGAACTAAAGGATATGATTTGCCTCCTCAGAAATGCAAGGAGAGCTTCTCATAAAATTAGGGAGGAGGCAGAGTTGTTAAAAAAATGTCTATATGAGTGTTCAGAAATGTTACAAATGTGGGACTATTTAGTAAATATGTACCAAACCTCCATCTTCTTGAGGGTGGCTGTGCTCTACTGACGGGTACTGAAGCCAGCAGGGCAGAATGATCTGATATACATCATGGTAAGTACTTACACCCAGTAGTTAAACTTCCCCTGGCTGCAGGAATAAGAAATAAGTCTCTTCTAGAGTAATTGTTATGGACAGGGGAGTAAAATGAATATTCTTTAACCTTTTGGTTGTGAAATCTCCATAAGTCTACGAGTCCAAAGTGTTTCATTTCTGCTTTTAACATTTTAGCTGCCTGTGTGAGGTTGATACTATTAGAGGAAGATCTATCACTGGAAGGGTCCAGTACCAAGTTAAAATCCCCTGCCATTATTATCTCTGATGATGGGCACATTAACTTTAAAAAGATGTCTTGGTAAAATGTAGGATCATCATGGTTAGGACCATACACAATCACAATGGTAATGGGCTCAGTATTAATGAAACCTTGAATGATCACAAACCTTCCCCCTTTGTCTTTATTCTGAGATTGTATCTGAAAGGGCCAATGCTTATTAATGAGTATGGCCACCCCTCTTGCCCGAGATGTGAAAGATGAATAGTACACTTGGCCCACCCAATCTCTTCAGTTTATCATGCTCAGAGTCAGTCAGGTGTGTCTCCTGAAGAAGAGCTATATCAACCTTATGCTGCTTTAGATAATACAGAATGCGTTTGCGCTTGACTGGGCATTTAGTACCCTTAATGTTAAGTGTCATAAAAGTATAGTTATTAGGTGCAGACATCTTTAAAGAAAATAAGAAATAGGGAAAAGGAAAGAAACAAAATTGCATTGAGTGTATACAACTTGAAAATTTAAAGTAGTAAACATCTCGTGAGCTAATACCCTGACCCTACCACAAACCCACCCAACCCCCTCCCCAACTGAGGGAGTGAAAGTACCCATATCCTTAGATGCTAGTCTTTAAACTAGATGTACCTACTATGCATAGCATCGCTCTAATTAGGTTAATTCTAAATTATATGTATATGGAATTGGAACTACATTGACTGTTCCTTGTAGCATAAAAATATTGTTAGTCAAGTAACAAAATACACTACCTGGACTTATGGATCATCAAATAGAATGATGCAGTACACACAGACTTATATACAAAGCCCACAGACCGCAATGCCTTGCTATGTGTGAATAGTATGCACCCCCTTCCCCTCAAGAATGGTCAACCAGTTATGCAGGATTAAACAAATCTGTGGCCACCAGACAGATTTTGACAACAATGCTAAAAAAAATGACAGATCAATTCAAAATGAGAAGCTACAAGGACAAAACTCTTGATGCTGCAATGATGAAAATATCTCATAAACCAACAGAGGAATTACTTAACTCAACCAGAGAAGAAAAACAACGCAACCATCTTTTGCACTAAATACACCAAGGGTTCAGAGAAAATGAAAGCAATCCTGAAAAAGGACTGGCATATTCTGCAATCAGACAAAAAAAAAAAGCCCGCTGGTGGTCTATAAGCGTGGTCACAATATTGGAGATAGCTTGGTGAGATCTGACATGCCCCCTGAGCTCACTCAGACACTCTTGACACCTATCCCAAATGGGAACTACAAATGTGGATCATGCGCACAGTGCAATAGCATTATAAAAACATCCTTCTTCAGACACCCACATACAGGTCGAAACATCCCTGTTAGGGGTAATCATCTCATGCAAGACCCCGGGAGTAATCTATCTCATCATCTGTTCGTGTGGAAAAGCCGACAAAGGGAGCCTTACAGGATATCCTCTCTAAAAACATTGACCCCTAGTGGTCTGAATATTGACTTTGATCTCAGGCCCTTCTTATGAACAATTCCTTCTTTTATGAACAAGTCTTATAAATTGAAATAATCTTTCTACAGCTTATTAGTGTACACCTAATATGTTCCCCCTGTTGATGATGCTCATTATGGATTAAGGTTGAACCAAAAGATTACATGTAACAAATATGAAATGAAATACGAAACAATTAAATATGTGAAATTGAATTAAACAATAATGTATGTGGATGCTAATATGATGTACTATATTCAATGATGTTTCTATACGATAACAATAGCCTAATATATTTAATATGCCATCAACGATTGTTTTTTAAAAACATTTTCACTAATTAATTCTAATTAACTTAATCATTATGGCACAAATTGCAATGTTTGTCTACATAACCTGGTTCAAGTATTCATGACATTACCCTGAAGAAGGCACAGTGATGCTGAAACATTGGTAAATACCCAATACATTACTGGGAGTTTATATATGGAGGGTGCAACTTTCTTTATTTTGATATAAAGTATTTAAGTAAAAATACTTTAAAGTACTGTATCTGTACTTTATTATTTATGTTTTTGACATATTTTACTTTTACTTAACATTTCTAAAGAATATGATGTACTTTTTACTCCATATATTTTCCCTGACACCTAAAAGTACTCATTACATTTTGAATGCTTAGCAGGACCGAAAATGGTCCAATTCCCACACTTATCAAGAGAACATCCCTGGTCATCCCTACTGCCTCTGATCTGGCGGACTCACAAATCACTAAACACAAATTATTTGTTTTTAAATTATGTCTGGGTGTGACTCTGGCTATCTGATTTGCTTAATTTAAGGAATTTTAAATTCATACTTTTACTTTTGATACTGAAGTATATTTAAAACCAAATACTTATAGACTTTTACTCAGGTAGTATTTTATTGGCTGACTTTCACTTTTATTTGAGTCATTTTCTACTAAGGTAACTTTACTTTTACTCAAGTATGACAATTGAGTTATTTTTCCATCACTGGTTATTTACATTTGAGTCATTTAGCATACGGTCACACTGGTCACCCGTGGGAATCGCACCCACAACCCTGGCGACTAAACCACACTGTGCTTCATCAAATAGCAAAACCAAATTACCTGTTTTGAAGTAGAGAATACATTAAAAGTACATGGTGCAAGTCATCAATGTCGTTCGAGATTCTACTTAGACAACATCAATTGTGAATATCTCCACAGATCTGCCACAACCTACAGTAGGCATGCTGTCTTGAACATGCACGCTTTATATGATGAACATTACATACGAATAAATGTATAGTTACAGTAGCCTCAATGTGGCCATGGATGTTACTTATTTTAAGGTTGAATAAATACTGTTAGATTAGTTCATAAAATGTCTATTTACTGTATTACAAAAGTAATATTGACTTGTGTTTAGTTGACAACGCTTCCAAATATCAACATTTAAAGGATATATTTACTGCTTGGATAGTTCAATCTAAGACACTGACTTAATTCCATTCTTTCACTTTCATTTTTGGTTGAGTTGGAGACGTGAAGCCAACATATAATTTATGAACTTGTTTTGTCGACAAATTAACAGGCTATTTATTGTATTTCAAAAGTGAAATTAAAATGTGTTTGGTCGACAACATCAATTTAGGCATCAGGCATGTCACTTCCCCCATTGGCTGACGGTGCTAATACCGAATGGGACCAAAATATTGTGGGATTAGCGTTGACTCAAAACAATTGCACGACAAGAAAACACACACAACTGCTACTATTTTAGTATAGAAGTTAAAATACCTGTAGCTATGTTCCTACTTGGACATAATAAAACACATTGACACCACAGTGATTCTCATTCTAAGAGGATGCTATAATAAATAGATCATTGGAATTGTCAGATTTATTTGAGTACTGGGAATGTATTTGCCGTGCATTATTGCTGATAAATTGAATATGAAACTAAAATCGTGAATGTTTTTCAAAGGCGTCTGTGTGGCGTCAGCTGCAAACATTCCACACAGATGTTCAATGAGCGATCGAGTTCTACTAAACTCGCTAGGCCTACTCTCATTTTAATTAATTCAAAACCACTACTGTAATGAAAACAAAAGCCAATAAACTGAATAATTACTGTCAAAGTATTGTTTTTATTCAATTGTTGAATTAGGCCTATTGTATTTAATTGGACATTTCATGCCTATTCAAGTGGTTTTAACGAACTTTTATGGACGGCTGCTATGTCATAATGTACATGATGTCATAATGAAGCATTCTTTTGTTAAAATACGACATTTCATAGACAGGTCATTGATGCTCTTCCATATCTGTGGTAGAACCTATAATTTAATGAAAAAATCTCATACACTACTTTTATCTTATGACAACTTTATTTGATCAATAACTGTAAGAAAAACTTATGTTTTGTGATTTGTGACAAAAAAAAAAAAATTAAACTAGGTATTGTGGTCTTGTGTTTCTGTTTTCAAGAATATATTGTTGAAACTGTATAGTCAAATCCTACGTGTGCAAATTATCTGGAAGTCCAAATTGAAGGTAGGCCTTAGCCTGTGAATCTTTCATTTTTATGAATTTGTGAACATTTTGGCAGGAATTGGAATGTCCTTTGAAAGTGGAAAAACACTAGTTTATAATTACAACTTTGATCAAATTCTATTGTAATATGTAATTTATTCTATATTCTTGTTCTCAAACATGTTGTTTGCTCTTCCACTGTGACTCTCACAGCCATGAAAGACAGAGGGAAGTCCAGGACTAGGACACAAGACACCAGTCTGAACAGTTCTGAGAACAGCCTGACAGACATCCTCAGTGTCCGGTGTGCCAGTGATATTGTCCTACAGCCAATGCCGCCAGGTAGAAAGAATAGCCGGTCCCACTTCCACAACATGGATGTGATTAAAGAGAGGGCTGACATGGGAAGGCTTCCAATGGCCACTCCACCCACCAGGCTCCCAATGCTCCACCACTTCCGGCGCCGACAGAGATGGCCGCCTCGCTTCGCGTTCCTAGGAAACTATGCAGTGTTTTGTTTTTTTACGTGTTATTTCTTACATTAGTACCCCAGGTCATCTTAGGTTTCATTACATACAGTCGAGAAGAACTACTGAATATAAGATCAGCGTCAACTCACCATCAGTACGACCAAGAATATGTTTTTCGCAATGCGGATCCTGTGTTCTGCCTTTCACCCAGGACAACGGAGTGGATCCCATGCAGCGACCCAAAAAAACGACTCAGAAAAAGAGGGAAACGAGGCGGTCTTCTGGTCAGACTCCGGAGACGGGCACATCGTGCACCACTCCCTAGCATCCTTCTCGCCAATGTCCAGTCTCTTGACAACAAGGTTGATGAAATCCGAGCAAGGGTAGCATTCCAGAGGGACATCAGAGACTAATGTTCTTTGCTTCACGGAAACATGGCTCACTGGAGAGACGCTATCGGGGGAGGTGCAGCCAGCGGGTTTCTCCACGCATCGCGCCGACAGAAACAAACATCTTTCTGGTAAGAAGAGTGGCGGGGGCGTATGCCTTATGACTAACGAGACATGGTGTGATGAAAGAAACATACAAGAACTCAAATCCTTCTGTTCACCTGATTTAGAATTCCTCACAATCAAATGTAGACCGCATTATCTACCAAGAGAATTCTCTTCGATTATAATCACAGCCGTATATATCCCCCCCCAAGCAGACACATCGATGGCTCTGTACAAACTTTATTTGACTCTTTGCAAACTGGAATCCATTTATCCGGAGGCTGCATTCATTGTTGCTGGGGATTTTAACAAGGCTAATCTGAAAACAAGACTCCCAAAATTTTATCAGCATATCGATTGCGCAACCAGGGGTGGAAAAACCTTGGATCATTGTTACTCTAACTTCCGCGACGCATATAAGGCCCTGCCCCGCCCTCCTTTCGGAAAAGCTGACCACGACTCCATTTTGTTGATCCCTGCCTACAGACAGAAACTAAAACAAGAGGCTCCCACGCTGAGGTCTGTCCAACGCTGGTCCGACCAAGCACACTCCAAGACTGCTTCCATCACGTGGACTGGGACATGTTTCGTATTGCGTCAGATAACAATATTGACGAATACGCTGATTCGGTGTGCGAGTTCATTAGAACGTGCGTTGAAGATGTCGTTCCCATAGCAACGATTAAAACATTCCCTAACCAGAAACCGTGGATTGATGGCAGCATTCGCGTGAAACTGAAAGCGCGAACCACTGCTTTTAATCAGGGCAAGGTGACTGGTAACATGACCGAATACAAACAGTGCAGCTATTCCCTCCGCAAGGCTATCAAACAAGCTAAGCGTCAGTACAGAGACAAAGTAGAATCTCAATTCAACGGCTCAGACACAAGAGGCATGTGGCAGGGTCTACAGTCAATCACGGACTACAAGAAGAAATCCAGCCCAGTCACAGACCAGGATGTCCTGCTCCCAGGCAGACTAAATAACTTTTTTGCCCGCTTTGAGGACAATACAGTGCCACTGTCACGGCCTGCAACGAAAACATGCGGACTCTCCTTCACTGCAGCCGAGGTGAGTAAGACATTTAAACGTGTTAACCCTCGCAAGGCTGCAGGCCCAGACAGCATCCCCAGCCGCGCCCTCAGAGCATGCGCAGACCAGCTGGCCGGTGTGTTTACGGACATATTCAATCAATCCCTATACCAGTCTGCTGTTCCCACATGCTTCAAGAGGGCCACCATTGTTCCTGTTCCCAAGAAAGCTAAGGTAACTGAGCTAAACGACTACCGCCCCGTAGCACTCACTTCCGTCATCATGAAGTGCTTTGAGAGACTAGTCAAGGACCATATCACCTCCACCCTACCCGACACCCTAGACCCACTCCAATTTGCTTACCGCCCAAATAGGTCCACAGACGATGCAATCTCAACCACACTGCACACTGCCCTAACCCATCTGGACAAGAGGAATACCTATGTGAGAATGCTGTTCATCGACTACAGCTCGGCATTCAACACCATAGTACCCTCCAAGCTCGTCATCAAGCTCGAGACCCTGGGTCTCGACCCCACCCTGTGCAACTGGGTACTGGACTTCCTGACGGGCCGCCCCCAGGTGGTGAGGGTAGGCAACAACATCTCCACCCCGCTGATCCTCAACACTGGGGCCCCACAAGGGTGCGTTCTGAGCCCTCTCCTGTACTCCCTGTTCACCCACGACTGCGTGGCCACGCACGCCTCCAACTCAATCATCAAGTTTGCAGACGACACAACAGTGGTAGGCTTGATTACCAACAACGACGAGACGGCCTACAGGGAGGAGGTGAGGGCCCTCGGAGTGTGGTGTCAGGAAAATAACCTCACACTCAACGTCAACAAAACTAAGGAGATGATTGTGGACTTCAGGAAACAGCAGAGGGAACACCCCCCTATCCACATCGATGGAACAGTAGTGGAGAGGGTAGCAAGTGTTAAGTTCCTCGGCATACACATCACAGACAAACTGAATTGGTCCACTCACACAGACAGCATCGTGAAGAAGGCGCAGCAGCGCCTCTTCAACCTCAGGAGGCTGAAGAAATTCGGTTTGTCACCAAAAGCACTCACAAACTTCTACAGATGCACAATTGAGAGCATCCTGGCGGGCTGTATCACCGCCTGGTACGGCAACTGCTCCGCCCACAACCGTAAGGCTCTCCAGAGGGTAGTGAGGTCTGCACAACGCATCACCGGGGGCAAACTACCAGCCCTCCAGGACACCTACACCACCCGATGTTACAGGAAGGCCATAAAGATCATCAAGGACATCAACCACCCGAGCCACTGCCTGTTCACCCCGCTATCATCCAGAAGGCGAGGTCAGTACAGGTGCATCAAAGCTGGGACCGAGAGACTGAAAAACAGCTTCTATCTCAAGGCCATCAGACTGTTAAACAGCCACCACTAACATTGAGTGGCTGCTGCCAACACACTGACACTGACACAACTCCAGCCACTTTAATAATGGGAATTGATGGGAAATGATGTAAATATATCACTAGCCACTTTAAACAATGCTACCTTATATAGTGTTACTTACCCTACATTATTCATCTCATATGCATACGTATATACTGTACTCTATATCATCGACTGAATCCTTATGTAATACATGTATCACTAGCCACTTTAACTATGCCACTTTGTTTACATACTCACCTCATGTATATACTGTACTCGATACCATCTACTGTATCCTGCCTATGCTGCTCTGTACCATCACTCATTCATATATCCTTATGTACATATTCTTTATCCCCTTACACTGTGTATAAGACAGTAGTTTTGGAATTGTTAGTTAGATTACTTGTTGGTTATTACTGCATTGTCGGAACTAGAAGCACAAGCATTTCGCTACACTCGCATTAACATCTGCTAACCATGTGTATGTGACAAATAACATTTGATTTGATTTGATGCTCACTGTGACCTCTCTCACTGTCCAAAGGAACAAAAACACCCTCAAGGTGCCTCGCATGCCTCGTCTGCAGCTGGAGGGACAGATGGGTAGCAAGCGTCTGGGTCCTGTTAAAACCAAAACCAGAGTGAGCACATTTACCTCCAGCCACAAGAAGGAGCCAGATGTTAAATCGAGCAGACCACAGACATCAGGAAGCATCCCTAGGAGCCCCAAAATATGCTCCACTGCAACCAAGGCAGTAGCTTCTTTATCTGGGACTCCATGCAGCCAGTCTGAGGTCAGGATCCAGGCCAATCCTCTCCAGAGGTCTAACATCCAGGACCAAAGGCCCCGCTCTCCTCCTGCTCAGGCCAGACGGTCTCTGTCCGACGGCAGCCTCTTGCAGCCGCCATGTTCTCCTGTGGATGTCCTCCAGCCGGAGGTCCAGGCCAGCAGAAGCCTGGCTCGACCCAAGACCGGGATAGCTAGGATAACAAGACATACTGATGGCAGCACCCTGAGGTTCCCTAACAAGACCTTAGATCTTATAAACTCCATGGATGGGAGGGAGAGCACCAATTCCTTCCATGTGCTGCCAACCATTGCAGTGTCAGCCTCTCCTGCCCAGATGGCCATCCCAATGCCTACCCCAATGGTCAGCTATGTACCTGACCTTCTGGTGCCTACTCCATCTGCTTCTCCAGTTCCTTCCAGCCGAGTTTTTTTACCTTTATTTAAATTGTGAAGATAGTTAAGAACAAATTCTTATTTACAATGACAACCTACCCCGGCCAAACCCTAAACCGGACGACACTGGGACAATTGTGAGCCTCTTCCTGAAGATGGACTGCTTCAACCCCTTAGGAGTATCCAGAGTATCTAGTACGCTGATGTGATGATAGAATATGTCCCTCAGCATCAACTAGAGATTAATATTAATCCACTTGTTATTCTAGTTAGGCAAATGTTAATTTATCATCACCATGTTCCAAAGAATTCTGAATCTATAAAGTTTTATTGCAGTTGAAAATGATCTGTGGTGTGTGTTGTTCGTTTCTTGTGAGCTATGAAGTATACCCTTTTAGTAGAATGTTTATTTCTTCATTGGATTTGTTGATTTGTTGACCAAGGAGAAGAGGTAAGTGCTGACCGGACTAATATAAGTGAAGTTCCGATTCAAATTTGTATTAATCTGAAGGAGGCACATCTGACGCGAAAAGGCCGTGTCTCAACTTGCACATGTAAAGGAAGCAGACAGCTGCAGATGAAATATAACTGCTGGGTTCAGCGGTAACCAGGTCTCTCTTGCCAAAATAACCCACTTTTGCAAGAAAGACCTGGATAGTGCCACATAACGCAACGCTTATATAAATTATTCCTTTTATACGAATAAAAACCAACCCTTTATCTGGAATAGATGTAGTGTTGCCTTACATTTGTGAAATATGAATGACATTTGCTTAGCCTTCCAACTGTGCTTCGTTTAAAATACTGTTGTTTGGACTGCGAGGCAGTGACTGTATCGTTTTTCTTTTGATCTGAAGCCTGACACTGTACGACACGTCGTGTCTCATCCTTCGTCATTTGAATAAAACTTCCTCAGCATGATTTTATTCTAACATTTTCCATGTTGTTTTGTTGCAACCCTCAAAAACAAATGTTGATCCCCATGTAACGACACGTGATATTCCACAGGGGGGCACTAAAGGTCTGTAACGAAAGGAGGTTGAACACTTTGTACCTTGAACACCATCTAAACTAACACACAGCCTCAACTATTTAAATGACAGAAATGTAGGGTATGTAACATTATATAAAGTGGCATTGTTTAAGTGACTAGTGATACATTTATTTTTATTTATTTATTTATTTATTTACATTTATTACATCAAAATATTCATTATTAAAGTGGCTAGAGATTGAGTCTGTATGTTGGCAGCAGCCACTCAATGCATTGCCATCAGCCATCGAGAGAATGCCTCCTATGAAATCTATAAAAGCTATCCAACTGCCTAAATTGTACCTAATGGAAGCGTAAAATAATTAACCATTTTAAATTCAATATTATTTCTATTTTATGACTGAAAATATCCATGTAGAATGCCAGAATGATGCAACACGGAAGGCAACTCAACGGCTGTAGTGTAGTTCTTCATTAAGTATTTAAACTGGAACAACCATTTTAGTAATGGATTCAATATATCCAACTAACAGATTAACAGCTTAGAATTGTATTTATTTTTCTGTAACATTCAAAGTCAGCAGGCTTTGTATTCTTGAGACCTTAGTCATTCCAAAAGTGAACCATCCACCAGGAAAAACTTCCCCTGAACAGTGAGATAGAGGACATTCGTCATCTGCCTATGAGCTTAAGTCAAGTAAGTCCCATTAAATCCTCAGAAGTACACCAAGAGAGCCAGAAGCATCTCATACACTTATTTTCTCTGATCTGCAACTATTCTGTTGTGTACATAGAACTGTACTGCTCTCCAGTCCCTGTTTACTAGCGCTTGGGGAGAAGCAGCAATGAATGCGTTTTCCAGGCATTTTTCCCCATTCGGATAAAGTTCATCAAGGAATCTTCAACTGCATCCACCTCTATTGTCGACCAATACCTTTTTGTTCCTTTGTCACCTTTGTAAAGAGATGGCATTATGAATGACTACATTAAGTAAAGGTTGACTACAATACAGTACTTGAACATCTCTCTGTATTAACTCTACAAGGTTACAGCTGTATCTGCAGAGACTGTGTTTCAATTAAACTAATAATCCCAACTAAATAACTACATAGATAAGGATGTGAGAGGAGAATGTGCAATGCTGACATCAAGGCAGACTCAATCTGTATGGAATCTAAGCCCAACAATCTGTTTGCAATGTAAACCTTCTAATAAAAGCAATACCTATTAAATCAAGTTCCCTCCCTCAAGAAAAACAATGTAAAGTGTGGTAATCCTTCTGTGTTATCATCTATCCTGACACACTAGTTCCAGATCTAACGTCTTGACTTGTGTCCAATCCAAACTGAACCGTTCTGTGCTGGCATGGTTGGAAATACACTAACTGATAAAGACAGGATTGATCTGGACCAGCACAGTATGGCCCATAAGTTGACACTACAGAGTGAAAATGCACTGACTGAAGGCAGTAGGAAACATGCTTACCGTGTGAACCTCTCTTTTGTCCCAGTCTTCCCTTGGTCAGTGGTTGTTTGGCCCGAATCGCTGACATCTCTCCTGGAAAACATGTTGAAAAGGACATTGTAATTAAGAATAGGTCCATGTGTATGTAAGGTATAGGCATACCGGTCAAATTTTCTTCATAGGATTCTTCAGATGACTCCTCTTTCTCAGAGTCATTCTCTGATGCGCAATCAGTGGCCGCAGCATCCATTTCTTCAGACATAATAGTTTGTAAAAGACAAAAACAAAATCAAATTGCAGCAAGTTAAATCAATGCACAACAAATTAGAGTCAGCATTTTTTGCCAGAGTGAAAATGCACTGACTGAAGACAGTAGTAAACATGTTTACCGTGTGAACCTCTCTTTTGTCCCAGCTTTCCCTTGGTCATTGGCCCGAATCGCTGACATCTCTCCTGGAAAACATCAGTGGGAATCATGTCAGTTTCACCCAATCCAACCTATGAACCAATCCATAAGCGATAACTGTTGGAGCAACTAAAAATGCAGGTTTATAACAGCTGTGCCATTCAAGCCTATTGAATATGGTATGAGAGGGACGGCTACAGCCACACAAACCCTACAGATACAGCCATGTAGTGAGAGGGGAACGCGCAATACCATGCTGAAATGAAGGCAGACTCCATCAGGGTGGATCCTAACCTTTTTCACACCACTGTACAATCCAAACGGAACCGTTCTGTGCTGGCATGGTTGGAAATACACTAACTGACAGAGATGGTCGCCTCGATTCGCGTTCTTAGGAAACTATGCAGTATTTTGTTTTTTTTATGTATTACTTCTAACACTGTTCCCCAGGAAATCTTAAGTCTTATTACATACAGCCGGGAAGAACTATTGGATATAAGAGCAACGTCAACATACCAACATTACGACCAGGAATATGGCTTTCCCAAAGTGGATCCTCTGTTTGGACCACCACCCAGGACAATGGATCGGATTCCTGAAGGCGACCAAAAACAATGGCGCCCCAGAAGGGGAAGGCGGAGCGGTCTTTTGGTCAGGCTCCGTAGACGGGCACATCGCTCACCGCTCTCGAGTATACTACTCGACAATGTCCAGTCTCTTGACCACAAGGTAGACGAAATTCAAGCAAGGGTTGTCTTCCAGAGAGACATCAGAGATTGTAACATTCTCATTGTAACATTCTCTGTTTCACGGAAACATGGCTCACTTGGGATACGTTATCAGACTCGGTACTGCCACCCGGTTTCTTTACGCATCACGCTGACAGAAACAAACATCTCTTTGGAAAGAAGAAGGGCGGGGGTGTATGTCTTATGATTAACGAGTCGCAAATCTGACCACGACTCGATTTTGTTGCTCCCAGCCTTTAGACAGAAACTAAAACAAAACGCCCGTGCTCAGGTCTGTTCAATGCTGGTCCGACCAATCTGATTCCACACTTCAAGATTGCTTCGATCACGTGGACTGGGATATGTTCCGGATAGCCTTAGACAACAACATTGATGTATAAGCTGATTCGGTGAGCGAGTTTATTAGCAAGTGCATCAGTGATGTTGTACCCACGGTGACTATTAAAACCTTCCCCAACCAGAAACCGTGGATTGATGGCAGCATTCGCACAAAACTGAAAACGCGAACCACTGCTTTTAATCATGGCAAGGCAACCGGAAACATGACCGAATACAAACAGTGTAGCTACTCCCTCCGCAAGGCAATCAAACAAGCTAAGCATCAGTATAGAGACAAAGTAGAGTCGCAATTCAACGGCTCAGAGACGAGACCTACAGTGGGGAGAACAAGTATTTGATACACTGCCGATTTTGCAGGTTTTCCTACTTACAAAGCATGTAGAGGTCCATAATTGTTTTTATCATAGGTACACTTCAACTGTGAGAGACGGAATCTAAAACAAAAATCCAGAAATTCACATTGTATGATTTTTAAGTAATTAATTTGCATTTTATTGCATGACATAAGTATTTGATCACCTACCAACCAGTAAGAATTCCGGCTCTCACAGACCTGTTCGTTTTTTTTAAGAAGCCCTCCTGTTCTCCACTCATTTCCTGTATTAACTGCACCCGTTTGAACTCGTTACCTGTATAAAAGACACCTATCCACACACTCAATCAAACAGACTCCAACCTCTCCACAATGGCCAAGACTAGAGAGCTGTGTAAGGACATCAGGGATAAAATTGTAGACCTGCACAAGGCTGGGATAGGCTACAGGACAATAGGCAACCAGCTTGGTGAGAAGGCAACAACTGTTGGCGCAATTAATAGAAAATGGAAGAAGTTCAAGATGACGGTCAATCACCCTCGATCTGGGTTTCCATGCAAGATCTCACCTCGTGGGGCATCAATGATCATGAGGAAGGTGAGGGATCAGCCCATAACTACACGGCAGGACCTGGTCAATGACCTGAAGAGAGCTGGGACCACAGTCTCAAAGAAAACCATTAGTAACACACTACGCCGTCATGGATTAAAATCCTGCAGCGCACGCAACTCAAGCCAGCGCATGTCCAGGCCCGTCTGAAGTTTGCCAATGACCATCTGGATGATCCAGAGGAGGAATGGGAGAAGGTAATGTGGTCTGATGAGACAAAAATAGAGATTTTTGGTCTAAACTCCACTCGCATTGTTTGGAGGAAGAAGAAGGATGAGTACAACCCCAAGAACACCATCCCAACCGTGAAGCATGGAGGTGGAAACATCATTCTTTGGGGATGCTTTTCTGCAAAGGGGACAGGACGACTGCACCGTATTGAGGGGAGGATGGATGGGGCCATGTATCACGAGATCTTGGCCAACAACCTCCTTCCCTCAGTAAGAGCATTGAAGATGGGTCGTGGCTGGGTCTTCCAGCATGACAACGACCCGAAACACACAGCCAGGGCAACTAAGGAGTGGCTCCGTAAGAAGCATCTCAAGGTCCTGGAGTGGCCTAGCCAGTCTCCAGACCCGAACTCAATAGAACATCTTTGGAGGGAGCTGAAAGTCCGTATTGCGCAGCGACAGCCCCGAAACCTGAAGGACCTGGAGAAGTTCTGTATGGAGGAGTGGGCCAAAATCCCTGCTGCAGTGTGTGCAAACCTGGTCAAGAACTACAGGAAACGTATGATCTCTGTAATTGCAAACAAAGGTTTCTGTACCAAATATTAAGTTCTGCTTTTCTGATGTATCAAATACTTATGTCATGCAATAAAATGCAAATGAATGACTTAAAAATCATACAATGTGATTTTCTGTATTTTTGTTTTAGATTCCGTCTCTCACAGTTGAAGTGTACCTATGATAAAAATGTACAGACCTCTACATGCTTTGTAAGTAGGAAAACCTGCAAAATCGGCAGTGTATCAAATACTTGTTCTCCCCACTGTATGTGGCAGGGTCTACAGTCAATCATGGATTATAAAAAGAAAACCAGCACCGTCGTGGACACTGACGTCTTGCTCCCAGACAAACTAAACAACTTCTTTGCTCGCTTTGAGGACAATACACTGACCAAACCAAAACCTGCGGGCTCTTTTTCACCGCAGCCAACGTGAGTAAAACATTTAAACTAGTTAACCCTCGCAAGGCTGTCGGTCCAGACGGCATCCCTAGCCGTGTCCTCAGAGCATGCGCAAACCAGCTGGCTGGTGTGTTTACGGACATATTCAATCAATCCCTATCCAAGTCTGCTGTACCCACATGCTCCAAGAGTGCCACCATTGTTCCTGTTCCCAAGAAAGCTAATGTAACTGAGCTAAACGACTGAAAAAAAAAGCTTCTATCTCAAGGCCATCAGACTGTTAAACAGCCATCACTAACATTGAGTGGCTGCTGCTTACATACTGACTCAAATCTCTAGCCACTTTAATAATAAAAAATTGGATGTAATAAATGTATCACTAGTCACTTTTAACAATGCCACTTTCTAAACTGTTTACATACCCTACATTCCTCATCTCATGTGTATGTACTGTACTCTATAACATCTACTGTATCTCCCTCATCCATATACTTACATGTACATATTCATTCCTTTACACTTGTGTGTATTTTTTTATTTTACCTTTATTTAACCAGGTAGGCTAGCTGAGAACAAGTTCTCAATTACAACTGTGACATGGCCAAGATAAAGCAATGCAGTGCAACACAAACAACAACAGAGTTACACATGGAATAAACAAACATGCAGTCAATAATACAATAGAAAACGTCTATATAATGTGTGCAAATGAGGTAAGATAACGGAGGTACGGCAATAAATAGGCCATAGTCGCGAAATAATTACAATATAGCAATTAAACAGTGGAGTGATAGATGTGCAGAAGATGAGTGTACAAGTAGAGATACTGGAGTGCAAAGGAGCAAAATAAATTAAATAGATAACAGTATGGGGATGAGGTAGTTGGATGGGCTGATTACAGGAGGGCTATGTACAGGTGCAGTGATCTATGAGCTGCTCGGACAGCTGGTGCTTAAAGCTAGTGAGGGAGATATGCATTTCGCTACACTCGTATAAACATCTGCTAACCATGTGCATGTGACCAATAACATTTTATTTGACTACAGAGTGAAACTGCACTGACATATCAGATAAGAATAGGTCCATGTGTATGTAAGGTATAGATAGGCATACCGGTCAGATTTTTTTCAGAGAAATTGCCTTCCTCTGATGAACCTGATGGCCCTGGGACATAACATCTTCAAGGTTGTCAATACTAGTTATTGAGTCATCAGTCTTGTATCCAACTGTATTGCAGAAAAAAGCATCTTAGATAACTAGAGAGATAACACAGAGTATTTTGACATTTTGATTAGTTATGGCTCTGTGCTCCTCTACTTTACATTTTGTTATAATACAAAGAATTTGGGATGAAAGTGCAGACTTGCCTGTCTTTGATTTACAAAGCAGATTCACAAGAACTTACAGTATGTGCTGGTGTTGAATGACACTAACTTATGTATACGGTACTGGCAGCCTCGGTGTCTGACATCTAAGGATACAATAATATTAAATTAGTCATTTGCCACTTAGGCAATGGAATATGATTCAACAATCCCCAGTATCCTCATTCTAAACAACTGACAAACCTGAGCTTCAGGATTTATTATTTCCTTTTCAAATCTGGCCTACAAATTGAATTATGTTTCTTATAGAGTTTCCATGCGTCTTCTTAGACTCTGCAGTGCCTGCGTAAAGGAAGACAAGTTGGGCTGGGGGACACCAATAACTGTTATCATTGACTGATAGAGGTCTTACAAACATATATTACAATTTCCTTTTTTAAGACCACTTTCAAGGTAAAAAAAAGCAAGTATAAGCATAACATAAGCACATTATACAAGTTCCTGGATGCAACTAAAGCGCATCTGCTTTTATGGATTAACTAAACAAGAAACAGTATGAGTGATATGGCTAAAGGAAGGCATGTGAATTGGCAGTCCTACCAAATGTTACACTTTCCACAATCATAATTCCTGTTGTTGTGTTTCACTCTTTTAAGTGCAAAGCCAAAATAACTAGCAACTTATTTATCTTTGGGTAAGAAAGGGTGCTAAAAAAACTGCCAAAACTTAAATAAAATAATTACATGAGGGGATTTATTTAAATATTTCGGCACACATGCATGCTTATGACTTATGACAAAACAGATGAAAAGGAACTGGCTTTTCTAGCTAGCTTGTAAACCAATTCAAGTTACAATGGCAATATTATTGTGCAATGCATGTAACATTGGGTTAACCACAATCATGTATTCTGAATCAAAGACATTTTGACCAATTATGCTAAACTAGCACGCTAACCGTTAGCTAGCACGCTAACCGCTAGTTAGCACGCTAATCATTAGCAAGCAGTAAATAAGTATAAGGTAAAAACATGCAAAGTAATAATTGCACATTAATGAATTGTTTGGATGAGCCTACCAATTTCAATCTCTTGATGTAGTATATCTGATACAATGCGGCTTTCTGACATTGTCAATGCATGTTGGATTCCACCGAAAGACATAGACATGAGACATGAGCTAACATTAATTACAAATAAAGACAATGGGTACATGCATTGCTTGCCAATACACCACATACCATTTTAGTTAACATATTGGTTAACAGTTTAGTTTATAACTTACCTTCTTGCATGAATGCGAACGTCTGCAACCATCCTCCTCTTCCTTAAAAAACGTGCTGCACAGCTACTTTTGTTGTGATCATGCTCAGGCAAAGACAGGTTTGCCAGGTCAATTTCACATTTCTAGTAAATCCAGTGAAAACTCCCTCCAAAACCTGAAAACTATCACAATCTCAGCAGATTACAGGGAAATGAATGGATTTTTTTTTAAAGATCATGCAATATAGAAGTAGTATAAAAACTTGAAGTGTTAGTTGTAGCAGTAGTAGTAGCCATGTCATGGCAGCAGTGTTGTAGTCGAGTCACTAAAGCATAAGTCTGAGTCAATTCACAACACCCTGTGGCTAACTCTGAATTGAGTCAAAGTCGTCAATGTTTGAGTCGAGTCACAAGTCCCTGTGTTTGAATCCCGGTCCAAGATTTCAAGTCTAAGACAATGGGTCCATATTAACTTAATATTAAGTTGTTAACCCAGTCAGAATGTGGCAGGGGGAATTTCAATCAATCATTTTTAAATCCCCTTTCTTTCTGCGTCAACAAATGTTTATATGCTACAGGTCAAACAGATTGTCAGCTAGCTAGCTAATTAGGTAACATGATTGAACATGGTGTGGCTGCACAGCTTCTCTATCTTTGATGTAGTCTAAACAGAAACTGAAAGACAGAGACAAACAGATACACTTTTATAAACTATACTGATGTCAGATATTAGTGGCTAATGTGGAGGTCAACTGCTCCAAGATCTGTGTGTGTGCGTACGTGGTTTGGTTTGAAGCTTCTCTAACCAGCTCTGTGTTGTTGTCCTCTGGAAACACCTCTGGTTTTCAGCGCTGTGATAGAAGATAAGCGCAGAAGCTGTGGCAGACAGATTCTGCTAGTGAGCGTATACTGAGAGCACACAGCTGATTAACCCCTTCACTGCCGGCCAGAGAAATTGAAATGTATGCAAATGTTTCCCAGTTTATGCAAATACTTGCACCATGACGTGAAACCGTGAAAGAAAGAAGGCCATGTTTCAGTTATGGTGAAGCACGATCACATGTAGCCTAACTAACCTAACCTTCTTTCTTGAACCAGTTCTAGAACAATTGATGCAGCCATACTGCTCTGCTAAGTCATAGCTTCTCATCATGTTTCTAGAGAGAAACTGGGTACGATGCATGACTGATCTTACACTGCAATATGAGTCTTTGCACTGCCCCCCATATACATCTCTACAAAAATGTGGTGACACCTCTTAAACTTGATGGATATCTTTATAATGCTAGTAAGCTTTGGGCTTTGGTGGAGAGAATGCGTTTCGGAATGAACCTTAGACAACAATACATAAGTTGCCAAAAAGAATTTATTATGATGGACTGTGAAAAACCCAATGTACTGTGTGAGAGCAGATATGACATTTTCTGTCATTTAAATAGTTGAGGCTGTGTGTAAGTTTAGATGGTGTTCAAGGTACAAATTGTTCAACCTCCTTTCGTTACAGACCTTTAGTGCCCCCCTGTGGAATATCACGTGTCGTTACATGGGGATCAACATTTGTTTGTGAGGGTTGCAAAAACAACATGGGTAATGTTAGAATAAAATCATGCTGAGGAAGCTTTATTCAAATGATGTAGGATGAGACACGACGTGTCGTACAGTGTCAGGCTTCAGATCAAAAGAAAAACGATACAGTCTCTGCCTCGCAGTCCAACCAACGGTATATTAAACTAAGCACAGTTTGAAGGCTAAGCAAATGTCATTCACATTTCACAAATGTAAGGCAACACTACATATATTCCAGATAAAGGGGTCATTTTTATTTGTATAAATGGAAGATTTATATAAGCATTGTGTAATGTGGCACTATCCAGGTCTTTCTTGCATAAGTGGGTTATTTTGGCAAGAGAAACCTGGTTACTGTGTAACCCAGCAGTTATATTAAATCTGCAGCTGTCTGCTTCCCTTACATGTGCAAGTTGAGACAGGGCCTCTTAACTCAAGCGAAGAAACCTTTGGCCAAATATTACGACAAACAAGCCTATTGGTCAGAAAATGTTGTTCAGCATTCTCGCATTTCATAAACACTGTGTTTGGATAGATCCTCATTTCCAATGCTGTAGTACAAATAGTTCCACCTTAGAATTTGTCAGTGTTGCTATACATTGAAAACGTGAAGAATTATGACACTAAGGTGTGAGTCAGATGTGCCACCTTCGGAATAATACAAATTTGAATCAGAACTTCACTTCTATTAGTCCGGTCAGCACTTACCTCTTCTCTATGGTCAACAAATCAACCAATCCAATGAAGAAATAAACATTCTACTAAAAGGGTATACTTCATAGCTCACAAGAAACCAACAACACACACCACAGATCATTTTCAACTGCAATAAAACTTTATAGAAACAGAATTCTTTGGAACATGGTGATGATAAATTAACATTTGCCTAACTAGAATAACAAGTGGATTAATATTAATCTCTAGTTGATACTGAGGGACATATTCTATCATCACACCAGCGTACTAGATACTCTGGATACTCCTAAGGGGTTGAAGCAGTCCATCTTCAGGAAGAGGGTCACAATTGGCCCAGTGTCTTCCGGGTCAGGGTTTGGCCGGGGTAGGTCGTCATTGTAAATAAGAATTTGTTCTTAACTAACTTCACAATTTAAATAAAGGTAAAAAATAAATTAAATTAAGATGTGTGTGTGCGACCCCTTACAACTGGCTTTGCTCCATCTCTTTAGAAAGAGACTCCTCATCCACCTCCAAGATCGAGGGCAGTGATGGAGAGACACACACTGGGAAGAAAGGCCCAGACTTAAAGTTAACGTCCCAGTGAATGGGCTTCACTCTCTTCCTGCGCCCTCGTTGGCTATTCTCCCGCTCGGCCTTGGCACGGGAGGCGGGCATGTGCCCCCGCTTGATAGGAGGCTGTTCTGCCAGTGGGACCAAGGGGGTCAAGAGGGTATCAAAGGGGCACTTTTCGCCCGCCTGCACGGCTCTCCTACTGGTCAGTAAAGGGGAGTGGTCGGTGCGACCTGTGTGGCTGGGCGTAGGTCTGGTCAGGGGGTGACAGCCATCATCTCCACAGACTAAAGGTGGACCACAGAGGAACAACCTCTCAGTGCTACTGAAGGACAGGGGCTCAGAGGGTAATATGATATGTTTGTCACCCAGTTGTTCTGGTAGCTGCTGGTCCAGCATAGCAGACCGGATCTGTAAGAGCTGGATCCTCTTCGACACACGCCGTGACCTGGTGTTGGCAGGCCGGGCTGGCACTGGGGAGGCAGGTGGGGCAGGCACTTGGCTGGAAGGAACCGGAGAAGCAGATGGAGTAGGCACCAGAAGGTCAGGCACATTGCTGACCATTGGGGTAGGCAATGGAATGGCCATCTGGGCAGGTGAGGCTGACACTGCAATGGTTGGTAGCACAGGGAAAGAATTGGTGCTCTCCCTCCTACCCATGGAGTTTATAATCTCTAAGGTCTGGTTAGGGAACCTCAGAGTGCTGCCATCAGTATGTCTTGTTATCCTAGCTATCCCGGTCTTGGGTCGAGCCAGGCTTCTGCTGGCCTGGACCTCCGGCTGGAGGACATCCACAGGAGAACATGGCGGCTGCAAGAGGCTGCCGTCGGACAGAGACCGCCTGGCCTGAGCAGGAGGAGAGCGGGGCCTTTGGTCGTGGATGTTAGACCTCTTGAGAGGATTGGCCTGGATCCTGACCTCAGACTGGCTGCATGGAGTCCCAGATAAAGGAGCCACTGCCTTGGCTGCAGTGGAGCATAAATTGGGCCTCCTAGGGATGCTTCCTGGTGTCTGTGGTCTGCTGGATTTAACCTCTGGCTCCTTCTTGTGGCTGGAGGTAAATGTGCTCCCTCCGGTTTTGGTTTTAACCGGACCCAGACGCTTGCTACCCATCTGTCCCTCCAGCTGCAGACGAGGCATGCGAGGCACCTTGAGGGTATTTTTGTTCCTTTGGGCATTGAGAGAGGTCACAGTGAGCATTGGAAGCCTGATGGGTGGAGTGGCCATTGGAAGCCTTCCCATGTCAGCCCTCTCCTCAGTCACATCCATGTTGTGGAAGTGGGATCGGCTATTCTTTCTCCCTGGTGGCATTGACTGTAGGATAATATCATTGACACACCGGACACTGAGGATGTCTGTCAGGCTGTTCTCAGAACTGTTCTGACTGGTCTCTTGTGTCCTAGTCCTGGACTTCCCTCTGTCTTTCATGGCTGTGAGAGTCACAGTGGAAGAGCAAACAACATGTTTGAGAATAAGAATATAGAATAAATTACATATATTACAATAGAATTTGATCAAAATTGTTTTTATAAACTAGTGTTTTTCCACTTTCAAAGGACATTCCAATTCCTGCCAAAATGTTCACAAATTCATAAAAATGAAAGATTCACAGACTAAGGCCTACCTTCAATTTGGACTTCCAGATAATTTGCACACGTATGATTTGACTATACAGTTTCAACAATATATTATTGAAAACAGAAACACAAGACCACAATACCTAGTTTAAATGTTTTTGTTGTTGTCACAAATCACAAAACATATCAGTTTTTCTTACAGTTATTGATCAAATAAAGTTCTCATAAGATAAAAGTAGTGTATTTGAGATGATTTCATTAAATTATAGGTCCTACCTTAGTTCAGGATGAGCGTCAATGACCTGTCTATGGAATGTCTTTTTTTAACAAAAGAATGCTTCATTATGACATCATGTACATTATGACATAGTAGCCGTCCACATCATAAAAGTTTGTCAAAACCACTTGAATGGGCATGAAATGTAAAATTAAATAAAATAGACCTAATTCAACATTTGAAAAAGATAGTACTTTGACAGTAAATATTCAGTTTATTGGCTTTTATTTTCATTACAGTAGTGGTTTTGAATGTATTATAATGAGAGTAGACCTAGTGAGTTTCCTAGAACTCGATCGCTCATTGAACATCTGTGTGGAACGTTCGCACCTGACGCCACACAGATGTTTTTGAAAAACATTCACGATTTTAGTTTCATATTCAATTTATGAGCATATATGCACGGCAAATAAATTCCCAGTACTCAAATAAATCTGACAATCCCAATTATTTATTTATTATAGCATCCTCTTAGAATGAGAATCACTGTGGTGTCAATGTTTTTGATTATGTCCAAGTAGGAACATAGCTACAGGTATTTTGACTTCTATACTATAATAGTAGTAGTTGTGTGTGTTTTCTTGTTGTGCATTCGTTTTGAGTCAACGCTAATCCCACAATATTTTGGTCCCATTCGGTATTAGCACCGTCAGCCAATGGGGGAAGTGACATGCCTGAAGCCTAAATTGATGCTGTCGACCAAACACATTTCAATTTCACTTTTGAAATACAATAAATAGCCTGTTAATTTGTCGACAAAACAAGTTCATAAATTATATGTTAGCTTCAGGTCTCCAACTCAACCAAAAATGAAAGTTAAAGAATGGAATTAAGCCGGTGTCTTAGATTGAACTATCCAAGCAGTAAATATATCCTTTAAATGTTGATATTTGGTTGCTTTGTCAACTAAACACAATTCAATTTTACTTTTGTAATACAGTAAATAGCCTAAAGTTAAGGCTCTCTTACAAACTAATGTAACAGTATTTATTCAACCTTAAAATAAGTAACAGATCCATGGCCACCGAGGTTACTATAACTATACATGTATTCATATGTAAAGTTAATCATATAAAATGTGCATGTTCAAGATAGCATGCATACTGTAGGTTGTGAAGATCTGTGGAGATATTCACAATTGCTGTAGTCAATGTAGAATCTCGAATGGCACTGATCACTTGCACCATGTCATCTCAACTTCAAACCAGGTCATTTAGTTCTGCTGTTTGATGAAGCAGTGTGGTTTAGTCGCCAGGGTTGTGGGTGTGATTCCCACGGGTGACCAGTCTGACCGTATGCTAAATGACTAAAATGTAAATAACCAGTGGTGGAAAAAGTACTCAATTGTCATACTTTTTTTTTTACAATATATTTATTGCCATTTCTTTTTTTGTTACAATTTAACAATCATCAGAATATGATACAGATAATGCCCAGTTATTCCTTCCACCGAAACAAAACACCATGCTACATGGGAGCACATCGTGCAAAACCCTTCCCTCCCCAACACAGGAACACCCCCCTCCCTCCCCTCTACCAGTATTAACTTCACTGATTAACAACAAAAAAAGAAACAGAATGACCTTCACATTCCATGCTAGAAAATAAATGATTCAACACAAAAACAAATAATAATAATAGATTCATGAAGAAAGTAGTAATGAGGCAGCTAAGGTGACGTCTCTAGAAACTACTGAAAGTCCCCCCAGACATCAGTAAATTCAAAGGGTTTATTACATCAATTGTATGTTATTCTTTCAGATGGAATATAGGAAGATAGTTCTTTTAGCCACATCTGCTTGCTTGGCGGAGTGTCACTCTTCCATATAATAGCTGTGCCAATTTAATGAATCTGGTTTTGCTACAAATATAATACATTTGTACAGTAATCTAATCAGACCTACATACTTAGGTCCAATATTCTTCCTCTGTAAAACTTCAAACAGATAGTTCCATTCTATGTGGTCAAAAGCTTTTTCCGGTCATTCTCGACATAATGCATAATATTAAATAATGTTCTGATATTATCAGGAGATGAGCGGTTTCTTACAAAGCCTGTTTGGTCCATATCAACCAAGTCAGGTAGAACCTTATCCAGTCTAAGAGCAATGAGTTTCGCAAGAATCTTATATGAAGTGTTCAATAGAGATAGATATTGGTCTATACGACCCACAAAGCATAGGATCTTTCCCAGGTTTTAACAAAACTGTGATCAGTGTCTGGGAGCTTTTCTGTCTCTATGGCATAATTCAACTTACTGCAAAGAGGCTCAATTAGTTTGGGTAAAAACGATTGATAGAATTAAATAGGGAATCCGTCTAACCCTGGTGATTTTCCCCCAGCAGTGTTGAAAATGGATTCCCTAATTTCCTCTGATGTAATCTCTTTCTCCAAGTGCTCTCTATCCTCATCATTAAAGTTTGTAAATTGAGTTTGTTCAAAAACTCATGCATTGTGGCAGGGGCATCCCCTTCAGACTTGTACAATGTTTCATAAAACTCCCTGAAGACTGGATAAATTTCCTCACGACTGTGAACAACTGTGTTACTGGGTAGCTTAATAGAGCTAATAACTCTACTAGCATCCTCTCGTCTTATCTGGCAAGGAAGCAACTTTCCTGCTTTATCTCCATGTTCGTAGTGGTTTTGTTTTGTTCTCCTGAGAGCATTTTCCACTTCATGGGTCGTCAGGGTGTTATATTCCAATCGCCTTGAGTCTAATTTTTGTAGAGTTGAGTCGTCAAATGTTACACTATGTTCATTTTCCAGATCTGTAATTTCATTCTCCAACGAATCTACTTGAGCCTTATACATCTTACGAGCATCTGAACTAAAGGATATGATTTGCCCCCTCAGATATGCAAGGAGAGCTTCTCATAATATTAGGGAGGAGGCAGAGTTGTTAAAAAATATGTCTATATGAGTGTTCAGAAATGTTACAAATGTGGAACTATTTAGTAAATATGTACCAAACCTCCATCTTCTTGAGAGTGGCTGTGCTCTACTGACTGGTATTTTTTTATTTATTTTTTTATTTCACCTTTATTTAACCAGGTAGGCTAGTTGAGAACAAGTTCTCATTTGCAACTGCGACCTGGCCAAGATAAAGCATAGCAGTGTGAACAGACAACACAGAGTTACACATGGAGTAAACAATTAACAAGTCAATAATACAGTAGAAAAAAGGAGAGTCTATATACATTGTGTGCAAAAGGCATGAGGAGGTAGGCGAATAATTACAATTTTGCAGATTAACACTGGAGTGATAAATTATCAGATGGTCATGTACAGGTAGAGATATTGGTGTGCAAAAGAGCATCAAATAAAATACATAAAAACAGTATGGGGGTGAGGTAGGTAAAAATGGTTGGGCTGACCAGTGAACTGAGATAAGGCGGAGCTTTACCTAGCATGGACTTGTAGATGACCTGGAGCCAGTGGGTCTGGCGACGAATATGTAGCGACGGCCAGCCGACTAGAGCATACAGGTCGCAGTGGTGGGTGGTATAAGGTGCTTTAGTGACAAAACGGATGGCACTGTGATAAACTGCATCTAGTTTGCTGAGTAGAGTGTTGGAAGCAATTTTGTAGATGACATCGCCGAAGTCGAGGATCGGTAGGATAGTCAGTTTTACTAGGGTAAGTTTGGCGGCGTGAGTGAAGGAGGCTTTGTTGCGGAATAGAAAGCCGACTCTAGATTTGATTTTCGATTGGAGATGTTTGATATGAGTCTGGAAGGAGAGTTTACAGTCTAGCCAGACACCTAGGTACTTATAGATGTCCACATATTCAAGGTCGGAACCATCCAGGGTGGTGATGCTAGTCAGGCGTGCGGGTGCAGGCAGCGAACGGTTGAAAAGCATGCATTTGGTTTTACTAGCGTTTAAGAGCAGTTGGAGGCCACGGAAGGAGTGTTGTATGGCATTGAAGCTTGTTTGGAGGTTAGATAGCACAGTGTCCAAGGACGGGCCGGAAGTATATAGAATGGTGGCGTCTGCGTAGAGGTGGATCAGGGAATCGCCCGCAGCAAGAGCAACATCATTGATATATACAGAGAAAAGTGTCGGCCCGAGAATTGAACCCTGTGGCACCCCCATAGAGACTGCCAGAGGACCGGACAGCATGCCCTCCGATTTGACACACTGAACTCTGTCTGCAAAGTAGTTGGTGAACCAGGCAAGGCAGTCATCAGAAAAACCGAGGCTACTGAGTCTGCCGATAAGAATATGGTGATTGACAGAGTCGAAAGCCTTGGCAAGGTCGATGAAGACGGCTGCACAGTACTGTCTTTTATCGATGGCGGTTATGATATCGTTTAGTACCTTGAGCGTGGCTGAGGTGCACCCGTGACCGGCTCGGAAACCAGATTGCACAGCGGAGAAGAGGGTCCAGATTGTCAAGCCCAGCTGATTTGTACGGGTCCAGGTTTTGCAGCTCTTTCAGAACATCTGCTATCTGGATTTGGGTAAAGGAGAACCTGGAGAGGCTTGGGCGAGTAGCTGCGGGGGGAGGTCGGAACCATCCAAGGTACTGAAGCCAGCAGGGCAGAATGATCTGATATACATCTTGGTAAGTACTTACACCCAGTAGTTAAACTTCCCCTGGCTGCAGGAATAAGAAATACGTCTCTTCTAGAGTAATTGTTATGGACAGGGGAGTAAAATGAGTATTCTTTAACCTTTTGGTTGTGAAATCTCCATAAGTCTACGAGTCCAAAGTGTTTCATTTCTGCTTTTAACATTTTAGCTTCCTGTGTGAGGTTGATACTATTAGAGGAAGATCTATCACTGGAAGGGTCCAGTACCAAGTTAAAATCCCCTGCCATTATTATCTCTGATGATGGGCCATATTAACTTTAAAAAGATGTCTTGGTAAAATGTAGGATCATCATGGTTAGGACCATACACAATAACAATGGTAATGGGCTCAATATTAATGAAACCTTGAATGATCACAAACCTTCCCCCTTTGTCTTTATTCTGAGATTGTATCTGAAAGGGGCAATGCTTATTAATGAGTATGGCCACCCCTCTTACCCGAGAGGTGAAAGATGAATAGTACACTTGGCCCACCCATTCTCTTCAGTTTGTCATGCTCAGTGTCAGTCAGGTGTGTCTCCTGAAGAAGAGCTATATCAACCTTATGCTGCTTTAGATCATTCAGAATGTGTTTGCGCTTGACTGGGCATTTAGTACCCCTAATGTTAAGTGTCATAAAAGTATAGTTGTTAGGTGCAGACATCTTTAAAGAAACTAAGAAATATGGAAAAGGAAAAACAAAATTGTATTGAGTGTATACAACTTGTAACAACTAAAATTATGAAAGTTTAAAGTAGTAAACATCTCGTGAGCTAATACCCTGACCCTACCACAAACCTACCCAACCCCCTCCCCAACTGAGGGAGTGAAAGAACCCATATCCTTAGATGCTAGTCTTTAAACTAGATGTACCTGCTATGCATAGCATCGCTCTAATTAGGTTAATTCTAAATTATATGTATATGGAAGTAGAAGTACATTGACTGTTCCTTGTAGCATAAAAATATTGTTAGTCAAGTAACAAAATATAATTTGATTATAACAATAATGACCGGACTATTTCGCCCCACTTGAGCATGTCTCAACAACAACAAAAACCTTGTATGCGTTCATAGTCACCAACAGAGCCTACACGCACACCCAAATGTCAACCAATCGGCATTCCCCAATGCGCCCTGAGACCTGTGCCGCGAGGCAACAAAAGCGATGACCACAAACGCACCCCAGCAGGTCAGGAAAAAGACATCAAGCTGTGATGTATAAATTAAAACCTTTAACTGACGATCTCTCAAATATAAAATAGGGACAAGTAGTTAAACAATAACCATCCTCCTGAGTTCACCGTCCCCCAAAAAATATTGTGTATATATATATATATATATACACACACACACAAACACACACACACACGTACACAAGTGTAAAGCTTTCAGCTAGTTGGCAAATAGGCAGCCAGCGAGTAGCTTATCCCGGTCTCGGTATCAGTAACGCTAGCACAATAACGCACAGTAACGCGCTCACAATAAACAAGCCAGCAAATGTAATAGTAGCTAAAATTCCCTGAAGTAATATAAACATAGTTAGGCTTGAAACACAGTCAAAAGCCACATAACTATTTAACCAAACCCGACTGGACCTCTCTGCATAAAACCAAAGTATACAGAGAAAATGTAACTACCTGGCATAGTGTGGACATATAGTAGCTATAGCTACACCCTTGTAAACTTAGCGAGCTGGCTAAGTAGCACAGCCAACATTAGCTATGATCTAACTTTACCTCGCTAGTCATTATCACGCTAGCCATCTAGCCAGCCATCCAGCCAGTCGATCATACGAGTAATTTTGTTGTTTCATCATGTGCTAACAGTTCACTATCCACTGTTTCCAAGTTCAAAAGACAGTTCCTCGGGATGTAGTAGACGTGAACAAGTCAGGAAGTTCTTTCCTCATGTATGTTTCAGCCATCTTCAGAGTCAAATGTGCGCTCACCATTCTTGGTTTCGATCCACAAAGTCGCTGGGTAGCTCAGGCCGTATGCCAAGCCAGCCTGACGTAGAAGTCTCTTCAGTGGGGAGAAAGCCATCCTCCTCTTGTGTAGTGTGGGAGAAAGATCCGGAAAGATCATGATTCTGGCATCTCCATACTTGAGCTCTCCCTTTGCTCGGTTAGCAGACAGGATGCGAACAGTGTTCTGGTGTAGAAATGTAATGACAAATGCCCTGGGTGCAACCTGGCCAGGCAGCTGCCTCCGTAGGGTACGATGGGCCCTCTCGATCTCCAGTGGGTGCACAGGAGGGGGTAGATCCAGTATTTTGGGAATCCATTCCTGTAGAAAGCAGATCGCATCTCTTCCCTCCACGGCCTCTGGGAAACCTTGAAGTCTCAAATTCGATCGCCTTTGGAAATGTTTGTAATAATCAAATTTCTCCTCGAGTTTAGAGATGGCATCTTCTCACTTCTTGTATTTTTGGTCCACTTCCTCGTGGACGTCCAGGATGGCAGCCTGGTGGTCAGCATGGGCTTTTTCTAACTTTGACACTCGTCCCTTTGTGACTATCTGGTCTTCGTGGAGTTTATTGACCAGTACATACATTTTGCTGAGGTGTTCAGAAAGTGTCTCTTGGATTTTTGTTATACCCTCGTCCATCTCCATTCTGAACCATGCTGGTGCTTCTTCCGAGCTAGCATCTTAAAAAAAAAAAAAAAAGTATGACAATTGAGTACTTTTTTAAGTTAAAATTTTAGTAATTTAGCATACGGTCACACTGGTCACCAGTGGGAATCGCACCTACAACCCTGGCGACTAAACCACACTGTGCTTCATCAAATAGCAAAACCAAATTACCTGTTTTGAAGTGGAAAATATATTAAAAGTACATGGTGCAAGTCAATGTCATTTGAGATTCTACTTAAACTACAGCAATTGTGAATATCTCCACAGATCTGCCACAACCTACAGTAGGCATGCTGTCTTGAACATGCACGCTTTATATGATGAACATTACATACATGTATAGTTACAGTAACCTCAATGTGGCCATGGATCTGTTACTTATTTTAAGGTTGAACAAATACTGTTACATTAGTTTGTAAGATGGCAATTTACTGTATTACAAAAGTAATATTGAATTGTGTTTAGTTGAAAAAGCAACCTGTAAGGGCGTTCGTCTGTAGGAGGAGGAGAAGCGGACCAAAGCGCAGCGTGGTGGTTATTCATATTTTAATAAATCACTACACATGAACAAACTAACGAAAACAAGAAATGTGAGAACGCAAAACAGTCCTATCCTGTGACGACAAACACAGTGACAAGAACAATCACCCACAAACACACAGTGAAACCCAGGCTACCTAAGTATGATTCTCAATCAGAGACAACTAATGACACCTGCCTCTGATTGAGAACCATACTAGGCCGAAAACATAGAAATGCCCCAAAACATAGAAAAACAAACATAGACTGCCCACCCAACTCACGCCCTGACCATACTAAATAAATACAAAACAACAGAAATAGAGGTCAGAACGTGACAGTACCCCCCCCCCAAAGGTGCGGACTCCGGCCGCAAAACCTTGACCTATAGGGGAGGGTCTGGGTGGGCGTCTGTCCGCGGTGGCGGCTCTGGCGCGGGACGCGGACCCCACTTCACCATTGTCTTAGTCCGCCTTATTGTCCGCCTCCCTGGCTTACTCACCATGGCCACCCCTCTCAATGACCCCACTGGACAGAGGGGCTGCTCGGGACAGAGGGGCAGCTCGGGACAGAGGTGAAGCAGCTGCTCGGGACAGAGGGACAACTGCTCGGGACAGAGGGGCAGCTGCTCGGGACAGAGGGGCGATAGCAGCTCGGGACAGAGGGGCGATAGCTGCTCGGGACAGAGGGGCAGCTGCTCGGGACAGAGGGACAGCTGCTCGGGACAGAGGGACAGCTGCTCGGGACAGAGGGATAGCTGCTCGGGACAGAGGGACAGCTGCTCGGGACAGAGGGGCGGCAGCAGCTTGGGACAGAGGGGCGACAGCTGCTCTGGACAGAGGGGCAGCTGCTCGGGCGGCCCCTGGCTGACTGACGGCACTGGCGGCCCCTGGCTTACTGGCGGCCCCTGGCTGACTGGCGGCCCCTGGCTTACTGGCGGCCCCTGGCTTACTGGCGGCCCCTGGCGGCACTGGCGGCCCCTGGCTGACTGGCGGCACTGGCGGCCCCTGGCTGACTGGCGGCACTGGCGGCCCCTGGCTGACTGGCGGCACTGGCGGCCCCTGGCTGACTGGCGGCACTGGCGGCCCCTGGCTGACTGGCGGCACTGGCGGCCCCTGGCTGACGGGCGGCACTGGCGGCCCCTGGCAGACGGGCGGCACTGGCGGCCCCTGGCTGACGGGCGGCACTGGCGGCCCCTGGCTGACGGGCGGCACTGGCGGCCCCTGGCTGACGGGCGGCACTGGCGGCCCCTGGCAGACGGGCGGCACTGGCGGCCCCTGGCAGACGGGCGGCACTGGCGGCCCCTGGCAGACGGGCGGCACTGGCGGCTCCTGGCAGACGGGCGGCACTGGCGGCTCCTGGCAGACGGGCGGCGCTGGGCAGACGGGCAGCACTGGCGGCGCTGGGCAGACGGGCAGCACTGGCGGCGCTGGGCAGACGGGCAGCACTGGCGGCGCTGGGCAGACGGGCAGCACTGGCGGCGCTGGGCAGACGGGCAGCACTGGCGGCGCTGGGCAGACGGGCAGCACTGGCGGCGCTGGGCAGACGGGCAGCACTGGCGGCGCTGGGCAGACGGGCGGCACTGGCGGCGCTGGAGAGGAGGAAGGCTCTGGAACCGCCGGACTGACGGGCGGCACTGGCGGCGCTGGGCAGACGGGCGGCGTTGGCGGCGCTGGGCAGACGGGCGGCGTTGGCGGCGCTGGAGAGGAGGAAGGCTCTGGAAGCGCCGGACTGAGTAGCTCTCGTAGCGCCGAACAGGCGGGAGACTCCGGCAGCGCTGGAGAGGAGGAAGGCTCTGGTAGCGCCGGAGAGGCGGGAGACTCCGGCAGCGCTGGAGGCGCTGGAGAGGAGGAAGGCTCTGGAAGCGCCGGACTGAGTAGCTCTCGTAGCGCCGAACAGGCGGGAGACTCCGGCAGCGCTGGAGAGGAGGAAGGCTCTGGTAGCGCCGGAGAGGCGGGAGACTCCGGCAGCGCTGGAGAGGAGAGAGCCCCTGCAAGGATGGGCCGGAGAGACAGCCTGGTACGGGGAGCTGCCACCGGAGGGCTGGTGCGTGGAGGTGGTGACGGATAGACCGGGCCGTGCAGGCGCACTGGAGCTCTTGAGCACCGAGCCTGCCCAACCTTACCCGGTTGAATGGTCCCGGTCGCCCTGCCAGTGCGGCGAGGTGGAATAGCCCGCACTGGGCTATGCAGGCGAACCGGGGACACCGTGCGCAAGGCTGGTGCCATGTAAGCCGGCCCAAGGAGACGCACTGGAGACCAGATGCGTAGAGCCGGCTTCATGGCACATGGCTCGATGCCCACTCTAGCCCGGCCGATACGCGGAGCTGGAATGTACCGCACCGGGCTGTGCACCCGCACTGGGGACACCGTGCGCTCCACAGCATAACACGGTGCCTGCCCGGTCTCTCTAGCCCCCCGGTAACCACAGGAAGTTGGCTCAGGTCTCCTACCTGGCGTAGCCATACTCCCTGTTAGCCCCCCCCCAAGAAATTTTTGGGGCTGACTCCCGGGCTTCCTTGCCAACCGTGTTCCCTCATATCGCCGGCTCCTCTCTCCGGCTGCCTCTGCTCTCCTCGCTGCCTCCACCTGTTCCCATGGAAGGCGATCCTTTCCCGCCAGGATCTCCTCCCATGTGTAGCAACCCTTGCCGTCCAACACATCATCCCAAGTCCATTCCTCCTTGTGCCGCTGTTGCCCGTTACCACGCCGCTTGGTCCTGTTGTGGTGGGTGATTCTGTAAGGGCGTTCGTCTGTAGGAGGAGGAGAAGCGGACCAAAGCGCAGCGTGGTGGTTATTCATATTTTAATAAATCACTACACATGAACAAACTAACGAAAACAAGAAATGTGAGAACGCAAAACAGTCCTATCCTGTGACGACAAACACAGTGACAAGAACAATCACCCACAAACACACAGTGAAACCCAGGCTACCTAAGTATGATTCTCAATCAGAGACAACTAATGACACCTGCCTCTGATTGAGAACCATACTAGGCCGAAAACAGAGAAATGCCCCAAAACATAGAAAAACAAACATAGACTGCCCACCCAGCTCACGCCCTGACCATACTAAATAAATACAAAACAACAGAAATAGAGGTCAGAACGTGACACAACCAAATATCAACATTTAAAGGATATATTTACTGCTTGGATAGTTCAATCTAAGACACTGGCTTAATTCCATTCTTTAACTTTCATTTTTGGTTGAGTTGGAGACCTGAAGCCAACATATCATTTATTAACTTGTTTTGTCAACAAATTAACAGGCTATTTATTGTATTTCTAAAGTGAAATTGAAATGTGTTTGGTCGACAACATCAATTTAGGCTTCAGGCATGTCACTTCCCCCATTGGCTGACGGTGCTAATACCAAATGGGACCAACATATTGTGGGATTAGCGTTGACACAAAACGAATGCACGACAAGAAAACACACACAACTACTACTATTATAGTATAGAAGTTAAAATACATGTAGCTATGTTCCTAACCCTAACCTTACATAATCAAAAACATTGACACCACAGTGATTCTCATTCTAAGAGGATACTATAATAAATAGATTATTGCGATTTTCAGATTTATTTGAGTACTGGGAATTTATTTGTCGTGCATATATGCTGATAAATTGAATATGAAACTAAAATCGTGAATGTTTTTCAAAGGTGTCTGTGTGGCGTCAGATGCGAACGTTCCACACAGATGTTCAATGAGCGATCGAGTTCTACTAAACTCACTAGGCCTACTCTCATTTTAATTAATTCAAAACCACTACTGTAAAGAAAATAAAAGCCAATAAACTGAATAATTACTGTCAAAGTATTGTTTTTATTCAATTGTTGAATTAGGCCTATTGTATTTAATTGGACATTTCATGCCTATTCAAGTGGTTTTAACAAACTTTTATGGACGGCTGCTATGTCATAATGTACATGATGTCATAATGAAGCTTTCTTTTGTTAAAATAAGACATTCCATAGACAGGTCATTGATGCTCTTCCATATCTGAGGTAGGACCTATAATTTAATGAAATAATCTCAAATACACTACTTTTATCTCATGACAACTTTATTTAATCAATAACTAAGAAAAACGTATGTTTTGTGATTTGTGACAAAAATATTTCTTTAAACTAGGTATTGTGGACTTGTTTCTGTTTTCAAGAATATATTGTTGAAACTGTATAGTCAAATCCTACGTGTGCAAATTATCTGGAAGTCCAAATTGAAGGTAGGCCTTAGTCTGTGAATCTTTCATTTTTAAGAATTTGTGAACATTTTGGCAGGAATTGGAATGTCCTTTGAAAGTGGAAAAACACTAGCTTATAATAACAACTTTGATCAAATTCTATTGTAATATATGTAATTTATTCTATATTCTTATTCTCAAACATATTGTTTGCTCTTCCACTGTGACTCTCACAGCCATGAAAGACAGAGGGAAGTCCAGGACTAGGACACAAGAGACCAGTCAGAACAGTTCTGAGAACAGCCTGACAGACATCCTCAGTGTCCGGTGTGCCAGTGATATTGTCCTACAGCCAATGCCGCCAGGGAGAAAGAATAGCCGATCCCACTTCCACAACATGGATGTGACTAAAGAGAGGGCTGACATGAGAAGGCTTCCAATGGCCACTTCACCCATCAGCCTCCCAATGCTCACTGTGACCTCTCTCAATGCCCAAAGGAACAACAACACCCTCAAGGTGCCTCGCATGCCTCGTCTACAGCTGGAGGGACAGATGGGTAGCAAGCGTCTGGGTCCGGTTAAATCCAAAACCGGAGGGAGCACATTTACCTCCAGCCACAAGAAGGAGCCAGAGGTTAAATCGAGCAGACCACAGACATCAGGAAGCATCCCTAGGACGCCCAATTTATGCTCCACTGCAGCCAAGCTAGTGGCTCCTTTATCTGGGACTCCATGCAGCCAGTCTAAGGTCAGGATCCAGGCCAATCCTCTCAAGAGGTCTAACATCCAGGAACAAAGGCCCTGCTCTCCTCCTGCTCAGGCCAGACGGTCTCTGTCCGACGGCAGCCTCTTGCAGCCGCCATGTTCTCCTGTGGATGTCCTCCAGCCGGAGGTCCAGGCCAGCAGAAGCCTGGCTCGACCCAAGACCGGGATAGCTAGGATAACAAGAAATACTGATGGCAGCACTCTGAGGTTCCCTAACCAGACTTTAGAGCTTATAAACTCCATGGGTAGGATGGAGAGCACCAATTCTTTCCCTGTGTTGCCAACAATTGCAGTCTCAGCCTCACCTGCCCAGATGGCCATCCCATTGCCTACCCCAATGGTCAGCTATGTACCTAACCTTCTGGTGCCTACTCCATCTGCTTCTCCGGTTCCTTCCAGCCGAGTGCCTGCCCCACCTGCCTCCCCAGTGCCAGCCCGGCCTGCCAACGCCAGATCACGGAGTGTGTCGAAGAGGATCCAGCTCTTACAGATCCGGTCTGCTATGCTGGACCAGCAGCTACCAGAACAAGTGGGTGACAAACAAATCATATTACCCTCTGAGCCCCTGTCATTCAGTAGCACTGAGAGGTTGTTCCTCTGTGGTCCACCTTTAGTCTGCCACCCAGCTAACGTAGGCGGAGATGATGGCTGTCACCCCCTGCCCAGACCTACGCCCAGCCACACAGGTCGCACCGACCACTCCCCCTTATTGACCAGTAGGAGAGCTGTGCAGGCGGGTGAGAAGTGCCCCTTTGAAATCCCCTTGACCCCCTTGGTCCCACTAGCAGAACAGCCTCCTATCAAGCGGGGGCACATGCCCGCCTCCCGTGCCAAGGCCAAGCGTGAATGGGAGAATAGCCAACGAGGGCGCAGGAAGAGAGTGAAGCCCATTCACTGGGACGTTAACTTTAAGTCTGGGCCTTTCTTCCCAGTGTGTGTCTCTCCATCACTGCCCTCGATCTTGGAGGTGGATGAAGAGTCTCTTTCTGAAGAGATGGAACAAAGACAGTTGTAAGGGGTCGCACACACACACACACACACACACACACAAACATATCTTTATTTTTTTTAACCTTTATTTAAATTGTGTAGTTAGTTAAGAACAAATTCTTATTTACAATGACGACCTACCCCGGCCAAACCCTAACCCGGACGACACTGGGCCAATTGTGAGCCACCCTATGGGACCAGTGCCTTATACCGCTGCGCCAATCAGGAGCCCTATTGAGACCTCATGGCCTCCCATGGCCAGAGAGGATCAGCCAGCATCATCCCAGCGTCTGCCCTGCCTGCCATCCTAGTACCTCCATTGCCCTATCAACCCCGAACCACAAAGGGCAGGTGACAGAAATGAACCAGCGCCCACCGATCCAGGCTGTTGTGCATGAGCAGCAGCAGCTACTGTCGGAAATACTGTTGGAACAGACTTTTCCTATGAGACCCAACAGGAGCCACAAGCTGTCAAAGTACTTTCATCCCTGGGGTGTGGAGCTTCTCGAACAGTGTTCTCTTCCTGAAGATGGACTGCTTCAACCCCTTAGGAGTATCCAGAGTATCTAGTACGCTGGTGTGATGATATAATATGTCCCTCAGTATCAACTAGAGATTAATATTAATCCACTTGTTATTCTAGTTAGGCAAATGTTAATTTATCATCACCATGTTCCAAAGAATTCTGTTTCTATAAAGTTTTATTGCAGTTGAAAATTATCTGTGGGGTGTTGTTCGTTTCTTGTGAGCTATGAAGTATATCCTTTTAGTAGAATGTTTATTTCTTCATTGGATTGGTTGATTTGTTGACCAAAGAGAAGAGGTAAGTGCTGACCGGACTAATAGAAGTGAAGTTCCGATTCAAATTTGTACTATTCCGAAGGAGGTACATCTGACTCACACCTTAGTGTCATAATTCTTCACGTTTTCAATGTATAGCAACACTGACAAATTCTGGAACTATAAGGTGGAACTATTTGTACTACAGCATTGGAAATGAGGATCTATCCAAACACAGTGTTTATGAAATGCGAGAATGCTGAACAACATTTTCTGACCAATAGGCTTGTTTGTCGTAATATTTGGCCAAAGGTTTCTTCGCTTGAGTCAAGAGGCCCTGTCTCAACTTGCACATGTAAGGGAAGCAGACAGCTGCAGATTTAATATAACTGCTGGGTTACACAGTAACCAGGTCTCTCTTGCCAAAAGAACCCACTTATGCAAGAAAGACCTGGATAGTGCCACATAACACAATGCTTATATAATTCTTCCATTTATACAAATAAAAATGACCCCTTTATCTGGAATATATGTAGTGTTGCCTTACATTTGTGAAATGTGAATGACATTTCACAGCCTTCAAACTGTGCTTAGTTTAAAATACCGTTGGTTGGACTGCGAGGCAGTGACTGTATCGTTTTTCTTTTGATCTGAAGCCTGACACTGTACGACACTTTGTGTCTCATCCTACATCATTTGAATAAAGCTTCCTCAGCATGATTTTATTCTAACATTATCCATGTTGTTTTTGCAACCATCACAAACAAATGTTGATCCCCATGTAACGACAGGTGATATTCCACAAGGGGGCACTAAAGGTCTGTAACGAAAGGAGGTTGAACAATTTGCACCTTGAACACCATCTAAACTTACACACAGCCTCAACTATTTAAATGACAGAAAATGTCATATCTGCTCTCACACAGTACATTGGGTTTTTCACAGTCCATCATAATAAATACTTTTTGGCAACTTATGTATTGTTGTCTAAGGTTAATTCCGAAACGCATTCTCTCCACCAAAGCCCAAAGCTTACTTGCATTATAAAGATATCCATCAAGTTTAAGAGGTGTCACCACATTTTTGTAGAGATGTATATGGGGGGCAGTGCAAAGACTCATATTGCAGTGTAAGATCAGTCATGCATCGTACCCAGTTTCTCTCTAGAAACATGATGAGAAGCTATGACTTAGCAGAGCAGTATGGCTGTATCAATTGTTCTAGAACTGGTTCAAGAAAGAAGGTTAGGTTAGTTAGGCTACATGTGATCGTGCGTCACCATAACTGAAACATGGCCTTCTTTCTTTCACGGTTTCACGTCATGGTGCAAGTATTTGCATAAACTGGGAAACATTTGCATACATTTCAATTTCTCTGGCAGGCAGTGAAGGGGTTAATCAGCTGTGTGCTCTCAGTATACGCTCACTAGCAGAACAACAGCTAACACAGGGAGCTGAAATCCTGGGGTCCACCTTATGTTCCCTCAGTTCTACCCCATTTTGAACAGATGCTTTCATCCATGACCAGGCCATGTTTTGGCAGTTTTGCTGCACTAGGCAAGACAATTGCAGACATACTCCAATCCGGCAAAAATAGGCCTATAGTGTACAGTGTCGGCCTATAATGTAATTTTATAACTAGGCCTAACATAAGATAGCCTACCATTTCTAAAACAACAAACAATGCAGTTGCGTTGGATTTATTAACCTAGTCCTGATTCCTGACAAAAGCTTATAGGGACTTGTCCTTTAAGATATGAACATCAGTTATCCATCAGCTACCCAAGTTTATTAGAAGTTTTCTTGAGGCTTTTTGCAAAGAGATAAATGCTGATGTAACGGCCTACGTCTTCACAGCAGTACAAAGCTGAAATCACTTATTATCAGTACATTTTATTCCACCTTGTGAAACCAGGGGTCTAGTGGAGTGTACATGTGAAAAGGGTTAAAAAAGGCCTGTTATGAGAGAGAAAGAGAGATGGTGAGAGTAGCTGAGTGCCTATAGTAAGAGATGGCTGTTAATATCACTAGGCTGATTGGTCTGTGTACAGGTAGTGAACCTGATTGCTGAGAGGTTAGGTTGCTAGTTAGAATCTTAATCTGCCATAAACTACTTTTCTGTCAGCAAGTCTACAGACCATTTAAGTAGCTGCACTGAACACCTCACTGATACTGACTGTGTATCTACAAACCCAAATTGTCTAAGGAAATGTAGGTGACTGTCACAGTTTTCTTCCTCCTCTTCTGAGAAGGAGTAGGAAGGATCGGACCAATACGCAGCGTGGTAAGTGTTCGTCATATTTTTAATCAAAACTGAACACTACACAAACTGAAAACGAAATGATGATATGATATATATGATATATATATTTTTTTCATCCATTCATTTCCCTGTAATCTGCTGAGATTGTGATAGTTTTCAGGCTTTGAAGGGAGTTTTCACTGGATTTACTAGAAATGTGAAATTGACCTGGCAAGCCTGTCTCTGCCTGAGCATGATCACAACAAAAGTAGCTGTGCAGCACGTTTTTTAAGGAAGAGGAGGATGGTTGCAGACGTTCGCATTCATGCAAGAAGGTAAGCTATTAACTAAACTGTTAACCAATATGTTAACTAAAATGGTATGTGGTGTATTGGCAAGCAATGCATGTTCCCATTGTCTTTATTTGTAATTAATGTTAGCTCATGTCTCATGTCTATGTCTTTCGGTGGAATCCAACATGCATTGACAATGTCCGAAAGCCGCATTGTATCAGATATACTTCATCATGAGATTGAAATTGGTAGGCTCATCCAAACAATTCATTAATGTACAATTGTTACTTTGCATGTTTTTACCTTTACCTATACTTATTTACTGCTTGCTAATGATTAGCGTGCTAACTAGCGGTCAGCGTGCTAGCTAACGGTTAGCGTGCTAGTTTAGCTTAATTGGTCAAAATGTCTTTGATTCAGAATATATGATTGTGGTTAACCCAATGTTACATGCATTGAACAATAATATTGCCAATGTAACTTGAATTGGTTTACAAGCTAGCTAGAAAAGCCAGTTCCTTTACATCTGTTTTGTCAAGTCATAAGCATGCATGTGTGCTGAAATATTTAAATAAATCCCCTCATTTAATTATTTTATTGAAGTTTTGGCAGTTTTTTTTAGCACCCTTTCTTACCCAAAGAGAAATAAGTTGCTAGTTACTTTGGCTTTGCACTCAAAAGAGTGAAACACCACAACAGGAATTATGATTGTGGAAAGTGTAAAATTAGGTAGGACTGCCAATTCACATGCCTTCCTTTAGCCATATCACTCATACTGTTTCTTGTTTAGTTCATCCATAAAAGCAGATGCGCTTTAGTTGCATCCAGGAACTTGTATAATGTGCTTATGTTATGCTTATACTTGCTTTTTTACCTTGAAAGTCGTCTTAAAAAAGGAAATTGTAATATATGTTTGTAGGACCTCTATCAGTCAATGATAACAGTTATTGGTGTCCCCCAACTCATCCCCTTTGTTGTGTGCCGAGCAATCTTGTCATTCTTTTAAGTGTCAACCATTCTTTTAGAAACTTGTCTTCCTTTACTCAGGCACTGCAGAGTCTAAGAAGACGCATGGAAACTCTATAAGAAACATAATTCAACGTGTAGGCCAGATTTGAAAAGGAAATAATAAATCCTGAAGCTCAGGTTTGTCAGTTGTTTAGAATGAGGATACTGGGGATTGTTGAATCATATTCCATTGCCTAAGTGGCACATGACTAATTTAATATTATTGTATCCTTAGATGTCAGACACCGAGGCTGCCAGTACCGTATACATAAGTTAGTGTCATTCAACACCAGCACATACTGTAAGTTCTTGTGAATCTGCTTTGTAAATCAAAGACAGGCAAGTCTGCACTTTCATCCCAAATGATTTGTATTATAACAAAATGTAAAGTAGAGGAGCACAGATCCATAACTAATCAAAATGTCCAAATACTTTGTGTTATCTCTCTAGTTATCTAAGATGCTTTTTTCTGCAATACAGTTGGATACAAGACTGATGACTCAATAACTAGTATTGACAACAGTGAAGATGTTATGTCCCAGGGCCATCAGGTTCATCAGAGGAAGGCAATTTCTCTGAAAAAAATCTGACCGGTATGCCTATACCTTACATACACATGGACCTATTCTTATCTGATATGTCAGTGCATTTTCACTCTGTAGTCAAATAAAATGTTATTGGTCACATGCACATGGTTAGCAGATGTTTATACGAGTGTAGCGAAATGCTTGTGTTTCTATTTCTGATTTTGCAGTAATATCTTACAAGTAATCTAACAATTTCACAACAACTACCTTATCTCTTCAACTGATCGCTGCTCACACCTGCCCGCCAGCCCAGCATCACTACTCTGGATGGTTCTGACTTAGCATATGTGGACAACTACAAATACCTAGCTGTCTGGTTAGACTGTAAACTCTCCTTCCAGACTCACATTAAGCATCTCCAATCCAAAATGAAATCTAGAATCAGCTTCCTATTTCGCAGCAAAGCATCCATCACTCATGCTGCCAAACGTACTCATGCTGCCAAATGATCCTTGACTTCGGCGATGTCATTTACAAAATAGCCTCCAACACTCTACTCAGCAAATTGGATGCAGTCTATCACAGTGCCATCTGTTTTGTCACCAAAGCCCCATATACTACCCACCATTGCGACCTGTATGCTCTCGAAGGCTGGCCCTCGCTTCATATTCGTCGCCAAACCCACTGGCTCCAGGTCATCTATAAGTCTTTGCTAGATAAAGCCCCGCCTTATTTCAGCTCACTGGTCACCATAGCAGCACCCACCCGTAGCACGCACTCCAGCAGGTATATTTCACTGGTCACCCCCTTAGCCAATTCCTCCTTCGGCCACCTTTCCTTCCAGTTCTCTGCTGCCAATGACTGGAACGAACTGCAAAAATCACTGAAGCTGGGGACTCATATCTCCCTCACTAGCTTTAAGCACCAGCTGTCCGAGCAGCTCATAGATCACTGCACCTGTACATAGCCCTCCTGTAATCAGCCCATCCAACTACCTCATCCCCATACTGTTATCTATTTTATTTATTTTGCTCCTTTGCACCCCAGTATCTCTACTTGTACACTCATCTTCTGCACATCTATCACTCCAGTGTTTAATTGCTATATTGTAATTATTTCGCCACTATGGCCTATTTATTGCCGTACCTCCGTTATCCTACCTCATTTGCACACATTATATAGACGTTTTCTATTGTATTATTGACTGCATGTTTGTTTATTCCATGTGTAACTCTGTGTTGTTGTTTGTGTTGCACTGCTTTGCTTTATCTTGGCCAGGTCGCAGTTGTAATTGAGAACATTTTCACTCTGTAGTGTCAACTTATGGCCGTACTGTGCTGGTCCAGATCAATCCTGTCTTTATCAGTTAGTGTATTTCCAACCATGCCAGCACAGAACGGTTCGGTTTGGACACAAGTCAGCCTACCTGGTTAAATAAAGGTGAAATAAAAAAATAAAAAATACACACAAGTGTAAAGGAATGAATAAGAATATGTACATGTAAGTATATGGATGAGGGAGATACAGTAGATGGTATAGAGTACAGTATATACATATGCGATGAGTAATGTAGGGTATGTAAACAGTTTAGTAAGTGTACCTATGATAAAAAATTATGGACCTCTACATGCTTTGTAAGTAGGAAAACCTGCAAAATCGGCAGTGTATCAAATACTTGTTCTCCCCACTGTAGGTCTCATGTCTGAGCCGTTGAATTGCGACTCTACTTTGTCTCTATACTGATGCTTAGCTTGTTTGATTGCCTTGCGGAGGGAGTAGCTACACTGTTTGTATTCGGTCATGTTTCCGGTTGCCTTGCCATGATTAAAAGCAGTGGTTCGCGTTTTCAGTTTTGTGCGAATGTTGCCATCAATCCACGGTTTCTGGTTGGGAAAGGTTTTAATAGTCACCGTGGGCAACTTGCACTTGCTAATAAACTCGCTCACCGAATCAGCGTATACATCAATGTTGTTGTCTAAGGCTATCCGGTACATATCCCAGTCCACGTGATCGAAGCAATCTTGAAGTGTGGAATCAGATTGGTCGGACCAGCATTGAACAGACCTGAGCACGGGCGTTTCCTGTTTTAGTTTCTGTCTATAGGCTGGGAGCAACAAAATCGAGTCGTGGTCAGATTTGCGACTCGTTAATCATAAGACATACACCCCCGCCCTTCTTCTTTCCAGAGAGATGTTTGTTTCTGTCAGCGCGATGCGTGAAGAAACCGGGTGGCAGTACCGAGTCTGATAACGTATCCCGAGTGAGCCATGTTTCCGTGAAACAGAGAATGTTACAATCTGATGTCTCTCTGGAATGCAACCCTTGCTTGAATTTCGTCTACCTTGTGGTCAAGAGACTGGACATTGTCGAGTAGTATACTCGAGAGCGGTGAGCGATGTGCCCATCTACGGAGCCTGACCAAAAGACCGCTCCGCCTTCCCCTTCTGGGGCGCCATTGTTTTTGGTCGCCTTCAGGAATCCGATCCATTGTCCTGGGTGGTGGTCCAAACAGAGGATCCACTTTGGGAAAGCCATATTCCTGGTCGTAATGTTGGTATGTTGACGTTGCTCTTATATCCAATAGTTCTTCCCGGCTGTATGTAATAAGACTTACGATTTCCTGGGGAACAGTGTTAGAAATAATACATAAAAAAATAAAATTCTGCATAGTTTCCTAAGAACGCGAATCGAGGCGACCATCTCTGTCAGTTAGTGTATTTCCAACCATGCCAGCACAGAACGGTTCGGTTTGGACACAAGTCAAGACGTTAGATCTGGAACTAGTGTGTCAGGATAGATGATAACACAGAAGGATTACCACGCTTTACATTGTTTCTCTTGAGGGAGGGAACTTGATTTAATAGGGATTGCTTTTATTAGAAGGTTTACATTGCAAACATATTGTTGGGCTTAGATTCCATACAGATTGAGTCTGCTTTGATGTCAGCATTGCACATTCTCCTCTCACATCCTTATCTATGTAGTTATTTAGTTGGGATTATTAGTTTAATTTCAACACAGTCTCTGCAGATACAGCTGTAACCTTGTAGAGTTAATACAGAGAGATGTTCAAGTACTGTATTGTAGTCAACCTTTATTTAATGTAGTCATTCATAATGCCATCTCTATACAAAGGTGACAAAGGAACAAAAAGGTATTGGTCGACAATAGAGGTGGATGCAGTTGAAGATTCCTTGATGAACTTTATCCGAATGGGGAAAAATGCCTGGAAAACAAGACTGTGAGAAATGCATTGCTGCTTCTCCCCAAGCGCTTTTAAACAGGGACTGGAGAGCAGTACAGTTCTATAGACACAACAGAATAGTTGCAGATCAGAGAAAATAAGTGTATGAGATGCTTCTGGCTATCTCTTAGGCAGATGACAAATGTCGTCTATCTCACTGTTCAGGGGAAGTTTTTCCTGGTGGATGGTTCACGAGGTGAGATCTTGCATGGAGCCCCAGATCGAGGGTGATTGACCGTCATCTTGAACTTCTTCCATTTTCTTTTAATTGCGCCAACAGTTGTTGCCTTATCACCAAGCTGATTTCATATTGTCCTGTAGCCTATCCCAGCCTTGTGCAGGTCTACAATTTAATCCCTGATGTCCTTACACAGCTCTCTAGTCTTGGCCATTGTGGAGAGGTTGGAGTCTGTTTGATTGAGTGTGTGGATAGGTGTCTTTTATACAGGTAACGAGTTCAAACAGGTGCAGTTAATACAGGTAATGAGTGGAGAACAGGAGGGCTTCTTAAAGAAAAACTAACAGGTCTGTGAGAGCCGGAATTCTTACTGGATATATTGAATCCATTACTAAAATGGTTGTTCCAGTTTAAATACTTTAATGAAGAACTACACTACAGCCGTTGAGTTGCCTTCCGTGTTGCTTCATTCTGGCATTCTACATGGATATTTTCAGTCATAAAATAGAAATAATGTGTCAAATATAGAGATTTTAAAATGGTTAATTATTTTACGCTTCCATTAGGTACAACTTAGGCAGTTGGATAGCTTTTATAGATTTCATAGGAGACATTCTCTCGATGGCTGATGGCAATGCATTGAGTGGCTGCTGCCAACATACAGACTCAATCTCTAGCCACTTTAATAATGAATTATTCGATGTAATAAATGTATCACTAGTCATTTAAACTGTGCCACTTTATATAATGTTTACATACCCTACATTTCTGTCATTTAAATAGTTGAGGCTGTGTGTTAGTTTAGATGGTGTTCAAGGTACAAAGTGTTCAACCTCCTTTCTTACAGAACTTTAGTGCCCCCCTGTGGAATATCACGTGTCGTTACATGGGGATCAACATTTGTTTTTGAGGGTTGAAAAAAACAAACATGGATAATGTTAGAATAAAATCATGCTGAGGAAGTTTTATTCAAAAGACGAAGGATGAGACACGACGTGTCGTACAGTGTCAGGCTTCAGATCAAAAGAAAAACAATACAGTCTCTTCCTCGCAGTCCAACCAACGGTATTTTAAACGAAGCACAGTTGGAAGGCTAAGCAAATGTCATTCATATTTCACAAATGTAAGGCAACACTACATCTATTCCAGATAAAGGGGTGGTTTTTATTCGTATAAAAGGAATAATTTATATAAGTGTTTCTTATGTGGCACTATCCAGGTCTTTCTTGCAAAAGTGGGTTATTTTGGCAAGAGAGACCTGGTTACCGCAGAACCCAGCAGTTATATTTCATCTGCAGCTGTCTGCTTCCCTTACATGTGCAAGTTGAGACAGGGCCTCTTCGCGTCAGATGTACCTCCTTCGGAATAATACAAATTTGAATCGGAACTTCACTTATATTATTATTCCGATCAGCACTTACACTGACTCTTTGGTCATCAAATCCAATGAAGAAATAAACATTCTACTAAAAGGGCATACTTCATAGCTCACAAGAAACCAACAACACACACCACAGATCATTTTCAACTGCAATAAAACTTTATAGAAACAGAATTCTTTGGAACATGGTGATGATAAATTAACATTTGCCTAACTAGAATAACAAGTGGATTAATATTAATCTCTATTTCATACTGAGGGACATATTCTATCATCACATCAGCGTACTAGATACTCTGGATACTCCTAAGGGGTTGAAGCAGTCCATCTTCAGGAAGAGGCTCACAATTGGCCCAGTGTCGTCCGGTTTAGGGTTTGGCCGGGGTAGGTCGTCATTGTAAATAAGAATTTGTTCTTAACTAACTTCACAATTTAAATAAAGGTACAAAATAAATTAAATTAAGACGTGTGTGTGCGACCCCTTACAACTGGCTTTGCTCCATCTCTTCAGAAAGAGACTCTTCATCCACCTCCAAGATCGAGGGCAGTGATGGAGAGACACACACTGGGAAGAAAGGCCCAGACTTAAAGTTAACGTCCCAGTGAATGGGCTTCACTCTCTTCCTACGCCCTCGTTGTCTATTCTCCCGCTCGGCCTTGGCACGGGAGGCGGGCATGTGCCCCCGCTTGATAGGAGGCTGTTCTGCCAGTGGGACCAAGGGGGTCAAGAGGGTATCAAAGGGGCACTTCTCATCCGCCTGCACGGCTCTCCCACTGGTCAATAAAGGGGAGTGGTCGGTGCGACCTGTGTGGCTGGGTGTATGTCTGGTCAGGGGGTGACAGCCATCTCCGCAGACTAAAGGATGACCACAGAGGAACATCCTCTCAGTGCTACTGAAGGACAGGGGCTCAGAGGGTAATATGATTTGTTTGTCACCCAGTTGTTCTGGAAGCTGCTGGTCCAGCATAGCAGACTGGATCTGTAATAGCTGGATCTTCTTCGACACACGCCGTGATCTGGTGTTGGCAGGCCGGGCTGGCACTGGGGAGGCAGGTGGGGCAGGCCCTCGGCTGGAAGGAACCGGAGATGCAGATGGAGTAGGCACCAGAAGGTCAGGTACATAGCTGACCATTGGGGTAGGCAATGGGATGGCCATCAGGGGAGGTGAGGCTGACACTGCAATGGTTGGCAGCACAGGGAAAGAATTGGTGCTCTCCCTCCTACCCATGTAGTTTATAATCTCTAAGGTCTGGTTAGGGAACCTCAGAGTGCTGCCATCAGTATGTCTTGTTATCCTAGCTATCCCGGTCTTGGGTCGAGCCAGGCTTCTGCTGGCCTGGACCTCCGGCTGGAGGACATCCACAGGAGAACATGGCGGTTGCAAGAGGCTTCCGTCGGGCAGAGACCGTCTGGCCTGAGCAGGAGGAGAGCGGGGCCTTTGGTCCTGGATGTTAGACCTCTTGAGAGGATTGGCCTGGATCCTGACCTCAGACTGGCTGCATGGAGTCCCAGATAAAGGAGCTACTGCCTTGGCTGCAGTGGAGCATAAATTGGGTCTCCTAGGGATGCTTCCTGGTATCTGTGGTCTGCTGGATTTAACCTCTGGCTCCTTCTTGTGGCTGGAGATCAATGTGCTCCCTCCGGTTTTGGTTTTAACCGGACCCAGAGGCTTGCTACCCATCTGTCCCTCCAGCTGCAGACGAGGCATGCGAGGCACCTTGAGGGTGTTTTTGTTCCTTTGGGCATTGAGAGAGGTCACAGTGAGCATTGGGAGCCTGATGGGTGGAGTGGCCAATGGAAGCCTTCCCATGTCAGCCCTCTCTTTAATCACATCCATGTTGTGGAAGTGGGATCGGCTATTCTTTCTCCCTGGTGGCATTGGCTGTAGGACAATATCACTGGCACACCGGACACTGAGGATGTCTGTCAGGCTGTTCTCAGAACTGTTCAGACTGGTCTCTTGTGTCCTAGTCCTGGACTTCCCTCTGTCTTTCATGGCTGTGAGAGTCACAGTGGAAGAGCAAACAATATGTTTGAGAATAAGAATATAGAATAAATTACATATATTACAATAGAATTTGATCAAAGTTGTTTTTATGAACTAGTGTTTTTCCACTTTCAAAGGACATTCCAATTCCTGCCAAAATGTTCACAAATTCATAAAAATGAAAGATTCACAGACTAAGGCCTACCTTCAATTTGGACTTCCAGATAATTTGCTCACGTAGGATTTGACTGTACAGTTTCAAGAATATATTAAGACCACAATACCTAGTTTAAATAAATACTTTTTTTTGTCACAAATCACAAAACATAACCGTTTTTCTTACAGTTATTGATCAAATAAAGTTCTCATAAGATAAAAGTAGTGTATTTGAGATTATTTCATTAAATTATAGGTCCTACCTCAGTTCAGGAATAGCATCAATGACCTGTCTATGGAATGTCTTCATTTAACAAAAGAATGCTTCATTATGACATCATGTACATTATGACATAGTAGCCGTCCACATAATAAAAGTTTGTCAAAACCACTTGAATGGGCATGAAATGTAAAATTAAATAAAATAGACCTAATTCAACATTTGAATAAAAACAATACTTTGACAGTAAATATTCAGTTTATTGGCTTTTATTTTCATTACAGTAGTGGATTTGAATGTATTAAAATGAGAGTAGACATAGTGAGTTTCCTAGAACTCAATCGCTCATTGAACATCTGTGTGGAACGTTCGCAGCTGACGCCACGGACGCCTTTGAAAAACATTCACGATTTTAGTTTCATATTCAACTTATCAGCAATAATGCACGGCAAATAAATTCCCAGTACTCAAATAAACCTGACAATCGCAATTGTTTATTTATTAGAGCATCCTCTTAGAATGAGAATCACTGTGGTGTCAATGTTTTTGATTATTTCCAAGTAGGAACATAGCTACTGGTATTTTGACTTCTATACTATAATAGTAGTAGTTGTGTGTGTTTTCTTGTTGTGCATTCGTTTTGAGTCAAAGCTAAACCCACAATTTTTTGGTCCCATTCAGTATTAGCACCATCAGCCAATAGGGGAAGTGACATGCCTGAAGCCTAAATTGATGTTGTCAACTAAACACAATTTAATATTACTTTTGTAATACAGGTAATAGCCTAAAGTTAAGGCTCTCTTACAAACTAATGTAACAGTATTTATTCAACCTTAACATAAGTAACAGATTCATGGCCACATTTTGAGGTTACTGTAACTATACATGTATTCATATGTAAAGTTAATCATATAAAATGTAGAGATAGCATGCATACTATACTGTAGGTTGTGGAGATCTGTGGAGATATTCACAATTGCTGTAGTCAATGTAGAATCTCGAACGGCACTGATCACTTGCACCATGTCATCTCAACTTCAAACCAGGTCATTTGGTTCTGCTTTTTGATGAAGCAGTGTGGTTTAGTCGCCAGGGTTGTGGGTGCGATTCCCACGGGTGACCAGTGTGACCGTATGCTAAATGACTAAAATGTAAATAACCAGTGGTGGAAAAAGTACTCAATTGTCATACTTTTTTTTTTTACAATATATTTATTGGCATTTATTTTTTTGTTACAATTTAACAATCATCAGAATATGATACAGATAATGCCCCGTTATTCCCTTCCCTCCCCAACACAGGAACCCCCCCTCCCTCCCCTCTACCGGTATTAACTTCACTGATTAACAACAAAAAAAGAAACAGAATGACCTTCACATTCCATGCTAGAAAATAAATGATTCAACACAAAAACAAATAATAATAATAGATTCATGAAGAAAGTAGTAATGAGGCAGCTAAGGTGACGTCTCTAGAAACTACTGAAAGTCCCCCCAGACATCAGTAAATTCAAAGCGTTTATTACGTCAATTGTATGTTATTCTATCAGATGGAATATAGGAAGATAGTTCTTTTAGCCACATCTGCTTGCTTGGCGGAGTGTCACTCTTCCATATAATAGCTCTGCCAATTTAATGAATCTGGTTTTGCTACAAATATAATACATTTGTACAGTAATCTAATCAGACCTACATACTTAGGTCCAATATTCTTCCTCTGTAAAACTTCAAACAGATAGTTCCATTCTATGCGGTCAAAAGCTTTTTCCGGTCATTCTCTACATAATGCATAATATTAAATAATCTTCTGATATTATCAGGAGATGAGCAGTTTCTTACAAAGCCTGTTTGGTCCATATCAACCAAGTCCGGTAGAACCTTATCCAGTCTAAGAGCAATGAGTTTCGCAAGAATCTTATATGAAGTGTTCAATAGAGATAGATATTGGTCTATACGACCCACAAAGCATAGGATCTTTCCCAGGTTTTAACAAAACTGTGATCTGTGTCTGGGAGCTTTTCTGTCTCTTCGACATAATTAAACATACTGTAAAGAGGCTCAATTAGTTTGGGTAAAAAGGATCGATAGAATTCAATAGGGAATCCGTCTAACCCTGGTGATTGTCCCCCAGCAGTGTTGAAAATGGATTCCCTAATTTCCTCTGATGTAATCTCTTTCTCCAAGTGCTCTCTATCCTCATCATTAAAGTTTGTAAATTGAGTTTGTTCAAAAACTCATGACTTGTACAATGTTTCATAAAACTCCCTGAAGACTGGATACATTTCCTCAGGACTGTGAACAACTGTGTTAATGGGTAGCTTAATAGAGCTAATAACTCTACTAGCATCCTCTCGTCTTATCTGCCAAGGAAGCAACTTTCCTGCTTTATGTCCATGTTCGTAGTGGTTTTGTTTTGTTCTCCTGAGAGCATTTTCCACTTCATGGGTCGTCAAGGTGTTATATTCCAATCGCTTTGAGTCTAATTTTTGTAGAGTTGAGTCGTCAAATGTTACACTATGTTCATTTTCCAGATCTGTAATTTCATTCTCCAACGAATCTACTTGAGCCTTATACATCTGACAAGCATCTGAACTAAAGGATATGATTTGCCCCCTCAGATATGCAAGGAGAGCTTCTCATAAAATTAGGGAAGAGGCAGAGTTGTTATTGGTGCTAAAAAATAAGTATATATGAGTGTTCAGAAATGTTACAAATGTGGGACTATTTAGTAAATATGTACCAAACCTCCATCTTCTTGAGGGTGGCTGTGCTCTACTGACGGGTACTGAAGCCAGCAGGGCAGAATGATCTGATATACATCTTGGTAAGTACTTACACCCAGTAGTTAAACTTCCCCTGGCTGCAGGAATAAGAAATAAGTCTCTTCTAGAGTAACTGTTATGGACAGGGGAGTAAAATGAGTATTCTTTAACCCTTTGGTTGTGAAATCTCCATAAGTCTACGAGTCCAAAGTGTTTAATTTCTGCTTTTAACATTTTAGCTTCCTGTGTGAGGTTGATACTATTAGAGGAAGATCTATCACTGGAAGGGTCCAGTACCAAGTTAAAATCCCCTGCCATTATTATCTCTGATGATGGGCATATTAACTTTAAAAAGATGTCTTTGTAAAATGTAGGATCATCATGGTTAGGACCATTCACAATCACAATGGTAATGGGCTCAATATTAATGAAACCTTGAATGATCACAAACCTTCCCCCTTTGTCTTTATTCTGAGATTGTATCTGAAAGGGGCAATGCTTATTAATGAGTATGGCCACCCCTCTTGCCCGAGATGTGAAAGATGAATAGTACACTTGGCCCACCCATTCTCTTCAGTTTGTCATGCTCAGAGTCAGTCAGGTTTGTCTCCTGAAGAAGAGCTATATCAACCTTATGTTGCTTTAGATAATACAGAATGCGTTTGCGCTTGACTGGGCATTTAGTACCCCTAATGTTAAGTGTCATAAAAGTATAGTTATTAGGTGCAGACATCTTTAAAGAAAATAAGAAATAGGGAAAAGGAAATAAACAAAATTGCATTGAGTGTATACAACTTGAAAATTTAAAGTAGTAAACATCTCGTGAGCTGACCCTACCACAAACCCACCCAACCCCCTCCCCAACTGAGGGAGTGAAAGTACCCATATCCTTAGATGCTAGTCTTTAAACTAGATGTACCTACTATGCATAGCATCGCTCTAATTAGGTTAATTCTAAATTATATGTATATGGAATTGGAACTACATTGACTGTTCCTTGTAGCATAAACATATTGTTAGTCAAGTAACAAAATACAATTTGATTACAACAATAATGACCGGACTATTTCGCCCCACTTGAGCATGTCTCAACAACAACAACAAAAACCTTGTATGCGTTCATAGTCACCAACAGAGCCTACAAGCACACCCAAATGTCAACCAATCGGCATTCCCCAATGCGCCCTGAGACCTGTGCTGCGAGGCGACAAAAGCGATGACCACAAATGCACCCCAGCAGGTCAGGAAAAAAGACATCAAGCTGTGATGTATAAATGAAAACCTTTAACAGACGATAACAATCATCTCTCATAAAATAGGGACAAGTAGTTAAACAATCACCATCCTCCTGAGTTCACTGTCCCCCAAAAAATATTATATATATATACACACACACACACACGTATGCACATACACAAGTGTAAAGCTTTCAGCTAGTTGGCAAATAGGCAGCCAGCGAGTAGCTTATCCCGGTCTCGGTATCAGTAACGCTAGCATATATCTCTCACAATAAACAAGCCAGCAAACGTAATAGTAGCTAAAATTCCCTGAAGTAAAATAAACATAGTTAGGCTTGAAACACAGTCAAAAGCCACATAACTATTTAACCAAACCCGACTGGACCTCTCTGCATAAAACAAAAGTATACAGAGAAAATGTAACTACCTGGCATAGTGTGGACATATAGTAGCTATAGCTACACCCATGTAAACTTAGCGAGCTGGCTAAGTAGCACAGCCAACATTAGCTATGATCTAACTTTAGATCTAACTTTACCTCGCTAGTCATTATCACGCTAGCCATCTAGCCAGCCAGCCAGCCAGCCAGCCAGTTGATCATACGAGTAATTTTGTTGTTTCATCATGTGCTAACAGTTCACTATCCACTGTTTCCAAGTTCAAAAGACAGTTCCTCGGGATGTAGTAGACGTGAACAAGTCAGGAAGTTCTTTCCTCATGTATGTTTCAGCCATCTTCACAGAGTCAAATGTACGCTCACCATTCTTGGTTTCGATCCACAAAGTCGCTGGGTAGCTCAGGTCGTATGCCAAGCCAGCCTGACGTAGAAGTCTCTTCAGTGGGGAGAAAGCCATCCTCCTCTTGTGTAGTGTGGGAGAAAGATCCGGAAAGCTCATGATTCTGGCATCTCCATACTTGAGCTCTCCCTTTGCTCGGGCAGCAGAGAGGATGCGAACCTTGTTCTGGTAGTGTAGAAATGTAATGACAAATGCCCTGGGTGCAACCTGGCTAGACAGCCGCCTCCGTAGGGTGCGATGGGCCCTCTCGATCTCCAGTGGGTGCGCGGGAGGGGGTAGATCCAGAATTTGGGGAATCCATTCCTGTAGAAAGCAGATCGCGTCTCTTCCCTCCACGGCCTCTGGGAAACCTTGAAGTCTCAAATTCTCACTTCTTGTATTTTTGGTCCACTTCCTCGCGGACGTCCAGGATGGCAGCCTGGTGGTCAGCATGGGCTTTTTCTAACTTTGTCACTCGTCCCTTTGTGACTATCTGGTCTTCGTGGAGTTTATCGACCAGTACATCAATTTTGCTGAGGTGTTCAGAAAGTGTCTCTTGGATTTTTGTTATACCCTTGTCCATCTATCTCCATTCTGAACCATGCTTGTGCTTCTTCCGAGCTAGCATCTGCCGAATCCGAAGAGGCTTTGACATATTGGGCATATTTTAATTTGACGATACAATAGATGTTTTAACTTCCAACTCACTATTGACGAAAAGGTAAACCATGTCAAATGCCTTAAAAAGGTTTGAAAGTTTGAGGACGCTACGCAGACACGTCTTGTTAGAGCTTAGCCATTTCCGGAAGTCTCAATTGTCATACTTGAGTAAAAGTAAAGTTACCTTTAGTAGAAAATGATTCAAATAAAAGTGAAAGTCAGCCAATAAGATACTACCTGAGTAAAAGTCTAAAAGTATTTGGTTTTAAATATAGTGGAAGTGATTAGCGAGTACACCAGATTAGAGGCAGTAGGGATGACCAGGGATGTTCTCTTGATAAGTGTGGGAATTGGACCATTTTCTGTCCTGCTAAGCATTCAACATGTAATAAGTACTTTTGGGTGTCAGGGAAAATATATGGAGTAAAAAGTACATCATATTCTTTAGAAATGTTAAGTAAAAGTAAAATATGTCAATAACATAAATAGTAAAGTACAGATACAGTACTTTAAAGTATTTTTACTTAAATACTTTATATCAAAATAAAGAAAGTTGCACACTCCATATAAAACCTCCCATATGTGTGTTATTTACAGTGGTGTAAAGTACTTAAGCAGATTAAAAAACATGAGCTGGCGCACACACAGAAAAATAGTTTGTGTGGGGAAATAAACGATAAACTATCAAAATAAAGAAAGTCGCTCACTCCGTATCTAAACTCCCAGTAATTTATTGGGTATTTGCCCACGTTTCTGCATCACTGTGCCTTCTGCAGGGAAAGTTTCTAAAATCATCCTATGGAAGAGATACATAGATGATGTATTTGTGCTCTGGGAAGGAAGTCAGCAGGAACTAAATTAATTCCAAACTCTACTAAACGAGAGCTCTGAATACCTTAAAATCACCATGCAGACTGATGAGAGAAAAATACACTACCTGGACTTATGGATCATCAAATAGAATGATGCAGTACACACAGACTTATATACAAAGCCCACAGACCGCAATGCCTTGCTATGTGTGAATAGTATGCACCCCCTTCCCCTCAAGAATGGTCAACCAGTTATGCAGGATTAAACAAATCTGTGGCCACCAGACAGATTTTGACAACAATGCTAAAAAAAATGACAGATCAATTCAAAATGAGAAGCTACAAGGACAAAACTCTTGATGCTGCAATGATGAAAATATCTCATAAACCAAGAGAGGAATTACTTAACTCAACCTAAGAAGAAAAACAACGCAACCATCTTTTGCACTAAATACACCAAGGGTTCAGAGAAAATGAAAGCAATCCTGAAAAAGGACTGGCATATTCTGCAATCAGACAAAAAAAATAATTGCACACCTCTTCAAGGAATCCCCGCTGGTGGTCTATAAGCGTGGTCACAATATTGGAGATAGCTTGGTGAGATCTGACATGCCCCCTGAGCTCACTCAGACACTCTTGACACCTATCCCAAATGGGAACTACAAATGTGGATCATGCGCACAGTGCAATAGCATTATAAAAACATCCTCCTTCAGACACCCACATACAGGTCGAAACATCCCTGTTAGGGGTAATCATCTCATGCAAGACCCCGGGAGTAATCTATCTCATCATCTGTTCGTGTGGAAAAGCCGACAAAGGGAGCCTTACAGGATATCCTCTCTAAAAACATTGACCCCTAGTGGTCTGAATATTGACTTTGATCTCAGGCCCTTCTTATGAACAATTCCTTCTTTTATGAACAAGTCTTATAAATTGATATAATCTTTCTACAGCTTATTAGTGTACACCTAATATGTTCCCCCTGTTGATGATGCTCATTATAGATTAAGGTTGAACCAAAAGATTACATGTAACAAATATGAAATGAAATACGAAACAATGAAATATGTGAAATTGAATTAAACAATAATGTATGTGGATGCTAATATGATGTACTATATTCAATGATGTTTCTATACGATAACAATAGCCTAATATATTTAATATGCCATAAACAATTATTTTTTTAAAACATTTTCACTAATTCATTCTAATTAACTTAATCATTATGGCACTAGTTGCAATGTTTGTCTACATAACCTGGTTCAAGTTTTTATGACATTACCCTGAAGAAGGCACAGTGATGCTAAAACATTGGTAAATACCCAATACATTACTGGGAGTTTATAGATGGAGGGTGCAACTTATTTTATTTTGATAAAAAAGTATTTAAGTAAAAATACTTTAAAGTACTGTATCTGTACTTTATTATTTATGTTTTTGACATATTTTACTTAACATTTCTAAATAATATTATGTACTTTTTACTCCATATATTTTCCTTGACACCCAAAAATACTCATTACATTTTGATTGCTTAGCAGGACAGAAAATTGTCCAATTCCCACACTTATCAAGAGAACATCCCTGGTCATCCCTACTGCCTCTGATCTGGCTGACTCACTAATCACTAAACACAAATTCTTTGTTTTTAAAATGTCTGAGTGTGACCCTGGCTATCTGATTTGCTTAATTTAAGGAATTTTAAATTCATACTTTTACTTTTGATACTTAAGTATATTTTAGCAACTACATTTACTTTTGATACTGAAGTATGTTTAAAACCAAATACTTTTAGACTTTAACTCAGGTAGTATTTTATTGGCTGACTTTCACTTTTATTTGAGTAATTTTCTACTAAGGTAACTTTACTTTTACTCAAGTATGACAATTGAGTTATTTTTCCATCACTGGTTATTTACATTTGAGTCATTTAGCATACGGTCACACTGGTCACCCGTGGGAATCGCACCCACAACCCTGGCGACTAAACCACACTGTGCTTCATCAAATAGCAAAACCAAATTACTTGGTTTGAAGTTGAAAATACATTAAAAGTACATGGTGCAAGTCATCAATGTCGTTCGAGATTCTACTTAGACAACATCAATTGTGAATATCTCCACCACAACCTACAGTATGCATGCTGTCTTGAACATGCACATTTTATATGATTAACTTGACATATGAATGAATACATGTATAGTTACAGTAGCCTCAAAATGTGGCCATGGATCTGTTACTTATTTTAAGGTTGAATAAATACTGTTAAATTAGTTTGTAAGATGGCTATTTACTGTATTACAAAAGTAATATTGAATTGTGTTTAGTTGACAACGCTTCCAAATTTCAACATTTAAAGGATATATTTACTGCTTGGATAGTTCAATCTAAGACACTGGCTTAATTCCATTCTTTCACTTTCATTTTTGGTTGAGTTGGAGACGTGAAGCCAACATATAATTTATGAACTTGTTTTGTCGACAAATGAACAGGCTATTTATTGTATTTCAAAAGTGAAATTGAAATGTGTTTGGTCGACAACAGCAATTTAGGCATCAGGCATGTCACTTCCCCCATTGGCTGACGGTGCTAATACCGAATGGGACCAAAATATTGTGGGATTAGCGTTGACTCAAAACGAATGCACGACAAGAAAACACACACAACTACTACTATTATAGTATAGAAGTCAAAACACCTGTAGCTATGTTCCTACTTGGACATAATCAAAAACATTGACACCACAGTGATTCTCCTTCTAAGAGGATGCTCTAATAAATAGATAATTGCGATTTTCAGATTTATTTGAGTACTGGGAATTTATTTGTCGTGCATATATGCTGATAAATTGAATATGAAACTAAAATCATGAATTTTTTTCAAAGGCGTCTGTGTGGCGTCAGCTGCGAACGTTCCACACAGGTGTTCAATGAGCGATCAAGTTCTACTAAACTCACTAGGCCTACTCTCATTTTAATTAATTCAAAACCACTACTGTAAAGAAAATAAAAGCCAATAAACTGAATAATTACTGTCAAAGTATTGTTTTTATTCAATTGTTGAATTAGGCCTATTGTATTTAATTGGACATTTCATGCCTATTCAAGTAGTTTTGACAAACTTTTATGATGTGGACGGCTGCTATGTCATAATGTACATGATGTCATAATGAAGCATTCTCTTGTTAAAATACGACATTTCATAGACAGGTCATTGATGCTCTTCCATATCTGAGGTAGGACCTATAATTTAATGAAATAATCTCAAATACACTACTTTTATCTTATGACAACTTTATTTGATCAATAACTGTAAGAAAAACGGTTATGTTTTGTGATTTGTGACAAAAAAAAGTATTTATTTAAACTAGGTATTGTGGTCTTGTGTTTCTGTTTTCAATAATATATTGTTGAAACTGTATAGTCAAATCCTACGTGTGCAAATTATCTGGAAGTCCAAATTGAAGGTAGGCCTTAGTCTGTGAATCTTTCATTTTTATTAATTTGTGAACATTTTGGCAGGAATTGGAATGTCCTTTCAAGTGGAAAAACACTAGTTTATAATAACAACTTTGATCAAATTCTATTGTAATATATGTAATTTATTCTATATTCTTATTCTCAAACATGTTGTTTGCTCTTCCACTGTGACTCTCACAGCCATGAAAGACAGAGGGAAGTCCAGGACTAGGACACAAGAGACCAGTCAGAACAGTTCTGAGAACAGCCTGACAGACATCCTCAGTGTCCGGTGTGTCAATGATATTGTCCTACAGTCAATGCCACCAGGGAGAAAGAATAGCCGATCCCACTTCCACAACATGGATGTGACTAAAGAGAGGGCTGACATGGGAAGGCTTCCAATGGCCACTCCAACCATCAGGCTCCCAATGCTCACTGTGACCTCTCTCACTGTCCAAAGGAACAAAAACACCCTCAAGGTGCCTCGCACGCCTCGTCTGCAGCTGGAAGGACAGATGGGTAGCAAGCGTCTGGGTCCGGTTAAAACCAAAACCAGAGGGAGCACATTTACCTCCAGCCACAAGAAGGAGCCAGAGATTAAATCCAGCAGACCACAGACATCAGGAAGCATCCCTAGGAGCCCCAATTTATGCTCCACTGCAGCCAAGGCAGTAGACTCCATGCAGCCAGTCTGAGGTCAGGATCCAGGCCAATCCTCTCCAGAGGTCTAACATCCACGACCAAAGGCCCCGCTCTCCTCCTGCTCAGGCCAGACGGTCTCTGTCCGACGGCAGCCTCTTGCAGCCGCTATGTTCTCCTGTGGATGTCCTCCAGCCGGAGGTCCAGGCCAGCAGAAGCCTGGCTCGACCCAAGACCGGGATAGCTAGGATAACAAGACATACTGATGGCAGCACTCTGAGGTTCCCTAACCAGACCTTCGATCTAATAAACTCCACGGATGGGAGGGAGAGCACCAATTCCTTCCATGTGCTGCCAACCATTGCGGTGTCAGCCTCCCCTGCCCAGATGGCCATCCCATTGCCTACCCCAATGATCAGCTATGTACCTGACCTTCTGGTGCCTACTCCATCTGCTTCTCCGGTTCCTTCCAGCCGAGTGCCTGCCCCACCTGCATCCCCAGTGCCAGCCCGGCCTGCCAACGCCAGATCACGGCGTGTGTCGAAGAGGATCCAGCTCTTACATATCCGGTCTGCTATGCTGGACCAGCAGCTACCAGAACAACTGGGTGACAAACAAATCATATAACCCTCTGAGCCCCTGTCCTTCAGTAGCACTGAGAGGATGTTCCTCTGTGGTCCACCTTTAGTCTGCCACCCAGCTAACGTAGGAGGAGATGATGGCTGTCACCCCCTGCCCAGACATACGCCCAGCCACACAGGTCGGACCGACCACTCCCCTTTACTGACCAGTAGGAGAGCCGTGCAGGCGGGCGAGAAGTGCCCCGTTGAAATCCTCTTGACCGCCTTGTTCCCTAAGGAAGAACAGACTCCTATCAAGCGGGGGCACATACCCGCCTCCCGTGCCAAGGCCGAGCTGGAATGGGAGAATAGCCAACGAGGGCGCAGGAATAGAGTGAAGCCCATTCACTGGGACGTTAACTTTAAGTCTGGGCCTTTCTTTCCAGTGTGTGTCTCTCCATCACTGCCCTCGATCTTGGAGGTGGATGAAGAGTCTCTTTCTGAAGAGATGGAGTAAAGACAGTTGTTAGGGGTCGCACACACACACTCACACATACACATATCTTCATTTTATTTGTGTTTTTTTTTTTTTTTTAGTTAGTTAAGAACAAATTCTTATTTACAATGACGACCTACCCCGGCCAAACCCTGACCCGGACGACACTGGGCCAATTGTGAGCCTCCCTATGGGACCAGTGCCTTATACCGCTGCGCCAATCAGGAGCCCTAATGAGACCTCATGGCCTCCCATGGACCAGAGAGGATCAACCAGCATCTGCCCTGCCTGCCATCCTAGTACCTCCACTGCCCTTTCAACCCCAAACCACAAAGGGCAGGTGACAGAAATGACTTTTCCTATGTGACTTTTCCTATGAGACCCAACAGGAGCCACAAGCTGTCATCCCTGGGGTGTGTAGCTTCTCAAAGTGTTCTCTTCCTGAAGAATATTAATCCACTTGTTATTCTAGTTAGGCAAATGTTAATTTATCATCACCATGTTCCAAAGAATTCTTTCTACAAAGTTTCTATAAAGTTTTATTGCAGTTGAAAATGATCTGTGGTGTGTGTTGTTGGTTTCTTGTGAGCTATGAAGTATACCCTTTTAGTAGAATGTTTATTTCTTCATTGGATTTGTTGATTTGTTGACCAAGGAGAAGAGGTAAGTGCTGACCGGACTAATATAAGTGAATTTCCGATTCAAATTTGTATTAATCCGAAGGCACATCTGACTCAAAATTTAATGTCATAATTCTTCACGTTTTCAATGTATAGCAACACTGACAAATTCTAAGGTGGAACTATTTGTACTACAGCATTTGAAATGGGGATATATCCAAACACAGTGGTTATGAATTGCGAGAATGCTGAACAACATTTTCTGACCAATAGGCTTGTTTGTCGTAATATTTGGCCAAAGGTTTCTTCGCTTGAGTCAAGAGGCCCTGTCTCAACTTGCACATGTAAGGGAAGCAGACAGCTGCAGATTTAATATAACTGCTGGGTTACACGATAACCAGGTCTCTCTTGCCAAAAGAACCCACTTTTGCAAGAAAGACCTGATAGTGCCACATAACACAACGCTTATATAATTCTTCCTTTTAAAATGACCCCTTTATCTGGAATAGATGTAGTGTTGCCTTACATTTTCTGAAATGTGAATGACATTTGCTTAGCCTTCAAACTGTGCTTCGTTTAAAATACCGTTGGTTGGACTGCGAGGCAGTGACTGTATCGTTTTTCTTTTGATCTGAAGCCTGACACTGTACGACACTTCGTGTCTCATCCTCCGTCATTTGAATAAAACTTCCTCGGCATGATTTTATTCTCACATTACCCATGTTTTTTTTTCAACCCTCGCAAACAAATGTTGATCCCCATGAAATGACACGTGATATTCCACAGGGGGGCACTAAAGGTCTGTAAGAAAGGAGGTTGAACACTTTGTACCTTGACACCATCTGAATTTACACACAGCCTCAACTATTTAAATGACAGAAAATGTCATATCTGCTCTCACACAGTACATTAATAGATGATGATCCCTTGGGTTTTTCACAGTCCATCATAATAAGTACTTTTTGGCAACTTATCTAAGGTTCATTCCGAAACGCATTATCTCCACCAAAGCCCAAAGTTTACTAGCATTATAAAGATATCCATCAAGTTTAAGAGGTGTTACCACATTTTTGTAGATATGTATCTGCGGGCCAGTGCAAAGACTCACATTGCATTTTAAGATTAGTCATGCATCGTACCCAGTTCCTCTCTAGAAACATGCATGAGAAGCTATGACTAAGCAGAGCAGTATGGCTGTATCAATTGTTCTAGAACTGGTTCAAGAAAGAAGGTTAGGTTAGTTAGGCTACATGTGATCGTGCGTCACCATAACTGAAACATGGCCTTCTTTCTTTCACGGTTTCACGTCACGGTGCAAGTATTTGCATAAACTGGGAAACATTTGCATACATTTCAATTTCTCTGGCCGGTAGTGAAGGGGTTAATCAGCTGTGTGCTCTCAGTATACGCTCACTAGCAGAATCTGTCTGCCACAGCTGCTGTGCTAATCTTCTATCACAGCGCTGAAAACCAGAGGACAACAACACAGAGCTGGTTAGAGAAGCTTCAAACCAAACCACATACGCACACACACACACACACACACACACAGATCTAGGAGCAGTTGACCTCCACAGAATGTGAACATTAGCCACTAATATCTGACATCAGTATAGTTTATAAAAGTGTTTCTGTTTGTCTGTCTTTCAGTTTCTGTTTAGACTACATCAAAGATAGCCACACCATGTTCAATCATGTTACCTAATTAGCTAGCTAGCTAGCTGACAATCTGGTTGACCTGTAGCATATAAACATTTGTTGGCACAGAAAGAAAGGGGATTTAAAAATGATTGATTTAAATTCCCCCTGCCACATTCTGACTGGGTTAATAACTTAATATTAAGTTAATATGGACCCATTGTCTTAGACTTGAAATCTTGGACCGGGATTCAAACACAGGGACTTGTGACTCGACTCAGACATTGACGACTTTGACTCAATTCAGAGTTAGCCATAGGGTGTTGTGAATTGACTCGGACTTATGCTTTAGTGACTCGACTACAACACTGCTGCCATGACATGGCTACTACTACCGTTAGAACTAACAATTCTAGCAAGGGGTACCCCAGCTTGGATACACTTTTCTGCTGCTCCTTCTAAAGCATTAAGCAAACATTTTTACTATATCTCCCAACTCTCATAACTCCCTGTTGGGTTGAGTCTATCTACAAATAAACGCAACAAGAGGATAAAAACAGCTAACACAGGGAGCTGAAATCCTGGGGTCCGCCTTATGTTCCCTCAGTTCTACCCCATTTTGAACAGATGCTTTCATCCATGACCAGGCCATGTTTTGGCAGTTTTGCTGCACTAGGCAAGACAATTGCAGACATTCTCCAATCCGGCAAAAGAATAGGCCTAAACACTGTACAGTGTCGGCCTATAATGTCATTTTATAACTAGGCCTAACATTAGATATCCTACCATTTTTAAAACATGCAGTTGCGTTGGATTTATTAACCTAGTCCTGATTCCTGACAAAAGCTTATAGGGACTTGTCCTTTAAGATATGAACATCAGTTATCCATCAGCTACCCAAGTTTATTACAGGCTTTTTGCAAAGAGATCAATCTTGATGTAACAGCCTACGTCTTCACAGTGGTACATTTTATTCCACCTTGTGAAACCAGGGGTCTAGTGGAGGGTAAATGTGAATAGGATTTTAAAAAGGCCTGTTATGAGAGAGAAAGAGAGATGGAGAGAGTAGCTGAGTGCCTATAGTAAGAGATGGCTGTTACTATCACTAGGCTGTTTGGTCTGTGTGCAGGTAGGTTGCTAGTTAGAGTCTTAACCTGCCATAAGCTACTTTTGTGTCAGCAAGTCTACAGACCATTCAAGTAGCTGCACTGAACACGTCACTGATACTGACTGTGTAAGCTACAAACCCAAATAACACTGAACACACTACACTCAAAACTGAACACTACACAAACTGAAAACGAAACAGTTCTGTGTGGAAAACACAGACACAGAAAACAATCCCCCACAACCAAAATGGGGAAAACAGGCTACCTAAGTATGATTCTCAATCAGAGACAACGATCGACAGCTGCCTCTGATTGAGAACCATACCAGGCCAAACATAGAAAAAAGAACATAGACTACCCACCCCAACTCACACCCTGACCAAACTAACACAAAGACATAATAAAGGAACTAAGGTCAGAACGTGACACTAAAGGTGCGGACTCCGGACGCAAAACCTGAACCTATAGGGGAGGGTCTGGATGGGCGCCTGTCCACGGTGGCGGCTCTGGCGCGGGACGTGGACCCCACTCCACCATAGTCTTGGTCCACTTAAGTGGCGCCTTTGGAGCGGCGACCCTCGCCACCGCCCTTGGACTGGGGACCCTTGCAGCGGGCCCCTAATAGATGGGAGACTCTGGCAGCTCTGGACAGGCGGGAGACTCTGGCAGCTCTGGACCTGCGGGAGACTCTGGCAGCGCCGTAGTGAAGGGCGGCTCCGGCAGCTCCTGACTGACTGGCGGCTCCGGCAGCTCAGGACAGACGGGCGGCTCCGGCAGCTCCTGACTGACGGTCGGCTCCGGCAGCTCCTGACTGACGGTCGGCTCCGGCAGCTCCTGACTGACGGGCTGCTCCGGCAGCTCCTGACTGACGGGCGGTTCCAGCAGCTCAGGACAGACGGGCGACTCCGGCAGATCTGGACAGACGGGCGGCTCCGGCAGCTCAGGACAGACTGGCGACTCCGGCAGATCTGGACAGAAGGGCGGCTCCGGCAGCTCAGGACAGACGGGCGGCTCCGGCAGCTCAGGACAGACCGGCGACTCTGGAAGCGCTGGACAGACAGGCGACTCTGGAAGCGCTGGACAGGAGGGAGACTCTGGAAGCGCTGGACAGGAGGGAGACTCTGGAAGCGCTGGACAGGAGGGAGACTCTGGAAGCGCTGGACAGGAGGGAGCACCTGGAGGGAGGAGACGGAAAGACAGCCTGGTGCGTGGGGCTGCCACCGGAGGAGACCTGATGCGTGGAGAAGGCACCGGATGGACCGGACCGTGGAGGCGCAATGGAGGTCTTGAGCACCGAGCCTGCACAAACTGTCCTGGCTGGATACTCCTCGTAGCCCAGCAAGAGCGGTGGGTTGGAACAGACCGCACTGGGCTGTGCTGGCGAACCGGGGACACCTGGTGCCATATAACCCGGGCCGAGGAGACGCACTGATTGAGAACCATACCAGGCCAAACAGAGAAATACAACATAGAAAAAATGACATAGACTACCCACCCCAACTCACGCCCTGACCAAACTAACATAAAGACATAGTAAAGGAACTAAGGTCAGAACTTGACAGTGACAGTAATAATATTGCACACATATTCAGAAATCTGCAAGTTTTTATACTACTTCTATATTGCATGATATTTTTTTTTTATCCATTAATTTCCCTGTAATCTGCTGAGATTTTGATAGTTTTCAGGTTTTGAAGGGAGTTTTCACTGGATTTACTAGAAATGTGAAATTGACCTGGCAAGCCTGTCTCTGCCTGAGCATGATCACAACAAAAGTAGCTGTGCAGCACGTTTTTTAAGGAAGAGGAGGATGGTTGCAGACGTTCGCATTCATGCAAGAAGGTAAGCTATTAACTAAACTGTTAACTAATATATTAACTACAATTGTATGTGGTGTATTGGCAAGCAATGCATGTTCCCATTGTCTTTGTTTCTAATTAATGTTAGCTCATGTATGTCTTTCGGTGGAATCCAACATGCATTGACAATGTCCGAAAGCTGCATTGTATCAGATATACTTCATCATGAGATTGAAATTGGTAGGCTCATCCAAACACTTCATTAATGTGCAATTGTTACTTTGCATGTTTTTATCTTATACTTATTTACTGCTTGCTAATGATTAGCGTGCTAGCTAGTGGTTAGCGTGCTAGCTAACGGTTATCGTGCTAGTTTAGCATAATTGGTCAAAATGTCTTTGATTCAGAATAAATGATTGTGGTTAACCCAATGTTACATGCATTGGAAAATAATATATATAATAATAATATTGCCAGTGAATTCAATAACTTGAATTGGTTTACAAGCTAACTAGAAAAGCCAGTTCCTTTTCATCTGTTTTGTCAAGTCATAAGCATGCATGTGTGCTGAAATATTTAAATAAATCCCCTCATTTAATTATTTTATTGAAGTTTTGGCAGTTTTTTTATCACCCTTTCTTACCCAAAGAGAAATAAGTTGCTAGTTATTTTGGCTTTGCACGTAAAAGAGTGAAACACCACAACAGGAATAAGGATTCTGGAAAGTGTCAAATTTGGTAGAACTGCCAATTCACATGCCTTCCTTTAGCTATATCACTCATACTGTTTCTTGTTTAGACCATCCATAAAAGCAGATGTGCTTTAGTTGCATCCAGGAACTTGTATAATGTGCTTATGTTATGCTTATACTTGCTTTTTTCCCCCAGCCCATCCCCTTTGTTGTGTGCCGAGCAATCTTGTCATTCTTTTAAGTGTCAACCATTCTTTTAGAAACTTGTCTTCCTTTACTCAGGCACTGCAGAGGCTAAGAAGACGCATGGAAACTCTATAAGAAACATAATTCAATTTGTAGGCTAGATTTGAAAAGGAAATAATACATCCCGAAGCTCAGGTTTGTCAGTTGTTTAGAATGAGCAGCTCATAGATCACTGCACCTGTACATAGCCCTCCTGTAATCAGCCCATCCAACTACCTCATCCCCATACCGTTATCTATTTTATTTATTTTGCTCCTTTGCACCCCAGTTATCGCTTATGGATTGGTTCATAGGTTGGATTGGGTGAAACTGACATGATTCCAACTGATGTTTTCCAGGAGAGATGTCAGCGATTCGGGCCAATGACCAAGGGAAAGCTGGGACAAAAGAGGGGTTCACACGGTAAACATGTTTACTACTGTCTTCAGTCAGTGCATTTTCACTCTGGCAAAAAATGCTGACTCTAATTTGTTGTGCATTGATTTAACTTGCTGCAATTTGATTTTGTTTTTATTGTCTTTTACAAACTATTATGTCTGAAGAAATGGATGCTGCGGCCACTGATTGCGCATCAGAGAATGACTCTGAGAAAGAGGAGTCGTCTGAAGAATCCTATGAAGAAAATCTGACCGGTATGCCTATACCTTACATACACATGGACCTATTCTTAATTACAATGTCCTTTTCAACATGTTTTCCAGGAGAGATGTCAGCGATTCGGGCCAAACAACCAATAACCAAGGGAAGACTGGGACAAAAGAGGCTCACACGGTAAGCATGTTTCCTACTGCCTTCAGGCAGTGCATTTTCACTCTGTAGTGTCAACTTATGGGCCATACTGTGCTGGTCCAGATCAATCCTGTCTTTATCAGTTAGTGTATTTCCAACCATGCCAGCACAGAACGGTTCGGTTTGGATTGGACACAAGTCAAGACGTTAGATCTGGAACTAGTGTGTCAGGATAGATGATAACACAGAAGGATTACCACACTTTACATTGTTTTTCTTGAGGGAGGGAACTTGATTTAATAGGTATTGCTTTTATTAGAAGGTTTACATTGCAAACGGATTGTTGGGCTTAGATTCCATACAGATTGAGTCTGCCTTGATGTCAGCATTGCACATTCTCCTCTCACATCCTTATCTATGTAGTTATTTAGTTGGGATTATTAGTTTAATTTCAACACAGTCTCTGCAGATACAGATGTAACCTTGTAGAGTTAATACAGAGAGATGTTCAAGTACTGTATTGTAGTCAACCTTTATTTAATGTAGTCATTCATAATGCCATCTCTTTACAAAGGTGACAAAGGAACAAAAAGGTATTGGTCGACAATAGAGGTGGATGCAGTTGAAGATTCCTTGATGAACTTTATCCGAATGGGGAAAAATGCCTGGAAAACAAGACTGTGAGAAATGCATTGCTGCTTCTCCCCAAGCGCTTTTAAACAGGGACTGGAGAGCAGTACAGTTCTATAGACACAACAGAATAGTTGCAGATCAGAGAAAATAAGTGTATGAGATGCTTCTGGCTATCTCATAGGCAGATGACAAATGTCCTCTATCTCACTGTTCAGGGGAAGTTTTTCCTGGTGGATGGTTCACGAGGTGAGATCTTGCATGGAGCCCCAGATCGAGGGTGATTGACCGTCATCTTGAACTTCTTCCATTTTCTATTAATTGCGCCAACAGTTGTTGCCTTCTCACCAAGCTGATTGCCCATTGTCCTGTAGCCTATCCCAGCCTTGTGCAGGTCTACAATTTTATCCCTGATGTCCTTACACAGCTCTCTAGTCTTGGCCATTGTGGAGAGGTTGGAGTCTGTTTGATTGAGTGTGTGGATAGGTGTCTTTTATACAGGTAACGAGTTCAAACAGGTGCAGTTAATACAGGTAATGAGTGGAGAACAGGAGGGCTTCTTTAAAAAAAACTAACAGGTCTGTGAGAGCCGGAATTCTTACTGGATATATTGAATCCATTACTAAAATGGTTGTTCCAGTTTAAATACTTTAATGAAGAACTACACTACAGCCGTTGAGTTGCCTTCCGTGTTGCATCATTCTGGCATTCTACATGGATATTTTCAGTCATAAAATAGAAATAATGTGTCAAATATAGAGAATTTAAAATTGTTAATTATTTTACGCTTCCATTAGGTACAACTTAAGCAGTTGGATAGCTTTTATAGATTTCATAGGAGACATTCTCTCGATGGCTTGAAGCAATGCATTGAGTGGCTGCTGCCAACATACAGACTCAATCTCTAGCCACTTTAATAATGAATTATTCGATGTAATAAATGTATCACTAGTCATTTAAACTGTGCCACTTTATATAATGTTTACATACCCTACATTTCTGTCATTTAAATAGTTGAGGCTGTGTGTAAGTTTAGATGGTGTTCAAGGTACAAAGTGTTCAACCTCCTTTCTTACAGAACTTTAGTGCCCCCCTGTGGAATATCACGTGTCGTTACATGGGGATCAACATTTGTTTTTGAGGGTTGAAAAAAACAAACATGGATAATGTTAGAATAAAATCATGCTGAGGAAGCTTTATTCAAAAGACGAAGGATGAGACACGACGTGTCGTACAGTGTCAGGCTTCAGATCAAAAGAAAAACGATACAGTCACTGCCTTGCAGTCCAATCAACAGTATTTTAAACGAAGCACAGTTGGAAGGCTAAGCAAATGTCATTCATATTACACAAATGTAAGGCAACACTACATCTATTCCAGATAAAGGGGTGGTTTTTATTCGTATAAAAGGAATCATTTATATAAGTGTTTCTTATGTGGCACTATCCAGGTCTTTCTTGCAAAAGTGGGTTATTTTGGCAAGAGAGACCTGGTTACCGCAGAACCCAGCAGTTATATTTCATCTGCAGCTGTCTGCTTCCCTTACATGTGCAAGTTGAGACAGGGCCTCTTCGCGTCAGATGTACCTCCTTCAGATTAATACAAATTTGAATCGGAACTTCACTTATATTATTATTCCGATCAGCACTTACCTCTACTCTTTGGTCAACAAATCCAATGAAGAAATAAACATTATACTAAAAGGGTATACTTCATAGCTCACAAGAAACCAACAACACACACCACAGATCATTTTCAACTGCAATACAACTTTATAGAAACAGAATTCTTTGGAACATGGTGATGATAAATTAACATTTGCCTAACTAGAATAACAAGTGGATTAATATTAATCTCTAGTTCATACTGAGGGACATATTCTATCATCACATCAGCGTACTAGATACTCTGGATACTCCTAAGGGGTTGAAGCAGTCCATCTTCAGGAAGAGGCTCATAATTGTTCCAGTGTCGTCCGGTTTAGGGTTTGGCCGGGGTAGGTCGTCATTGTAAATAAGAATTTGTTCTTAACTAACTTCACAATTTAAATAAAGGTAAAAAATAAATAAAATGAAGGTGTGTGTGTGTGTGTGCGACCCCTTACAACTGGCTTTGCTCCATCTCTTCAGAAAGAGACTCTTCATCCACCTCCAAGATCGAGGACAGTGATGGAGAGACACACACTGGAAAGAAAGGCCCAGACTTAAAGTTAACGTCCCAGTGAATGGGCTTCACTCTCTTCCTACGCCCTCGTTGTCTATTCTCCCGCTCAGCCTTGGCACGGGAGGCGGGCATGTGCCCCCGCTTGATAGGAGGCTGTTCTGCCAGTGGGACCAAGGGGGTCAAGAGGGTATCAAAGGGGCACTTCTCATCCGCCTGCACGGCTCTCCCACTGGTCAGTAAAGGGGAGTGGTCGGTGCGACCTGTGTGGCTGGGTGTATGTCTGGTCAGGGGGTGACAGCCATCATCTCCGCAGACTAAAGGTGGACCACAGAGGAGCATCCTCTCAGTGCTACTGAATGACAGGGGCTCAGAGGGTAATATTATTTGTTTGTCACCCAGTTGTTCTGGTAGCTGCTGGTCCAGCATAGCAGACTGGATCTGTAATAGCTGGATCTTCTTTGACACACGCCGTGATCTGGCGTTGGCAGGCCGGGCTGGCACTGGGGAGGCAGGTGGGGCAGGCACTCGGCTGGAAGGAACCGGAGAAGCAGATGGAGTAGGCACCAGAAGGTCAGGTACATAGCTGACCATTGGGGTAGGCAATGGGATGGCCATCAGGGGAGGTGAGGCTGACACTGCAATGGTTGGCAGCACAGGGAAAGAATTGGTGCTCTCCCTCCTACCCATGTAGTTTATAAGATCTAAGGTCTGGTTAGGGAACCTCAGAGTGCTGCCATCAGTATGTCTTGTTATCCTAGCTATCCCGGTCTTGGGTCGAGCCAGGCTTCTGCTGGCCTGGACCTCCGGCTGGAGGACATCCACAGGAGAACATGGCGGCTGCAAGAGGCTTCCGTCGGACAGAGACCGTCTGGCCTGAGCAGGAGGAGAGCGGGGCCTTTGGTCCTGGATGTTAGACCTCTTGAGAGGATTGGCCTGGATCCTGATCTCAGACTGGCTGCATGGAGTCCCAGATAAAGGAGCTACTGCCTTGGCTGCAGTGGAGCATAAATTGGGTCTCCTAGGGATGCTTCCTGGTATCTGTGGTCTGCTGGATTTAACCTCTGGCTCCTTCTTGTGGCTGGAGATCAATGTGCCCCCTCCGGTTTTGGTTTTAACCGGACCCAGAGGCTTGCTACCCATCTGTCCCTCCAGCTGCAGACGAGGCATGCGAGGCACCTTGAGGGTGTTTTTGTTCTTTTGGGCATTGAGAGAGGTCACAGTGAGCATTGGGAGCCTGATGGGTGGAGTGGCCAATGGAAGCCTTCCCATGTCAGCCCTCTCTTTAATCACATCCATGTTGTGGAAGTGGGATCGGCTATTCTTTCTCCCTGGTGGCATTGGCTGTAGGACAATATCACTGGCACACCGGACACTGAGGATGTCTGTCAGGCTGTTCTCAGAACTGTTCTGACTGGTCTCTTGTGTCCTAGTCATGGACTTCCCTCTGTCTTTCATGGCTGTGAGAGTCACAGTGGAAGAGAAAACAATATGTTTGAGAATAAGAATATAGAATAAATTACATATATTACAATAGAATTTGATCAAAGTTGTTTTAATGAACTAGTGTTTTTCCACTTTCAAAGGACATTCCAATTCCTGCCAAAATGTTCACAAATTCATAAAAATGAAAGATTCACAGACTAAGGCCTACCTTCAATTTGGACTTCCAGATAATTTGCTCACGTAGGATTTAACTGTACAGTTTCAAGAATATATTAAGACCACAACACCTAGTTTAAATAAATACTTTTTTTTGTCACAAATCACAAAACATAACCGTTTTTCTTACAGTTATTGATCAAATAAAGTTCTCATAAGATAAAAGTAGTGTATTTGAGATTATTTCATTAAATTATAGGTCCTACCTCAGATATGGAAGAGCATCAATGACCTGTCTATGGAATGTCTTATTTTAACAAAAGAATGCTTCATTATGACATCATGTACATTATGACATAGTAGCCGTCCACATAATAAAAGTTTGTCAAAACCACTTGAATAGGCATGAAATGTAAAATTAAATACAATAGGCCTAATTCAACATTTGAATAAGATAGTACTTTGACAGTAAATATTCAGTTTATTGGCTTTTATTTTCATTACAGTAGTGGATTTGAATTTATTAAACTGAGAGTAGGCCTAGTGAGTTTCCTAGAACTCAATCGCTCATTGAACATCTGTGTGGAATGTTCGCAGCTGACGCCACGGACGCCTTTGAAAAACATTCACGATTTTAGTTTCATATTCAACTTATCAGCAATAATGCACGGCAAATACATTCCCAGTACTCAAATAAACCTGACAATCGCAATTGTTTATTAGAGCATCCTCTTAGAATGAGAATCACTGTGGTGTCAATGTTTTTGATTATGTCCAAGTAGGAACATAGCTACTGGTATTTTGACTTCTATACTATAATAGTAGTAGATGTGTGTGTTTTCTTGTTGTGCATTCGTTTTGAGTCAAAGCTAAACCCACAATTTTTTGGTCCCATTCGGTATTAGCACCGTCAATAGGGGAAGTGACATGCCTGATGCCTAAATTGATGTTGTCAACTAAACACAATTCAATATTACTTTTGTAATACAGGTAATAGCCTAAAGTTAAGGCTCTCTTACAAACTAATGTAACAGTATTTATTCAACCTTAACATAAGTAACAGATTCATGGCCACATTTTGAGGTTACTGTAACTATACATGTATTCATATGTAAAGTTAATCATATAAAATGTGCATGTTCAAGATAGCATGCATACTGTAGGTTGTGGAGATCTGTGGAGATATTCACAATTGCTGTAGTCAATGTAGAATCTCGAACGGCACTGATCACTTGCACCATGTCATCTCAACTTCAAACCAGGTCATTTGGTTCTGCTTTTTGATGAAGCAGTGTGGTTTAGTCGCCAGGGTTGTGGGTGTGATTCCCACGGTTGACCAGTGTGACCGTATGCTAAATGACTAAAATGTAAATAACCAGTGGTGGAAAAAGTACTCAATTGTCATACTTTTTTTTTTTTACAATATATTTATTGCCATTTTTTATTTTTTTTAACAATTTAACAATCATCAGAATATGATACAGATAATGCCCCGTTATTCCTTCCACCTAAACAAAACACCATGCTACATGGGAGCACATCGTGCAAAACCCTTCCCTCCCCAACACAGGAACACCCCCCTCCCTCCCCTCTACCGGTATTAACTTCACTGATTAACAACAAAAAAAGAAACAGAATGACCTTCACATTCCATGCTAGAAAATAAATGATTCAACACAAAAACAAATAATAATAATAGATTCATGAAGAAAGTAGTAATGAGGCAGCTAAGGTGACGTCTCTAGAAACTACTGAAAGTCCCCCCAGACATCAGTAAATTCAAAGGGTTTATTACATCAATTGTATTTTATTCTTTCAGATGGAATATAGGAAGATAGTTATTTTATCCACATCTGCTTGCTTGGCGGAGTGTCACTCTTCCATATAATAGCTCTGCCAATTTAATGAATCTGGTTTTGCTACAAATATAATACATTTGTACAGTAATCTAATCAGACCTACATACTTAGGTCCAATATTCTTCCTCTGTAAAACTTCAAAACGCCACTACAGATTCTTGGTCATTCTCTACATAATGCATAATATTAAATACTCTTCTGATATTATCAGGAGATGAGCGGTTTCTTACAAAGCCTGTTTGGTCCATATCAACCAAGTCCGGTAGAACCTTATCCAGTCTAAGAGCAATGAGTTTCACAAGAATCTTATATGAAGTGTTCAATAGAGATAGATATTGGTCTATACGACCCACAAAGCATAGGATCTTTCCCAGGTTTTAACAAAACTGTGATCATTGTCTGGGAGCTTTTCTGTCTCTATGGCATAATTAAACTTACTGTAAAGAGGCTCAATTAGTTTGGGTAAAAAGGATCAAAAGAAATCAATAGGGAATCCGTCTAACCCTGGTGATTTTCCCCCAGCAGTGTTGAAAATGGATTCCCTAATTTCCTCTGATGTAATCTCTTTCTCCAAGTGCTCTCTATCCTCATCATTAAAGTTTGTAAATTGAGTTTGTTCAAAAACTCATGCATTGTGGCAGGGGCATCCCCTTCAGACTTGTACAATGTTTCATAAAACTCCCTGAAGACTGGATAAATTTCCTCAGGACTGTGAACAACTGTGTTACTGGGTAGCTTAATAGAGCTAATAACTCTACTAGCATCCTCTCGTCTTATCTGGCCAGGAAGCAACTTTCCTGCTTTATCTCCATGTTCGTAGTGGTTTTGTTTTGTTCTCCTGAGAGCATTTTCCACTTCATGGGTCGTCAGGGTGTTATATTCCAATCGCTTTGAGTCAAATTTTTGTAGAGTTGAGTCATCAAATGTTACACTATGTTCATTTTCCAGATCTGTAATTTCATTCCCCAACGAATCTACTTGAGCCTTATACATCTGACAAGCATCTGAACTAAAGGATATGATTTGCCCCCTCAGATATGCAAGGAGAGCTTCTCATAAAATTAGGGAAGAGGCAGAGTTGTTATTGGTGCTAAAAAATAAGTCTATATGAGTGTTCAGAAATGTTACAAATGTGGGACTATTTAGTAAATATGTACCAAACCTCCATCTTCTTGAGGGTGGCTGTGCTCTACTGACGGGTACTGAAGCCAGCAGGGCAGAATTATCTGATATACATCTTGGTAAGTACTTACACCCAGTAGTTAAACTTCCCCTGGCTGCAGGAATAAGAAATAAGTCTCTTCTAGAGTAATTGTTATGGACAGGGGAGTAAAATGAGTATTCTTTAACCTTTTGGTTGTGAAATGTCCATAAGTCTACGAGTACAAAGTGTTTAATTTCTGCTTTTAACATTTTAGCTTCCTGTGTGAGGTTGATACTATTAGAGGAAGATCTATCACTGGAAGGGTCCAGTACCAAGTTAAAATCCCCTGCCATTATTATCTTTGATGATGGGCACATTATCTTCAAAAAGATGTCTTTGTAAAATGTAGGATCATCATGGTTAGGACCATACACAATCACAATGGTAATGGGCTCAGTATTAATGAAACCTTGAATGATCACAAACCTTCCCCCTTTGTCTTTATTCTGAGATTGTATCTGAAAGGGGCAATGCTTATTAATGAGTATGGCCACCCCTCTTGCCCGAGAGGTGAAAGATGAATAGTACACTTGGCCCACCCATTCTCTTCAGTTTATCATGCTCAGAGTCAGTCAGGTGTGTCTCCTGAAGAAGAGCTATATCAACCTTATGTTGCTTTAGATCATTCAGAATGCGTTTGCGCTTGACTGGGCATTTAGTACCCCTAATGTTAAGTGTCATAAAAGTATAGTTATTAG